>NW_026991725.1:9089679-9714679 GCF_029215605.1 Mirounga angustirostris | reverse complement strand
ATTCCTGTCAACACAGCCTGTCCCTTGTCCCCTGGGTGCCACGGGGATGGGCCCGTGAATGCCTGCACGTGCGGGGGTTTGCATTACCAGAGAAGCTCTGAGCTTAGGAGCACAAATCTTTTATAATGGGCAGCAAACAAACCTGCTCTTTGCTCCAGAAGGAGATGCAATCACTATCCTCCAAGGTTGTTCACTCTATTAAACACCCTTGAAAAGTCGGTGCCTCTATTTGTGAGACAAGCAGAAATGCAAAAGGCCCATGGAGAATTGTCTCCCAGGAAACCCATTCTCCTTACATTTACTAAAAGAGCTTAGAGTCACTGTGGCTCTGGATGGCAAAATCCTAAAGCTCACTCTGGCTAATTTAAAGAGAAAGAATAGTGGGAGCTCGCAGAATGGCCAGAAGCCTTGGCAACTGGACAGGAACTATAGAAGGATTGTGAACACAGCCAAGATCACACCACAGGAACGATCCAGTTGAGAAGCCACTGTGGGGACCACCCCTGGTCACTGGCACTAGGAACAACCTTCTTGAGTCACTACCTAAGATTTAATGTCCCTGGCCAGGCCCATCCAAACCACTGAGCCTATGCTGTGGCTTTTAGGGAGCATCCTACCAAGAAGCACAAAACGGTGTTCCTCTGGTCTGGTCATTCATCTCATCCTGCCTCTCCCACTTCAATCTGCCCAGAAGCACTTTGTCATCCTTAAGGTGTTCATTCACTGTTGTTGTGTTGTTTTTTTTTTTTTTTCCATTCACTCTTCTCAAGGGTATTTTGGGTTTTGTGGGAACTTCATAAAAAGTTGGGTTGTCATAACAAACCATAGCAGCATAAAGCCACATTGGAAATTGATCACAGAGTAGTAATAGGGTCTACAGTGAAAACACAAGAGCAGGTAATCCCCCACTACACCAGGAACAGAAGCATGCTTCCTGCTCTCAGATGCCACCTTGGAAGACCCCTTGAAAGGGGAGAAATTGTACTGATAGTGAGTCTGAATTCAAACCTGACTGGAGCTGTGTCCAAAAGAAACTGCTTAAAACCAGAAGAGAATGAGCTGCATTTTATTGGCTAGCACAAGCATTATTTCCTGCACTCACAGAAATCTAGAGAACAAAATGAGATCAATTGTCAAAAGTAAAGCTGTAATTTTTTTTTTTTTAAACGTAGTCTCCACGACCAGCATGGGCTTGAACTCACGACGCTGAGATCAAGACTTGATGCTTAACTGACTGAGCCACCCAGACGCCCCTAAAGCTATAATTTTTGTACTTTTTTGGATTTTAATGTGCAAATTAATAGTACGTATAGCTCATTAACTTGTAATAACCAGGCTCAAGAATACAGAGATGCTGTATTCATTTTAGTTGAGCAAAGGAGGTAAGTTACAAGAAGAAATATCCAATAAGGTGGTATGTAACGGCCACCCAAGTGGGAATATATGTAACAAGACTTTATATATATATACACACAAGACTCTTCCCCTTTGAACATCATGTCCGTTAGGATGTATTTAGTTGGTGGAATATCAGAGTGCCCGACTAATAATGGCGTAAGCTTTATAAAATGTATTAGTTCACTTAAGAAGTCAGAAGTGGGGGGCTCCAGGATTGGTTCAGTGGCGTGATGCGGTTGTGAGGGACCCAGACATCTTTTCATCTTTCCCCTCTGCCTTCTATGCCTCTCTTCTTGGTTGCAGAATGGCTGCTGCAGCTCCAAGCATCCTGGCCTGGTGCAATCATGACCAAAGCAGAAAGGCTCTGCAGGGCCGGGACTTCTCAGAAGCCCTCCAGCAGGCTTCTCTTTGAGCCTCAGTTGGCCAGAACTGAGGCACGCACCCATCCCAAACCAACCATTTGAGAAAAGAAATGAGAGGGCCAAGATTGACCAGGCCTGGTTGTAATTGGTACCTTTGATCAAGTAGGACTCAGGGAGTATAGTTATAAAATAATCTCTTTTTTTTTGCCTCCTATAGTCCCTTTAAACCTGCTCAAGGGGAAGCAAGCTTCCTTCCCTTGTCCCTGGAGGACAATTCAGACAGGTCTTTTGACTTGTTCAGAGAACTCTTAGGCCATGGAAGAGTGGTCACTGTGCTCCCTGAAAGTTGATATAATGTTACATCTCCTCCCGGCTGGGGCCTGCCATGACCGGTGGCCACAATGTGATGGGGTGATGGGCAGAAGACATGGTCCTTCCTCCCTCTTCCTTCTCAGCTAGCCAACCCCTGGTGTTTGCCTTTCCTTCCCCAATCCAGGCAGTCCCTTGGGTCCAGGAGGCTACCCTGCAGGATTCTGGGGGTCACTCATCCCCCCCGCAGCCCTAGGAATCCGCTGGTCCACTGCCATCTTCCCCTCTACTGAGCCCTTCGCTGGCTGAGTGGCACGCAGGAAGCACTCAGCCATCCTCGGTTCCAACTACAAGAAGACCGCTGGCTGATTCCAGCACAGCCCTCTCCTTGGTCCCCAGCACGGAGCAGCCAGCCAGCCCCGAGTCTGCATTTCCGACTTCCCACTCAGCAGTCAGACTTCAGGTCACTGAGTCTCCCTAGTGATTAGGGATAAACATCCAGTGCTTTGATTGGTCCCATTTAAGCCCCTCTCGCTGCTTCTCCCCTTGTTTTGGGGGAGAGATGGTGATAGGCATTAGTTCCCTGTTCGGCTGTAACAAATTATCACCAATGTAGCGACTTCAAACAACACACTTAAGGCGCCTGGGTGGCTCAGTCGTTAAGCATCTGCCTTCAGGGGCGCCTGGGTGGCTCAGTCGTTAAGCGTCTGCCTTCAGGGGCGCCTGGGTGGCTCAGTCAGTTAAGCGTCTGCCTTCAGGGGCGCCTGGGTGGCTCAGTCAGTTAAGCGTCTGCCTTCAGGGGCGCCTGGGTGGCTCAGTCGTTAAGCGTCTGCCTTCAGGGGCGCCTGGGTGGCTCAGTCGTTAAGCGTCTGCCTTCAGGGGCGCCTGGGTGGCTCAGTCGTTAAGCGTCTGCCTTCAGGGGCGCCTGGGTGGCTCAGTCAGTTAAGCGTCTGCCTTCAGGGGCGCCTGGGTGGCTCAGTCGTTAAGCGTCTGCCTTCAGGGGCGCCTGGGTGGCTCAGTCAGTTAAGCATCTGCCTTCAGGGGCGCCTGGGTGGCTCAGTCGTTAAGCGTCTGCCTTCGGCTCAGGTCATGATCCCAGGGTCCTGGGATCAAGTCCCGCGTCGGGCTCCCTGCTCCGCGGGAAGCCTGCTTCTCCCTCTCCCTCTGCTGCTCCCCCTGCTGGCGCTCTCTCGCTCTCTGTCAAATAAATAAATAAAATCTTAAAAAGAAAACACAGTTATTCTTTTGCAGTTCTGAAGGTCAGAAGTCTGAAATGAGTCTTTACAGGGATAAAATCGAGGTGTTGGCAGGGCTGGTTCTTTCTGGAGACTCCACGGGAGAATCTGCTCCTTGCTTCTTCCAACTTCTAGAGGCTGCGGAGTGCCTGGCTTGTGGCTCCCTCAATCTCTGCTTCAACTGGCACATCTCCTACTTCTGCAAACAGACCACCCTCCGCCCCACACTTGTGATTACATTTAAGGTCCACTTTGACAATCTGGATTCTCTGCACAGTCCCTTTGGCCCTCTAAGGTAACATTCACAGGTTCTGGGCAGGTTCTGGGCATTAGGACACAGCCCTCTTTGGGGGCCATTCTGTGGCCTGCAACGCAGCTGCCATTCTCTTGACATACTCTAGTGGGAGAGAAATCCAAGTGTCAAGTGACCGCTTTTGGATAATGCCTCGATAAAGCGTGCATAGAGTCTCGTTCCTTTTTGGGTTTGCTGCATCTACTGCCGTCTTGGACCCTCGGCAGAAACTTCCATCTTAGCTCTGCCATGATTGACTTGAACCTATCATGGCTCCTCTTCTGGGGCCGGGCCCACCTTCCCGCATTTCAAGGAAGTTCCACCTACTACCTGAACATAATGGGATTTTATTAGCACGCAAGAAAAAACAACTAGCTCTTCTGTACTGGGATCACAGCCTCTAGGAAGGCTCCCCGTGACCCCTGTCTCCTGGTATTCGTGTTCTCATGCAGTGCCCTCCCGCGTGAAATAAGGCTGACCCGGGTGGCCGACAGGATATTGTGGAAATGACAGTGTGACGTTCCAGGCTGGGTAATGAAGACACTGTGGCTTCTGTCTTGCTCTCTCCCCCTGGGGAAGACCAGCTGCCACTTCACCAGGACACCCAGTGAACCCTCTGGAGAAGTCCGTGGCGGGAGGAAGAGAGGCCTCCTGCCTGGAGGTTTTGCACTGGCTTTTCCCTCTGCCCGCATACCCTTCCCTGGGATACCTGCAGGGCTTGCTTCCTCATTTCCCTCAGGCCTCTGTTCAGATATCACCACGTCAGGGAGGCGTTCCCTTGACCACCTCACATAGAATGCCACACACTACCCCGTCTCCCTTAGTGCTTTATTTTTCTCCCTGGTATTTATCACCATGTGACTCACTGTGGATTTATGTGTTTGGCACCTGTCACCCATCCCCCACTAACATGTATGTAGCCTCCGTGACGTCCGGCACCTCATCTGTTGCTCTCTCGTTGGGCCTGTGATGGCGCCTGGCACACAGGAGCTACTTACAGTGCCGTGGCCGGGGTGAGGTCCTGCGGTTTTGACAGCCCACAGCCCGCTCTACAGGAATCCCGGGGTTAAAGTGGGGGATGGGGCAGGTTCTCAGAGAAAGCGGGGATCGTGGGGCATAAACAGGGCTGCTGGGAGAATCAGCAAGAGCTGGGACCCCCCCAGTCCTGAGTGTGCGTGTGTCCTGAAACTTCCCACCTACATCATTCCCTTACTCCTCACAGCACCCCCAGAGGGGGACATGATTCCCATTTTATAGTTGAGGAAACTGAGGCGCAGAGAGGTGAGGTGCATATGAAGGTCACAGAGGGATACAGGGAAGGGGCCAGGGCTGAAGTCATCAGACTCTAGCACTGTGTCTCTTTCATCCTTACCTTACAGTGCTCGCTAAACGCCAAGGGGCTCGGCAACCCCTGGCCCTGCCTTTCTCCCTTACTCCCCGGAAGCCCCAGCCTTCAACCCAGGGAGAGAAGCCAGGCCCAGGCTTCCCTCCCTGCTCCGTCCCGGGGCGGGCTGTGCAGGGCAGTCCTTGGCTGGCTGCCTCGAAGGGTTAAGGAGTGTTTGTAGCAGCTGTCTCCAAGGAGAGGAGGGGACAGCAGAGCGGAGAGGCTGATGCTGGTCTCCGCTGTCCACTGCCGACCGCTGGGGGGTGGGAGGCAGCCAGTGGGACCAGTCTAGTCCTGGGGGGGGGGGGGAGAGGAGTGTTCTCACCTCCATCTGTCCTGGGAGCTGGCGACCTCTGGGCCAACTGGGCAGCCCAAGAGTGAGGTCACTGCAGGGCCGGCAAGTAGGGAAAGTTCTGGCAGGCACTGAGGAATGTGGGGGAGCGGGGGCCGGGCTGAAGCCAGAGGCAAGTAGCAGAGCCGGAAATCCTGGGCTCGCGGAGGGTAGAAGGGGCCGCCCTGAGTCAGGGAGAACAAGCCAAGGCCCAGCGGGCAGCAGGAGGACCTCCTCCCTGCTGAGGGTCCAACCATGCCCCGGCCTGGGGGACGTGGGAGGAGGCCTGGGAGCCTGGGGCCACCGGTGCATAGCATTCGGCCCTTTAAGTCCAGCGAGCAGTACCTGGAAGCCATGATGGAGGACCTGGCCGAGTGGCTTCGGGATCTCTACGGGCTGGACATCAACGTGGCCAACTTCCTGCAGGTCCTGGAGACAGGCTTGGTGCTGTGCCGGCATGCCAACACCATCACTGAGGCCGCCCTGGCCTTCCTGGCTGAGGCACCTGCCCGAGCCCAAAGGATTCCCCTGCCTCGGGCTGGGGTTTCCTGCAACGAGGCCGCCCAGCCGGGTACCTTCCAGGCCCGGGACAACGTCTCCAACTTCATCCAGTGGTGTCGAAAGGAGATGGGCGTCCAAGGTAACCACCCTGCACCCGCATCCCCAGGCCCTTATCCTGCCAGAATCCACCTCCTCTCTAAGGCTTGGGCTGCACTGGAAGTCAGGAGCCAGGGTCCTCTTTCCTCATTTCGCTTTGGGCCAGCTCATCGCTGTTTGTGCCTCAGTTTCCCCCATCACGTAGTAAATCCTCAATAAATAAATGTGTTGACTGAATGATTCATTCATTCAACAAACACAAATTTAGTCCCTATCTCCTTTGTGCTGGGCACAAAGGACCAAGAGGACTGAGTCCCAGTGTCCAAAGAGTTCATGGTCTAGGAAGAGAGACAGATGAATAGATACACCAATTACAGCCCAATGTGCTCAAAGCCTCAAATAGAAGTGTATGTGTTGAGGAGCCAGGGGAGGAAATGGGTGGATAGTGGGGGCCAAGAAAGGCCTCTCCGAGGAGGAGGATTTGAACTGAGTCTTGGAGAACAAGTAGAAGTTTGGGGGAAAGGGAATTCTAAGCAGGGAACAGCAGGAGCAAAGGCACAGAGAAGGTCCTGTGTTTGGACGACTGGGAGAAGCCAGGGTGGGTGAGGGCATAGGGCTGGGGTGGGGGGAAGGACAGGGAGGCAGGCAAGTGGACATTAGGGAGGGGCCAGCTGTGCTGACGCTTGTGAGGCCCAGGGGAGTGACAGGCCAGGATCCCTCCTCTCCCAGGCCGTGGAGCCTGGCGCCCACCCTGGTGCGGCTGGAGGAGGAGATGGCCTTGCGCCTGCCCCCCACCAGGGTCCCTCATCTCCTAGGCCTAGTGGGATGAAGCTGGATGTTGTGCCATCCTCCAGGTCAGAGGGGGTGGGGGCTGAGGTGGAGGGAGGAGTCAGGCCCACCTGCTGGAGGCTGGCAAGGCAGTGCGGAGCAGGACTGGAAGGCTGAGAAAAGCTGGTGTCTCATCGAGCACTTCCCATGTAGCCAGATCTTGTCCGCAGACACAGCAACCCCCGTGAAACAGTCTACATCCCACTTTACAGAGGAGGAGACTGAGGCTCAGGGACTAGCCCAAGGACACACGGCAGCTGGGTGGGAGAATCGGGACTCCAACTCGGGCAGTCAGGCTCCAGAGCCTGTACTCAACCTTGCCTGGTTATATGCGGGCTGAGGGTTGAGTTCCAGATGTCCGCTGGTATCGGAGGTGAGCTGTGTGGGTGGGAAGCAGAACAAACTGCTTCTTACTCCTAGACCCCTATATCCAAACGGAGTGGGGAGAAGGGCAAGGTGGAGCGCAACCCACAGCCGGGCTCTGGGCTTCTCAGCTTGGCTGTGTCACCTCTTCCCACCCCAACCTGTCTTGTTGGACTGGCCACCTACCATGCCCTGAGAGCCTGAACGATTCTGCTCAGACCCCTCCTAGGGGCCGGCCAGACCCCAAGATCCAGCGATCCGAGCCAGCCCCCTCCCTCCCACCCCCCGCCCCCCCGGGCCCCGACCCCGGGCCAGGGACGGCCCCAGGGCTCTCCCACCTACTCCGCAGAGCGGAGGTCCGCAGGGGGCTCAGGCTGCCTGCCGTCTTCCCCCACCTCCGCTTGCCAGAGGTGGTGATGTTCGAGACGGAGGACCTGGTGCTACGCAAGAACGTGAAGAACGTGGTGCTGTGCTTGCTGGAGCTGGGCCGCCGAGCCTGGCGCTTCGGCGTGGCGGCGCCCACCCTCGTGCGGCTGGAGGAGGAGATCGACGAGGAGCTGCGGCGGGAGCTGGCCCTGCCCCCGCCGGACCCGCCGCCGCCCGAGCCCCCCGCGCGGCCGCCCTGCCACTTCCGCCACCTGGACCAGCTGGTGAGGGGCTCCGGACACGCCCTCCAGGCCCCGCCCCGCCCCGCCCGCCCCGCCCCCTCCCCGTCCGCGCGCGCCGCTCGGAGCTTCCTCCCTCTGGAGCCCCAGCACCCCGCCCCCGACTGAATTCTCAGTGCGGCGTTGCTTAAGTCGTGCTCCCCTCGGAGCCTCAAGCCTCATCACGTATCGGCCCCCCCAAGCCGCTTATTACGTTTGTATTACAACCCCGCGCTCTAGACCTCTCTCACTGAGCCCCGCCGCGCGACTTTTGAGAACACTGCCTCTGGCACCGTCTCTGACACCTCGGTTCAAGGCTTAGTTCCACTGCTCCGCGGCTGTGTGACTTGGGGCACATTGTTTAACCTCTCTGTGCCTCAGTTCCCTCATCTGTAGCGTGGAGGTGTAATAGTACCTACCTTCCATGGCTGCTGAATATTCAATGAGCCAGCGCATATGAAGTACTCGGAACAGTGTCTGGCACGGAGGGGGCGCTTCATAGGAGAGTGCTGGGATTAACCCATTTCTACCGCCCAGGAATAGAGCTCAGGGAGGTTTCTTAACCTGCCCAAGGCCTATGGTGTGGTGAGGCAGGACTCCAGCTGCCGTCAGATTCCAGGGTCCACCTTCTACATCATTACACTCCACTGCCTCCGTCAGCTGACCCACAAGGCCACGGAACTATAAGTGACCACTCGAGGTCTCGATGTCACTGGGTCATTTCTGCACTTGCTTCTCAGCCTCCAGCCCTGACCTCAGCAGAAGCCTGGAGGCTGGCTCTGGGGGACAGGCAGGCTCCCCCTCATCGGGCTTGACCCAGGGTGGGGGATAAGGAGCTTGGGCACTTGTGCAGAGGGAGGGCTGAGCCCCTTGTCACTGCCCACAGGTTCAGAGCCTCGTGAGCCGCTGCACGTGCCCAGTTCAGTTCTCCATGGTTAAAGTGTCTGAGGGGAAGTACCGCGTGGGGGATTCCAACACCCTCATCTTCATCCGGGTAAGTCTGGGGACCAGAGTTGGGGTGTCCCCAGGATCAGCAGAATAGCGCTGCCTTTCATGGGACCTTGCCCAGGACTGAGGGCAAGGACAGGAAGTCACCATTCACCCCAACCTATCAGGACTTGGGGCTTTCTTTCTCTCCCTTGCGGAATTCCCAGAAGATAGTTGGCAAAGCTGGCAATCCTATCCCCTCCTCCTATTAGGGCAGCCAGAACCCTGCCCCCATCCGCTCCACCTTAGCCTAGTGCAGAGGGGTGTCCAGGCAGAAATAGAGTATGAAGGGTACTCCTGAATGTCCTTTGCCTCCACTCCATCCACATGCTTGGTCAGAGCAAGGGGCCTGAGAACTCCAAGTTTGTGTTCAGTGCACAGCCCAGCCCACACGGGCCCCATAGTCCAGGCTTCCCATGTCTGGCTTGGTACATCCTGCAGAGTGATCCGCAGTAGGGATCTGAGAAGTGCCTCTCACTGCCCGCCCCTCATACCCAGCCACGCCTCACGGGCAACAGATTGTACCTAGAGGCATGGCCAAGCCCTCTCCTTGATCGCAGGCCATACCCGGGGACAGAGCCAGCTCGTAGGTAGGGACAAGGAATTTCAGCTGAGGAAATGGGAAGCCTGAGAGAGACTGTGACCTGCCCCAGAGTCCCAGAGTGGAGTGGATGGCACTCCCAAGATTCCTTGACATACCCGCTACAGAGCAAAGCAGGGCCACTTTTTTTGTTTTTGTTTTGTTTTGTTTTTGAGAGAGAGAGAGAACAAGGGCGGGGTGGGGGGAGAGGGGCAGAGGGAGACTATCCCAAGCAAGCTCCGCACTTAGCGCAGAGCCCCACCGGGGGCTCAATCTTACAACCTGAGATCATGACTTGAGCCAAAATTCAGAGTCAGATGCTTAACCGACTGAGCCATCCAGGTGCCCCTGGGCCACGTTTCTGCTACAGGCATGTGCAGGTGGAAATCCCTTTCCAGTGAAGGGAGAGAAGAGAGTGCTCCGGGGCCAGGCTGCACAGTGCTTGTGAGATCCCTTGTCTAGTTGTGGGGCAACTCTCTGTCAGCCTGGCCGCCACCCTTGACAACATGTGTTATCCGATGCTAGTTGTGGAGGAGAGCCAGGCTGCACAATACACCCCCCCACGATACACCTGTGCAAGGAATACCTGCGTGCTCATGTGTACATGGATAGGAGTGCATGCTGGAAAAGTGCAGGCTGCTCCAGGAAGAGGGGACGCCCTCTATCCCGCCCCCAACCTCATCCTTGTCCCCTACAGATCCTCCGGAACCACGTGATGGTGCGCGTGGGGGGCGGCTGGGACACCCTCAGCCATTATCTGGACAAACATGACCCCTGCCGGTGCACGTCCCTCTGTGAGTCCCCTGAGAGTCTCTTCCCTGTGGCTTTGGGTCGGGAGGCCAGAAGCAGAGGTAAGAGGTAGGTCTGATCTCCAGGGGCAAGAAATATGGAGAAAGGAAGATACCAAAGAAGGTACTGGTGTCAAAAAAAAAAAAAAAGTACTGGCATGATACCCTCAGTTGTGGGAAGAAAGCGAGGCAACCACAGTGCAATACCAATCATAGCCACAAGATGGCGCCAAACACACAGACTCGCATTTGGTCAGGGTGCCTCTTGGCAGGGCTGAGGTCTGGCTCTGATGTCCACAGTGGGGGCACCGAGTATGCCTTGGAGGGGTCTTTAGTCCCCCCATAATCTCTATTAGCACCTCAAGCCACCCCAGATAAGCATGCCATCCAAGTAAAAAATGTGAACTTGCAATACAAACGCAGCTTTAAACAAGTCCCCGAGCTGGGCCCTCTGACCAGATTTTGTCCCCTGCGCCCCTATGAGGAAGTCCTGGCACCGCCACTGTAGGCCGTACTGTCTCCAATGTGGGTTGGGGCATGGGGCAGCTAGGGGAGAACAGTGGGCCCCATCAGCAGGAATTTAACCCTTTCCTCCTCTCCTCTCTCTGGGGGGCTGTGTTGGCAGCACACAAGGCGGGCAGTTTCCAGAAGCCCCCTGCCCCACCGGTGCAGCATGAGGTGAGGGTGCAGGACGGGCCCTCGCAGCCCCAGCCAGCGATGACTATCAGCCGTTCCCAGAGCCCGCTGCCCCCCGTGGACTGGAAGACATATACCTCTTCAGGCCGGAAGCTGAGGCCCCCCACCTCCTCCACCCCTAGAACCCACAGTAAATGGGGAACAGAGGCGGGAGTCCCCAGAGAGACAGCATCATTCCTGAGGTACAAGGGAGAGGGCCAGAGCAGGGTCTCTTTCTTCTCTGGGGCCCACATTCTCAGAGAGAAATATACGGGAAGCAGGTCTCCGAACGGTGCCCCTACCCCAGGTGTTCAGAACCAAAAAGGCACTCAGTACCACTGGGATCATCTAGCTTTTTCGTATGCCCTCCCATTTCACAGATGAAGAGGCTGAGGCCCATAAAGGCCCATAGAGATTTCCCAAGGATCTTCTGCCATTTCACAGTAGGACAGATACTCAAACGCCCTCTCCCCCAAGACTGGTGAGCTGAAGTTGCGGGACCTGAAGTAACCCGGGGTCCAAACCAGGCTTCTAGCTGCTACACAGGGGAATGAGGGAGAATAAACTTGAACAGTATCTGTCATAAGGAAGACTCGGGCGGGCCCAGAGGGACAGAGAGCATCTGTTTCATTCAACATGAAGTCTGGCCCCCTTGGTGTTCTGGCTGGGGAAAGTCATCCCTTCCCAGAGCCAGGGGACTGGATGAGATGATCCTGCCAGCCTCATGATTCTCCCTTTCAGGCACCAGGAGAAGTCACCCACCCCGTCTTGGAGGCAGCTGCCAGTGGGGGACAGCCCACTCAGCCCCCACTCCTCATCCCCCCATAGGGGCCGAGACCCACGGTGCACCTCCTCAGGGAAGAGGGAGGAGAGATACTCCTCCGAACATCCCAGAGGAAGGACTCCCACATCTTGGATTCATGAGGAGACAGACAGCCAGGGAGCTCACGCCAGGGCCCCCACCTCCCAGAGATTCCGAGCCCCCGAAGCCACCGCCAAAAGGACACCAGCAAGAGGACTATCTCCGCCGCCTTGTTCCTCCAGCCCAGCGAAGCCCATGGGCCTCAGGCCATCACTCAGGGGTGAGGCTGAGGGTTCTTCTTCCCAGCTCAGGGAGGCAGCAGCTGTCCGCTCTCTGTCCCCTGTTAAAGGGCCCGCCAAGATCCCTGTCTGGCTGCCCCCTGCCTGCCCCCCCACTCCAGGAAGCAGCTTTCCAGGTATTGCAGGCGGAGGTCCCATGACAGAATTGGGGAGTGGCCCCCTCCCAAGGGCTGTCCCTGGGGACCTGGCTGGGTGCAGACATGGGGACTTCTCTGCGGATGCGAGACAAGGGGACCAGAAGTTGGACATCCAGGTGACAGCAAAAGCTGGGGGACCCTGGGGCCTGGGCCCACAGGAGTGGGAGGAGCGATATCCTCCCCTGCCCCTGGGTGCAACCAAGGATCAAGCTATCTACCATAGTCTTGAGGAGGAGCTTTTGGCCAACATGAAGCTGCTAGAGGTGGGGGGTGCCTGCCCCCAGGGCACAGGGTCTGGAGTCATCCCTCGAAGTGGAGTCTACGTCCCCAGCCTAGGTGGGCAGTGGCCTGAGCCTGGGGGTCCTTATGACAAAGTCATCCAAGAACTGGCTCAGGGCCCCCCACCTCTCCTTAAAGTGGACCTGGGAGCCTGGAAGGCAGCCTCTACAGGCTCCCCTAAGCTATCTGTTACCACTGGACCAGGAAGCCCAAAAGGGAAACCGGGAGTCAGAGAGAGTGGGCCAAAGGTAAAGGCAAGCCTGAGTGCCAAGGGTACCGGGATGAAGAAGGGACCAGCTCAAGGAAGGCAGGACTGCTCAGCCCCCACTGTGTCTGCCAGCCTGGAAGCCCCCACACCTTCACCCTCAGACCCCAATTCTGACAAAACCCAGGCATGTCCAGGCAAGGCCAAGAGAACACTCCGAAAGCCCCAGAGAGTCCCATCCATCTACAAGCTGAAGCTGAGGCCCAGAATCCGGCCCCGGAGAGACCACAGGCCTGGGAAGCAGCCTTCACGAATCCCCAGGCCACTGGCCTACCTCCACCTGGGTTCAGCCAGGGCACCCTCAAGGGGCAGGCTGGTGAGAGCACTGGGCAGAAAGGGAGTGGGGGCAACCCTGGTGGATGGAGCCTCAGCAGGGAAGGAGGAGGAAGGAAAGAAGAGGGAAGAACCAGCTGCCCCACTGAAGAGCAACCCCCAGCCTTTGGAGGGCATAGGTCTCCAGCAGCTTGATCAAGCCCCACTCCCACCAGAGGATGAGTCCTGGGTCTGAGGAGGAGGCTTCCCAGCCTTGAGCTTGTGAGTCCGGGGGAGAAGGGAGGTGAAAAGGATGCCATGTATCCACTGGACTCTCAGCTGCAGGAACAGAGGGGCCTTGGCAGGGGAGAGGGTGTGGGTGGGGTCAGAAGACAAATATAGGTTCAATCTGCTTGTTGGGCAAAGGGGCAACCCCTCACTCCCACTCCCGGGGCACCGGGGCCACCCTATGTCTTCTTGCTTCCCCCCAGAACAGCTCCCCAGACTCCTGGCCTCTGGCTATGGCCACCATTTCCACAACTCTTGTAAGCTATTAAACACTTGTAGGTGTGTTTCAGAGCCCCAGACTTCTTGAGTCCCTCACTCGAGGATTGTGGTGGTGCAGGAAGGCACAGTTTCAAGCGTTTTCCCAGGTGCAGGAAGGAGTAGCTTCAGGCGTTACCTACTGGAGTGGAAGGGGATGAGGGACAGGGAGCGGGGGTGAGAGGTTTCTTCTCTTGAGGCTCCGCCAACCTTGCCAGACAGCCGCTCTCTCCTGGAAGCCGCTGGTGTGTCAGCACCAAGGACAGGGACACACACAGGCCTTCAAGGACTTCAAAGCTTTGCTCTGGATTTTGGGAACTGAGATCACTGGGAGTCAAGAGGGATGGTGGAGAGTGTTCTTATCACATCTACAGCCGCGAATGGGCCACAGCAGCTCAGCCACAAGTGGGAACAAAGAGACAGCAGCAGGAGCTGGGATTGAGTCCAGTTATGAAAGTTTTCCCGGGAGTGGCCGGGGGAGACCTTTCACTTCCCCCTCCAGTGTTTTTGCTCAGCGTGGGAGGGCTCAGAGGTTAGGTGGAGAGGTGAGTCCCAAACTCTTCTTAGTTCTCCTGGTTGACCCAGGCTCTGGGACTCAGAGCAACCTCATCGCCCTGACGGTCCTTCCACAGCAGAGCTCAGCAGCCAGGCCCTGTAGGGGAGCCCTTTCCCTCACAGGGCAGGAACTGAGCCAACACCTTGTACAGAAACAAGGGAAAACACTCCCTGATTTTTAATCTGACTTCCGATCACAGCGCAATGGGCATCACACACACTTCCAGACCCTGTGGTGGGAAACCCGGGGGGGGGGGGCGGGGAGGACAGAGACTCAGAATGGGGGTGGAGGGAATCAAAATCAAATACCTGGAGTGCAGTGGAGGGAGTGAGGGGGGCCGGTCAGGCGATACATTCTAATGGCTCCCATAAGGGGCAGCCAGAGGCCTGGGTTCCCCATGCCCACCTCAGGTGCCTCAGCTGGGGGTGACAGTGATGGGGGCAGGTGAGATGCTGCCATCCCTCACCCCATCCCCCTGGTGAACCAGGGGCAGGGATGCAGGGGCTAAAAGGGGGCAGGCCCTCTTCCTTACCCTCCCAGACACTCCAAGGTGTGGGGAAGGGGAGCCACCTCCTCTGTTTCAGAGGGAGGCTCAGAGAGGGCGGGTCACTTGCCCAAAGTCATGCAGCACAGCAGGGACAAGAACCCAGGCATACTGGACCGCCAAGGTCAGGGCAGTCACTGCAGGGCTGTGCTACACCCCACAGGTGGAGGGAGAATCAGCTGGGGAAGTGGAAGGGAGGATCAGATTCCCTCTCACATTGGATCTGGATAAATTCCCTACCCATGACCCCTCCCCCCCTCCCCGACTCTGCTCCATCACCACTCTGGGCTACCTGATTTTCTGGTCTACACACTGCAGCTGGGCTACACGGAGGCTGGGTTGACCTATCTGCCCCTCTTCTAACAACGGACCTTCCTATCCTCCCACCACACCAGGGCTCAGGACTCAGCCTCAAGGAAAACTCAGCCAGGGGCAGGGGACATGCACCATTGCTCCCACTCTCCAAGTACCCCAGTAATCCCTCAGGCCGCTCCTAGTATCTTCATGGATTTTGTTATTTCTAAATCGGTACAAAACTGACAGTGATCAGCTCCGGTGACGAGAGGTAGAAACCGGCCAGGCAGCCGGAGAAAATGGGGTGGAGTGAGTCAGGGCATAGGGCCAAACTGGTGTTGGGACAAGGGGGGCATCAGATCCTGAGGGCCTCTATATAGGGGTGGGGGTGTGGGCATATCTCCCTCAAGCACAAGGGTCCCCATAATTCTTTTAGTGGCTCTGCCCCTCCCCAGATTTATCAGAGAAATCTGAGATTCAAGGCAGGCAGGGTCTAGGGCACTCAGATTGGAGTGGGATGGGGAAATAAGAGTCTTTACTAGCGCAACCTAACCGCTCTCCCCCAACCCCGGGACACCATCTTGCCCACCACCAGCCCCCCAAACCCAACATCCCCCAATCTTGCAGACCACCCAACGCAGGAGGGAATAGAGGGCTGGAACCTGGCATCGTGGAAATAAATTTATCCTTTGGGGGATTCCCTCTCCACGCTCCCGTCGAGGAAAAAAAAAAAGTTTTAACCCAGGGGGTGATCTGGCTTTGGGGTCAGGAAGGGGATGAGGGGCACCCGGCAGGGATGGACCATCGAGTTAAGGCTGGAAGGTAAGTTGTTGTGTCTCTGGGGGCTGCTGGGCGGGGAGATCTCCCTGGAACGGGGAGAGCTCAGCCTTTCTCCTCCTGACTGACCTGGGACCTCAACCCTAGGACCCCGATTACGGTCCTTGGGCCACCCGCATCTCTCTGCCCTGTGCCGGTGGTGCTGACGGTCCAAAGGCTGGCCTCACAGAGAAGCTGCCAGGATCTGCGACAAGGGGATGAACGAAATGAGAGCCCTGTGAACGGAGCTGGGGGCAGGAGGGTGGATAAGACAGCTAAGGACCAACAGACGCTTGGGATGACAGACACGGGGAAAGAAGACGCAGGGCAATGACAGACACACTCTCTGGAGTAGACGGGTGGGGGCCCCGGCCAAGGCAGCACCTCCCCACCCCCACGCCCCGCGCTCACCCTCGCGATCCCAAAAGGCCAAGGCGCCCCTTGGGGCCCGCCCGGGCACGGCGCTAGCTACCGCACTAAAGGCGGCGGGCCCAGGAAGACGGACGCGGAGAGGGGCTGGGCCGGGCAGTCGCAGGAGGCTCCCTCTCGTCCTCCGCCCCTCCCCGCGAGGCGCGCGGCTGCGGGGGCGGGCCAGGCCGGGCGCGTCAGGGTCCTTCCCCCCGCCCCGCCCGCGCCCCCCGCCGCAGCCCCGCAGTCCCCGTCACATGATGGCGCAGCGGTTGCGGCGCAGCGCGCCCTGGAAGCGCAGGGCGGCGTGCACGTGCTTGCAGCGGGCGCAGCCGACGCTCTTGAGCAGCTCGCTGAAGAGCAGCAGGATGTGCCAGTTGTACTTGGCCGAGCACTCCACGTAGCCGCACTTCCAGGTCTTGCGCACCAGGTGTGACACGTTCCAGCGCGGGATCACGCGCCCGCGCTGCAGGTCCCGCTTGTTGCCCACGATGATGATGGGCGTCTCTGAGGTGCCGATCACCCTGTGGGGTGGCGGGGACTCTCAGAACTCCGCAGGTCGGTCTCACAACCCCTGGACTTCAAGGGCGGGCGGTGCCTGCCTGGTCAGTACTGCTACCACCATACCTCTGTTCCAGGCGCAGCGCTCAGCGCTCGGGGTGCCTTACATGCTCTAATCAAAACTGATTTAAAAGGTGGGTACAACTGTTATCCCCATCTTACAGATGAGGAACCTGAGGCGTATCTGTTAACTGGCTTAAAGTGATACAGGTGAGTGGCCCTGGCAGTTTTTTTCCCAGAGCCTCTGCTCTTAACCACTGCATTAGACTAGCCAGCCACCCCATGGTAAGAATCCCAAAGTGTGTTATTAGAAATGGGAACAGTAAAATGTGTATGTTTGAGGGGCGCCTGGGTGGCTCAGTCGGTTAAGCGTCTGCCTTCGGCTCAGGTCATGATCCCAGGGTCCTGGGATCGAGCCCCACGTTGGGCCCCTGCTTCATGGGGAGTCTGCTTCTCCCTCTGCCACTCCTCCCACTCGTTCTCTCAACCTCTCTCTCTCCCCCTGACAAATAAATAAAATCTTTAAAAAAAAAAATGTGTATGTTTGAATGTGTGTGCCGGAACTAGAGGGTACTTCATCAATGTCCCACCCTCCCCGCCCTTGCACCGTTTCCAGGGCAGTGGTTAGCACTGGGGCACCCACTGAGGTGGTAATGGACTATATCCTGGCCCCTCACCTCGTCTCTAGGATCTGCTGGCGGATGGTCTTGACGTACTCAAAGCTGTCAAAGCAGCAGATGTCGTAGACCAGGATGTAGGCGTGGACGCTCCGGAGTCCTCTGCAACAGGCGTCTGCCCACTCCTGCAACATCCCCAGCCAGTGCCAAGGTCAGAGCAACCCTGAGGGCACCCCTCGCCCCCAGCCACCTCCAGCTATAGACTGACGGCATTCCCACCTGCCACTGCACCCCAAGCCTCCCACACCCACCCATCCCCAGGAGGCCTGGTCCAGAGCAGAATAGAGGAGCTCGGTGCAGCGGCTTCCCCTCCTCCAAGCCAGGATAGGGCAGGTCACGCTGCCTGACCTCCAGAGCCGTGGCACTCACTGTCCTGTGCACATCTGGAGCTGAGATCTGCCTTGTCTCATTTTATCGCCCAACCCATTCATGCATTCATCCATATGCTTGGTCCTTTGTTCAAGTACAGGTATTAAGTGCCTGCCTCTAAGAGCCAAGCCCTCTGAACTAGTTGTTGGATCTGTTGAAATCCTCCGTCTTCCAGTTTAGCCTTGTCCATTGTCTCTCTGCACACAGGGAGGCGTATCTGTGGAATCGAGCCCCAGAAATGGCAGGGCTAGGTCAAAGGATGAATGCAGCTGGATTTAGAAGGGGAGCTTTCCCTCCCCTTCTAGGAAGTTGCATATTTTGTGTTGTTGCGAGAGCACCGTATGTGATGAGTGCATGTTTCCTTAAAGCCTTGCCAACAGAGCGTATTGTCCAACTTTGGGGGTTCTGACAGTCCTATAGATGAGATGTGATATTCTCGGTGGAGTTTTGGTTTGGCCACTCCTGCTACACCCCCAGCCAGTGCCAAGGTCAGAGCAACCCTGAGGGCACCCCTCGCCCCCAGCCACCTCCTCCTCCAGGGAGCCTTCCTGCAAGCAGGGGACTACTCCCTTCATTTCCTGTGTGCTAAGAACACTCTGATTCTACCTTATCCCAGTTCCCTCGTTCTGTTGTGAGTTCCTGCGAGGGCCAGAGCCAGGCCTTCCTTGTTTTTTGTGTTGGCTCTTAGCAGGCTCTTTAATTGTACTACCTAGGCTGGTGAGCTCTCTGTGGCCCTGAACCCCACCTGTTCCATGGCGGGATCCATGCAACTCCGGCCTATAGCACTGCCCTTAGATTGCTCCCTGGAATTGCCCCTTCGGTTTGTTCCACACTGCCCTCAGGGTTGAGAAGGAGAAAGTCCCGAGGAGAAAAAGACTGAGACTGGCTGCACAGTGGGGGCTGACTTAGACCAGGGCCCAAGGGCAGCGCCGGGGAGATAGAGCTTCCTGAATGCTTATGGCGAATTCTCGAGGAGGGGCAGCCGCTCCAGAGGAACAAGCCCCCTGGCAAGGCTGAGTGTACTGGAGAGAAGGTTCCCTAAGAGATGAATTAGCTGATTAACTTTCCAGCAGATGGCACATGCAAGAGCAGTTAAAGGCAGCCAGTGTGTGGAAAGAAGGGGGTCTCTGAAGCTGGGGGAGGGCGAGGCCTCCAAGGACACAGGGAACCAGGGTCTTCTCCCTTGGGGGCCCAGGCAAGCAGGAGGGTGTGCCGGCCTGTGCCCGCCGGCTTCTGAGCTGCCTTGAGGCAGGTGCCAGGCTTGGAGGGCTGTGCCTGGGCTCTCTACCTCAGAGCAGGAGCGCAAGAGGAAAGACTCCGGTGTGGTGGAGAGTTCCGTCTGGCTCCAGAAAAGCTCCCGACTGAAAGGCTGCAGTGGATTTCCCCTGGGAGATGATGTGGCATCTTTTCTTTGTGCTCAGTTGTAACTTTGCTGCAGGGGGAAGATGCCGGGGACAAATCTGAAGCCGTCGGGAACCAGGGGCTGGCTTCTCGGGTCAGGGAAGCAGGGAAGACTGTACTCTGCTGGACGAGGTGCCCTCTGGGAGCCTGGGTGCCCCCCCCCAGGTGCACGGGGTTCCTCCCCCCACCCCCACAAGGAATGGAGATCAGCAGGAAGTGGGAGCGATGGGGAAACAGGCACAGAGGCTCCCAGCTTCTTCCAGCTCTCTGCTGGGGAGACGGGACAGCTGCCGGGTGACCGCCCCACCTCTCCCCCCACAGGCTGCCTCCTCCAGGGGGCCTCCAGGCTGCCTTCCTTCCTGCTCTCTGGGGGCTCCTAAGATGGGGAGGAGGAAGGCTGCTGGTTGTCTGGGTTGTGCCTTCACCCCTGATTGAAGGGAGGGAGCAGGTAAGCTCAGCTTTCCTTCCAGCTGGCTCTGTGCAGGGTTCCAGACTGTAAGCCACCATCTTGGGGCTGTGTCAAGGCAGAGAAGGAGCAGTGGATACTGAGTCCAGTTCTAAGGACCCAGGAGCTGAGGGAGGCTCGGCCACCTAGATGCTAACCCTGGATTTGTTGCTCGTTTCTCTAACCCCAGCTTCCTCCTCTGACAGGAAAGGGGCTGTAGGGGGAAGAGCGGAGGCTCAGACCACTCTCCTGGGCTGCCTCTCAGCTGGCCTTGAGAAAGCGTGTATTTCTCTTCGGACAGTGGCCGTGAGAGTCTTAGCTTTTATATTTGATCTTTGGCCATGCAGGCTCCTTTCTCAGTATTCCTCTGCTCATAGTCCCTTTCCTGTGCTCCAGGATATCCAGGAGAGTCTAAAACTCAGGATCAATCAGGAAGAAAAAGGGCAACAACTCAAAAGAAAAGATGGACAAAGTCATTAATAGTTGTGAGAAAAAGAAACGCAAAAGCCCTTAAGCCTATGAAAAGATGCTCAGCTTCAGTCATCATCAGAGATACAAACCAAAACTCCACCGAGAATATCACATCTCATCTATAGGACTGTCAGAACCCCCAAAGTTGGACAATACGCTCTGATGGCAAGGCTTTAGGGAAACATGCACTCATCACATACGGTGCTCTCTCAACAACACAAAATATGCAACTTCCTAGAAGGGGAGGGAAACCTCCCCTTCTAAATCCAGCTGCATTCATCCTTTGACCTAGCCCTGCCATTTCTGGGGCTCGATTCCACAGATACGCCTCCCTGTGTGCAGAGAGACAATGGACAAGGCTATCGGTGTGGGAGATGGGAAGCAACCCACTTGTCTAACAAAAGGGGACTCCATGGTCCATCTCTCCGGGGGGGGTCAGTGCCGCCATGCTACCCACATTCAGATACTAACATTCGGGGAAGATCTCCAGGTTATAATGTAAGGCAAAAAGCCCAGGTGGAGAACAATTTTCTTTTTCCCGTAAGAAAGGGAATGGAATAAGAACACATTTTCTTATTTGTCTAAAGAAACTGGAAGTGTAAATAAAAAACCAGTGAGGATGGCCATCAAGAGGGGGTGAGAATCAGGGTGAAGAGGGCAGGGCGGGGCTGGGATTTCTCTGGGTGTATCTTTTTACAGTTGGGATTTCTCTGGGTCTTTCTTTCTTTCTTTCTTTCTTTCTTTCTTTCTTTCGTTCTTTCTTTCTTTTTTTTTTTTACAAAGCTCAGACTTTTAAACTGTGTCTTACGGATTCCAAAACTGAAATTAAATTAAAATTTAATCTACAACAAAATGTGAAAAAGTAAGCAAGGCTCAGTGAGCAAGACTGGAATGAGGTCTGCGGATCCACTTGAGCACTGTTGATGTCCCCTGCGGAGGAGAAGCACAAGGCCCTGACCCCTGATACTCGGCCCCGACCTCATGGTTTCCAAGGGGCAGATGTGTGGGTCAGGCTTTTGTCTTTGGTGTGGATTGCCCACACCTGGGACGGGGCTGCCAAGTGTCCCTGGACTTGGGCCACGGTTCTCCTGCCCAGAGTTGCCGAGATGGTACTGAGCCTAAGCCCCTGCCCCAGAGATGGCTGGCTTTGTGGTCACAATCAGCCAAGCCGTGGCCCCTGCCTGTCCTTCCAGAGAAACCCATGAATGCGCTCTGGTCAGGGGCTTCCTTAGGTGAGCAAATGTGTCTTAGAGTTGAGCCCCCACTTGCAGCCTCTCCCCTGCCAAGCCAGAGGCAGAGAGATTGAGGGAAGGAGAACTTGGTGGTTCCTGCAGGCTGGGGAAAGGAACACTATCAGCCAGGGCACTGGGGGCACCAGAACCCAACTCCTGCAGGAAGGCTGCCCCATGCACCAGTCCGGAGGTCAAGGGGCAAAGCATCACTTAAAGAAAGGCCATTGGATAAAAGACTGGTTGGGGCCTCCCGTCCTGGAGAGCCCACCTTTCCCAGGCCCTGGCTTTTTCTTCTGCTGTCCCTTCTACAGACGCCGTGGGTCTGAGAGCCCAGAATCCTGGCAGGCATCTAGTGTTCCTGCCCTTCTTTCCACTGCCCCTTCCCTGCCCAGTCCCACTTAGCGGACACAAGGCCACCAAGCACACACTTACTGTCCTATGGAAGCACAGCCTGCTTGTCTTCCCTGGACTCTGAGTTAGATGCGTGGTTCCTGGAGAGCGCAGCGCACATCTGTTTTGCGCGCCGTTCTACCCTGGTGCCCAGCCCACCACACATTACATGCTCTTGACCTACGGCGCACAGATGATGGCTCTGAGCAGGGTGGCCCAGGGTGCGGCACGGAGCCCTCGGAGCCAGAGGATGGGGGACAGGGCCAGAGCCCAGAAAAGGTGGGAGTCCAGCTTCTCTGCTCCCCCTCCCAGCCCCCGCCCCCCGACTCCCTGGCTGGCCGATCCAGTGGGCCCCGTACCTGCAGCGTGTTGACCGGGAAGGTGCTGATGGGTGGGAAGTCGAGGATCTGGAGGTCGTGCACGTGGCCATTCATGACGACGGCAGGCAGGTAGAGGCGGCGGGCAGTGGTGGGCACACAGGCCTCGCTGAACTCGTTGTACAGGAACTGGCGCACGATGGCACTCTTGCCCACGCCTCGCGCCCCCAGCACGGCCACCCGGTAGGTGGAGACCATGCCTCCCGCCCCGCTCCGCCACCGCGTCCTCGCCGCTGCCTGGGGCTCCCCCGGGCTGCATATTCCAGGGGCTGGGGGCTCAGCCACCGTCAGGACCCACCATTGCTGCCCCTGCTTGCCCTGGGCCCTCTGCGGCCTCCACCTGGACTGTGGGGACAAGAGGTGGGCTTGGTAGGCCCGCGTTTCCCTGGATCTGTCCTGTACTTGCCCGCCTCGGGGACTGGGCTGCAGCTGCTACTGCCCCTCTGCATGCCTTCCGTTTCCCAGAACGCCTAGCTGCATCTCAAGCCTCTCCATCCTCCCTTCTCCGTCCACCCCCCCCCCCGCCCCCGCACCACCCGCCCACCGGTGGGAATCACTCTTTCCTATATTATGACTTCTTGGCCAGGTCTGACCTCCCCAAGCTCCCCAAGCTCCCCAAGCTTCCCCACAGAGCCTGGGGATGGGGGGGAAGCCGAGTCCAGTGTGTCTCAATGGAGGTGCTCCCAGCATTTTGTGGAGAGAGTTCTTTATTGGGCAGGCCGTCTTACAGCCCTGCTGCTAGAAGGTACAAGCCAGCAGCCAGCTCCAGTCACCATGATGACCAAAAACATCCCCTACTTCCAAATGCCCCCTGTGAAGAACCCTGGACCAGAGCCTGCCACTCGTAGAGTACTTCATGTTAGCACACGCACATGGTGACCCATCGTCAGGACGGTGTCCCTCAGGGATAGTAGGTGTTCCCACTTTAGCGAAGACTCAAGAGGGGGCAAGAAGTGGGCCCAAGGGCACATGGCAAGCTACAGCAACTACCCAACCCCCCACAACGTTGCAGTACCTCCCACCTCCAAGTTCAGCGATTCTAGCTGGTGCATGCCTACAGACCAAGGTCTCATTCTCTGGCATCCCCCGCGAGCTCAGAGGGCCTGGCACACAGCAGGTGCCCAGGAAAGGGCTGCTACAGGCTTGCACCTTGCTCTGGTTTCGTTCACTCCTTGCTTGTCAGTTTTGGTGACTTTAGAGCTTAGGTATAAAACCCCAGCTATGACGTTTCCTAGCTGTGGTCCGAGAGCACATCACCGGCCCCATCTGAGCTACGCTCTGCACATATATAAAGTGGGGCTAATAGCCCCTATTTCTGAGATAATCCAAGTCAACCTCCTAACCAGCTGCCTTCTCCTGATGGGGATGGTGACCAGGGAGGCTGGTATAAGCCTGAGACCGCCTGTCCAGGGACTGTTCGCAGGAGGTGACACCAGTGCCTGCTATGTGGGCCCAGGGCAGATGGGTGTCAGTCTGGGGCAGGACTCGTGTCACCCACAGGGCCATGCTTTTCAGCATGTGTGCGTGTCTCCTCTGTGGATGCGTGTTCTCTCCATATCTGCCCAGTTCACAGCTGAATGGCCCTCAGTCTGGCCTGGCTCACAAAATCCAGTCCACTGGGTATGTGTACATACAGCATAGTAAAACATAGGGCAGGATTTGGGGTGAGACCCACCACGGTCTGACTCCCAGCTCTGCCAACTAAAGTGTGTCCTTGGGCAAGAAACTTTGTTGGGTGTTGTGATGCCATGAAAGCAAGGTCATGAAAAGTAAAGCCCAGTGCCCACAACAGTAGGTGTGCAATCAACAGGGGCCACTGTTAGTTAGGTACAGGGATCCTTCATCCATCTGAGGTTTTCTAAAATCTCAGTGGGACTCCTAGCAATCCCAGGAAGGGTCACTAACCACTGTTGCTCACGTACATGTAGTGTGGTGGGGGTGTGTATATGAGAGAGAGAGAGAGAGAGACTCTTCTCCCTGTTTTATTGAAAGTAAAACTGAAACCCCAAACCAGAGACTCAGGGAAGTGTAGACCACACAGCCAGCTGAGCTATCAACTGAGACTAGGACCCTGATCTCCTTTCTGCCCCATGTGGTGTCCTTTCCCCAACAGGTGTTTACCTACTTCCCTGGGCTTCCCACTGGGGTAAGGACCGTCCCTCCTCCCCATAAATCCCTCCAGGCCCTGGGCCCCTCAGGCCTCCCTGGACACTGTCAGCTTGGCAGAGAGCCTCAGCTGGGTTAATTACATAACCAGCACAAGCAGGTGGGGAGGGGGGCACCCTGGGGGAGGAAGAGAGGTCAAGGAATGCAAGAAGAGTCCCCTACCTCTCTCTGGGTGTGGCCACTTAGAGGTATCTAGGATGTGTCCTACCTGCAGATTCTCCTGGACGCCACACTCCCTTCGCAGAAATCAACCCTTTCTGGAGAAAAGCTGCGAAATAAACGGGGATAGCGCTGGAGCCAGGGAGGAGATGCAAGAGAGGCCAATAGGCTGGGGCCAGCCTCCTGGAACTCACCAGGCCCAACTGTGGCCCTGTCCCTGACTCAGGAGTGATCGGTGCCCCCTCCCTCTTCTCAGGCAGGGGTCCTGGGTCTAAGTGCTTATTAACCCACCGTCCCTAGCTGGGTGGGGACTGAAGGGGGCTGTCCCGAGAATCAGGGCCCAGCCCCCTGAGCGCTCCCTCCCCGAGGCCTGCGCTCTGCAGTGAGTCTGCAGACAGCGCCCCGGCAAAAGACCGGGGACACACACTGGGGCCAAAGCCTGCTTCTTGTCCCCTCCGCTCGACCTGGACACACGAGTCCTGCCCCAGACTGACGGGCCTGGCTTTGCGGTCCCATGGGCCGAGTCACATGTCTGCCCGCTGTTTGTCCCCACACATTCGTGTGGGAGTGGGCGGGTGGGGGCGTCGGAGGCTGCTGGGCTCCCCATGACCTGATTGGTGGGAGTCTGGGGGGGATGCCGGAGCCCTGCCTGCTCTCCGCCTCCAGCACCTTGCAGGCACCCCCCCAAGCTCCCGCTCTCACGTGGCCGCCCCGCGCCGCTTCCCCGCCATCCCGCTGGCCCCCTCCGCCCTCCTCGCCCCGGCCCCCAGGCCCCGCCGCCCCGCTCCCCGCCCGCCGCCCCCACCCCCTGGCCCTGCCCCGCCCGCCTCCCCTCCTCCCGCCGCTTACCCGGGGCCGTCGTAGCTGCCCCCGGCCCTGGCCGGCCGGCCGGCGAGGCTGCGCTCCCCCCGGGCTCCGGCGCTGCCCCTCGGCTCCCCGGCCCGGGGGGAGAGGGGTGGGGGGCGCCCCCGGCTGCCCAGTCGGCGCGGGCTCAGGGGTGGGCGCGGAGGGCAGGTGCGGGCGCCGAGGGGCAGGAAACCTCCAGCCCAGCTCTCCCTCCGGAGCGCGCCGCCCGCTTGCGCCGGCTGGAGGGAGGCGGAGGGGAGCGCGAGGCCGGGCTGGGGGGGCGGGGGGGGGGGTCGGGCTGGCGTTCCGCTGGGTCCCTGAGCCTGACAGATTCGCCCGCGCGGCCCTGGGAGAATTCTTCTTGAACCCCGAGCCTGGATTTGCAGCCCCTCCCGACTCAGCCTGCCAGATTTTTAGCTACCCCCCCGCCCCGGAGGGGTGGGAGGAAGGCACGGGAGAGGCCTTAAAGCCTTTTGCTTCGCTCCATTCCTTCCCCTTCCACCCCGCCGCCCACCACGTCCACCCCAGCTTCCCTCCCTAGATCTCCCTCGGACTCTTCCAGGCCAGTGCGCTGCAGGGCGGGCGCACCTGTGTGCCCCGCTCTCCGTGCTGGCGACAGCGTCCCCCCCCCCCCCCGCCCCCCGCCGGAGGACAGAGCGCAGGGTGGTCCCTCTCGCCCTTCGCGGCAGCGGAGTGCAAGAAGGGCGGGCCAGGCTAGCCGCAAAGCACAGCTTATCTCCTGTCAATGAATGACCTCCACTCCCCTAAACCGACTGCTCCCCTCTCTTCTCCAGACCGGGAGATAATAGCATTTGCCAGAGGTGCAGGCACAATCAGCAATATATTTATTCTCAAACCAGCGGCGACGGCGGCGTTCACCATGGATTGCTAGCATTTAGCGAGTGTGTACCCTGTGCCGCACACCGCGCTCCCGGCTTTGCCCGCGTCCTCAAATTCAATCCTCGCAATTCTAGGAGGTTGATTTTACAGATGAGATAGCCGAGGCTGAGAGGGGCCGAGTAACTTGTCCTACTGAAAGGCCAAATTTGGAATACAAAGATGGGGATCCCTACTTGGGCAGCCCTCCCAGCCCAAGGGGCAGCAGCAGACCCAGCAGCACTAATTTTGTGCTGCGTGAAAAGCCAAGGTTCTGGAGGAGGGCAGAAGGAGGGGACCAACTAGTTAGGGGAGTCCGGAGGCTCAGAGGAGTCAACTTTGAAGGTTGTGGGAGAGGAGAGCTACAGGTGAGAGAAGGTGGGAGTGGGTGCAGAGCTTTGCAAAGGGAGTCCAGGAAGCGGAGAGCCCAGAGGGCTGGGAGGCCAAGAGGGGGGTTGAGGAGAGGTCTCAAGGGTGGTGATTGCTCAGACCTGGCCCTGTGCCCGGCAGGAAGGCCGGGAAGGGTCCTGAAGCAAGGCAGCGACCTGGCCAGAGTTGCATTTTAGTTGCCTGTGGGCAGGGGGAAGGCAGGGGAAGCTCAGAGCGCTCTCCCATGCTCTACCCCTGGGACCCAGCATTCCCCAACACGGCTTTCTAGACTTTCTATTACTCGTGGTCTCCGGATTCCTCACAGAGCCAGTTTCCTCCTCCCTTTGGGCTCTGCATTTTGGGCATGTTCCCAATTGCTCCTCCTCCCTCTCCCATCCAGACAGAAAGCGTAGTGGTTATGAGCCTGGGCCTCAGAATCAGACAGCTCTGGATTTAAATCCTGGCCGTCCTGCTTATTACGTGACTGTGACTGAAGGCACGGAACTTGAACTCTCCTAACTCTATTGCCTTATTTGTAAAGTGGAGATGTGATCAGTCATCCTCAGGGCATAAAGGAGCTACGGGTGTACAGAGTTCTTAACCGCAGTGCCTGCCCTGTAGGAAGTCTCAACGTATGGTCTTTATTTTTTGGTGCCTTTTTAAAAGACATATAGCCATTCATATGGGAGGTTGGACACCACCTTGAGAAAGCATTTCCATTTATTCTAGGTGGGCTCCTAGGGCATTGGGGTGGGGTATGACAAGGACCAGGGAAACAGCTAGAAACAAATACAGGGCTGAGAAGGATATGGCTTCCTCCCAGAAATATTCCTCCTGCAAGATTTTATGGACCCTTGTGTGGTCACAACAGGGTCACCGAGAGCTTTTCTTAACTTGACTAATTGTCCAGGGCACTGTCCATCCTCCATTGTATCTCAAAATCATTAATGCTTACTCTGCACCCAAGGATCTCAGACTTTGTCACCCCCCTGGCCATCACCCTCCCTTCTGGTTCTACCTCAGCCCAAGGTGGACTAGAAATATAAATTGTGCAATGCTCACACTCATACCGTGGCACCAGGCTTCTCAGAAGCTTCTGCTAGGAGAACACAAAGCCATAGGTTAGTTATGGGATCTCATCCTTGCCTTCAGTGATAGGTCATTTAAAACATTTTATAAAAAACAAGCAGCCATAGTATTAACATAAAATGCAAAATATGCCTGCATTTAACACTCAGCTAAGTCATTCTGGTTTTTTGGGAGTCACTTTGGGCTAAGAACTTACACTGGAGGGGCCTGCTCCCTCTCCTCTCATTACAATTACCTTGGTGAAAAGGTTTGAGAGGCCCTGTCCTTGGGTCTGTCTGACCTTGGGCCTCATGTGGCTCTGGTTCAGCTGGGGATGCCTGAGATGCAAGCTCAGACTCTGGGGGAGCAGATGGGTAGATCCACTTGTAGAGTCCAAAGCCCAGACCCCCAAGTGGGACAGAAGAAACAAAGACCATGCACTCCACCCCTTGCACCCCATCACAGCTGAAAATGCCCCTGAGCTTTCAGAGGCTGTTTGGCCAGATTCTGGAGCCCAAGAGCGGAAGTGGAGTGTCAATGAAACCAGGGAGGGAAAGCCAGAGGCTGCATATGAACATCCTCCTCTAATACCTATATGGCAGGAAGAAGCCGCTGAGCGGTCCTCTCTGTCCCAGAGTGCTGGGGCAGTCCTGTTCCAAAGCAGTACTTTGGGAGATTAAGTCCATCTGGGTCCAATCAACCCCCAAATCAGCCTTCCCCTTGTTGGCAGCATCAAGAATGGCAGGGCAAAAGCTAAATGAGAAACTGCGGCGGCAAGTTTGCAGCCAACTCGGAAACTTTTCAAGAAACATCCTCGTTGCTAATAACATGCTGGGGGCTGGCTGGGATTCTAGGATTAGTGCTCAGGAGATAGAAACGGGTAACAACGGGGGAGGTGTGATCTTTCCCAAGTGCCACACCAGGTATTAAAATAAACAGGCTCTTGCCTCCTGGAGCTGGGGGTGGCAGGGAAAAGATATCTGGGTCCAGGCAAAATCAGAAAAAGCATCAATGCATGAGGTGGGAGTAGGAGGGCTCAAACCTGGGAGTCCTCAACTGTTTTCAGGGTTCAGAAACAACGTACCGGAGATCTCAGTATTTCCTAGTTGCCATTCTGGGGGCTGCGAAGGACGGTGCCATGGAAGGTGAAAGTCTGGGGCCAGTGTGGCCTGCTCTTAGTTCTACATCCTGGTAACTTGGGGGCTTAGCAGGGCCGGCCACTGGCCTGGAGTCTGAGTGCAGAGGGATGGGGAGGGCCTATTACAGAACTTTCAGTTGAACTCAAAGGGAAAGCTGTATTGTCTGGGGGTAAGGACACACACAGGAAGTCAAAAGATGTGGGTGGGTCTGCCACACCTCCCCTGAAAAGTGGAGATAATGCTGGATTCATGGGGTAGGCAGGTGTCGTGTGCATGAAAAGTGCTTTACCATTTTTTTTTTTAGTATGATTCCAGGCAACTTGCATTTTATCTGGCAACTTTGTGGGTTTTTGTTGTTGTTGTTATTTTTAAAAACTGAAGTATAGTTGACATACAATATATTCCTTTCAGGTGCACAACACAGTGATTCGACAATTACACACATTATGAAATCTTCACCACAGTATGTGTAGTTACCATCTGTCACCACGCAAAACTTTCACATCACTGACAGTATTCCCTATGCTGTTCACCCTGTGACTTATTTTGTAACAAAGTTTGCACCTCTTAATCCCCTTCTCCTATTTCTGCTGATACCCCCCACTGTCCAAGTGCTTTAGCATTTTTTCACCTGTTACAGGAACACCAGCATTCCTTTAAGTAGGCACACAGGTGTGTCTTTCTTAGGCAGTTGATTTTCAACCCCAGCTGCAGTGGAAACGCCGGGAGTTTTTTTTAAAATGCAGATTTCCCCCAGGCCCCACCCCAGCCTGGCTGAGCAGAAATCATCAGTTTAAAAAAAAAAAAAAAAAAAGAAATCATCAGTTTTTGAAACCTGAGATGTGGTATTAACGTGCACCCAGGGTGAGAGCCTGGGCGGGGTGGGGCGCGCGACTGGCCAACTGTCAGTGGAGCATGCCATTCTTGATCTCAGGGTTGTCGGTTCGAGCCCCACGTTGGGTGGAAATTAAAATCTTAAAAAAAAAAAAAGTTGAGAGCCTCTGCCCTGAGAGTTTGCCCAACCTGAAATTCTTCTTAGTTGGTGAATCCAGACGGATCTCAGGAAGGCCCATCTCTCTTCATTTCTTTGACCTTGAACCTCAACAAAGACCACCCTGGCCCCACTACTTCCCGTGTCATTCCTGTCTCAGCTTGAGCTAACTGCAAACCAGAAACATGGTGACAAGCAAAAAGTTGCTGGCTGCCAAAGACAGTTCGTTCATGGAGTTTGGACACCCAAGTAAAAAAACAGCTACTGCTGAGCACTGCGCAAAGCAGCTTACACACATTCACTCTAGAGGTGACAGGTTGGGGACGAATATCTATGGGTATCTTGGTGTTGGATCCCTTAGCCTCCTTACCCCGCTCCAGGTTGTGAGACTTCGGAGGCCCTCGCTCATCAGAATCTAGGGTGGGGCCTCTAGCTTGACAACACCTGGGTCCTGGGCTCCTGCGATGCAGGTGACTAGACTTGAACTCCTAGGGAAGCTTGCTTTCAAGCCTTAATTCTATTCACTTGGGAACACACGAGCCCCGAGTTCAGGTCCCAGCGGCTTTTTATACATTTCGAGATGAATCGTCCTGGGTAACAGGAAACTGGTGAGTAGCTCTGCTGGGCTGCTTCTGCCGCTGGGACCCTGGGCCAGGGGCCCTAGCAGGGAATCTGCCAGGGAACAGACTGGCTCCTGTGAGCACTTCCGGCCTGTGGTGCTGATATGGGGCTTGGTTAACAGAAGCCTCCGCAAAAGGTATAGGATTCTTCCTCAGGTCAATCTTAATTTCATCTGGCTAAATCCCTGGGAGGGTTGGGGCCGCTGAAAGAAAAGTTCTAGTAGTATGGTTCTTAATGCCCCATCCCTCTCCTGGGCAGCAGTGTTGTGTCCTAGAGCGTCCATTCTGGGAACAAAGTACAGACCACAAACTTCATTTTGTGTAAATGAGTTTACTGACGAAGACACAAGGTCAAGCTTCCCCCCCAGCCCCCACCCACCCCAAGAACAGATCCCAACAACCAAAGAATGATAAGCATTCCTAGGCCACATTTACCCCTCCCACTCCCAATTTCTCTCCAGAGTCCCAAGCTTCACAACATAGACACACGTGACAGGCTCGGGCGAGGACAGACACTCAGGGAATCTCTGACCAGCAAGAGTTCTGGGTGTGTGTGTGTGTGCTTCCCTGCCCTTTGTATGACACCAGCGGACGTTACAAAGACATACTGAGGCAGAGGAGAGAATGGAGGGCAATCTTCACTCCGTCTCCCCACTTCGGCCGGGCTCGATGCGGACCAAAAGGGAAGCTGCAGTGGAGGCAACAGGTGCTGTCTCTTCAGGAGAGAGGTCCTCTTCCACGGAACAGAATCCCTCCCTAACCGCTCGGGGGGGGGGGGGGGGCAGTGGGAGGCAGGCTTCCCAAGGCGCGGCGCGAAGAATTCCCGGATTGGCTCAGTCCAGGGAGCCGAGAACAGTAGCTATTACCCATCGCTGCTGGGGAGGCTGACAGAAGCCTCGTTTCAGGGGCCGAGGGCCATACTCTGGCATAAACTGTCTTCTGTCTGCTTAGCTGACACGCACTTCCTTGTGGAATTACAGTTTGCTCTGAGTGAGAACACGGTACTTGTAGTGTGAACCTTCTTTACTGCCTGCGTCCATCTGACTCCACGAATGATTTCCCGACAAGGAAACGATCAACCTGCTTTTCCACCCGACACACAGGCAACCTACCGACCCCCCACACATTTTTCCTGTGCTACTTCCTACTCTCCACGTGCCTCAGGGGCAGTGAGGGCAGGACGCTAGTTCCTCCCTCTTCCCCGTACCCCTGCCCCAGTCATTCTTCTCGTGGAGTCTCCAGGCTTAGGAAACTGCTTTGGGGGACCCACTCCCCCTATGCTCTGTAACTGGTATGAATCAGGGTTATTTCAGTCATGACAGGGCTGTGGGGTGGCTTCTGCTCTTGTTTTCTAGGGTTCCTCCTCTTGGACTCATGCCAAGGTCTGAGTTCAACATGAGCCCTTTGGGACCCGAAGTGCCTCTGACTTGGGTGGGGCAGCTGAGAAGGGCGGTCGTGTTCATGGATCCTGAATACTGGGTACCAGGCAGTGTGACAAGTGCCCAGAGATGTAACAGTGTGAACACTGCTACAGTTGGTGCTTTGGGCACAAAGCATTCTTTGACAAAACACACCCAAAGTGTCAAGGAAGGGGATTTCACACCTCCCCAGCTTCTGAGAGAGGACAAGACTGCCTGACCCTCCGAGATGGTCTCAACTGGTGTGGAGCCTAAGTGACAGGGCAGATCGGAGAGCTAATGGGATCAAATGAGTCTGTGACCTCTCTAAGCTCACTCTGTCTCACTTCGTCTGCACCCGCCCTGCTGGCCTCAAGGACTGTGGCTCCAGAAGCATGTGGGGAAACGTTTAGTTACTCTCTCATTCTGGCATCTGGGTTTACCTTCCAGTAATTGAAGAGAGATACTCTGCTGCCACCTGATGCCAATGAATGGAGTGCCAAAATCAGTAGGGAGTACAAGAAGAGCCACAAAGAAAACAGGCACAGAGAAGGCAAGAGGAAGGCATTGAAGAAAGGAAAATTAGTGAAAATTTCACTAAGAAATACATTAGTGAAAATGTAGTGAAAACAACATTGATGGGGATTTAGGAGACCCAGTCCCCCACCCCCCAACAGCTAAAAGGCCTCAGGCAGTTAACATCTGTTTTGCCTTTTGTCTTTTTCCATTTTAGGAAAACCAGGGTTGGGTAAGTTATTACTTAAAGTCTGTTTCAACTCTAAAACCATGATTTTAGATCTGAATCGGACCTGAGAATTAAATTAAATCCAGGGCAGGGAGTGGGGGCAGCATATTTTGGTTCCTGTTACCCATCTCTACGAAAATTCCTTGATCGGTGTGAACTGTGGGTTAGATCGAGGGAAAGGAATGTAGTAAGTTCTAATTTCTCTCAGCTTTAGCTGAGAGGCCCTATTTCCTGCCCCCTGAAGCCCCCTTCAAGGAAGACCCCCATTCCCGACTGTAGAGCCATAAAATGAGACGATAGGACGGGTTAGGTGTAATCACAAGGAAAGGGAGTTTGGAGAGAGAAAAAAAAGTGAAAACCCACATAACCAGGGACAAGGTTGCCACAGATAAGAGAACCCCTCCCAGGGTGGGCAAAGGACCGTGTCTCTTCCTCCAGGACTGTGCGGTTCATGGCGGTCGGTTGTTTTCACACTTTCTACCAGATACGCTATTCCCTCCACTTCTCATATGTACAAAAATATAATACAATAAAGTGCAGTTTATGTTTCAGTGACACTTTTCCTTGCTTTAATATTTTTTGTCTTTTTCTGCTTTTGAAATGAGCTCTCAATTACAAAATATCAAACTACACTATGGAGAAGCTCACAAGTAAGGACAGATCGCAGAGGCAGGTGGCAAGAGGTGGGGTGTGATCGAAGCAGTGGTTACAAATTTTCACAGGAAGCTAAAATTATCCAACAGGTTGTGCCCTAATGTTAGCACAGGTTAGACTAGTCACTACCTTGGTGGGCGGCCTCAGTGTGTTTGGGTTCAGATTCTACACGGCAATATGATTTCTTCCAGTTAAGAGTTCTTGGCTTGCACCAATCACAGGGTGGCCGGAGGGCCCCGGACCAGTCCATTAGTTTTTCAAAATGCTGTCGTAGACCTGATAGATGTACTGAGAGACTTCGGGAGCTCTACATTTCAGTGACAGCTGTTAGGAGGAAAAGGAGAAGATTAGGATGGAGGCTGGCATGAGCTCAAAAGGTATCCAAGACTCAGTTCAAGAAAATCTCTTTCTGATTCAAAGAGAGAGGAGCTTCTATCACTGAGAAGCCAAACCAGGAGATTCTGTTAAGAAGTTCTATGGGTTTTACATTTTCAATTTAATCAATGTCAAGTTGTGCTGTGTTTCCATCTACATTCTCTGTGGGACCATGAAGTTAGGAATACTGACACTAAATACCAAGAGTAATACTAAACACAGCAAAACCCCTGACTGTAGGGGCACAGCTGCTCCAAGGCTTTGCTAAGAGTCACAGGGGTTATTACCAAATGAGAAAGGAAGGGCTAAACCCTAACTCGCTGGGGGTCACTTCAGCTGCCTGCCCCAGCCTCCCACTCAAACAAGGATGCTTAGGTCAGGCCCAGTCCAGGAGGGTGTACAATCGAGAGAAATAAAAGTGAGGTCCTTTCTGTATTACACTGAGGACAGCAAACACGCTGCGAGGGAAGGAAAACAAGAACACAAGAGACTTAGTATAAGCAGACAGCAATTCCTGGCAACAGCTTCCTCATGTACCTGCAGCCTCCTCCAACAGGCAAAACGGACACTCCTGCCGCCTCGCTTCTTCCAGCCTCACAGTCACCAACCCAACACGGAAACAGTTAACACGATTTCAGTGTTGAACACTGAGGTTTTCACTTTGGGGGTCAATGAGCACAAAACTTAAACCCAGATTTGAAATCTTCTTATCAGATTAGGACAAATATTATTGACAATAACATAACAGTAGAAGCCTGCAAACTGCGTTTAGAACCAGAAAATTTAACGTTTGCTTTCTGCATTACAGACACCATTGTCCGCCTTTATTAGGGCAGACAGGCAGAAGTTGTCTTTCGCCACATAGCCCTATGAGATTTGAGATTATTTTACCTCTTTATTCTCAGAGACACCAGATGATTTCACACAGTACACAAAAGGTGAGAATATTTTTGGCAAAAATATCAAGATATTGGTCAGCCCTGAATTTCTTGAAAAAAACTCACATCCTCAAACTGAAAGTCAAATTTAAAAAATACAAAGAACAGGGGCGCCTGGCTGGCTCAATTGGTAGAGCATGTAACTCTTGATCTCAGGGTTGTGAGTTCTAGCCCCACCTTGGGCACAGAGATTACTTAAAAAAAACCCAAAAGGCAAAAAATAAAACAAAACCAACCAAACAAAAGAACATCAAAAGAGGCTCTATTTATTTACAGCTTTAATAGTCAGTTTCTAAGGCACTTCCAAAGTTGCTGCTTGACATTAATCAGGAAGACAATTCTGACAAATGTAAAAACACACACACACACACACACACACACAAACTCCCAAACAAAAAACCCCAACTACTTTAAGAGTATAAATATGCATAGAAAACAGCTCCCTACTTCGGTCAAAGCAGCAGCTATAGGCATGTCCCTGACTTTCAAGCTCCCTATAGAGGCAATCCTCCTCCACAGTCTCTCCACTGTCAGTGTTGAGGAAAATTCTTGTGGGAGAGTAAGTGGGTTCAGAAGAGGAGGAGGAGAGGAAGCTAAAAAGAATAAGAACAGCCTTTGGGAGTTAACTCTCAGACTAAAGAGGGGTGGTTCCTCTCCCCCCAAAATATTTCTTCCATATCTTTGTAATAATACTTGAAGATCTACCAGTTGGGAGACTGAATTTTTTTTTTTTTTTTTTTGGTTCATGACTGATAAGGAAATGTTGCCTTCCTCTACAAAAACCCGATCTGCCAAGGCTAGCACTGGGGGGGTGGGGGGGGGAGTAGTCATGGACTGATCAGGCCTGGACTCTTGAGTTTCTGCTGCTCTCTGGGGGGGGTGTTGATGAGGAAGAATCAATCTCTCCCTCTCTCTCCCCTTATATCATACTACCCCCAACCCAACCCTGGCCTGCCAAGCCATGCCAACCTTTAACAAAGGGTCAGGTTTAGACTTAAACTCATCCTTGCTTTCCAACTAGTACAGCTAAGACAAGCTAGAATGAATTAAAAAAAAAAGAAAAGAAAAAGGATTTTGCTAATTACTGAAGAAAGTAAAAAAGGGAAACATACATAAAGAACAAAGCAGCTAAATAATGTGACTTATAAAATAAAGCTAGGACTCTGGGTCTCATTTTGTATGACTCCTAAGGGAAAAGAGACCTTACTAGGGTTTTAACTTTTGAACTGCTGGTCTATTTATGCGACACATCTTTAATACCAACCACTCAGGAATGTCACCCAACTAGACCCATCAAGGAAAGAAGAATCACCTCTCATGGCTAAGTAAGCCAAGGACTTAACACATCCACTTCTGGTTTACAGTCTGGAACACTTTCCCACCAGAGACAATTTATCTTTCCAAATAAGATGTAGTTACTTGGAATGATGGGGCCTCATCCTTATAGGATAAACGTTTAAATACTATAAGGACTGGGTGGGGGGTGGGAATAATTTATTAACCTCTTAGGAGGCTAAGGGACCACTGGTCCTCCTGCTATTAGTACTGGCTCAACCAGATTTCCTTCCTCCTCAATACTGGAGACAGATCAATATTGTAATGGGTGTTTAGGGTGATGGAGAGAAGGGAAGGGGCCCAAGGGATTCTGAAGTCTGCAGCACCATTTAGGTGAATGGATTAGGTCTGTGTCAGATGCTGTGAGGGAAAATTTGGATTGTTCTGTGGGCAGAAGGACCCAGTCACCAGATGGATGGAAAACAGGAAAGAGGGCAAGGAAGTATAAACAAATTTACCATTTATAAATATAAGGAAAGAAGGGAGGTGGGTGTGGCTATAAAAAGGCACCGTGAGTCAGGGCACCTGGGTGGCTCAGTGGGTTAAGCATCCAACTCCTGATTTTGGCTCAGGTCATGACCTCAAGGTCATGAGATCAAGCCCCACGCTGGGCTCTCTGTTCAGCGGGGAATCTGCTTAAGATTCTCTCCCTCCCTCTCCCTCTCCCCCTACTCTTGCTCTCTCAAATAAATAAATCTTTAAAAAAAAAAGGCACCATGAGGACAAAATCCCACTGGATTATTTCTTACAACTGCACATAAACCTATAACTATCTCAAAATAAAAATTAAAAAAATATATAGGGGGCCCTTTCCTTTTGCAGCCCTTACTGAAGCACCAGCAGCCAAATGAAGTTCAATCCCTTTGTGACTTCTGACCAGAGCAGTAACCGTAAAAGGCATTTCAATGCACCCTCCCACATTTGCAGGAAGATTATGTCTTCCCTGCTTTCCAAAGAGCTGAGACAGAAGTACAATGTGCAATCCATGCCCATCCGAAAGCATGATGAAGTACAGGTTGTGTGAGGACACTTTACAGAGGTCAGCAAATTGGCAAAGTCGTCCAGGTTTACAGGAAGAAATACGTCATCTACACTGAACGAGCGCAGCGAGAGAAGGCGGATGGACAACTGTCCATGTGGACACTCACCCTGGCAAGGTGGTTAGCACTAGGCTCTAAGTGTACAAAGACCGCAAAAAGATCCTCGAACAGAAAGCCAAATCTCACCAAGTAGGAAAGGAAAAGGGCAAATATAAAGAAGAAACAACTGAGAAGGAGCAGGAGTGAAGTAATCTTATATACGACTTTAAATAAAAACTGTTAAGATGAAAAAAAATATTTATGTAGGTGAAGAAATGTCCTTCAACAGGTGAATGGGTAAGCTATGGTATATCCATATGGGGGACCACTACTTGGTCATAAAAAAGAACTACAGATACACACTAACAACCTGGATGAACGTCAAGGGTATGGTGCTAAATGGGAAAAATAAATCTCAAAAAAGGTTTCACACTGTAAGAATTTAAATTTATATAACACTCTCAACATGACAAAATTATAGTAATGGAGAAAACATCAGTGGTTGCCAGGGCTTAGGGCTGGGTGAGAGTCTATAAAGGGAAAGCAAGAACAGAATTTGTCCATGGTGATGGAATGGTTCTATGTCCTGACGGTGGTGGTGGTTATACAAGTCTACACACACGTGATGAGACTGCACAGTGCTGTACACTCCCAGACCACCACCATCAACAACAAAATATAGTAATGTACGACTTGGAAAAATCTGAGTAAGGTCTATAGTTTAGCTAATAGTGTCGTACCAACATCAATCCCCTGTTTGAAAATGTAGTATGGGGGCGCCTGGCTGGCTCAGCTGGTAGAGCATGCAACGCTCCATCTCCAGGTCATGAGTTCAACCCCATGTTGGGCATGGAGCCTACTTAAAAAAAGAAAAAGAAAAAAAAAATGTACTATGGGTGTGTAAGATGTTATCAATGGGGAAAACTGGGTGAAGGATACATGGGAACTTGGAACTATTTTAAAATTTTTTTGTGGGTCTCAAATTATTTCAAAATAAAAAGTTAAGAAATTTTAAATTATGTTTAAGACGGTGACATTAAGAGGTCCTTCTCAAAATTCTCGCTATCCTTACAATGAATATGGTAGGAAGGGTCAAGAGATAACCTGAATTCTAAGCACAACACACCTACCAACAAATTACATGATCCTGGAAAAAGTTGCTAATCATTCTTTTTTTTTTTTTTTTTTTTAAGAGATGGGGAGAGAGGGTGCCTAGGGGGAGAGGGAGAGAATCGTAAGTAGCCTCCACGCCCAGCACGGAGCCCAATATAGGGCTCGATCTCACAACCCTGAGATCATGACCTGAGCCAAAATCAAGTCGGACACTTGAACTAACTGAGCCACCCAGGTGATCAAGTCGCTAATCATTCTTAACTTTGGTTTCCTCATCTGCATACTAGGAGTAATCAGCTTCTTTAACTTAGCTGAGATGAAAGATTGTATACAATAAGATGGTGGATGATAAACAAAACAAAACACACACACACTCTCTCTCTTTGAGCACATTTCTAAGGAAGAAAATGGGAGTTATTTTACAAGACCTTGATTTTACAGTGAAGACCAGCCCTTCCAGGAACAGCACAGAAGGGCTTTTTCCTTTCTTAGGGAACTCAAAGTAAATGATGGGGTAGTTTCTTTCCAAAAAAGACAAGACTGTTGGAGGACAAGGTGGGTGGGAGGAGTGTCTACTTCATGGAGGAAGCCTGAAGTTTCCCACTCACAAAAATCTAGCTTGATAGGACCGAGCATGCGTGCGCGCGCACACACACACACACACTCTCTCTCTCTCTCTCTCTCCCAGCTGCTTCAAGGGAGGGAACTAGTGGGGAAAACATCAAGAATTCTCAGTTTTGGGTGGTACTATTCCCTTGATGAATGCTAATGAAAACAGACTTGGCTGTTAAAATAAAGGAATGCGGTCATAGGCTTTTCTCAGCTAAATGGCTAAAATGCCCCCTTAGTCTTCTGTTCAGCTTCCTCAGTTATTCAATATTGAACGGTATTCTCTTCCGTCCCTTCCTTCAAAACAGCCTAAGAAGCTTCAAAGATAACCAAAGAATAAGATATTGTCCCCAACCCAAGGGCTTTTATTTTACAACAGGCGATGACAGGCAGCATCCTATTGGGAGATCACACTTCACAACAGCAAACACATGTCCGGTGCCTGCAGTGTAGTCTTTGTTGTTCAAGGCAATCGCTCCTGCTCTAAAAATATTGCCAGGATTTTAATTTTAGTCCAGTATGGTCCTGAAGGAGTTTTTCCAAACTACAGTCCCCTTGCAGCCTTCCAAAGGTGTGCCCCAGTTTGCCTCACCTTTCTCAGCACGGTCTTTGGGGCATACATGCTGCTAAAAAAAAGGCTCATGTGTCTAGGACTCTGACAGCCTTAGGTCATGAACTCTTAAAGGCAGGAAAGAAGGCCTTCTTGAAATGAGCTATGGAGACAACCCTCTCTGAGAGCAGCTTGTCAGAGCACCACATGCACAGTACTGTGAGTCACTCAGCATATACCAGGGGAAGGAGTACCGCTGCACTCCTTAGGGAAGGTCTTCCAAGGAGGTCACTGGGGACTTCTTGATTGACTGCTTGTTTTGGCTATCTGGGGTGTGAAGCGCCTCCTCCAGGTCTTTCCACCATGCTAAGAACCCATCTCATCTACCTCGAGAAAGGACTTACCGTATAATTTGGGTTTCCTGGCTGGATACGTAGCTCAGCCAAAATCCAAATACCATTCGTGAGCTTCAGGGATTGGTACAGCATGTCCTGCCCTTCCACATTCCTCTTGGCAATAGTATAAACATTGTTGTTTTGCAATTTGCTGGAAACAGTGTCTAGGAACACAGATTCAAAATTCAACACCTTCAATTAAAGTATCAAACAAATGCACTTTTCTGACATCCTTACGAGCCAGGTTACACGTGTACATAGTCTCCTGAGAAGTGCCGTCACGCACACACGCACGCACACATTTCAGAAGGCCCTTCTCCCACAATAGCACAGGGTGAGGAAGAGGCTCCGGAAGTGCCTAACAGATTCCAGGACAGAAAACAGAGTAAGGTGCAACTAAACACTAGTGAAAATATTACCTGTGGAGATTATGGCGGGTCAGCAGAGTGGGTAATCTTTTTTTTTTTTTTTAAAGATTTTATTTATTTATTTGACAGAGAGAGACACAGTGAGAGAGGGAACACAAGCAGGGGAAGTGGGAGAGGGAGAAGCAGGCTTCCCGCAGAGCAGGGAGCCCGATGTGGGGCTCGATCCCAGGACCCTGGGATCATGACCTGAGCCGAAGGCAGACGCTTAACGACTGAGCCACCCAGGTGCCCCGCAGAGTGGGTAGTCTTAAACTAGGTGCTACACAGATAAAAATACTCCGAAGAGGGCAAGGACAGCAATGAATGTATGGGTGGTGCCACGGTGACTGCCGTGTTGGCATTCATTTCTGGAACACTGATCCCAGAGCTACAGGGATACACAGACTGATGACCAAAGGGACACACAGACTGATGACCAAATCCACATTTACTCTCTACTTCACTGTGAGCCACTCTGGACTCATGTGCCAGGATCAGAAAAGGGCACAGAGTTGCAGAAATCCTGCAAGTCAAGTTTATTAACCTGGATCCTTAAAAAAAAAAAAGATTTCTTAAGCCTGCAGGGAATATCATGCCTCCAAATAAATAAAGAAAAAGTCTCAACAAAAGACTAAGAAAGTACGAAGTTGCGCTAAGATGACTGCCACCAGGCTCTATATACCCTGAGCTGTCATAGCAGAGGCCTCTGGAGTCACCAACCCAGGGTGAGAACAGGTTGGTGTTTGGGGTCCTCCCTGTGACTACCACATCAAAGAGACATGAAGGTCTGCAATGAAAGGTCATTTCGCTCTCCTTGTTCTCTCACTGCTAAGAGGAGAGATGCCGAAGCATCAGAAAAAGAAACTTGAAGAATAGAGATGATAGACACTGCTTCTTTGTTGATAAGTTTAGGATGTTCATTTCTGATGAGAATTCGAAATTACTTGTGCTGACTTCAGGAGTTCTCCACATAAAAATCCATCCTATTCTGTTGTGCTCTCTAGGAAAAGGATGCCATGATGGCTGGCCTCCCTGCTCTCCTAGAGAAGCTCTCTGAGCACAGGGACCCTGGCGTTTTTCATCGCTGTGCCTCCCACGGTACCTGGGATATAAGAGGTACTTGCCATCAACCCCCGTGAAGAAGCCTCTGACTCTGGGGCTGGAGATGCCGGGCTAGATGTACTGCCATTGGCATTAGAAACCCCCACCTGCTTGGATGCTGGCTAATTTTGGAAGCAGTTCTTCCTCTCATGTCTTTTCCTCACATTCAAACCAATGAGAGCTCAGGGGAGGAGGCACAAAAGGCCAGTCACTAAACATTTGCACCACATTTAGTTGTGACTTGACTCTTTGCCTTTTCCCTCCAAGGTTTTCACCAACAACAAGCAGAGCAGCTATAGCTTAAGAACCGGCTATCTTTGAGGAGCTCAAAAGTCTATCTCTGGGTTGTTATATGCAATACGTGGAGGAGGGGGCCTCCACGTGCTTTTTAATCACCTTCTCAGGGGTCAGGCAGTTCTGCCACCTTGGTTCCCATAATGAAGGGCTCTTGCAGCTTAGACTGAGTTGCTAGGCAACACCACCAGCTGGAGTTTGGCTAATGCGTTTTGACAGGAATGTCTTGTTTTAAGACATGGGGGGCTTGTTTTTTTTTTTTTTTAAGATTTTTTATTTATTTATTTAACAGAGAGAGACACAGCGAGAGAGGGAACACAAGCAGGGGAAGTGGGAGAGGGAGAAGCAGGCTTCCCGCTGAGCAGGGAGCCCAATGCGGGGCTCAATCCCAGGACCCCAGGATCATGACCTGAGCCGAAGGCAGACACTTAACGACTGAGCCACCCAGGCACATGGGGGGCTTGTTTTAAGTTGTAAAATCCATTCCTAACTTTCAAGGCTCCTGCCCATTTCCAAGGAAACAGAACACACACACAGGAGCCTTTACTGAAAAGCCGCCTTGCTGTACAGGCACAGACATATTCTAGACCGTGGATATAGCAAAGCCCAAGTTCCTACAGACTTCTCGTCATGTCACCACTTACGGAAGAGAGGACAGGCTAAGAAATGGAAGCACACAAACACATTCAGCCTTCCAAAATTAGAAAACGGGGCAAACAGCCAGGTAGAACAAACAAGTTGAATGAAGGTAAACTTTAATTCATTTAGGAAACATTCTGGCCAGAGACCTGGCTCTGCTCCTACAGAATGGCTGTACAGAATTTCTACCAGAAGACTAAATGAAGGGAGGGCTCTAGAACATAAGTATGTGTGAGTCAATTTTTTTTTTTAAAGATTTTGTTTGAGAGAGAGAGAGCGCACAAGCAGGGAGAGTGGCAGGCAGAGGGAGAAGCAGGCCCCCGCTAAGCAGGGAGCCTGGCATGGGACTCAATCCCAGGACCCTGGGATCATGACCCGAGCCAAAGGCAGATGCCCAACCAACTGAGCCACCCAGGCGCCCAATTTTTATAAATCTTAGATATTAGGTTTAGCTTGAGGATATAGAGATGAAAGGGTAATGAGACTATGCTAAATGTTCCAGTTAAGAATACCAACGGGAACCAGATGTAAGGAGGCTTCCCAGCCACACTGAGATACATTTTTTTTAAGTTTGTTTGTTTATTTATTTTTTAAAGATTTTATTTATTTATTTGACATAGAGAGAGAGCGACAGCAGGAACACAAGCAGGGTGAGTGGGAGAGGGAGAAGCAGGCTTCCCGCAGAGCAGGGTGCCCGATGCAGGGCTCGATCCCAGGACCCTGGGATCATGACCTGAGCCAAAGGCAGACGCTTAACAACTGAGCCACCCAGGCGCCCCTATTTATTTATTTTTTTTTAGTAATCTCTACATCCAGCGCTGGGCTCAAACTCACGACCCTGAGGACAAGAATCGCATGCTCTTCCGACTGAGCCAGCCAAGTGCCTCTTGACTGGGATACACTTCTTGACAAGATATCATAGTTTTTCCTTTTACACACCTGAACTCCTGGGAAATCAGATGTAATCTTACCACTGTTGTGAGAATCTGAGAATGAGAAGGAAATGTAAAGACATGGAGCTCTGCCCCAAAGGAGAGAGTAAGAAAAGATGTCAAATAGGTTTATATTTGCTTCCAGTTGTGATTTCTTCTGGTTCGTCTTCTTTCCCAAAGTTGGCTCTTTGAGTCTGGGGCCTAAACTCTGAGGAGGTGTGAATGTGGTCTTCAGCTTCCTACTTTAGCTAAGGTCACATTTCTTCCAGAAGCAGTAAGAGGGAGGATGGTACTCGTATTAGAGAGTGGAAAGGGGAAATTTGCACTTGGGGCCAACCAAATCCAAAACTAGTATGACTGCCAAAAACAACACTTTTTACTGCTTGAGCAACCAAACTATATTTAAGTGCTGGCCAGCGAAGCATTTCATTTATGAAATGTCCCAAAGATAGGGAGGATTACAGCAAACCAGAGAAACAGAACTCACCCCTACCTAAGTCCCCACACCAGAAGAAAGATCCGTCCCTTACTGTAGTGCCTAACTAGTGTTTAGAGACACAATATGCCACTGAGCTTTTCAGAATAAACAATTTAAAAAAACATGCTTGTAGACTGCTTGCCAGAAAGATTTCCTTTCTAGAGCTACAACTAGTTCTTGTGCAGTTAAGACAGTGGTCCCAGACATATGCTAACCTCAAACGTAGCTATCATGGTAGGCTGCAAAACAGATTCATGCAGAACTCTTGACACCAAAAGAGATGACAAGTGCTAGGAAGCAGGGAGGCCCATACGTTAGTGCCTTCAAGATTTAAAATTTTCTAATATTATACAACTAGTGGTACCACAAGCACCCCTACGTACATACCTTTCTATTAAGATCTGATTAATTATTAAGGCTTGGGAAGAGGGTTTCTTGTTTCTTCTCTAGAAAGAAATGCAAGAGCAAAAGAAAAGGCAGAAGGCTAGGTTGGTAAAGTCCTTAAAGCCTGTGACTTCCTATAGCCCTCAGAGTGTTAGTTCCATCTGTCAAAATGTCTACTCTGGCACAGAAAAGCTATTTAAAGTGTTGGTGCTATTGTGATTAGGGCAGATCAGCTGGAAAGGATGGTATTTTTAGCTCCCAGCTAGACCCAGGGTGTTGAATCAGAAGGCACTAAACCTGGAAACATACTGTTAATAGAGCCCTCAGGACTGGAAGGAAATGTAAAGGCCAGGCCACTCCAGACCTTGGGATGGATGCAGAGGAAAAGCTAGAAAGGCTCAGTTGCAGGAAGTGGTCTTGCAAGATTAGCAGTGATTTCGTGTGGGAAAATGATGGCGTTGGGCTCCCAGAGAACAAAAGTGGCCGTTGTCCCTTCCACTCCGTGTGCAGCACGGCCATAAAGTGGTGTGTCACTGAGAAACCGATTTGCTGGTACTTGGAGCACCCAAGGCAGTGAGGCACTGGCATGAAGCCATGGCAGAACTGACCGGAACTGAGTTTGCTCTGAGAAACTGTGCCAGGCTACAGCAGAGGACACAGCCCCACTGGGAGGAAGGCCAGACACCTCCTCTTTGGCAAGATCATAAATGTACACCAAGGTTCAATAAGGGTTCAGAACTCCAATCTGAAGCAGGGGGATCTTTTCTATTATTTTGGCAGGCCAGACTAAAACCCTCAGTCATCCAAACTTCTCTTTTCTTTTTGAAAAAGCATTTCCCTTTCATACTGGATGTCTGAAACCAAATATTTTTTTTTTTTAAAGGTTTTATTTATTTGACAGAGAGAAAGACAGCCAGAGAGGGAACACAAGCAGGGGGAGTGGGAGAGGGAGAAGCAGGCTTCCCGCCGAGCAGGGAGCCCGATGTGGGGCTCGATCCCAGGACCCTGGGACCATGACCTGAGCTGAAGGCAGACGCTTAACAACTGAGCCACCCAGGTGCCCCTGAGACCAAATCTTCTTTCCAATTATTCTGTGCCTTTTTTTTTTGGTTCTCTATAGGCTAGTGTTCCCCAGATCATGCTCAAGGAACACTGGTGTTGGGGCACCTGCCTGGCTCAGTCAGTGGAGCGAGCGACTCTTGATCTCGGGGGTGTGAGTTTGAGCTCCACGATGGGTGTAGAGATTACTTAAAAAGAAAACCTTAAAAAAAAAAAAAAGGAACATTGGTGTTTCACAAGATGTTAAAAATAAGCATTTTGCAATTTTAAATTCCATGGTCCATAAATTCAGTTCACATTGAGTTAAACATGTTTCCTCAATGGCAGACTCCTCAGCTTTTATGTGCACTCACATGCAATGGCAACTTCTAGCAGAGGCCCATCACATGCTACATTTTTCAGCTTTAACTGACACAGAACCCCCTTTTATTCTTTGAAGGACAAGTGTTCTCAGGAGAGCAATATATGAAATGTTGCCATAGGACCAACTACCACAAGAGTGACTACAATGAAGGGTCTCTTCCAAGCTGGGTACGGAAGTTGCCTCTAACAGGATCTGCTCTGGTTCTCACCAGGAGCCACTCTGGATTCTACACCTGACAGCTTCCTGAAGCACAGCTTATACCTTGGAAGGCTACCCAAGCTCCTACACTCATGAAATGAGGTTTGTGGTAACTGACTGTGAACCTCAGAGAAGGCAGATAACACTGTCATCTACCTAGAATATGGCACCAAAAGCAGCTCAATTTGAGTATGATTTTTTGGTGAAAATGCAGCAAAAATGTAGATTTTAATAAACATGCATACATAACCAGTCAGGGTGAGAAACCTAGACCAAGAATATGTTAGGAAGAAGGCAGATGTGTGGTGTTCCTGAAGAGAATCAACTTAGTAGTTATTACAATGGAAATTATAGAAGACTATCTGCTCAGACACCTCTCCAAAGGCTCAGGAGAAGCCCCATAAGAGAAGATTTGTCTGAACACAGAGGATGAATACATCGCAGAGCCCCAAAAGACAAAAGTTAAAAAGAAAAGGTTGGAATGAGAGGACCGTGAGTTTCTCCCCCTTCTCTGTAGTCCCATATTGCCTCTTCCTCCCAGTGAAACGCTCTAGTGACACTGGGATGGCAGCACGCCGAAAACCCCAGACGAGAACCACCAACACACAAGAAGAAAATAGATAAAAGAAAGAGAAAGTACTGACTAAGCACCAAGGCTCATTTTCATTCAAACTCAGAAAGCCATGCACTAGTCTCAAAAAAGAGTGACTGGGACCAAGGCAAGACAACGCGGAGCTCAGGGCCCCTCCATTCCCGAGGAAACTTCGTGAAACAAGCCCTATCACTATCAAGCGCTAGGGACTGATAGCTACTATTTCTCCTCTTGGGTTACTGCTTTGATGTTCTATTATAGTAATAAAATGAACTACAGAAGGGTCTGGGGCTTTGTAATGATGATTAAAGAGGTTAGTATCATCCTATGAAAGCTGACACAAGGCAAGGAAAAAAAGGCTTTTTTTTTTTTTAAGATTCTGTTTATTTGTTTGACAGAGAGAGACACAACAAGAGAGGGAACACAAGCAGGGAGAGTGGGAGAGGGAGAAGCAGGCTTCCCACTGAGCAGGGAGCCCGATGTGGGGCTCGATCCCAGGACCCTGAGATCATGACCTGAGCCGAAGGCAAATGCTTAACGACTGAGCCACCCAAGCGCCCCTTAAAAAAAAAGGCTAATTTAATCAACTATGATGTATTTTTGTTTAGTAACAAACACAAGATTCTACCTAAGGATCTCAGAGAGTCACCTTTCTTCCAATACCACAGGTTGATACAGAAGGAGAGAGTCCTTTTAATTCCCGGGAAGGGGCACATCCTCAACTGGCGCTTCAGTCACCTGAGGCTCACAGGACGATGCACACGTAACACGACTAACACGGGTTTGACTACTGAAGAACTGGGTGGATGGACCCATCCTAGTTTGTTTCTGAAATCTGTTAGCTTGGAAGTAACCTAGTACCTGTATCAAAGTACCTGAAGTTTTTAAAGAGAAGTTTACAAGTCAAATATCTACCATACAACCACCAGAAACAGGTAGATGTGGAAAGAAGAGTTAAGACAAAATTTTCAAATATCTAATAAGATGCACATGAAATTCAGTCATTACTCACCAGCATTTAAATGACATTCCTTAATCTGAAACTGAAGTTCATTTTCATTGGGAATATCCTTCCATGTGGCAAGGAAGACCTGGCGCTCTGTATGGGGAAGCAGAGGGAAAGGAAGGGTGTGCACAGTCTGTCGATAGTCTGATTTCTGGTGCCTTATATTTTCTCTTTTGGAGTTCTGGCTCTTACAATATATCCAGGAGCGGCCTGGAACTGGAGCCAATTCTTAGCTATGCAGAGGTGCTACACTCCACATCAATTAATCTCGTATTAGCAGCACTAAGATATACCGGGAGAAGTTGACATCTAGAGTTTAATCTTGGCTCCACTGTTTTCCTATTTCATGACTTTGGGTAACTCTTGTGATCTTTCTGATCCTTAATTTCATCATATGTAATTACATCTGTCCTGCCTACCCAAAGAGCCACTATAAGAATCAAATCAATTAAGTGCCAATACAATTAATATGTACCAGTATAAGTGAGTTTTATTAGATGGTGGTTTCATAAGTAAGGGAAGAGAGAAACGTCAACAACCACATGGGGATTATTAATGTTTATTACAAATTATTGAATTCTTATTTTGAGACAGCAAGAACTTAGTACAGGGCTGGCTAAGTGCTCAATTTGCATATATTATCTCATCCAGCTTTTACAATAACTATTTCTGCTTTGCAAACGGAGACTCGGAAAAGTTAAGCACCTTGTCACAATCACACAGCGAATACACAGCCAAGGTGAGATTCAAATCCACATCTCCTTGTCACCAAACCACTTACTCTGTGCTGCAGTGACTGGATTATTCAGATAACTGGCAATGTGATATAGAGACCAACAGCAAGGCAAGACCAACTGTGACTCAGGAGAATAAATATGATTAGCAAGTAGTAGATCTTTAAAACAGCCTTACCCCCCTCCCTTTAAAAAAAAAAAAATCTCAAAAGAACTTATACTTCTGGGCTATGCTCTGCCTGACATTCAGAGGAAGGGCAAAGGTATATTTGGCAGAAGGACAGGAGGATGTACTTACCCATTTTGCCATCTTCTACAAAAAGCACATTGAGTGGGATGAGGCAGCTGAAGTAAAAGACATCAATATTGTTTTTCACAGCCACCTGCCAGGAAAGTAACGAGGGAAAATTAGGACATTATAGGAAGCCAGGTAGGAGGGAAAGAGCGGTATGTGTCTAGAAATGTATCACTCTATTTCCTTCCTCTTTTAGACAGTTGCAGGACTCCCCAGATCAAGACCTACCAGCCCATACGCTGCAAAGCACATCCTTACTCATTCCACTGTTGCAGCACTCTGAGAACCTGCAACTCTACCTCTTTCCAGAAGGAGCCCCTGGAGGGATAAACTGAAGGCACAAGTTCTGCACCCAGAATAACCCATTCAGTTATTATTTGTTTCTATGGTTATTAATAGTAGCTCCTGTTACCACTTACTAAGTACTATTAATGATATTACTTCTAGTTCTCATTAATATCCCAAAGTAGGTGTCATTCCCCTCCCATTTTGCAGACGAGGAATGGAAGTTCAGAAAGATTAAGTGACATCCAGGGTCACACTGCTAGTGCACAGAAGAACCAGGATCAAATGCAAATTTGACTCTAAACCTTTATTTCTTCCTCTTTCCAAAGTAAATGGTGCCATACAGCCCCCACCCCCGCCCCAGACACAAGTTTTAAAGTTGTTTCTCTTATAAAATCTTATTTCTTAAGCCCTACAGTTGGAAAAAGCTTGCTGGGTCAACCACTGTTAAATCTGATGACTAGAAGAAGGAAAAGCTGCAAGCGAAGAAATGCATTTTCTCCTCACAATACGAGCTTCTGATTTAGGTAGGCTGCAATTCTACCACGGCCCCTTTAGTTCAGAGCATGCTGTTTGTAGTTCTAAAAAGCTACACTAAGTACTTTTATTCAGGGGTGACACTAATTGGTGTATATACTCAGAAACAGGCAGGTTTCACTGCAGCACATTACAAAAACCACAGACTGTACGAAGGGAAAGGAGGAGGAGGAGAACTGCTCTAAACCACCATTTCCCACTGGTTTCTGTCACTAATAACTCTCCCATCTATGCTCTTGGCATCACTGGAAAACATTTCTCTGGGCAAGTCCTATAATTGGTAACCATGCCTATTTCTTGTTTATTTTGCTCTAAGCAAATAAAGTAAAAAAAGTGCTATCCTCCTGCCCCTTAGGGGCCAATGTCTACACTTCAACAGCATATCTAGTTCTTTATCAAAACTTTGGCTATGGGATCCAAATATGCTTTTTTCAAGTTCTTCCAGTTCTTTTGTGCTTATTATCAACTCATCTCCCCCAGCTTCAATAGTACCTTTATTTCCTCTTTATAACGTGCTTATGTCTACTTGACACCATCTTTCTCTTCTCTCTCTCCCAGAAGAGCCCATCAAATTACTTTCTTTGCAACCTGTGCTTTTCAATTACAAATCCCCTAGGAGTTTCTGACCTCTGTCCCATAATCTGATGCCCAAAATGCTGAGACAGCACGATTCTCAAAAAGCTTGAGTCTGGTAAATATAAGCAGAGTGACTAACCCCTGGGAAGAGGTCCTCAAACATCCTTTTAGATGCACTCGAGCACCACTTGGAAAGATTTGTATCAGTTGTGGGCTGCCGGGAAAGAGGTATTCTCTAATTCATCCGGTACTCAGCAATAAGAGAAGAACTCTTACTTCAAATAAGGGCACCAAGAAGATCTTGAGGTAGTGCAAGGCTCTGTAAAGGGTATTTAGAAGGGAAAACTGGGTGGTGTAGGTGAGCCTGTCTGGATTATAGAAAGGTCTTAGGTGAAATGCGAGTGATTATCATTACTATCATCTTTGAATAAAAAGCAGTCTATTTCACAGTGTGCCATTCATTCAAACATTCATTAAGGTTTACTATGTCCCAAGCATTTAAGATACAATGAAGAGTATGGAAAATATCATCTTTGTCCTTCAGGGGATTATATTAGCGATTCTTTTTTTTTGTTTAAGATTTTATTTATTTGAGAGAAAAAGAGCGAGTGAGAGAAGGGGCAGAGGGAGAGAGAGAAAAAGACTCCCCGCTGAGCAGGGAGCCGCCACAGGGCTCTATCCCAGGACCCTGGGATCATGATGCCAAAAGCAGACACTTAACCGACTGAGCCACCCAGGCGCCTCTATACTAGTGGTTCTTAATCAAAGACATATTGAATCACCTGGAGAGATTTTCAAAACAGATGTCAGGGCTTCCTTCCATGTAAATAACAATCTAAATCTGGGACCTGGTGTGTGTATTCTGGAAAAAGTCCCTAGGAAAATCAACCAGATAAGCAATTAATTTAGAACAATGTCAGCTAAGAAATCTGAATAGGCTTGTAAATATCTTGTTCTTTTGAGGGAATCCTTCTTCTAATTGGAGCTCTTTAACAATGGAAAAGACATGAAAAACTCCTCTAGGTGAGTAGTACTAAATCATTCTGCCCTGGGACCCTTTTGACAAACAGAAGTCATGGACCCTCTTCCTGAAAAACGTTCATGCAACATTTTAACATACAATCAGGGGTTCCAGGACATCCTGAAGACTATCCCTGGACTTCTGCTCTAGAATAATTCTGAGAAGCTGGGACACCCAAATCAGAGGCAGCAGACACAGTGGTTTGGGAACCAGACCAGACCACCTGATTTCAAATTCTGACCCCGGCACACTTACTAGCTATGTGACTTTGGGCAAGCGGTCCTCAGCTCAGGGTCCTGTCTGCAGATGGAGACAATGCACGAGCTGCTAGGAGAAGAGTAAGTTAACATCTGCAGCAAAGCACTGAGAATGGTGCCTGGCTTACAGAAAGTAATAGAACAAGTGTTTGTGAAAGAAAAATTCCCTCGTTCACCATCTCTTTTACCTATTTATTCAGAATTTTTCATAATAAAAGATAACCATATTAGACGTAAGTGAAAACACTGAAACTCACAGCTCTGTACCTTCTTACATGTTGTTCTATCTGCTTAATATATTCTCCTGAAGCTTCAGCTGTCTGAAAAAGACCTATTTAATCTTAAGATTCAGCTCAAGCTTAAGATTTCTCAGGAAAACTCTAATCCCTCCCCACAGCACCCAGTGCATACACTTCTAGCACAAGATAAAGTAACTGTTTACATCTGCCTCACCCACAACATAATGAGCTCTGAGTGCAGGGGCTCTCACTTTCACTGGCATCCTAGCAGCATCATAAATATTTGCTGCATGAAATTAAGGGGAAGATGCTGAGCAAATGGAATGAAACACTGGTTTCCCAACCCCTTTTCTACCTCTATTATCATCTGTATGCATAACATAATCCCACTAACATGGCAAATTGGAACTCAACGAGGCAGGGATGACAGATAAAAGCTATTTTTATTTCAAATCACTGAGCTAAAATAACATCTCAATGCTAAGAATAACACAGGTAGTAAATCACAACCCAAATACTAGATTCTCCAAGGATATGCCAACCACTCCTTAGGAGTTTAGGCCAAAAAGAATCAAGGGAAAAACACAGTATGAAGCCAGTTCAATTCTAACCTGGACGGCAGCTCCTCTCAAATAGAACCTTAAAGAGTCAGCCTTAAAGAGTATAATACAGATTGCTTCAGAGTTTTCTTATTTTGAAATTCACCATCCTAACAGTTACAAAATAGAAAGACATAATCCAGACAAGCTGGAGAACTATTTTCCGAGAGCTTTAAAATCAATGCCTAGCTCGCCTATGGGAAATCAATCAGAACATATATACACCAACTGCCTTAGTATCTTCACCTGGATAACTAATATCTCAAAACGAACATGTCCCAAACCAATTTCTTGATCTCCCCTCCCATCCCAAAACAGAACCTCCTGCTGTCTTTCCAAACACAGTAAATAGAATACCACAAATCCTTCTAATAGTCCCCCTGCTTCTGCACCTGTCTCCTCCACCCCCTATAACACTTAGCTTCCCCAGGCTATTCTCAACACAGCAGCCAGAGGGATCTTAAAATGTGGGTCAGCTCATGAATACCTCTCTGCTCAAACCTCCAATGACTTCCCATCTCACTCAGAATAAAACCCAAAGTTACAATTGCCTATAATCTGAAGCCTATTACCTCTCTGGTGTTATGTGCTGTGACTCTCTCCCTGCTAGCTCCATGTCAGCCACGGGGGCCTGCTGTTTTCCCTTGCACATAACAGGTACTCTGCTATCTTGTGGCTTTGTGCATTTGCTGTATCTTCTGTCTGCAATTCTCTCCCTCCAGAAATCTGCATGGCTCATTCCCAGCCTCCTTTAGGGCTTTGCTTAATCAAATATTATCTTTCCACATAGGTCTTCCATGACCAACGTATTTATAAAATCACACCACCCGATCTCTAACTCCAGGGCTGCCTATCCCAGTTTCTGCTTTATTTTTCTCCACTGCCCTCATCTGACATACTATTTTACTTATTCGCTGGTTTATCGCCTGTCCCTGTGTCACACATACCCCACTCCCCAGTAGAATATAAATGCTATGAGAGAAGAGGTTTTTGTCTCTTGTTCACTACTGTATTCTGAGTTTCTAGAACAGTGACTGGTACAGAGCACTCAATAAGAATGCTAACTGTAAAATATACTACTCAAAGTACCTGAAAACCATTTAGGTTCAGACAACATAAACTTGGTCTAAAGTTTCCAAAAGGACAACACTTCCAAGTTTTTTCTAGCGTACCTCCTTAATAGAGGCGGAAAGTATGGACGTATATACTGAGGTGGAAGTAGCAGGAAGGGTCAGGATTGGGGGTATAATATGAAGTAGCCCACCATAAGAACAAAATTTCTTTGAAGTTCCATGCTATTCCATAATGCATCTATATGTTTTAATATGAAAATGTGTTTATCCCTTTACCTTTGAGTAAGACTGATGCTCCCGGAAAAACGTGCCACGTGTATTCTTTGCTTCAAGTACCTCCTAGCAATGTGTTTAAAAACTGTGGATCATGACCAAGTGATGCTTCTTAAAATTAATACAGTGGGTTGAAACTGGTATAAAAAAATAAAATAGAGGGGCAACCGCGTGGTGCAGTCAGTTAAGCGTCAACTCCTGATTTTGGCTCAAGTCATTGTGATCTCAGGGTTGTAAGATTGAGCCCTGCGTCAGTCTCCACACTCAGTGGGGAGTCTGCTTAAGACTCTCTCTTTCAAAATAAATGAATAAATCTTTTAAAAAAATAAATAAATAAAATGGAAAGTATCATAGTGCATCTCATGAAGAGTTAAGTGATGTTTCCCAAAACTGTTTCAGTTTTATGTGTTGTGTGTGTGTACTGTGTAAAATACATTTCTTCCTGTAAGTTTCCATCAAGAAAGTATAAAAGCCATAATACACACCATGTTAAGGGCAAGCAGTGAAGAAAGGGATTCAATGGGCAAAGGAACAGAATGCACACCTCAGCTTCTGCTTGGAGGATGCCTAAAACAGATCACAGATGGTACCAAAGAGCAGATGACCTAATCCTCTATTCCTCTGCTCCGTCACGTGCAACATGTGGCCATGACAATATGAACTTGCCTCTCAGGGACATCAACAGGAGGAGCAAGTAGAAATGATTATGAGGCACTTGGAAAACACAAGAGCAGGCTATAAATGCTTAATAATAATAATGATTTTTAAAAGTTACTTTCAGTGGCTGCTGGGGAAAGTGCAGCCTGTCAGGTTCAGCCTGTAACCAGCAATTAGTTTCCTTCCATAGTATAGGGAGCCTGCTGCAGTAGCTGCAGCCTCTTTATGGTGCACAGCTGGAGACGAACAGGCTAAATTAATATTCTAACCTTGTCCCAGTGTACTCAGAAGTACTATAAAAAGGTACGAGATGAACGCGGTCTGAACTCTTGTAAGTGCGGCCTCGCACCAGAAAGAACCGCAGGATGGCACTGCCACAGGAAAGACCCAGGCAAATGGCACACGGCTCACCTCTGAGAGTGTATCATCTACTCTTCCATGACGTCACTCGTGACCTTTCCAAGTCTCTGAAGAATAATTTTTTCTTTCATTCCTCCTCTCCATTTAGCTTTTGGAAAGATTATTTGCAGGCTGGTCCAAGCTAGGACCAGGCAGTGACGCCAACCATCTCCAGTTCTCTGAGGAATGATGATTCAGATGTGTTTTAAGCACCACACCACCTAGTCCACAGATCCTCGGGGAATGGCTCTGAATGACAGGTTTTTAATGGCACACAACTGTGTGATGTATGTCGTCTGAAACTCAAGCAGAAGTAACTCTTTCTGCTAGCTGCTGGAGTTACTAGCTGTAGTTCTACATTCCTGGTCAATGCCAAAAAAGTATCTACCATCTTTAGTATAAACATGGTGTTCCATTTCAAACTCCACTGACCAATAAACTGAGACTTCTCAGAAATTGAAGTTTAAAGGAGAAAAGAAACTACAGTGAAAAATATAGCAGAAATAATCAGGAGACCTGCCACAGAAAGTATCAATTTACTTTCCTTCCGATACTAATTAAATTTTGAACTTGAACAGCATCTTTCTTTAGTTTACTTCCAAGAGGGAGATTCAAACAAGAACCCTCTAGCTATATATTCTTTCTTACTCCACCCAACAAATGAGATGGGATTACCTGGCCACTGAGCAGCCCTCAGACAGTAACAACCTGGTGCGTATCACAGAGAAAAGCCATACTTGCTTACCCTCAGAAGGTTAGGACCTTCTCATTGCTAAGAGTGCGTGGACAGTGGAACTCCTTACAGGGAAAATGTGACAGGTTCCCCATCTCCTGCTAAAAGCAGTGGCGCCGTGTCTCTAATTCCCTCTTGGGCAACAACATGCACTCCAGCATTTGAAGGTTCTGTGTTCAAATAGCTCTTAGAAGGGAAAGGAAAGCTCTGAACAGACCCGAGATGAGCTCTTAAACTGTAAATCCTCTAGTAGCATATGTAATTACGGGGCTTTAGAACCGCAGTGAGATCCTAAGAGCCAAGCTCTCTTAGGAGGCCCTGTTTTGAAAGGAGGTGAAAAGAAACCAAAATAACCAGGACTCCTCCTGTGGTCCCCATCCCGTCAGGAGATCTGCTTAATCTCAATCTCAAAAAACTCCCAAAGAGTTTACACCACGAATTAGAACAGATTAGAACGCAGGCCAACTTAAATCTCCAGAACACCAAAGAGAAGATGAAGATTGTAAAGTGGTATGGATAGATGGTGGTTTAAAAGACTCTTGGATTAAACTGCCAAGATCTCGTATGGGCAGGGGTAAATCAGAATGACGACTGTCCACTGGAAGACCCCCAGGCGAAGCAGCAGCGGCGGCGTTAGACCTACTGGAATCAAACTGTGTAATTCTTTTGAAACTTAAACCAGACGCTCAAGTACTGCTTTAAAAAAGAAACCCCTCTCCTTCGAAGCCATTTGGAAACAAGGTGGATAGGTCACAACGTTCACACAAGACGACATGTGGAGGCAGAAAAAGCAGCCTACCCGTGGCAGTCACTCAAGCCACAAGCACCGCAGGTTGGGCCGAAAGCACAGCGCCAGCTTCATGACAGCTCACGCCATAGTGGATGTCAGCCTAGAGGGGTCTCGCCCTTTTACTCCTTATCTCTGAATTTATAAACAATCACACCCATTCCTACCAAAGTAAACTCTTCTGATAGCAAGTGAAAAAATTCCGGAATTGGGAAGTGCTAGACCATTAACTTTTAAAATTTTCTTTACCGTTCTCTTTCCCTTTAAAGGCAAAAGTTAGACTGTTCTGAGTATCTGAAAAAATTGTTTTCTAGCAAAGAATGGAGCAAAAAATACAATGAATATCTACTGGCAAAAGACAACCTTTTTTGCTCTTCCTATTAAAATTTGTCTCCCTGTAGCTTTGTGTCTATCGGGATTATGAAAAAGGCTTCTTTCTAGTCTCACAGTAAAAAGGAATTGTTCAGCTCTAATTCCTATAGGCATCCAAATGATTTTGGTTTTCTCTGAGGCCCTAAGACACTTATAGAGCACCCTTTAGCTTCCAAATTCACTCTGAAAATATCATCCAAGATAGTCTTAGGCAATTAGGATAGCAGTTTAATAAATAGTTGCATGGTGGTAATTTGTTTTATTTAAAGTGGCACATAGACATAGGTTAGCAACAGAAAAAATTCTCCAAATATTAGAACAGTAACATATTCTATTTTCCTAGTTATCTCCAATGTTGGAATTAGGGTCCATTAATGTGCTGTGCTCCTGCCCCTTCAAATACTGATGAACAGAGTAAAGAGGCAACAGACTGTTTGCTTTGCCCACTTGAGAGAAAATGAATTTGAACTTGTAGTCCCTGATCAGAGTAAAACTGGGACTGAGGGGGACCTGGCTGGCTCAGTTGGTGGAGCATGTGACTCCTGATCTCAGTGTTTTAATTCAAGCCCCATGTTGGATGTAGAAATCACTTAAAAATATATATATTTTTTTAAAGATTTTATTTATTTATCTGACAGAGAGAAACACAGAGAGAGAGGGAACACAGGCAGGGGGAGTGGGAGAGGGAGAAGCAGGCTTCCCGCTGAGCAGGGAGCCCGATGTGGGACTCGATCCCAGCACTCTGGGATCATGACCTGAGCCGAAGGCAGCCGCGTAACGACTGAGCCACCCAGGTGCCCTAAAAATAAAATCTTAAAAAAAAAAAAAAGGGACCAGGGCCAGACCCACTCAGGTAAAAGGAAAATAAAATCTTAAAAAAAAAAAAAAAATTGGGACCAGGGCCAGACCCACCCAGGTAAAAGGGCATTAAATCAGAGTCAGGGGTAGGCTATAAGGCCACTGCAAAACAACAGGCAGAGACAGTGTCTGGGGATACTCTGCTTGCTAAGATGAGGAGATGGCCTTGCTGAGTTTGGTTCAAGAACCACATGCATCTGATATTTGTAAACACTTCCTTAAATGAAAACAAAAAGTTCATTCAACACCAAATATTTAAGTACTGTGTGCCAGGCACTGTTATTGTTCCGGGCACTGGGAGATAATACCAGTGCAGAAAAAACCCAGAGAGACAAAAACTGCTGCCCTTTTAGTTTGCATTCTAGTGGGAGAGGAGGTGGAGGTGATAATGAATAAGCACATTAAACAGTATTTAACATGGATAAGTGCTCTGGGGAAAAATAAGGGTAAGGGAGGGTCAAGAATACTGGGAGCAGACAGAGGAAGACTTGTTAAAAAGGTACTATTTTAGCAAAGGCCTAAAGGAGGTAAGTAAGTCATGCAGATATGCAGATTGGGAAAAGGAACATTCCAGACATGGGAAACAGCAAATTCAGCAAATTCTGAGGGTCAGCCTGGGAGCCAGTGTGGCCACAGTGGAGTAGGAAAGGTGGGCCAGATGCAATCAATGAGGAAAGGCACGGCTAGATCACAAAGGGCCCTACAGACCACTGCTGGGATTTTGGCTTTTCCAATTAGAAAAAAGTATCAGTGCAAGTTCTTCCACATTGGTGGGACTCTAACAGGGCAGTGATATAGCAAAAATTAAGCAGTCATCATAACTCTGATAGAACCATGCCTATGTGGACAGGGTCACTGGAGAGGGCAGCTGTGTGCCTCATAAGGAACCTGGGTCAACTCACTGATATGAGGAATTCTTAATCTAAGGAAACAAACTGAGGGTTGCTGGAGTGGGGGATGGGGTGGGAGGGATGGGGTGGCTGGGTGATAGACACTGGGGAGGGTATGTGCTATGGTGAGCGCTGTGAATCGTGCAAGACTGTTGAATCACAGATCTGTACCTCTGAAACAAATAATGCAATATATGTTAAGAAAAAAAAAAACAAGAAGAAGATACCAGGAGGGGAAGAATGAAGGGGGGGAAATCGGAGGGGGGGGATGAACCATGAGAGATGATGGACTCTGAAAAACAAACTGAGAGTTCTAGAGGGGAGGGGGGTGGGAGGATGGGTTAGCCTGGTGATGGGTATTAAAGAGGGCACGTTCTGCATGGAGCATTGGGTGTTATGCACAAACAATGAATCATGGGACACTACATCAAAAACTAATGATGTAATGTATGGTGATTAACGTAACAATAAAAAAGTGGGGGGGAAAAAAAGGAACCTGGGTCAAGGGAAAATAATGCTAAGATCCACTGAATCTGTTCCTGCTTCAAGTAGCTCCCACATTTTTAAGAAGTTTTAGATGTCAGGCAAAAGAAATCAGCAACTTTTTTTTTAAGATTTCTTATTTATTTATTAGAGAGAGAGAGAGAAAGCAAGAGCAAGCAGGCACAGGGAGAAGCAGATTCCACTCTGAGTAAGGAGCCCGATGTGGGACTCGATCCCAGGACCCTGGGATCACGACCTGAGCTGAACACAGACACTTAACCAACTGAGCCACCCAGGTGTCCCAAAATAAATCAGAAACTTACAGCAAATGTAAATGTGATCTCTTTCTGCCAATATAGAACCCACCTGCCATACTATCTTGACCAATCTGGTTACTATCCAGAAACCTCTACTGCAAACCCCAAATTCTCTCTTCCTCCAGCAGCCTACAACAGAATGACTCTATCCAGTTTCAGTTGCCAAAAACAGCCAGCAATATTTTCATAGGCCTTTCAGACTGCCTGATAGTTCCCTAAACCCTATGGTCTCACCTTAAACAGGTTCTGCCAGATCTATATAGGCTCTAAACCTAAAGGCACCATTTTCTCTCTCTTTGCCTTGAGAGATCTGGCTGATGTGCCCTTGGTTGCAGCTGCCGCCTCTCAGAATACTATTTGCTGTGATGGCATGAACTGTTTGCTATGTAGGGCTTACTGTTAAACTTAAAAATAAATTTAACACATACTGTACCGAATCACAAAACAGTGAAGACAGGACTAGTAAACTACCAGTTAAAGTGACTAGATAATCCACACCCCAGTCTGGTATGTCGTAAGACAGAAGACCCAATGGAAATTCACAGACCTCAATAATGAGAGAGAATGAACATACTCATTTTTAAATCCTAGGCTAAAAGTGATCTAGAACCTAAACTAGGTTCTAGGTAATCAACATACAGTCTCAGATTAGTTAGCAGCAAATCAGAAATCAAACAGGTTCACAGGTGTGCCCATGCTCTGCCCCACTGTATTATCAAACCTTAACGCGGACAAAAGGAGGGCAGACAGGTTCCAAGATGCCTGGACAAACAGGCAGAACACCACGTGCAGATGTCAGCTCTGACTAGTTTTACTGGAGCAACAGATCAGACATAGAAGGGACAGAAATCATTCTCAGGAGCATGAGCCATGGAATTGAGAAGTTTTGTGCTTTCAGCCTTCCGACTCCTTCAATGGCTCCTGGAAAGGAACACTGTTACCCCACCAAGGACCACCATTTATTCACACACTTCTCAAAAATAATATTTTCCTTCGTCTCCAACTGTAACTGATTCTAAGTACATTTACCAGTGTCTCTATTTCTAACCACCTTTTCTACTTAAAATTAGAACAATAAAACTGGCATCTATTTGCAGTGCACACAAATAAATGTCCTTCCATAAATTTAGGCATTCCTGAAGTGGACTGAAAGAGAAAATGAATTTAGACTGAATATATTTTCATTACAGGCCCACCTAACTGATTTTCAGGCCCTATGAACCTTGATTCAGAGAGAAACTTGTTCTATAAAACCACAAGCTATAGAACTAGGATCTACACATAGAATTTAAAGGAAGACATATTTTAGTTCAATATAAATAACTTTTAACAGTTTCAAGATGAACGGGCCATTTTAGGGTAGTAAATCATTAGTAGTATTCATGTAGATGTGAGATGCCATCACTGCTAATATAGGGTAAACTCGATCAGAAATAGGGCTTGGGGCTGGGTGGCTCAGTCGGTTAAGCGTCTGACTCTTCGTTTCAGCTCAGGTCATGATCTCAGGATTGTGAGATGGAGCCCCTCAGTGGGCTCTGCAGCTCAGCACAGAGTCTGCTTGAGATTCTCTCCCTCTCCCTCTCCTTTTGCCCCTTCCCCCTCTTGCTCTCTCTAATAAATAAATCTTAAAAAAAAAAAAAAAAAAGAAATAGAGCTTGAAAGTTTTATTTTCAAGGTGTATGGACCTCAATACCATGAAGCCTCTGCATAACTCCTACATAAAAATTGTGAATAAAGCAAATTCTTTTATCTCACTGAACATGATGCTACAGCAAAATATGAGTGTAAATAGGAATGAGGGCAGGATATGGCTCTCAAGTGGGCTTCAATCCAGCTAAGAAAAATCCCAGTGAGCTCTCTCTAATTCCAGCTCATGATGTAGTGTAAAGCTTTAAGGCTTTGCATAAAGATTATCAGCCATAATGAGAACACAGGGACTAGAAAGAGGTACCTACTTTTTATTCAGATTTCAAAGTCCCCTACTGCATAAAGATCACATGGTTACATCTACTTTCCAATTATTTATCAAATCAAAACCACAAAACTGATTCCATTTCTCATCATCGACTCCTAACTTACCATCACGATATAAAGACGGCTGGGATTTTAATAGATGAAAGCCCACAAATCACTTTTATTATCACTTTAGAACTACTGTGTGAAATTCATTATTTGCTCAAGATTTGCAGCTTGGGCCTCTGTTACTTGAGGAATCTGATCTCAGAGACGCTTTTTTTTTTTTTTTTTTTTTTTAATGAGGAACTAGGTCCCAAGCTTGGGGTGTTTTGAGAACTGAATTCTGGATTTCAGGAACAACTGTGTGCTGCCATTGACGCCAGATTTACAATCCACTGGACCACCTCTGCTTTCTTGTCTACTGCTTACGGGTGGTTATTCAAACGGGGTAGCTGCCATTAATAGATCTATCCTAAAAGAGAGTCTCAGAAGCCGGCAGCTGACTGAAAGACAAAAGATACTGCTTAGTAGAATCCTGATCACCTTAATAAAAAGGATGAGGAGTGTTCTGAACAGGGATAACCTAGTAAAAAGCAGTATGTAGTATATAAGATACTCTAACTTCTCAGATAAGACATGAAAAGTACATCAGATTTGGAGCAGCAATCACAGAAAGTAACTTTCTCTTTCTTTGGTAGTAACATGTTTTCATCCTCATAACCACGCCTCCATGACCTACATATTGCTGATGGAATATTTCAGGTTCTGTCCTGTCTACAGGGGTTATTTCAGCACTGGATCTATCTGTCCAGCCTGGGAATCTCTTATAGTTCCCATAAAATCCACCACCTCAAGGACTCCACAGCTATTCAAGCAGCATGCAGTCCCATAAGAGCAATCAGAGTGCACAGTCCTCAGCTGTGGATCCTGGAAGACCAAAGGAGGTTTTTAACACTGAACTTGTTTGGCCTGCACAACAGTCAAGAAAACTCAGCAAATGCCAATCTGGTTAGCTTCATCTGATGGAAGCTGCTGAAAAGGTCTTCCATTTGGAAGCATTTATCAGTTTTTCTGGTATAATAGCTACAGCTGTGGGCTTTCTGAGTGTGAACTGACATATGTAAGCCATGAAATATCAGGGACAGGCACCATCTGCAACTGATTGTCTCACAGGCTGGGACTCAAATGTAGGAGTAGCAAGGGACAGAATTTTCTCAAGGCCATACACTGGCAAAAAAAAAAGGTTTTTGGCTAAGATCTTAAAGGTATGAATAAATAGGACTGTAAGATTGTGTTCTTTGCAGCTGGGATCTTCAGCACTTTCTGCCCTAATCATTCAAAGGTTGAAATGAAAGAAGTTGTTTTAGAAGAGACCTTCAAAGAAAAAAACCGAGAGACGTTTTCGCTAATATTCATCCTCCTATCAAACAATACTTATGTGATCAATAAGAAACACCATATACAGGAAAAACCCAATTCTTTATCCATAGGTTTACCTCTAAGGCTCCCAATTATAGAAGGAAGAATTTTTTTTTTTTTTAAGATTTTATTTATTTATTTGACAGAGAGAGACACAGCGAGAGAGGGAACACAAGCAGGGGGAATAGGAGAGGGAGAAGCAGGCTTCCCGCGGAGCAGGGAGCCTGATGCGGGGCTCGATCCCAGGACCCTGGGATCAAGACCTGAGCCGAAGGCAGACGCTTAACGACTGAGCCACCCAGGCGCCCCTAGAAGGAAGAATTTTTATAAAGGTGCTATCAGACTTTCAGGTAAAGATAGTAGACTGAAAATCACAAGGAAAATTTCTTTCTCCTGAAACAATTTCTGCCATAATTAAAGAAAAAAAAATTTAAAGGTATAAATTACAAAGATAGGGAAGGGAAAAAAATACAATAGCAACAAAATCTTGGTGTCTGTAAAAGACATGGATCAGCAGCAACACCACCATAATTCTCAAAAGCTCAGGACTGGCAGCACGTCTGGAACTGTATGGAGGGGAAATGTAGGGAGGGAGTGTCAAAAGAAAAAGGATTAAGGTGCTGTTGGAGTCCCAAATCCCCACCACCACTCTATGCTACCTTAGCCCCTCAGCAAAAAAAGTGAAGATTAATTTTTTTAGAGGATAAAATACATGATACTTTGAAGGGGATGCCAGGCATGGCTGAGGGGTGGTGGATTCAGTGAATTTATGCATAATGAATGCTGAGACTCTCCAGCCATCTTTCCCAATTTAGCTGCCAAAAAGTTGGCAGAAAGCCTTTATATTCTAGACAAGAGAGTCAAAGATAATTTTTGGAAGAATTAAGCCAGCCCAAGAAGACAGACGTGAGAGTACTGACACAGAGTATTCCAGCTGCCCTCAGTGATGAGTAAACTGGAGCTCTGGTCCTGGGTCTCATGGTTTAGAAAGCCACACTCTGATCCTCCTCTGGCCTCCCTGCAACTCATGGACAGAAGAATCATCAGGACCAAAGAGAGATGCCCAGATAGAACACACAGAATCTACTGGCAGACAGACCCAATGCCGTTTTCAGGGCCTGCTGCAGATATTGAAATTTTACAGATGAAATGGTATGTCTGAGATTTGCCTCAAAATATTATGGAGTAGGGCTGTGGACAGGGGTATAGATGAAACAATATTAACTACAGATAATCACTGAAGCTCAACGATGGGTATGGAATACAGGGACTCATTACACTATTCTATTTACTTTTGTAATGTTAAGAATTTTCCATAAAAAGTTTTTAGAAAGTAAAGCAAAAGGAGAAAGAGATGGAAAATAAGAGGGAAAAACAGGGATTGGCTCAGAAGGGTCAACATCCAAATGAAAAGACTTCTAATAAGAGAAACAGAAAATAAAGGGAGATCTACAAAGTTAAAAAAAAAAAAAAATTCCCAGAACCAAGGGCTACAAGCTTCCACTATGAAAAGCCCAATGAGTCACCTAGTACAATGGGTGATAAGGGACTGATACCTCTAGAGGCACATCATGTGAAATTTCAGAACATGAGGGATAAAGAAAGGATCTTATAAGCTTTAAATGAGAAAGAACACAGCGCAAAAAAAAAAAAAAAAAAAAAAATCAAGAATCAGAATAGCATCAGACTAGAAGCAAAATGATTTCCAACCTAGATATACAGGAACTGTCAGAAAGTATGAAGAAGACATTTTAAAACATGTGAAACTTCAAAAACTTTATTCTCTACATACCCATTCTCAGGAAGCTACCGGAGGATGTTTTTCATCAAAATGAGGAAGTAATCAAAGAACCATATAATAGGAGACCCAACATACAAGAGAGAAGGCAATGAACCACAGAGTGATGATGAAGGGAGATCCCAGGATGACAGCCATCTTTCACACATAAGAAAATCAGTCCAGAATAGAGCAGGTCAAAAGACTCCAGAGGGGACTTCAAGAAAGTGAAAGTGATAGACCTTTTTGAAGGGTCTGATCTCATGGGAAGTTGGGACTGAATTATGGTTAAAAACACAAAAAAATTAAGCAAATAAGAAGAGACAGGTATTAACAGGTAAGTATCCAACTACTTACAAAAAGTTTTATGGAGAAAAAGATAATTACACTTCATAGCTCAGCTTTGAAGTATAGTCCTAATAATGTAAACATTGGGGGTGCCTGGGTGGCTCAGTCTGTTAAGTGTCTGACTCTTGGTTTTGGCTTGGGTCATGATCTCAGGATCATGGGATTGAGCCCCAAGTGGTGAGCAGGGAGTCTGCTTGTCCCTCTCCCTCTGCTCCCCACCTCGCCCCTCAAATAAATAAGTAAAATCTTTAAAAAAAAAAATAACCTAAACACTGAACTCTGATTAAAGCAAATTCTGAGCTAGCTCTGTCAGGAAAACAGGAGGATAGGACATAGGCATGAAGAGGACATCAGTGAGTGCAGAAAGATGTTAAAGAACACCTAAAATGGAAAAATCCAGAAGTCACAATACAAGCATTTTACTCAGAGAGGTAAATGCAAAAAGTCTCAACTGCAAGAAGCAAGAGAGATTGACTATGGAAAGAGAAAACTGGGGCCATGCTGGGGAGAAAAGCCTGGGGGACTCGGTTGTTCTGAACTAACTATACAACTAGTTGACTCTTTAAATTTTTTTTAGGAACGCCTGGATAGCTCAGTTGTTAAGCGTCTGCCTTCGGCTCAGGTCATCCCAGGGTCCTGAAATTGATTCCCACAGGGGGCTCCTTGCTCAGCTGGGAGCCTGCTTCTCCCTCTGCCTGCTCTGCCTGCTGCTTGTGCTCTCTCCCTCTCTCTCTCTGATAAATAAATAAAATCTTCTAAAATAATTGTTTTTAGGGGCGCCTGGGTGGCTCAGTTCGTTAAGCGACTGCCTTCGGCTCAGGTCATGATCCTGGAGTCCCGGGATCGAGTCCTGCATCGGGCTCCCTGCTCGGCAGAGAGTCTGCTTCTCCCTCTGACCCTCCTCCCTCTCATGCTCTCTGTCTCTCATTTTCTCTCTCTCAAATAAATAAATAAAATCTTTAAAAAAAAAAAAATAAAATAAAATAATTGTTTTTAAAACCCTGGACAAAATTAAAACCAACGATCTCATAAGGTTTTATAGCCCTGTGAGAAAGGAAGCCAAGCAGCAGTGAGAACTCTACAGCATCTGCGCAAAGCCCAGGATGAACACCTGTTCTGTCATAAGTCTACTGTCTTTTCGCAGACACTGACTTGAAGAAGCAGTCACTCGCCAGGTGTCAAGTTTGAAGAAGTATATTGGGAAAATGTTTCTAAGCAACTAACAGAGATGAAGGGTATCAGAGGTCAAGGATATCAGAGTCAGAGAGACTCATTTAGAAGTAATTCATTTAGACATTTGTTAATGTTTTTGTTTTATTTAAACAGAGGGAATTCTCTTTTTAAAAGAATATAATTGTATGCTATAAATAAATTTAAGAGAAGATCCCACCAGAGGCAAGCTAAACTCTTATTTATAAATTGGATTCGCAAAGGCTTTAACAACCAACATCGGTACGGTAGGAGACATTTTCTAGGCTCACATCTTTACTAGGTATTTAATTCTTGTCTCTAAGGCAGACTATATTTTACATTTTAAGAGAGAACAGTGTCTTTTTAACCTTTCAATAGTGTTTCAGACAGACTATGAGCCAGTAAGTTGTTTACTGAGCACTGTAATGAAACGTTTTTGTATTAAGTGCTACACGACAGTTCTGGCAGCTGGGTTTATTTGTCCTATATGTTGATATGAAATTAGCCAAAATAGTTTAACCCATACTGCCTTCAAAATTTCTTTTCCTCAAACTCCAAACATTTTTTTTTCTTTCCTGATTTTATGGTCTGAAGTAGAAAAGCACTAATTTTCCCATGTGAGTTCTTGAATTCAAACACTATGCAAATATAATGTTTAAATGCCAATCAATCTTTACCTGGCTTTATCTGGATCTTTATGATCTAAGCTTGTTGGAGTTAATATTTGATTCTTTTTGTTTATACTGGGACAAGGGCAGAATGGAAGGTGAAATCTAAAGTAAACCACCCACCTTAAGCTAGCCATTACTTTCAACTAGCACCAGCAGACATTAAATAGAGCTGCTCATAGTGGGGGGGAAAAAGTGTTTCTCTTTTAAGTTTTTGCTTATCTTCTCCACTGGGAAATGTCAATTAATGAGAAAATCACCATAATTATGACATCCTTGACAGAAGATATAAAATTTTTAAAAGTCTGCTTCTTCTAACTTCAGGTTTGCAAAAACAAAAATTTACTAGTCCTAATCAGTACTTTTGAGGGAAGGAGTTGGACTAAGATTCAACTACTCTTATGAGGGTTCCTTGTTCGGGATGTTCATTTCACTGAATGAGAAATGGAAATACAAACAGGACGGTAAACTGACATTCATTTCTTTATTATCTCCTTTTTGTTTTAAAAGCAGAAAAATTTGCCCTGGTTTCTGTGACCCAAATTCCTTTTCCTACTTCTACAGTAAAGCATTCTTGCAGTCATGCTGACTGTCCTCAAATACTGTGCTAGAGGCTCTATGGGCCAACAGGAGGTTAGATTTCCATGAAAAAGGAGCAGGTGTAGATTTGGGTTAGTTCCTTACTTCAGGATTCTGTGCTGGAAAAGCCCCTTAACACACTGCTCGCATCATAGTAACAGCCAATTCCATCTGCACAGTAATCCTTGTTTTGTTCTTCTAGTCTGAGCCAAGTTCTTTCATGACTCACTTGTCTTTGCTCCAAATCATTATACCCTTTGCAGAGAAAGAGGCATCCACTAACTGTGGCAACAAGGTAGTGAACTGGTGAACAGGCCTGGTGTGCTGGTATTTAAACTACCAAAGAACATTAATCTTAACTCCAAGTAATTGTACTGGTGATGTCTCACCATCAGTACTAGGATTCACACTGGTATTTTCCAGATGATTGAGCAATGGTATCCCACCTGTCTTGACTGGAAAGTAGAAGGTTGATATTTTTCTTTAATCATTTTAAACATATTTTATATTTTTAGTCTCATTCAGACTATTCATTTCAAGTTCTTGGTGGAAGGGGAGTCCTCATCCTCTGTCTGCTGTGTCTTCTGTCTTTCATAGTATACATTTCCCTCTTTTTATGGTTCAAATTGTGAGCTTTCTTTCTTTCTTTTTAAAAAAAGACTATTTATTTGAGAGAGAGAGAGCACACACAGTGGGGCAGAGGGGCAGAGGGAGAGGGAGAAGCAGGCTTCCCGCCGAGCAGGGAGCCCAATGAGGGACTCGATCCCAGGACCCTGGGATCATGACCTGAGCGGAAGGCAGATGCTCAACCGACTGTGCCTCCCAGGCGCCGCCCCTGTGAGCTCGCTTTGAAAAGAGATTTTCTTTTCAGCTGGGAGTCCTGATGGCTCTGTCAGCTTAGAGCTGTTGCAAAATGACTGCTTTGCATTTGCTTCTTCCAGGTACCCTGGGTTTCACCAGTCCTGGACCAATTTTACATTAATTTATTGGTTTGGAGAACATTGTACCTAAGTTTGGGCTATATGCCCATATATTATGCCATGTATGGCAAAATACTGGGTCCTGGATTTGTCATAAGAGGGCATGCAGAATGCTGGTCAGAGAGAAACTTTTCCATCACCTGCCTTACTGTAAACAGTTTTCCCAGTTTCCCGTCCACTGAGGGAGTTACCCTTCCAGGGTATTAGCTTTGTGCAGAGATCACTTACAGTTCCCAATCTCAGATGGACCCAGGGCTGTCTCTCTTGTTCTTGTGAGCATTTAAAAACCCACAACATCGAGGGCTTATATCTGTATTAATAACCCTTTGATACTGCTATTCTTGAGCTTATAAGCTTACTAGTCTGCCCTCATGTTGCTTGAACCCCAGAAGGCTTATATTTCAAAGAGAAATTCAAAACAGATGAAAACTGAATGAAACTCTCAGCTAGTACTTAAGCATTCTAAAAAATTCAGTATTTTCAAGATCGAGAGGCTCTTGTAGACCTGATAAAGTTCTGAGCTCCTCTAAGACACTGCTACTTATCATAGTTATGTGCTAATAGGGGGCCTTTAAATCCAAATAACTCTATTTGTGGTTTTGTGTTCAAAGATAACCTCTACATAAATCTATTCTCATATAAATGACAAATTCACTACAAAAGTCTTTTAGAAAAAAGGTTTATAAATAAGATCTTTAAAAGTTTCTAAATGTTTGTTGAGTAAAAGAATGAGTAACTTCCTGTGTTACTCATTCTTTTACTCATTGGTGCCTGGTGCCAGCTAGGCACCAATATGACCTTTTTTTTTTTTTTTAAAGGGGCGGGCACCTGGGTGGCTCAGTCGGTTAAGCAAACGACTCTTGATTTCATCTAAGGTCATGATCTCAGGGTCATGATACTGAGCCCTGAGTTGGGCTCTGCACTGGATATGCAGCCTGCTTAAGATTCTCTCTCTCCCTCTGCCCCTCCCCTGTGCTCTCTAAATAAATGGATAAACAAACTCTTCTCCATAGTTATTTCAAATCTGAATACTCCATGACCAAATCTTAATATGAGGAAGAGAGTGGTTGTTTTATACATAAATGAAATAAAATCAGAAAGGTATCAAGTTGCACCCCTTGAGTAAAGTAAAACTCTAACCTGCAGGTTATTCAGAGGTTCCATCTTCATGACTGGGCCCAAGGTGTTGAGAGGCAGGGAGACATCAATGCTCTGGTTTGGCATGAGCGGTGTATGGATGGCCAGAGGAGTGCTGGGGATGACACCAAAGCTATGAAAAAGGATGAAAAAATTCCAGAGGTTAATCAGGAGGCAAGATTTAGCCACATCTCTGGGTTTCAATGGCTCTCTACTCCATTTGAACATAATTTTTAATAAAATTAAATGGAAGAAACAATGGAACCAAGATGCTTAATTCTAATTTGCTGTAAACTGATTACAATATAACCTGTTTCCCATTAAATGGATTTGAGGAAGGAGAAAACATTCATAAGCACAGAATTGCTTTGCTAGTTTCTTATGTTTCACACCACTAGAGGGCCAGATTTAATAAGTTTCTTTCTCTCTCTTTTTAAAAATATCTTTCCTTACAAAATCCTTGGGAGAAAGAAGACTTAAGAATACACACCCTAGGGACACCTGGGTGGCTCAGTTGTTAAACATCTGCCTTCAACTCAGGTCACGATCTCAGGGTCCTGGGATCGAGCCCCGCATCAGGCTCCTGCTCAGCAGGAAGCCTGCTTCTCCCTCTCCCACTCCCCCTGCTTGTGTTCCCTCTCTTGCTGTCTCTCTCTGTATCAAATAAATAAAATCTTTAAAAAAAGAAAAAAAGAATACACACCCTATAAAGTACAATAAATTGACATTATTTCACTAGCTTGATAACCTGCCTTAGTAATCCAGAAGATTACTTACTGGTAATTCTAATTTTCTTTTTGTTTACCTATGCAAGACACAATCACTAGAAAAGAGACAGTGAAAGTAAAGCAAAATTGATTGGCTTAGACATTCCAAACGACTAGGACCAGCTGGTCACTTTCTAAGCCTGAGGCACAGAGTGTGTACCCACCAGTTTGACTTCACAGAGAAGCCTGTCTAATAACAATACAAGAATAGTAAAGAGATGGGAAAAACCTGAGTCTGGAGTTACATAAATAACAAATACATATGAAAGCAGACGTGTTTTGTTTTTGCATTTTTTTTTTCAGAGTGCACACTAGAGAAAGTGAGCATACGCCCAAGCAGGGAGGGTGGGAGGGGCAGAAGGAGAGAGAGAATCTTAAGCAGGCTCCAAGCCCAGCACAGGGCTCAATCTCATGACCCTGAGATCATGACCTGAGCTGAAATCAAGAATTGGACACTTAACAGACTGAGCCACCCACGTGCCCCAAGAACAGACATGTCTTATGTACAAGAAATATAAGAATTTCAAACAGATGGAGCATAAAGGGAAAAGTGGGCCTATAGGTGTAACAAATACACAAATGAAAGAGATAAATTTATATTGAATTTGTGTTCTAATTAGCCTCAGGAAGGAAGATGGGACTATAATACTTATAACTATAGAGTTTATATAGGTAATATCTTTCAAGAGTCACAGGATGGCAGAAGAAACATTTTCTTTTTCCTAAACTATGCTTTAGAATATCAAAATGTAATAATAAAGTGATCCTGAGAATACACATCACTCATTTTTATGTAACATTTATAGATCAAAAAACCATTCTGCTCTTTTGATCTTGCTCTCATGGTCAGCAATCTCTGTCTGAAGGCAATATTGGGATAGAAACATGACAGCAGTTTAGTTCCTAATCTTCAAATTGCTCCTCTTGGAAATGATACAGAAGAAACAAAGAGGGAAAAATTCCTTACTAATCTATAACTTCACCTTCTGCAAAACTGCAAGTCCGAGGAAACCTACAAACTTCCCAATTATATTTACATGTGGCCAAAGCACATGAGATCAGCAGAACTGGTGAGAGAAGCTCTGGAGGTGCAGTAGGGAGGCACAGAGAGTTCAGAGGCAACTAGGGATAGCAGGCCTCAGATACTGACCATAAATATCCATTCTCAGAAGAGAAACCCATTCCAAGTGCCAAGCGCTATTGAGTAGGGCAAATACCAAACAGGGAAAGCAGAGGTCAGGTGAAGAAAGAAGGTGGCAAGTCCCCAGGGGGGCCTGGGGATAACAGAGCTCAAGAAAGCAGCCTTCTAAAGGGGAAACAGATACCTGAAGATAGGGCTGTGTTCCTCAGAGGCAGAAACCAGTAAGAGAATCTGTAGAGCTCAGGGCTGAAATAAAGTCTTCTTGAATAAAGTCAGGTTCTTTTTTTTTTTTTTTTTAAGATTTTATTTATTTATTTGACAGAGAAAGAGAGAAAGAGTTCACAAGCAGGGGGAGAGGCAGAGGAAGAGGGAGAAGCAGACTTCCCGCTGAGCAGGGAGCCCGATGTGGGGCTCGATCCCAGGACCCTGGGATCATGACCCAAGCTGAAGGCAGCCGCTTAACCGACTGAGCCACCCAGGCACCCCGAATAAAGTCAGGTTCTTAGAGGCAGAGGAGTTGTGACCACACCATAGCAAAGGAGGGAGAGTCCCTGCGTAGCAAAGCCTAAAAAAATGACCCTGGCTTATCTTCCTTGTCTACAGGAGCCTCCTGCTAATAGCAGGTCCTGCAAATTCCAACTCATTCAGAGAGGAGTATCAAAATGGTATAAGCACAGCACTCAAAGACACTATTACAAAAAAGTGGAAAAACAGCAGTACAAAACTTATTGACAAATAAAACATACTTGAAAATAATCTGCCATAAAAACAATGGAAATTATGGGGGCACCTGGGTGGCTCAGTTGGTTAAGTGTCTGCCTTTGGCTCAGGTCATGATCTCAGGGTCCTGCGATTGAGCCCTGCAGAGGGAAGCCTGCTTCTCCCTCTCCCTCTTCCCGTCTCCTTCCCTGCTCCCCCCTGCTCGTGCTCACAAACACATGCTCTCTCTCTCAAATAAATAAAATCTTAAAAAAAAAAAAAAAGAAACATTTATACAGAAGTTAACAGAAAAATACACTTAATAAAGCAATTGCAGTCACCAAAGGAGAACACATAACATGAAGGAAGCGCTTGGGGAAGAGATGGCCAGACAAGAGGAGAAGATAAAGGAGAGTCAATAAAACTCAGGAAAGAAATAACAGAAAAGAATAAATCATGTCAGAAATGAACTACACCAATAACATAGATGCAAAAAACACTCAACAAAATTTTAGCAAATCAGACTGAGCAATACATAAAAACAGACAATATATCCTGACCAGACAGGATTTATCCCAAGAATATGAGATTGGGGTAGCATTCAAAAAAATCAATCACTGTAATCCATCATATAAATACACTAAAAAAGAACCACATGATCATCTCAATAAATGAAGAAGCATCTGACATTTTTACCAACTTATAATAAATTAATTATAATTAATGATCAATTTAATACACACTCACAGTAAAACTCAACAAACTAGGAAGAGCAGGAACTCTCTCAACCTCCATGAAAAACCTACAGTTAACACTGCACTTAATGGTGAAAGACTGAATGCTTTCCCCCAGAGAATTAAAACAGAACAAAGATGTCCCTTCTTAGCACATGCACTCTACATTTACTGCGGATCCTAGTACAGTCAGCAAGAAAAGAAAAGGCGTAAGACTGAAAAGGAAAAGATAAAACTCTCTAACCACAGACAAAATGATTTATCTATGTAGAAAACTGTAAGGAATCTACAAGAAACCTACCAAAACTAGTAAGGGAATTTAACAAAGTTGCACGATACAAGTTCAACATACAAAAATCAATTCTACTTCTATATACCAGGAAGAAATAAACATTAAAATGAAAAGAATACTACTTACTATACCATCAAAATATGACATACTTAAATCTGACAATAGACAGGAAAGATCTGTACATGAGAAATTATAAAACAGTGCAGAGAGAAGTTAAAGATGACCTAAATAAAAAAAGCAAGCTGATGGATTAGAACTTTGATGTCAATTCTCTCCCAAACTGATCTACACTCTCAATCAAAATCCCAGCAGGTAAAGGACCTAGAATAGCCAAAACAATTTTGAAAAAGAACAAAAATGGAGTTTGTACTATCTGATTTCAAGGCTTACTATGTGAAAACAAAGTTTACTCTGACTCTCTTACTTTACACCATATTTATTTATTTATTTATTTATTTATTTATTTATTTATTAAAGATTTTATTTATTTATTTGAGAGAGAGAGAATGAGAGAGAGCACATGAGAGGGGGGAGGGTCAGAGGGAGAAGCAGACTCCCTGCCGAGCAGGGAGCCCGACGCGGGACTCGATCCAGGGACTCCAGGATCATGACCTGAGCCGAAGGCAGTCGCTCAACCAACTGAGCCACCCAGGCGCCCTACACCATATTTAAAAATTATCTCAAAATGGATTATAAAAGTTAATGTTGGAGCTAAATCTATACCACTTCTATTAAAAAAAAAAAAAAAAAAAAAACAGAAAAAAAGATCTTTGTATCCACAGGCCAAGCAAAGATTTCTTAGAACATAAAGAGCATAAGCAATATAGAACTTTTACTTTTTGAAGGACATTGTTAAGAAAATAAATCCACAGAAAATATTTGCAAGATGTATATCTGACAAAGGCTTTGTATCCACAATATATAAAGAACTTTTACTACTTGATAATAAAACTAAAAAAAGAAAGACCTGAGCAGATACTTCACTAAAGATATAATGGTCAGGGCGCCTGGGTGGCTCAGTTGGTTGGGCGACTGCCTTCGGCTCAGGTCATGATCCTGGAGTCCCTGGATCGAGTCCCGCATCGGGCTCCCTGCTCAGCAGGGAGTCTGCTTCTCCCTCTGGCCCTCCCCCCTCTCATGTACTCTCTCTCTCTCTCTCATTCTCTCTCTCAAATAAATAAATAAAATCTTAAAAAAAAAAAGATATAATGGTCAATACACTGATGAAAAAAATTGCTCAATATCATTAGTCATTAGGGAAATGCAAATTAAAATGAGAAATAAATTAAAATGCAAGTCACTATAAACTCTTAAGAATGGCTAAAATTGGTAAATAGCTGGAAATAGAACTAGTCTGACAAAAGGAAACACAGACTTTCTAGATAAGTGATTTCTAATGTGCCAAACTTTCAATCTAAGGTATAAAAGTTATTTCCAAATGCTCAGAAATAAGTAAGACAATCACTGATATAAGTTGTCACTGATAAATTTTATTAAATCTGCTTTAAGGGTCCAATTACTACTTTGCTGGAAACAAGTTTGATTATCTTGTATTTATGAATGGACCTGCCATCAAAGTCTAGCAGGCAGTTTCCTGAACCACGATATTTAATAAAAAACAGTGATGTTTCAGAACCATAGAAAATCAACATTTACATCTTCATGCTCCCTTCCTTAATAAGGCAAAGAATTCATTGCTAAAAGCAGACTGCCTGCCTACATTATTTAGCTAACAGGTATACTATGTTTCAAATTTTTGACATCAACCAAAATATGTTCATTTTTCCCAACAAAATGTGGGCTTTGGAGACTCATTTGTTTTGTTCACTACTCTAGCCCCAGTACCTAGAAATGTTTGGCACATAGATGCTAAACAATTATTTGTTGAATGAATAAATGGAGTTTAAAACTTTTTTTTTTTTTTTAAATAAATGGTTTATTAAAAACTTTCTAGTCCTAGAATCCTTTAAGAAGGCAGTAAGCAAATTCTGGTTTTTCTATATGGATGAGTTTCCCAACAAAATTCCCTAGGGCCTCCAGAGTGGAAGCTGACAAGTGAATAGACATGCAAGACCAGCTCTCACTCTACACCCAACATCTTCCAACATGAGAGCTTTGAATGCATTGTTAAAAATGGAACACTGGCTTGTTGTACACAAGGCACAAGTTTCATGACTGAGCTGAGGACTCAGACGTCTTACCTATTCTTGTTAAACTGGATTGCAAAGTCTGTCATGTGCTGCAGAGCTTTGTTGGTGAAGTTCATTTCCATATAGATGTGCCCCTGGCGGTGAGTAAATGTTCCGGAAATCTCCAAGCCTTTAGCTTTTACTGCAGGCAGCCAGACCTAAAAGACAGTACAGAGCCCAATGGAACTACACAAGATTTATCTCAATGCTATTTGTTTTGAATATATAAAGATGAAATTAAGATTTCGCTTCTTTAGGCAATTATGGTGATTTTTATACTATAAATATCAAGTCAGATGCAAAAGGCTCTGGATATTCTCTGAATTTTGAGATTGTTCTCTATTGAAGAACCAAACCAAACCAAACCCACACAAAAACAGTCTATGAATAACCCGGCTAGTTCTCCATCTTCTGTTCAACTTGGTCATTTTACTGCTTGATTACTGCTACCAAAAGTATATACAAGAAAAAGAGAAATTCCAATGAGTATAATTTGTTTTTGTTTTTTTTTATTAGCACCTTTGGTAAAAGGCTTAAAAGGGAAGGAACTGAATCTACTAATGAAAATAGCATGTCTGTATCTTTGAAGACTTTTTTTTTTTTAATCACCACTAAAACCATTATCATTAATCTTAAAGGCAAGGACCATGTCTTACATATGTTGTTAATTCTTGCTATAGTTTTGGGTAAATAGTACTTAGATGTGGCTTAAGTACTTTGAATGCCTATCTTCTCTATATAATCCATTACCCATCCCTGGCCCTAGAACCTGTGATAATCCTGACAATAAGAGTTAATTAAAAAAAAAAAAAAAATCAGGGGCCACCTGGGTGGCTCAGTCAGTGAAGTGTCTGACTCTTGATTTTTGGCGCAGGTCATGATCTCAGGGTCATGAGATCAAGCCCTGCGTTGGGCTCTGAGCTTAGCAGGGAGTCTGCTTGAGATCCTCTCCCTCTCCCCTGCTCCTCCCCCTGCTCTCGCTCGCTCTCTAAAAATAAATCAATCTTAAAAAAACAAAAAAACCCCCAGGAAATTCATGAACTGTTCTGACCATCTAAGACACAATACCGAAGCATCGGTGGGTGGTTGAATAAACATAAAAACATATTCAGCCACGCTAAAGACCAAAAAGGAAAGGAAGGAAGAAAATGAAATCAAACAACCATAAGATATTTTTCATCTATCAGAGGGTCAAAAATCCTAAAAGTCAATAATACTCAATAGAGAATTTAAGCAATCCGGCACTCTGTACTGTGTTGCTGGGAATATAATGTGATGTCACCTTTGGAAGTGGAGAATGTCTATTTTAAAATGTTTAAATGATTGGGGCACCTGGGTGGCTCAGTCGTTAGGCATCTGCCTTCGGCTCAGGTCATGATCCCAGGGTCCTGGGATCGAGCCCCGCATCGGGCTCCCTGCTCCGCGGGAAGCCTGCTTCTCCCTCTCCCACTCCCCCTGCTTGTGTTCCCTCTCTTGCTGTGTCTCTCTCTGTCAAATAAATAAAATCTTTAAAAAAAAAAAATGTTCAAATGATCAAGCACACTGCAGGTTTACCCTATAGCTATATTTACAAAAGTATACCAGGATAAAAAAATATATGTATACCAGGGTATACATATGTAAAGATGTTCACTGCAACACTGTAATAACAAAAAGTGGGGAGGGGGGTGGTAGGACCAAGCAAATAACCTGTATGTCTATCAACAGGAGAATGATTAAATAAGTTGTGGCACATCAATACAGTGGATACAGACATTCAAAATAATATGGTAGAGAAAAAACTAGATGCAAAACAGTATATTCCCCTGACATAGTTCTGTTAAAGAACACAGATATATAGGTATATGCATAATTCTTTTCTTCCGGTAAGACACACAAGAAAGTTAATAGTGGCTACCTATGGGAAAGTGAGGACAGATAAACTTAATTTTCCATCTGTCATTTCTACGTTACTTAAATTTGTCATTTGTACATATTACTTTAATATTAGTAAACAAATGCATTAGATAATCTTTTAACCAATAATTAAAAGTCTGTGGGATAATATCCAACACAGAAACCTCACAACCAAGTTACTGTATTGTGCCAAAATATTATGGCTCAGTTTTAAATCCTATTTTTGGTTACTCTATTCAGCAGCTGTGTAGACAAAGTTATGACCCCTGGAATGGACAACTGGTCTACAACTCTAACAGGGATCCTCCAGAGTCAGATGAACAGGCAGAGAATTCAGGAAACGAACAGGCATATTGTCCCCCAGAAAGGCACAATTACAAGAAACTGGGCCTAGCCTGGATGGCACTATTCCCAAAGGCTGAAATAAGCTTCACTTACAGCAGTTTCCACCTTTGAAATTCAGTCTGAGCAGGACATTAAGCAAGGCTGAGACTAGAAAAGCACCAATGACGGAAACCTAAATCAGAACTCTAAAAACGTACACTAAAATCCATGAAAGCCAAATGTGAGCATCAGCACTCTAGAATCCACATGTAATACCAATAGGGAATGGAAGGAAAGAGAAGTAAAAATGTTATTCCTCTATACTATACCCTGCCCCCACCCCCTTCACGGTTGCATCAACTGGGTTTACACTAGATTGACTTCAGTGCTGACAAACCAGACAATATTTCTAAACACAAATATTTAATATTTCCAATTTTAAGTCTAATTATAGAAATAGCTAATGAAGATGCTATGGTGCTTCTCGTATTGCTAAATTTCAGGCTACTTTTCATCTTCCTCTTAAATTCTTTAGGACAAGGGCCCAAACCTTGGACTTACTATCAGTGGAAATAACAAAAAATATTAAGTAATTCAGGTATTGTTCATTAAGAAAATATCACTTTACTTACAGCCTTAGGAGCCACATATCCACCAGGTGCCATGCCTATTCCCGTGGAGAGTTCAAACAGGTCATTCAGACCACTGCTGACCACAGCAGGAGTAGGTGAAGGAGCAAAGGTTGCAGGCACTGATGAGGGGATGAAGGATTGTCCCACCTGTAGGGAAAAAGGGAAGGGGGGTGGGGAAACCAGGAAAAACAGATTAATAGCCCTTAACATGTTGCTCTATATTTTAGTAGTATTGATAAAACAGTAAGGACACACCATAATTACAATATTCTTGGAGCTGAATTAGTATATTCTTTGTCCTCTTAATCATCACAGTTATTTTTTCATCATTGATAATATACAGACACTCTTTAGAAGTTCTATCAGAGAGTAATCAGTAGGACCAGGAACATAGTGATCCAAGATCTTTTCTGTTTGTTTCCAATTTTAGCTTCCATGATTCTGTGCAAAAGGCCTACATGTACCCTAACGAAGGGGGAGTCTGTTTCTATAGAAAGAAGAAGCATCCAACTTAGAAAGCAGTTCTATTTCCACTTGGGTGCAGACAAGTCTTACTTTCCCATTTAGGCATAAATATCTAGTAGGAAACTCTCCTGGGGGGAGATGGATATTCATACCCCACCCCAAACTCCGTCACTTACGAGGAGAGTCTCCCTCTGAGTCCGCTGACTCTCTCAAGTTCTTTGTAGATGACACTAGAGAATAAGAGCATTCTCCAGTCAAGATGGGAGGTTCCATTTCCTTTAGCTCTTTAATGTCAGGAAGACAAAGAACTCTGTACACACCAGAGCGCCAATCCCTAAAGATGTCCCTATACCACATGTGGTGTATGCCTCCGAAGAATCCAAGTAACCCTATACTACTTTCTACTCTTCATTTACTGCTATAGAGGTTTTGGTGTACAACACTAGACAGCAGCGGTGACTGGTCTGAGAATGTGTGCATAGGAAAGGCATCAAACAGGGGGCAGCGCATCCCATGGTGAAAAAAACGGATGGCACTTACTGCCGGACTTCCTCCAATGCCCCCGCCAAGGTCACTGCCAAGCTGAAAGAGAGAAAGGAGAGAGAGGAGAGAGAGGTAGAGTTCATTTAGCTAAGTACTAGATGCCCATATAGAATCTGTAAATTGCTCTACCAAGTTGCTGGGAATACATGCTGTTCAACTTGACTCCCAAAGCTTAAAGAAATTCTAGATTGCAAAGAAACATGTCCTAGGGGAATCGAGTAGTGGTACTGATGGTGTGTGGGAGTTCTGAGAAAACTTGGAAAGAAGATGGAGCTGGGACATCTCAGGGATGTTTCAGATCCAATCTTCTCACTGGGGTACATAGGCACAAACCTAACCGGATTTAAGGAATTTACATATTCCAAGAAGCTCTATCAACAAGCAGTAATGTCTTGAAAGTGTTTTATTTTTCCCCTAAAAAGAAATTTAAGGGAGAAAAAAAAGAAAAGCAAAGAAAATCTAAAATGTGCTTTGATCTACAAAACCTGCTGTCCCACTGAGAAGGTGGGAACCAAACCAGTATTGAGCAATTTCAAGCTTCAAAAATTACAGGTGGAAAGAGTGATTTTTAGAATTTAGAACTTTCCTAAGAAAGAAAACAGCTGGGAGAGGTCAAGACACCCTACCCGGGGAGGAAGTAGGAAGGCATGCAATGCTTCAAATCTCTTTCACAGTCGATAGTACTAAGGAGAAATGCTGTGATTTATCTGGAGATCATGTAAAAGGATGCTAACTATTGGAGAATTAGATGGACTTAATTAGCTAGGTGACAGGAAAATCATTCCACATAGTCTTAATCTGGCCTTTTCCCCCATCAGGGCTCTGATATAATTCATCCCGAAGTCAGGCTTCCATGACAAAAGCATTAAAGAAGAACTGAAGCTGAAAATAGCTGGCATGAAGAAACAGAAGACACACATACACACAACTAACAGTGCTGTGCATTTGTCTCTTCCCTAGTTCTCACTGTGCATCTGAAATTCCTCTTTGAATCACCAAATGCCTGTCTGCTCTACAAACACTGTTTCCTTTATTATCTGTCATTTAGTGGTAGAAACTTGGGAATCTTTGTGCTGTGGTTATGTTAAAAAGCAAAACTGTACCGGTTTTCAGGATTTGAGAAAGAGGATTTATCTTCTCAGTGAAAAAAATACATGAAACAGGGTTGCCAAATTCTAAAAAATAATCTATCCTGAAAAACAGTGAGACCTATGACAAAATCCTATTTCCACCATGACAGGAAATGGGCTGGGCAGGTGCTTCATAACTAGCATTAATAAGCATTCTCTGCTCTAAGTTACAGAGCACTCCAAACCTTGAAGAGCCGTTTCTAGAACCTGGTTCTTGAAGATTACTTCATGGTTGAAAATAAGCCAAAAATCACATGTGTAAATAAATAAAAAGGTCACCACAACGAAGAATTCAAACAACTGGAAAAGTCTGAAAGCAAGTAGAAAAGATATCACACATCTGCTTTCTCTCTGGTTCTGCAATAGCACACATCTGAAAACCACCTTTTATTCAAACACTTATATAACATCATTTGGATACAAGGCACTATGGTGAATGTAAAGATGCCAAGCAATGAGTGGAATACATAGATGAATAAGACCCAGACTTTGCAAACTGGCGGGAGAAATAAAACATGAATGCAAACCACACAGAATATTCTAAAGCAAAAAAAAAAAAAAGAGAGAGAGAGAGAAGAGAGAAATACTGAAGGGAAGAGCCTCCTTTTGGCTGAAGAATAATGAAAAGCTTCAAAGAGGTGGTAGTGTGGGATTATAAAAGCAAAAAGGGGGAGGTTATTTCTCAAACAGCATGCACAAACACTGTAAAAAACATGAATAAAAGCAAGATCAAGAAGAAGGAGTAGTCCAATTAGACTGAGTACAGGGTAGATATGTGTTTAAAAAAAAAAGTCACAGAAAATAAGTTTGCAAAGGCAGGCTGATTATGGGAGGTCTTTAATTTTTTAATTTCTCCTTCATAAAACCTTAGAAGGTTTCATAGAATAAGAGTACTAATAACTACTACAGTTGTGTTCTATCAACCTTAGATACACACAATAAATCAACCACCTGTGTGTGTATACTGGGGGGCATTTAAAAAAAATACTGATGCTGGAGTCTCACTCCCAGAGGTAGTGATTTAATTGTTCTGGGGTGAGCCTGGGCATCAGAATTTTGAAAAGCTCTCCCAGTGATTCTAACGTATAGACAAGGTGGAAAACCAATGCCTTAGATAATGTTTGGAATCAGAAAAGATTTACCTGTTTGAAAATGACTCTGGAGCTAAATCCTGAATAAAAAGAAAGCTAGACCTTGAGGAGGAGGAGAAGAAAAACAAAAAAAAAAACCCTTAATAACAAAGGGGAGGATGCACAATGTCTCATTTGTCCTGATGCTTTGATCTGCTTTGACTTTCTAATGGGCTTACCTCTTCTTCCCCTCAACCATTCTTCTCCCTTCTGGCCAGGCTTACAATCCAAGCTTAAAAGAGATGGAATTCTTTATGGACCTGATTGGCACTCAGTGGAAAGAAAAAAAAAAAAAACCACACTGGAAGAGAAACGACAGTTTTATCCTATACGCTAAATTCTATAAAAGGCATTGAGAAAAGGCACTCACTGGTGGTATTATTTCCAAAGGAAATAAAGCCCATGTATAACCCTTATTTTCTTAGATTTCATTCTTGTTATCTTTGAGTATTATATGAACATTATCTTAGCTGGATAAGATCTGAATGTACTCTCCCCACCATGCTGCTTGTCAATTTTATTCAAAAACACGAAAGAAACTGAAAAGCAACCCAGTAGTCCCATGTTTATGTTCAGTATATCAGATACCACTCAGTTTCAACACAGAATCAAGAACTCTGATCTTAAGAGACAGGATCCAAAGGGTATTAAGAGACACGTAGCCAAAAGTATAAAGGTTCACCTAACTGTGCTGTTATGTCCATATAGCAAAGGGAAAGGACAATTTCAATACATGTTTTCTACCTAGCAAAACTATAACTTATTATTCAGACTTTATTCAGCATCTTTCCTTTGACTGAAGAAGTTCCTGAGGGAGGTTATCATCCTCCTCTCAGAAAATATGACAAGGGTGATAGCACAGTGATGGGCAAGAGTGACTGATAAAGAGATGTCAGCATGGATGGGAGCCAGTTACCCAGGGAGTGGCCTCTCCTGTCCACAGTAACAAGCAGGATGATGCAGACAGTAATCAAGAAAAAGAAAGAAGAAAGCTGGAAGGCTGAATAAAACACAGAAAAGTTCTCATGTTGGCCTGAGCTAGCCATTAACCATGTTAGTTCAGTTGTTGGTATTATCTAGAGTCAGACAAGATTCATCTGCCTGGTCATACTTATCAGGTAGTGTACAGTATCAGCCAAATGAGAACTTGTAAAAATCCGATGATATCTGTTATCCAGTGAGCTGGTGGGAGCTGAGTGAAAAGGGAGTAAAAGGGCTAGGTGTGCAGGGCACGGCTTTAAATCTCCATCTTAGGTGTCTAGCTACCATGTTTTAAGTGAAATTTCTCTGCTTCTGTCTAGAGTTACTACCTTTTTCATCTGATGCTTTTCAGAATGGATTTAATTAAAGGGAGTCTAAAGGAATGCTTCCGGTCATATAGCTTACCGACAGCTCTATTATTCAGAAGCCAAAATAGAATGACGTAAAAATAGTATACAGCAATTCCCATCAAACAATGGAATTTAGACCAAAATCCTACTGGGGTCAAAAACATCAGTCTGTGCTTTTCCTATTAGGGAGTTTTAGATTTTAGAAGGCACACACCATATCCTAGGTAAAAGTGTAATTTTCAGTTCTTTGGCTACAAACATTAATTTGATCTTCAAAAAGCTATTCAGAAAAGCATCATAAAATATAACTAATTAAATTGGTGAAAAGAATCTGTAACCATGCAAAAGCTATTAAACTGATGGCTAAGGATGGACTTGCTATTGAATAGCATGAGTTGAGATCATAAAAAATCATCCAAAGACACCTTGGCCTGATAGAAAAAAAGGCTTGTATCAACAGAAAAGTAGGGGGATATAACAGAATACTTCCTAAGATGGGACAGGGAAAGAATGTGTCATTACCGGTCTCTTAGGTCCAACACAACCCCATGAGGAGTATAGTACAAATCCACAGGAGAAGCTCTGCATCCTGTTTCATTTTCTTTTGCAATACTTACTACCCTACTCGATAGTTGTCATCTCACTTTCCCCTACTAGAACATAAGCTTGCAAGGACTAGTCACAACTATATTCCCAGTACACAGAATAAAGTCTGATATAGAACCAGCACTCAGTGAATGAATGTCCTATTAACCATATAAGCAGGCCTATTGGCAATATTACTTCTTGGGGAGACAATTTTGAAATGGATAATTTTATTGGAGAAAATTACCACAAAATGGACAGAAGGCTGACGAAACGTTTTTATCAACTGGCCTAGTGCATCCTATCGGCATCGACATTTCCAACATACAGAATAGAACCAATTAGGGAAAAAAGGACCCAGCCCCCATCCCAAGGCCAAAGTCCTTTCTAGAGAGGAAATGTATTATTGTCTGAACAGTTTTGACGGCAAGTTTTCAGCAGAAGAATGCCCTGTGCGTCATTTATTGGCTCTGAAAACACTAGTGTTTTGTATCACAGCTCACTGCCAAATAGATGAGAAGATATGATGTTATGGCTCTGCTTACAAGAGGATAAGATGAACAATCTTGTTCCTTTTGCTGCAAGACAGATGTATGAACTTATCCAGTCCCTCTTTTCACAAATGAATACACTTCTAGCCTTTCTCAAACATTCATATGCCTCCTAATGGCAAGCCAGCCCAAACTCATATACCCAGAGCACCCGGGAGGTACAGTGAGAAGAGGCACAGGGCAAACAAGCTTTGTGTTCTGGCTTAAGCATTCATGCAATTTTACATTCTAAGCCTTAACACAGCAGTGTTTAGTCGTTTACTTTCTTTGCCATCAAGTTAAGAATGACACTGCAAGAAGGATGAGCCACATTTATTCTGCAGCTACAAAGGCCTCCTGCACTCTGCTGTGTACTCCAGACACCGTGTACCCCTGTCTGAGAAGGACCAAAGTGAGACTGGACTCTATTCTAGAAGATGACAATAACAAACAAACTGGAGGAATCTCAGGAGAGTCTTGGGTTCAAATCTTGACTCTGAGACTTACTTGCTATGCCACCTTCAGTTTTCTGTGAAATGGGGCCCAATTTCCTTGCAGAATTATTTTGGGAATTAAAAATTATAAAAGTTCTAAGCACAGGAAACTGGAACAGCAACAGAAACTCAGTATTGGGTAATTATTCCCCAAAACTGCCTAATAAAAAGACAGTGGTTACAAAAACCACACTGAAGAATTTACCAGGCAAAACTGGGCTATAATTCACAAAGATTTTCTCCACAACACCACCAACTCTAAAACTTAAGCTCTTTAATCACTGCAAATCTTTTCCAGAGGAAGAAATAGGAAGATGCAAAACGAGTATGTAGTAGTTTAGTCCTGTGGGCTAAAAAAACTAAAATTATCACTAAAATAGTACCTGACTTAAAATTTCTGAAAAGTAAAAATAAAAATCTGTAAGAAACAGGGTGGGAGGGCACACTTATCATGATGAACACTGAGAAATGTAGAGAATTGCTGGATCACTACATTGTACACCTGACATTAACACTGTACATTAATTATACTGAGAAAAAAAAGAGAGTGGGAGGATCTGAAAAACATACACTGCATTTAGGAAAAGGCAATTTTTCCTCTAGCCCACACTATTCCAGCTGGGCACACTGCAAGGACATTTCTCTGGCTAGAAAACCTCTGTCAGCAAAGAGAAAGGGCACTCTGGATAATGCTTCCTTTCCGGTCTTGATGTACAATAGCACCATTTATCTAAATAAAATAATGCACAGCACCTTGGATGAACAAAAGGCTGTAATTTACCCAAGGCCTCTGCTGACAGTCTGAAAGTAAAGGTGACAAAAAGTGTCAAGATTCAATTATTAACTTTAGTGAATCTCACAGATGTCAGACTTACCAGCAAACGGTGTATCTTTACATGTATGTAGGAGTCATACACACGGGCCTCAGGTCACCTCCCACACTACACCAAACCAGGATTTGCACTGTCAGAAAAGTCACACTACCCAGAATGAGCACTTTCTTAGATTCCATATCAGAGGCATCAAAAGACCCATACAAGATTTCTGAAACTAAGAAACAAAAAGACTCAAGCAACTTTCGTAAGCCCACATTTAGATAGTATACTATCCTGCTTTACATGTAGAACACATCAACCATGTAAGTTTCACTATAATTCAAACCACATCAAGGGGACAGTTAAGTTTATAGTAACAGAAGGAAGAAACTATCCAGAGTTCAAGCAAAAGAGAATACACTAAGGCAGGCAGAAACTAAAAATAGGGGTATCTCAGTAAGGAGATTGAAAAGAATATGGAGAAAATCCATTTTGATTTGGGTCCTGTGATGAAAAAGCATTCCATTTTTAAAATCTGAAGCTCTGCCTAAATCAATGATTTTCAAAGGTGCCTGTCTCCAAAATAAATAAGAATCAAGTAGGAGGCATGGAGTACGTGTGTGTTTTCTTTACATCACAGCAATATCCCCACTCACTCTTTTTTTGGTTTAAAAATCACAGCTGTTATGAGTCACTATTATTGATGGAAGAAGGCTGGGGTCTTCAGGTATGTTGTGGCAAATAATGATGATAAAGCAAATAAATAAATAGATAAGTACTTCCTTAATGACAATTCTAGAAAAAGCCTCCATTTACTAAATCTCAAAATTTTACAAGTACAACAATGAAAGAAGGTAAACAAGATCTAATGGAAGGATCACCAGAATATGAAGAGAAGAAAAATTATACTCTAGTGAATTTGCAAGTTTTAAGACAAAAGTACAGAGGGGCACCGGGGTGGCTCAGTTGGTTAAGCGTCCAACTCTTGATTTTGATTTTGGCTCAGGTCATGATCTCACAACTGTGAGATTGAGCCCCACATTGGGCTCTGCACTGAGCACTAAGCCTGCTTAGGATTCTCTCTCTCCCTCTGCCTCTGCCCCTCTTCCCCACCCTGTGTGCATACTCTCTCTCTTTAAAAAAAAAAAAAGAAGAAGAAGAAGAGAAAAACAGGTGACAATCTAAAATACAAAAACAATTTTCAGTCTCCAATTATACAAAGTGAGCAAAGGTAAAAAGAACCCCGGGACTGAGCAACGACATCTAAATTGGTTAAATTCAACTTCTGGCCAATTTCTGGTAGGCTGGACTACCTAACTGCAAAATACAGTAAAAATGTCCTGGGGAGAAGGGGAAGGAACAGAGGTAAAGTCAGAGAGGTCTGTTTTTGTAGGCAGTAGTGAAGAGGCTTACCAGAGTATAATTCTTCAGTAGAAATCATTGTCTTGACTTAGAGATCAATTTTTAACATGTCTACCTAACTCCATTTGGAACTTCCTTCGGTTCTGAACCTTGGATGCAAAATTAAAGTAACCTGGGTATCTTTCTAAAATATCAATGTCTAGGTCCTGTCTCCCAGAAATTCTGTTTAAATGCTCTAGGATTGGGCCCAAACACTGACAGTTTTTCATTGTTTGTTTGTTTTTAAGATTTATTTGAGAGAGAGAGAGAGTGTGTGAGTACACGAGCGGGGATAGGGGCAGGGGGAGAGGGAGAGAATCTCAAGCCGACTCCCCACTGAGTGCAGAGCCCAGATGGGGGGACCACCTCATGACCCTGTGATCTCGACTGGAGCCGAAACCAAGAGTCAGACGCTTCACCAACTAAGCCACCCAGGTGCCCTGACAGTTTTTTTTGTTTTGTTTTTTTAAATATGGTACTAATGTGGGACTAACTATGCAGCTGGAATTGAGAACCCCAAAAGCTTAAATAAAAGGAGCTGCCATATTTCATTAGCGGCACACCACTGACCCCTATGGGTAGGGTTCCCTTTGACAGCAATAATAAAAGCAGCAGAAACCATATATAGGCCTTGCTGTCCACCCTTCTGAAGCGAACACTAAGGTAACCTTGAGTGCTCCTTGCCAGGTGAACACATAACTCTAAACCAGGCCAAATTTTACATGGTCTGGGTGAAAAGCTACCACTCCCAGCAACACTATTCTTCCTAGAGAGTAAAAGAAGGACCTTTCCTTCTTTTATTATTATCCAAAAATAATTTCAGGAGTTTCTTGGCTTTCCCTCAATTTGGGGTAGAGGAGGAGCCCTCTTTCCAGGAGTGTGTTTACTGCTGAAGTCAAGACAAAAAGGCATCCGAGTTTACCAACAGCTATGATTCAAGCACCAAACTGAAGTGGTTCACAGTGGTCCCAGAAATTCTATGGTTTTATGCAAAATATGGCCCATGAAGCTGGGAGCTTGTTAGAAATGCAGACTCCTTGGTTTCATCTCAGACCAACTAAATCAGAATCTGCCTTATACAAGATCTCTAGAAGATAGATAGGATTTATATAGATTTACATTATAGTTTGAGAAGCACTGCTGTAAGGAAAAGATTCAAGAAACAGCACTATCTATATAGATTAAGTAAAAACTCTGAGGACTATTTCCCTCTTTAAATTAGATAATTTACAAAACAACAATAAAAGCATTTTAAAATGGCACAGTCTAGAGCTGCCTTGGAAACTCACCTTCCACACAGCCAGATTTAGGCCTTCCTTGTGATGTTCTCTTAAAAGGATCTTAGTTCTCTGAGTGAATATATATTTAACCCCATATAGATCCAAAGCAAAAAGGGCTTTTACTCATTTTGATTTCTGAGATATATTTATATCACAGAATAAGCTGAAACCTGCATGATTTCTAGGGCTATGACACCAAGTATACCATTTTGAATCCTGAAGTCAGGAAGAGGTAACATACAGAGTTACACAGAAACATTGCTGGGCCTCCATAGCAAAGCCTGTATAATATTTACAAATTCAAATGGGAAAACAACGTACTCTCCACCCCAAAAAGAGCATCCTTTACAAAAAAAAGAAAGAAAAAGGCCCACGTGTAACTCTGGCTACTACAACCTAAAAATGTAACATTTTTTTTCCTACTTGAAGTAATACTTGTGTGAATTTTAACAGATGAATGGATAGCTAAACAAAATATAAGGAGAAAACTCATGGGCATTAAGGGCCAGCAACAGCTAATACAAAGCCACACAGAAATACCATGTCCCTTTCCTTCCATGCTAAAGTGGATCAAGAAGCAAGAGCACAAAATCCTAGGCCAGACAACATTAAAATATAGGGCCTCTTTCTTCCCTCCATCCTTCAAGCTTAATTTCTTTGTCATTCTTAGGTTCAATGAGCCCATCATTTTGTCAGCCACCAGGTAAATTAACGAATAGGGTTGTTAAGGCATAAACTTGAGCTGAGGAGGATATAACACTTAACTTGTGGGTGATGTGTCAACAAGAACAGGAAGAACGATTTCAAAGGCTATGTGGAGTTTCTGCGAGAATCTGTTAATATGTCAGTATTACTGAAAGACTCCACAGACCCTTCTGAGTCTACAGGGAGGCTACGCAGCCATGCAGAATGATCATATGAAGAAACTATTCTTATATAATCGGTCAAATCCACTCATTAAAGATATGAATATGAAAATCAAATGCTTACATTCCCAAGAAAGATAATAAGGAGTGCTACTGGCACTATGAGCTGGTGTCTAGAGCTTGGTCAGTGTACAGACTCTGAAAGCAGTGACTTTCCATGAGTAAAATGCATAACCCACAGAGATATGACTGTAGCCCTATTTTCTTAGACCCTCTGCCAGCCAAGAATTAAATGTACCTGTACTGGCTGGCATAAATCCCAGACATAATGCTGCTCATAAGGTAGAAGAGAAAATGCTGGTGTGTGTAGCAGAAAGTGAGGCTGTTTAGTTTATGTAATCTCTGAGAACATATATTTTTGTATCTATGGCATGTCTTCCGATTTCTGATGTTGGGAAGTAAGTTTGTTGGGCATCTTTGCAGACAAACATGTACAAGTGTCTAGCTAAAAGAGCCCCTCTAATTCCACCACAACTAAAAACCTGGTTTGTAGAGAGCCATGTGATGTCACACACACACATATATATATAACTTACATATAAGTTACTTTTCTGGTCTTCTCTACACAGATGGAAGGTCATCCTTAATATTTCTCATTTATCTTGTACCTCAACAAAGGTACACTGGTGGCACATATTCACAGATACTCTGGACTTTGGAGCCTTTTCTTATTAGAATCCTGGAAGCTAATTAAATTGGAAGTATGGGTGGGAGGAAGAAGGGGGGCAAAAAGAACCAATCAAGCAGTACTCCCCAACTGTAATAAAGGTACATTTTTTACACAAATGGCTCAAATGGCTGCCTCAAAACCTCTCAGAATTGGGGCATAAACCAATAAAATATTAAAAAGGCAAAGGTTTGAAAGCCTCAAGATAGGATGATCTCTATGAGGTCATTTAAATGCTGTTCAGGAAAAAAGGAATTACAGGGGCTATCCAGAGTTAAGAAGCACGAGTACTAAGCTCTGGAAAGGATACCAAATATTAAGATTGCTGAACAATAGGTTGGCTAAATATCAAAAGTTCTGTTTAGAGGCAGGACAACAAAACAATCCCGCACAGTTGTAAACATGCCCCATAACAATTAATTGACAATATCAATTAATACTATGAAGACAAAAAATCCTGTCCTTTATCAAAGGACATTGCTCTGCTCATCAAGGAAAGGCCTAGTTCTAAAAAGCTGAATAATCTAAAGCTCTTTAGCATATCAAAAATTTCAAATAACCAGAAGAAAGAAGGAAGAAAGATACTTACCAGACTATCTAGTCCTCCTCCCAAGAGATCCACTGCTCCCATCTGCATGGAGGACACCTGTGGCACATTGACTGGGGGACCGAGGTCAAGGTTTAAGAGGTCTCCTAGAAGGTCACCTTGGGAGGGGATAACCTGAGGCTGTTCCAGGGTCGTGGCTGTGGTGGTGCCAACAGGGCTGTCACCTGCATCAGTGCTGCAGTCACACGCACGCACGCACAGGGGAAAAGAGAAAAGTCAGTTTCACCCAGGACGTAATAACAAGGCACAAGTGAATGTCAGATCTATAAAACACAGGAGGAGGAAAAAAACAAACAAAAAACAAAAATATAAAACTTATTTTTTTTTGCAGTATTATTTTTTTTAAGATTTTATTTTTACATAATCTCTACACCCACTGTGGGGCTCGAACTCACAACACCGAGATCAAGAGTTGCACGCTCTACTGACTGAGCCAGCCAGGTGCCCCCAAAATCAGCAATTCTTATTTTTATCAAAATATAGTTGCTAAGCTCTTTCTCGACTCCATCTTCACGGTAGTGGCTGCGGTGCCCGCAGCTTAGTCGCCAACATACAGCTCTTTGTCCGTGCCCAGGAACTACACACCCTCGAGGTGACTGGCCAGGAGATGGTCGCCCAGATCAAGGCTCATGTAGCCTCCCTGGAGGGCATCGCTCCAGTAGATCAAGTCGTGCTCCTGGCAGGCACGCCCCTGGAGGATGAGGCTACCCTAGGTCAGTGTGGAGTGGAGGCTCTGACCATCCTGGAAGTAGCCAGCCGCATGCTTGGAGGTAAGGTCCATGGTTCTCTGGCCCGTGCTGGGCTCCCAAGGTGGCCAAACAGGAGAAAAAGAAGACAGGCCGAGCCAAGTGGCGGATGCAGTACAACCAGCACTTTGTCAACGTCGTGCCCACTTTTGGCAAGAAGGGCCCCAATGCCAACTCTTAAGTAAACTGTAATTCTGACTCTCCCCAATAAAGCCACTTAGTTCAGTAAAAAAATAAATATATATATAGTTGCTAAAATGAAAATAAATGTATACTATATAACCTTAGCAGTCAAGCAATTTCAACTGAGCACCTACACTATAATGGAGCATGATAATGAGAACCTTCGAGCCATATTTTTTAAAAAGGAAAGCTATTTCCTGTCCTCAAATAACTTAAACAACAACAAAAAGCTGCATTTACAAAATGACTGCAAAGCACATTCACTGTGTAATAGCAGAAATGAGCACTGTATGAGCATCTGCACAATGACAGGATACAGCTAAGAAACAAAACAAGCCAGGTAGGGCTGATTCTAAAAGCTTCTGAGAATGGTTTTATGACTAGATTTTGAAGAACAGCACAGCTGTGAGGAACTACCAGGGAGAGACTTATCTTAAAGGAATGGATGGTTTGTGCAAAGGCACAGAAATGAACAATCTGACATTAGGGGTGGTAAAAAAATTTTATTGGCAGGAGCAGAAACTGGGATTAAGATTTTGGGAAAGAGAAGATGAGGGAGATAAAACTGAAAACTAGCCTGGGAAGTTAATTTTTTTGATAGGCAATGCAGAATCACTTTGATTTGTTGAACGAAGAACTAAAAGTAACATTACAGAAACATTACTCTAGCAGCTGTGTGTCAAATGGACTGAAGTTGGAAGAATCAGTGTGAGATCAGCAAACACTAATCTAAACAGCTACTGCCACCATACATAAAAACAAAGTGGTGAGTTCCATGAGATAATAGATGTTGCTGGGTCAACTGGATAGCTGTGTGAGGGAAAAAATGAGCCTTGACTCTTGTACCTCACAAAATAAAAATTAAAGAGACAACGCCAACATAAATGTGAAGGGGAAAATCTAGGAGAGTCCCTTGATGGCCTTGGAGTAGACAAAAGTTTCTACAGAAAACACTAAGTATAAAAGAAAAAAAAGGATGATCTGGACTTCACTAAAACTGAGAGCATCTCTTCTTCAAATAACACCATCTAGAGAGAACAAGAGAAAGTATGTTCCACAGACTACAAAAAAAGATGCTCACAACACATGTATCTGACAAGACATGTACTGAAATCACATAAAAGATTCCTATAAATCATTCAATTATTATATAAAGAATTCCTAAAATTGACAAGAGAACTCATTAAAAAAATAAGGAGAAGATCAGGCATATCACAAAGGAGGATCTACTAGCAGTCTGTATACATGAAGAGGGACTTCAGCCATCTCTACTCAACAGGAAAATGCAAATGAAAACTGAAGCAAGATCCCATCACATATCTGCCAGAATGGCAAAAATTAACATGACTGACAACCCCAAGTGCTCGTCAGGATGTGGATCACCTAGAACTCATACACAGCTGGAAATGTACACTGGTACGATCTCTTGGGAAAACCAGCAGTGTCTCCGATAGCTAAATACACATCTATTCTATGACCCGGCAATTCCATTCCTAGTTGTATACACAACAGAAGTAAGTATATAAGTCTACTAAGACGTACACAAGAATATTCATAGCAGCTTTATCCGTAAGAGCCCCAAACTGAAAAAAATCCAAAGGTACATCAACAGAAGATGTAAGTAAATTGTGGTATATTGGGGCCATGGAATACTATATACCAATAAATAGAAACATATAATTGATTTATATTGTGTTCAAGAATAAGCAAAACTGTAGTGATAGAAGTCAAAACAATGGTTATCTTTGGAGAGTGGGTATTAACAGAAAAGGGGCATGAAGAATCTTCTAGGGTGCTGGAAATATCTGATCAGGGTGGTGGTTATGATTGTATACATATGTAAAAATCGTGAGCTATATACACTAAAGGTTAGTGCACTATTAAGATTATTATAAATGATATACCAATTTAAAAACTGGGGGAGGAGGGAAGAGGGGAAAATCCCACAAAGAAAATCCCAGGCTCAGATGGCTTCACTGTGAATTCTTCCAAACATTTAAGAACAAAGTAAAACCAATCTCAGATAAATTTTAAAAGAGAACAGAGAATTACAATTAAGAAAATCTGAAAGTAGTTAAGACTGCTTACGCAATATTAAATAATTATTTCTAATTTTCTTAGGCTGGGTAATTTACTGTGATTTAAAAAAAAAAAAAGTCCTTGTCTATTAGAGATACCAAGTAAAGGTGAAACAATAGGAAGTCTGAGATTTGACTTAAAATACTCCACCTCCCTCAAAAAATAAAAAATTGTGGAGGTGATACATGAAACAAGCTGGGCAAAATAGTGAGAACTGTTGAAGCTGAGTGATGAGTACATAGGAGTTTGTTATCCCACTCTATCTTGCACGTTTTCTAAGATTTATATAATACAAAGAAAAAAATGATGTAAAAATTCCATTAACAATATTTTCGTGAACATGTAAGAGAGAAGAATGAATAATCAAAGTCAAAGAATAAACAAACAAAAACTAAGAAGCAAAAGACTGGTGATGCTCCTCATAATGACAGAGGAACCTGAAGGTGGTCTAGAGTAAGAAGACAAAGATCAAGTGTTGGCCCCAAATATTACCAGCTGTGTGATCTTGGGCAAGTGACAACTTTTCTGAGACAAAGATTCCTCATCAATAAAATAACCATGTCACAGGGATCTATTTTAGACAGGATGAAATGAAAACATGATATAAAATGTAAAGCCTTGTAAGAGATCAGCGGCTGGGGCACGTGGGTGGCTCAGTCGTTAAGCATCTGCCTTCGGCTCAGGTCATGATCCCAGGGTCCTGGGATTGAGCCCCGCATCGGGCTCCCGGCTCAGTGGGAAGCCTGCTTCTCCCTGCTTGTGTTCTCTCTCTCCTGCCTCTCTCTCTGTCAAATAAATAAATAAAATCTTAAAAAAAAAAAAAAAGAGATCAGTGGTTTGTGTTTAGTAGATCAGCTCCTGAAAGGAATACAAAGAGAAGCACAGAAAGAGAAGGTTCAGAATGAGCCTTGCAACACAATCAAGATTAATGATCAGAGAAGAGAATGAACACAGAACAGCAAAGATTAAAGACAGAAAAACAATCTAAGAAAGATGACTTAGGAGCAAAAAGTGTCAAGGAAGCCAAGATGAGAAGTATCTAGATTGGGGGAAGAGGGGCAAATATAGCCAAAAATTAATAACGAAGTCAAAAGGGGGAAGCAATTTCATATACTCCTGCCAAGAAATATATGAAATCTCTATAAAGGATATTCTCTGAACATGAAATTCTATCATCTTATGACATGTGCCATTTAAGAAGTGTTCTGTCATATTGTTTATCAGTACCTCTAAATAGAAGGCAGAATAGGTAACAGTGCACATATTTTCTTTCCATGAGAAGATAAAGTGAGTTAGATGAAAAGAAGTAAGTGATCCTGTGGTTTCTACAAGAACATGGTAAATCATTATGCATTCTTTCTAAATGACAAACACAAGAAAATTAACGTGAAAACAGTTCCCATGTAAACTCCTGGGAAATAACTGTGTAACTGACACCAAAGTGGTATTTTTAAAAGGTGAGGTTTTCCTAAAGTAAACAACTATTTACCATCTCACCTCCCCCTCCAGAGCAGCTGACAAGTTTTAGTAAGCAATAGCCAACTAAAAAGCACTTTTCCCTTTCTCAAGTGATTTTAAAAGATTTGATTAAGTAAGCATTTTTAGATTTCTAGAAGAGGCAGAGTAAGGTTTTATAGTGTAGCTGTATTTCATGTCAGAGGCACATCACTTAACTGAATGCTGCAGAAGAGAGCTAGGTAATGTCAGTGCTATTATGAATATGCCATTTGCAGCAATGTATCATCCCTATTTATTTCAAAAGGGATTTTTATGCATTTGTGTTTCCCTTAAAAAGACAATACAAACACAAATCAACCAAAAAGAAAACAATTATCTAAAAGGGAACCGCATAAGACTATTAATCAGATAGAGACCTTATGTAAGAGATTGTTTCTTTTTTATAGTTTAAATACTGGTTCTTTTCTTGTGTTCTAGAAAGGGTTGTTTTTATTTGTTGATCTGTGTCACTTCCCCCCTCTGAGGGTCAAAAGTTATCAGGAGACAGGGTAATCGAAATGGCATATAAATATGGCTACAAAGGCAAGTTAAAAAGAAAATCCCTATTTATTACCCAAACTTAACAGACTGGGAGATGATGTACTTAGAAGTCAAATGTCACATCTAGAAGGTTAAATATGCTTGCCTACAGGAGAAACACTCTACTGTTACAAGGCCTAATCCTTATGAAGCCTCAACTTCCTTTGGGTGAAAATCACAGCACCTGCCCTAAAACCAAAGAGTCAACTCAAGTGAAGGCTAATGAACATCAATAAACATTTGCTTGGATGTTGTCCTTTCCTTTTTTTTTTTTAAAAGATTTTATTTATTTATTTAACTGACAGAGAGAGACAGCTAGAGAAAGAACACAAGCAGGGGGAGTGGGAGAGGGAGAAACAGGCCTCCGGCCAAGCAGGGAGCCCGATGCGGGGCTCGATCCCAGGACCCCGGGATCATGATCTGAGCGGAAGGCAGCCACTTAACCAACCGAGCCAGCCAGGCGCCCCTGTCCTTTCCTTTTTAAGTATGTCCTTTCCTTTTTAAGTATGTCCTTTCTCTCTTTTTTTTTTTTGATAAGTCTGACTAAAGGTTTAGCAATTTTATTGATCTTTTCAAAGAACCAGCTCCTGGTTTCCTTAATCTGTTCTACTATTTTTTTGGTCTCTGTTTCCTTTATTTCTGCTCTAATCTTTACTATTTCCTTCCTTCTACCAGCTTTGTGCTTTGTTCTTTTTCTAGTTCCTTTAGATGTAAGATTAGGTTGGGATTTTACTTGCTTCCTGAGTTGGCCTCAGGAAGGTACTGCTGTAATCTTACCTCTTAGAACAGTACTGCTGCATCCCAGCTCTGTCTAAATGCTCTAATCAAAAAACACAGGGTGACTGAATGAATAAAAAAGCAAGAGCCACCTATATGCTGCCAACAAGAGACTCACTTCAGACCTAAAGACACATGCAGACTCAAAATGAAGGGATGGAAAAACATTTACCATGCAAATGGATGCAAAAAGAAAGATGGGGTGGTAATACTTATACTGGACAAAACAGACAAAACGAAGACTGTAACAAGAGACAAAGAAAGATGGGCACCACACTAACAAGAGAATATAACAATTATAAATATTTATGCACCCAAAATGGGAGCACCTAAATAAATAAAGCAACTATTAATAGACATTAAGGAAGAAACTGACAGTAGTTCAATAACAGCAGAGGACAACACCCTACTTATATCAGTGAATATTATTATCCATACAGAAAGCCAACAAGGAAGCAGTGGCTTTGAATGACACATAGGACTAGATGCTTTTTAACAGATATATTCAGAACATTCCATTCAAAAACAGCGAAATACACATTTTTGTGTGTATTCCAAGTGCACATGGAACATTCTCTAAAATAGATCACATCTTAGGTCACAAAACAAGTCTCATAAACTCAAAAAGACTGAAATCGTATCATGCATCTTTTCTGACCACAATGGTATGAAACTAGAAATTAACCACAAGAAAAATTGAGAGAAGAACATAAATACATGGAGGCTAAACAACATGCTCCTAAACAATGAATGGGTCAACCAAGAAATCAAAGAGGAAATAAAAAAAAATACGTGGAGACAAATGAAAATGAAAACATAACTGTCCAAAATCTTTGGGATCCAGCAAAAGCTATTCTAAGAAGGAAGATAAGAGCAATATAGGCTTACCTCAAGAAGCAAGAAAAATCTCAAACTTACCCTTATACCTTAAGGAGCTAGAAAAAGAACAAAGCCCAAAGCCAGTAGAAGGAAGGAATCTAGTCTGCTTTTAAAAACAATCCTGTAAATATTACTTCATTTTCAGCTTTATAGCACAAAAGGAGTATCTGCTAACTTTATCCATAAGCTTCATCGAAAGTTACACTAAAGGTAGGGGCACTGGGTGGCTTAATCGGTTAAGCTGCTACCTTTGGCTCAGGTCATGGATCTCAAGGTCCTTGGGATCCAGCCCCAAGCTGGGCTCCCTGCTCAGCAAGGAGTGTGCTTCTCCCTTTGCTGCTCCCCCCACCCCGCCCCCGTCGCTCTCAAATAAATAAGATCTTAAAACAAACAAAAAAGCTAAAGGTACATACAGACTTTCTTCCAAATTTTCAGCCCTGACAAGATTTCTAGCCTCATCTGCAGACTTAAGCAACTCTCAAACTTTATCAGTTTAGAAGGTCTTCACCATTTTCTAAAGCCATTATTTTATCTACTCCCAGATTAGAACACAGAAGGGCCTTTCACCTATTATGTTTGTGCCCACTTGTATTCAGATGGAGCCCCCAGGGCAGTATAGCAGGTTTGCAAAATGCACAGCAAGTTCTTTTCTAGACTATAAACGCATGAGGAAGACCAACTCTGTCTAAACAGTTACTTCTCAGTCAAAACCTAGTTCACCTGCTTACCTCCCATGATGTATTGGCAAGTGTTTGCGATGGATTCCATGACTTCCTTCCACAAAAGCATTGGGAGGCTTATGGTACACCGAAGCCAAAGATCCAATGTGGCAGATTAGCTCATCCAGCAGAGTTGGCTCAATAAGATCTGTCTCCTCAGAGATCAATGGCTTCTCAGACAAGACTACTTCTTTGGCTGTGACAGGGTCCGTTGAGAGAAGGCGCCAATAAATATAGCCTCGGTCTCGAAGGTCAGGATTATCAGAATCCTAATGAAAGGCAAGGGCAAGAAGGTTTAAATGGAACTTTTCTCCAGACAGAAACCCAACCTGCTTGATTTATTATCAAGGCAATGCTGTAGTGATTTATAAAGAATTGGCTGTTAAGATATTTAAATTCAGGTGCCTGGGTGGCTCAGTCGATTAAGCGTCTGCCTTCGGCTTAGGTCATGATCTCAGGGTCCTGGGATTGAGCCCCACGCTGGGCTCCCTGCTCAGCTGGGAAGCCTGCTTCTCCCTCTCCCTCTGCTCCTCCCCCTGCCCATGCTCTCGCTCTCTCTCCCACCCTCTGTCAAATAAATAAATATTTTTTTAAATAAAAAATAAAAATAAAAATTTTAAGTCTTCCCAAACATCCAACTGTTCCCCACTTCAACTCTCCAGTGTGGTATGTATTCTTCCAGAAAGTGCTGGAGCATACACATACTCATTTTATACAAAACCAGTTTCACATTATATACACTGCACTGCAAGGTGCTTTCCACATTAGCATATACACCTGCAAATTTCCCCTGTATATATAGCACTGCATCGTTATTGACTAATGCCCTATCCATGGACATTTAGATTCCTGCCTCTTTCTCCCTTCTTCCTGCCATTCATTCATTCATTCATGTGATCATTACAGAGTGGAAATGAATACCCTGGTATCTACCTCTCAGAGTCTGTGTGTACATGGTGGCATGTATACCCATTTTGTTCCAGTGCTACAAGAGTAAGTTCCTGTTTCAGTTATCTGTATTTAAAACACAAAGATATTTTCTTCAAAACTGGGCCAATCTGAGGGCTTACATGTGAGCTTCTAAGTAAGCAGATGAACTGGTTCATGATTTAACCATGTAAGGCACTTAGCATCCAGCTAAATATTGGCAATGAACCCAATGGTTTTGACTACATTTTTTTTTTTTTAAGATTTTATTTATTTATTTGACAGAGAGAGACACAGCGAGAGAGGGAATACAAGCAGGGGGAATGGGAGAGGGAGAAGCAGGGGGAGTGGGAGAGGGAGAAGCAGGCTTCCCACTGAGCAGGGAGCCCGATGCGGGACTCGATCCCAGGACCCTGAGATCATGACCTGAGCCGAAGGCAGACGCTTAACGACTGAGCCACCCAGGCGCCCCCTGACCACATGCTTTTAAATGGTTTTTCTGTTTATATTGTTTAATTTGCATCCACAGTGGATTACTGGTCAAAAACAAAAAAGCATAAAGAACACCAAGATATGGTAAGTTAGTTAACAGAGTATCAAAATGGTAAACATAACTTCCCCAAGATAATCTTTTTTTTAGATTTTATTTTATTATCACATACATAGGTTGCATCATTGGAACAGAACTGCATATATACATATATGCATTATATACCATATCAAAATGTTTGTAGTATTTGAAATGCCAGGGTTATAAAAAGGAAACTGATAGTATCCAATTTACATGATTTCTTTTTTGTTCTTGAGGAGTTGGGTAATTTGTTTATAAATAGCAGCCTGAAACCTCCTCACTTAGATTTTCATTTGGAAACAAAGTTTGAACATTATAAAACATAAATAAATTGATTTGATTTTTTAAGAGAGTAGAATATAAGTTTCTCAAAATAACAGGTCAGGAAAGCAATCCCCACCCCAGCTTTTGTTGATACATAAATTAAAAGTTAAGTCTTAATTTATATATTCAATCCCCAAAGCACACCATTTGAAATTTGTAGACTGTGCTTTTTATTATATAATTAAAATGAATATTGCACATCACTTGACTGGGAAAATTCAGTCTTTTGTCTTTACAAATTAGTAATATTCTTGAGGTATTAAACTTTATAATACAATTTAATAATATACTGATTAAAATACTTTTTACTTCAAATTATTTATTTCCTCTATTATGCACATATTTAACCAAATAGCAAAAAAAAAAAAAAATTCTGTGGGAATTTACAAAATTATGTACATATGGAGAGGCGCCTGGGTGGCTCAGTTGGTTAAAGAGACTGCCTTCGGCTCAGGTCATGATCCTGGAGTCCCGGGATTGAGCCCCACATAGGGCTCCCTGCTCAGCGGGGAGTCTGCTTCTCCCTCTCCCGCTCCCCCTTCTTGTGCTCGCTCTCTCAAATAAATAAATAAAATCTTTAAAAAAAAAAAAGTTTGAGAGGCGCCTGGGTGGCTCAATCTTTAAGCGTCTGCCTTCAGCTCAGGTCATGATCCCAGGGATCGAGCCCCACATCGGGCTAGGCTCCCTGCTCGGCGGGAAGTCTGCTTCTCCCTCTCCCACTCCCCCTGCTGTGTTCCCTCTCTCGCTGTCTCGCTTTCTGTCAAATAAATAAAATCTTAAAAAAAAAAAAAGAAAAAACTTGGGACATGAAAACAGAAACTTTTTATGATTTTAGGGTGCCATTATGTGTTTGGTGACTCACAAAATTTGGTTTTGGATCTGCTTTTCTGTTAGCCCCATAGTTCCTTGCCAGGATCTGGAAAAACAGTACATTTCTAAAAATCTGAGAGCTTCCAAAACAATTCTTACCAGGGAAGCTCTTAAACTGGACTGTGTGTCAACATTATAACACACCAGGAAAGCCACTCAATGGCAGATTCCAGGGCCACATCACAGATTTTCATTCACTATGTCAGGAGCAGGCCCAGGAATTTATACATCCAACAAGCAGCACGGGTGATTTTGATGATGGTGGTTTCCAGTTCACAGACAGAGAAGTCTTCAACTTAATTTTTCTTTCATATACTATATAGGGTAATTATTAAAGTCTGAACACTTCTGTGTATATTCTTAACTAATTCCTCTCTAACTACCAAAGCAAAGCAAACAAATCTTTAAAATGAAGCCTTGGATTCAAGGGTTCATTTTCTTTTCCCCTAATAATATTTCTAATTATACCACACTTTATTTAAAATTAGAAGCATAAATATTTCACATATACTTTACTGAATTCTCAGCACAGGTAAAAAAATATTAATTAACTCTCAGATGGGAGAGGAGCAATATTAATAAGAAATTTACTCAGTCATGTCCTGAACCAGGGATGTGGCAGAAACAGAACCCCATCACCCAATTCAAATTAACACAACTTAGCTGATCACACCACCCTCAATTTAAATTGGTACCAGCCAAAAGTATTAGGTTCAGCAGCTCTTCCTGCCCACGGGTCTTGTTCCTGTGCTTTAATAAAACCACCTTTTTGTGGGGGAGGTGGGGGGGACCAGGTTCTTATTTCACAAACATGAGGGGAAAAAAAAAGAGAAAAAACTTCCAGTAGAAATTTTATATATTTTATATATAGATATATGCACAATAATAATTACATACATATATGCATAATATGTAAATGTGCTTGTTCTTTTATGCTAACTCCTCAGATTTCATTAACTGATCAGAAAAGGCAGGGCTAGGGAAACTGCTTAATAATTATTTATAACCAAGTATGAAATAATCCTCCAAAATGATCTTAAAACTACTAAGTTCACTTGTATGTATGGCTTATGCACAATAGTGATTCAAGCAGGGAAAGCAGGGAATTTGTAGTCTCAAAGTCATCCCTGACCTTCAGACTAGAGAAGCAGCACAGCACAGTAGATAAGGGCAAAGACACTGAAGCCAGGCTTCCTGGGTTTGAGTCCTAGCTCTGCCCCATACTAACTGGGTCTATGTCCCAGTTTCCTCATGTATAAAATAGGAATGATTAATACTGAATGGGGTACCTGGGTGACTCAGATGGTTAAGTGTCTGCCTTCGGCTCAGGTCGTGATCCCAGGCTCCTGGGATTGAGCTCCATGTCCGGCTTTGGGCTCAGCAGGGAATCTGCTTCTCCCTCTCCCTCTGCCCCTCCCCTGCTCATGGTCTCTCTCTCTCTCTCTGTATTGCTCTGTCTCAAATGAATAAATAAAATCTTTAAAAAAATAGGAACAGGGGGCGGAGCAAGATGACGGAGGAGTAGGAGACCTGGATTTCATCTCCTCTCAGGAATTCAGCTGGATAGGGATCAAACCATTCTGAACACCTACAAACTCAACAGGAGATCGAAGAAAAGAAGAGCAACAACTCTCTCATCAGAAAAGCGACCACTTTCTGGAAGGTAGGATGTGCGGAGAAGTGAATCCGAGGCGATATTCGGGAGGATAGACGGCGGGGGAGGGGCCTCCGACGGCCACTTGTGGCAAGTGATAGAGCCGCGGAGCACAAAATCGGAACTTTTAGAAGTCTGCTCCGCTGAGGGACCTCACTCTGGTGGCTAAGCGGGGGGTGGAACCCTCCGGGACAGTGTGGTCTCAGGACCCCCGGGGTCAAAGAAAGACCGGGGGTGCCTGAGTGCGGCAGAGCTCCCAGGTATCGGAGCAGGGAAGCCGGCTGCAGAGGCGGAGCCAGGGGCGTGGGCTCTCAGCTCGGGGTGGCCCTAAACCGTGATCCGCGGCACAGTCGGGCCCCTGCTCCTCCAGCAGGGACCCAACAAGCGGCAGATCTGGGGAGACTCACCTTCCTCCCCGGGAGGAGCCACGCGGGAACGCACTGCGGGGATCTGCTGGGTTTGGAGACTCCGCCCGGGGTCGGGTGCCAGAGATAGAAACACGCGGTCACAGGCCTGGCAAGCACGGAGTGCAGCCAGAGACCGGGGAGACGGGAATGACTGACGGCTTTTCTCTGGGGGCTCACTGAGGAGCAGGGCCCTGAGTTCTCGGCTCCTCCGGGGGGGAGATTGGGAGGCCACCATTTTCACTCTCCGCCTCCAAAGCTGTACGGAAAGCTCGCAGGGAACAAAAGCCCCAGGGAGCAAACCCGAGCAGATTACTTAGCCGGGAGGGGGCAAGGTCGGGGCAATTCCACCTCCAGCAAAGACATTTGGGAACCACGACAACAGGCCCCTCCCCAGAAGATCAGCGAGAACAGCCAGCCAAGACCAAGTTTACCGATCAATGAGAACGGCAGAACTCCAGCGCTAGGGGACTACTGCACATAGAATTCACAGCTTTTTTTACCATGATTCTTTACTCTTTTAAAGTTAATTTTTTTTAACTGTCTTTTTGTCTATTTCTTTTTGAATTTTTCTTTTTCCCTTTTTCAACCAACATCTTATCAATCCTTTTAAAAAAAAAACATTTTTATTTTTCATTTTTAGAGTCATATTCTATCCCTTCATAGTAGTTACCCATATTTTTGGCTTATATATATAAGTTGTTCTCTCTTTAAAATTTTGAGATAGTTTCTTCTAACAGATTAAAATATACCCTAAATCTCTAGTATATGGTGTTTTCTACTCCCCTGCCTGATCACATCCTCTCCCTTTTTTTTTCTTTTTTCTTTTTTTAAATCCTCTTCTTTCTTTTTTCAAACAAATTCTTATCAATTCCTTTTATAAAATTTTTTATAATTTCCATTTTTAGTCATATTCCATCCCTTCATCATATCAACTCTTATTTTTGTACACATATATGTTTTTCTTTCTTTAAAATTTTGGGAGGCACGTTCTTCTAAAAGACCAAAATACACCCCAAATCTAGTGTGTGGCACTGATCTATATACCATATAGATCATATTTGATCACATTCTGGTTTTTTTGTTGTTGTTGTTTTGTTTGTTTTTGTTTTTATCTTTTTCTTTTTCTTTTTTTTTTTCTTTTTTCTCTCTTTCCCTTTCTTATCCCACTGCTTCAGGTATTTTCTGATTTGTTTAGAGTGTATTTTCTGGGGACGTGGTTACTCTGCTAGCATTTTGTTCTCTCATTAATCTATTCTCCTCTGCACAAAATGACAAGACGGAAAAAATCACCTCAACAAAAAGAACAAGAGGTAGTACCGACTGCCAGGGACCTACTCAATACGGACAGTAGTACGATGTCAGATCTAGAGTTCAGAATCATCACTTTAAAGATACTAGCTGGGCTTGAAAAAAATATGGAAGTTATTAGAGAAACCCTTTCTGGAGAAGTAAAAGAGCTAAAATCCAACCAAGTAGAAATCAAAAAGGCTATTAATGAGGTGCAATAAAAAATGGGGGCGCTAACTGCTAGAATAAATGAGGCAGAAGAATCAGTAAGATAGAAGATGAAATGATGGAAAATAAAGAAGCTGAGAAAAAGAGAGATATAAACAACTACTGGATCATGAGGGCAGAATTCGAGAGATAAGCGATACCATAAGACGAAACAACATTAGAATAATTGGGATCCCAGAAGAAGAAGAAAGAGAGAGAGGGGCAGAACGTATAATGGAGCAAATTATAGCAGAGAACTTCCCTAACTTGGGGAAAGAAACAGGCATGAAAATCCAGGAAGCACAGAGAACCCCTCTCAAAATCAAAAAAATAGGTCAACAGGCCGACATCTAATAGTAAAACTTACGAGTCTCATAGACAAAGAGAAAATCCTGAAAGCAGCTCGGGAGAAGAGATATGTAACCTACAATGGTAGAAACATTAGACTGGCAACAGATCTATCCACAGAGACCTGGCAGGCCAGAAAGGACTGGCAGGATATATTCAGAGCACTAAATGAGAAAAATATGCAGCCAAGAATACTCTATCCAGCTAGGCTGTCACTGAAAATTGAAGGAGAGATAAAAAGCTTCCAGGACAAACAAATACTAAAGGAATTTGCAAACACAAAACCAGCCCTACAAGAAATCTTGAAAGGGGTCCTCTAAGCAAAGAGAGAGCCTAAAAGCAACATAGACCAGAAAGGAACACAGACAATATACAGTAACAGTCACCTTACAGGCAATACAATGGCACTAAATTCCTATCTTTCAATAGTTACCCTGAATGTAAATGGGCTCAATGCCCCAATCAAAAGACACAGGCTATCAGATTGGATTAAAAAACAAGACCCATCGATATGCTGTCTGCAAGAGACTCATTTTAGAACCAAAGACACCCCCAGATTGAAAGTGAGGGGGTGGAAAACCATTTACCATGCTAATGGACACCAAAAGAAAGCTGGGGTGGCAATCCTTATATCAGACAAATTAGATTTTAAACCAAAGACTGTAATAAGAGATGAGGAAGGACACTATATCATACTTAAAGGATCTAGCCAACAAGAAGATCTAACAATTGTAAATATCTATGCCCCTAACATGGGAGCAGCCAATTATATAAGGCAATTAATAACAAAAGCAAAGAAACACATCGACAACAATACAGTAATAGTGGGGGACTTTAACATCCCCCTCACTGAAATGGACAGATCGTCTAAGCAAAAGATCAACAAGGAAATAAAGACTTTAAATGACACACTGGACCAAATGGACTTCACAGACATATTCAGAACATTCCACCCCAAAGCAACAGAAGACACATTCTTCTCTAGTGCCCATGGAACATTCTCCAGAATAGATCACATCCTAGGTCATAAATCAGGTCTCAACCGGTACCAAAAGATTGGGATCATTCTCTGCCTATTTTCAGACCACAATGCTTTGAAACTAGAACTCAATCCCAAGAGGAAAGTCGGAAAGAACTCAAATACATGGAGGCTAAAGAGCATCCTACTGAAGAATGAATGGGTCAACCAGGAAATTAAAGAAGAATTAAAAAAATACATGGAAACCAATGAAAATGAAAACACAACTGTTCAAAATCTTTGGGATGCAGCAAAGGCAGTCCTAAGAGGAAAGTATATAGCAATACAAGCCTTTCTCAAGAAACAAGAAAGGTCTCAAGTACACAACCTAACCCTACACCTAAAGGAGCTGGAGAAAGAACAGCAAATAAAGCCTAAACCCAGCAGGAGAAGAGAAATAATAAAGATCAGAGCAGAAATCAATGAAATAGAAACTAAAAGAACAGTAGAACAGATCAACGAAACTAGGAGCTGGTTCTTTGAAAGAATTAACAAGATTGATAAACCCCTGGCCAGACTTATCCAAAAGAGAAGAGAAATGACCCAAATCAACAAAATCATGAATGAAAGAGGAGAGATCACAACCAACACCAAAGAAATACAATTATAAGAACATATTATGAGCAACTCTATGCCAGCAAATTAGATAACCTGGCACAAAAACAGACACATAGATCAATGGAACAGAATAGAGAGCCCAGAAATGGACCCTCAACTCTCTGGTCAACTAATCTTCGACAAAGCAGGAAAGAATGTCCAATGGAACAAAGACAGTCTCTTCAACAAATGGTGTTGGGAAAATTGGATAGCCACATGCAGAAGAATGAAACTGGACCATTTCCTTACACCACACAAAAATAGACTCCAAGTGGTTGAAAGACCTCAATGTGAGACAGGAGTCCATCAAAATCCTAAAGGAGAACACAGGCAGCAACCTCTTTGACCTCAGCCGAAGCAACTTCTTCCTAGAAACATCACCAAAGGCAAGGGAAGCAAGGGCAAAAATGAACTATTGGGACTTCATCAAGATAAAAAGCTTTTGCAAAGCAAACAGTCAACAAAACCAAAAGACAACCGACAGAATGGGAGAAGATATTTGCAAATGACATATCAGATAAAGGGCTAGTATCCAAAATCTATAAAGAACTCATCAAACTCAACACCCAAAGAACAAAGAATCCAATCAAGAAATGGGCAGAAGACATGAACAGACATTTTTCCAAAGAAGACATCCAAATGGCCAACAGACACATGAAAAAGTGCTCAATATCGCTCAGCATCAGGGAAATCCAAATCAAAACCTCAATGAGATACCACCTCACACCAGTCAGAATGGCTAAAATTAACAAGTCAGGAAACGATAGATGTTGGCGGGGATGCGGAGAAAGGGGAACCCTCCTACACTGTTGGTGGGAATGCAAGCTGGTGCAGCCACTCTGGAAAACTGTATGGAGGTTCCTCAAAAAGTTGAAAATAGAGCTACCATATGGTCCAGCAATTGCACTACTGGGTATTTACCCCAAAGATACAAAAGTAGGGATCCAAAGGGGTACGTGCACCCCGATGTTTATAGCAGCAATGTCCACAATAGCCAAACTGTGGAAAGAGCCAAGATGTCCATCGACAGATGAATGGATAAAGAAGAGGTGGTATATATATACACAATGGAATATTATGCAGCCATCAAAAGGAATGAGATCTTGCCATTTGCAACAACGTGGATGGAATTGGAGGGTATTATGTTGAGTGAAATAAGTCAAACAGAGAAAGACATGTATCATATGATCTCACTGATATGAGGAATTCTTAATCGCAGGAAACAAACTGAGGGTTGTTGGAGTGGGGGGTGGGGTGGGAGGGATGGGGTGACTGGGTGATAGACACTGGGGAGGGTATGTGCTCTGGTAAGCGCTGTGAATTGTGCAAGACTGTTGAATCTCAGATCTGTACCTCTGAAACAAATAATGCAATATATGTTAAGAAAAAAAGAAGAAGAAGAAGGTAGCGGGAGGGGAAGAATGAAGCGGGGGAAATCGGAGGGGTGGACGAACCATGAGAGACGATGGACTCTGAAAAACAAACTGAGGGTTCTAGAGGGGAGGGGGGTGGGAGGATGGGTTAGCCTGGTGGTGGGTATTGAGGAGGGCACATTCTGCATGGAACACTGGGTGTTATGCACAAACAATGGATCATGGAACACTTCATCTAGAACTAATGATGTAATGTATGGGGATTAACATAAGAATAAAAAAAAATAATAAAAATAAAAATAAAAAAATAGGAACAGTACAACACTAGCAACCCTTATTGAGATTAAGTTAATATGTAAAGTGCTTACTAGAATGCCTGGTACATAATAAGCACAATACAAATGGTTATTATTAAAGATTCTAGGGCACCTGGGTGGCTCAGTTGGTTAGGTTACTGCCTTCGGCTCAGGTCATGATCCTGGAGTCCCAGGATCAAGTCCCACATCGGGCTCCCTGCTCAGCAGGGAGTCTGCTTCTCCCTCTGACCCTCCTCCCTCTCATGCTCTCTGTCTCTCATTCTCTCTCTCACAAATAAATAAAATCTTAAAAAAAAAAAATTATAAAGATTCTATACTAGTCCTTGTACAAAAAGTCTAGAATCAGGAATATCTGATGGTTTACTTATACCCTGCCCTGTCCTAGAAAAGGACTTAGCAAAGCTTACAAAAATGCATCCAAGGCTAGAGAGCCTAAATCAAACTAAAAACAGAAAAATCCATCCCACAATGACCTACACATTTTCTACAGAAGATCCTTAAATTTGATTCTAAGGTTTCCGACATGAACAAGAAATCTAGTCAGGTAAGCCATTCAGATGGGCAGTTAACTACATACCAATGCTTAGGAGAATCTAAAACTGGTTAGGAATTTGTTTGATGGGACCTCATAAAGAAAAACAACATTTAAATGGAGTAACAAATAACTTTGACAACAGATCCAAAGAGGACAGTTTCTCATGACAACCCTTACTACAAGATGATGGTATCCATATAATTTAGTAAATGAAATTCTATTAGGGGTCAGGTATAATTCAGTCTAGATAGCCAGCCCTCTAATAATCTGGCTTGATTCAGTGGTGAATTTCAACTATTTGTAAGAATAGAGAGTCCTTGTATCCTTTAAGCAATCCTCCCTAAACACTTTATCTCAGGCAAGTTTTGATAAATACTAGATGATAAGATTGAGTTTGAACTCTGACAAGAATCAAAAATACAGCTCTCTTATGATGCCTTTTAAATACAGACCCATAAGCCTTACACAGGAGATGGAGATAGGGTTGAGAATTTGTGAATACAAGAGGAACCTACCAAGGACACTTGCTTGATTATAAGATTATCCCTATCTAGAGATGAGCAGAGAGAGAAGGCCCAGATTCTCTTCAGAAATTTGTTTTAAATCCATCTTTACACAGATCCAAACGAGTGATCAAGGGTTTAGACTAGGAAGTCTAGAATGCTCACTTCAACAAGGTAATATTAAATATCCACTGCCTTGATGGTTATAGAAACTGCTTTGCTTTAGGCAAAGGAAGATGTTTAAAAGGGAAGTTTAAAAAAAAACACTTCAAAGAACTCTTACAAATAAATTTTAAAAGATGTAAAATTAGTAATAGGAAAGATGACAGGTTAGAACTAGGCAAGGTGCTGTGAAAGGATTTTAAATTTTGATAAAATACCACTATAAAGAGATGAGTAAGAAAAATGGTAAACTGAATATCTGACTCAGATTCCTATGTAGACACACACCTGAACTTCCGACAGCCTGCTACAGCTAGCCTGTTCGTAAATTCAATTAAGAACATAACTAAATTATGATGAATTGATGATTACTCTTATAGTTACACTAGATAAAATAATTATTTTGATCTCTGTGAATCTAAAATGGTGACCCGATCTCTATGGCCGGCTGCCACATTCCTGAAATCAGAACTCATCCGAGGGAGGACCAAAAATATCCAATAATTAAGGAGGCAGCATAAGCACTTTAAAATTATTTAAAGAGACAGGCAATCAACTCTAGAAGGTAGAACAATACCTGAGACCTTTGTGAAGGCATTTACCAGCATTACATTGTACTTTCATTTGAAGCTAAAATTAAGTCCCCCAAAAGGAGTGAGATTCAAGTGAGTCACCCAGTATTATGAGACTCAATGTCGTTTTCACATAGTAGGTCCTTCATTGACAGTAAAAAAAAATCTTAAGTTCAATTTTCATGAACTATCATAAAAACTGGAGTCAGTCAATTCACCACAGAACCAGCTATAATTCAGTGGTATAAGTAGACACTGTTTATTTATTTTAACAGGATCTAAAGACTGCACCCTTTCCAATTAAAACGTCTCCAAATAAATCATCTTAGAGTTTCCTGATTTCCTAAATATAAAACCAGACAAATCAAACCCACACTTTTTCTAGATTTCATACCTGTGTTGCCAAACTCAAGACTTGCTGTACCAGCTCCTGTGTTTCTGATGGTTTCTTAAGAAACAGCTTCACGATGGCAGTAAGCAGAGTGAGTTGCACCTAAGGGCATGACATAATTTAACAGATAAAGTGAAAGGCATTTACATAATTCCCTACCATCATTTCCAAAGTAGTGCTTACCCATCCATGAATTACTATGGGGGCTTTCTGATTCTGATTAAGAGACAAAGGCTAAAACTCAGCCATTATCAAAAATAGCAGGTCAAAGGTATTCATCAAGAACTTAATAGCCTCTTATCCCCAAATTGCATTTTTGGCATCAAAAATTGCTTATTTATTAAATCCCTTATTATTTACTTCTGCCAAAAGATACAACTTAGGGAGAATTAGGGAATTATCTGTCACACTAGGGCAAGAGCCAAAAAATAGTAAAATCGCACTGATCACAGCTAATTAAAAGTGGGCTACAGGCTTGTATGTGTTCCTTGTAAAGGCCCATTAAAATTACTATGGCCGAATTACATACATGACTTTCAATGTGCAGTGAGTGCAAATGCCAGGGGAAAGGAGTTTTATAATTTATCTGCTTCTCTGGGCCCGTGGCTCCGAGGTCAGGTCTCTCCATTTTGGTAGAGGAGAGGCAGAAGATGGGAGGAAGTCTAACCACCCACAGAGAATCTTTCCAAACTGCACATGCCAGACCTCACCCCAGCCCCAGGTGAGAAACCCTGCTGTAATGAGCCACAACCATAAGGAATAGGAATAGGTCATCTTCTGGTGAGAGAAAATGAAGAAGTGGTAACTTTAAAGTGTGGTTCTGGACCACTACCAGCAGCAGCATCCTGAACCTGGTAAGAAATGAAAATGTTTAAGCCCATCTCAGACCCAACAAGTCAGAAATACTAAGGATGCGGCCCAGCAACCTGTGCTTTAACAAACTCTCTAGGTTCATTAAAGTCTGAGAATCACTGGTCTAAGGCAGATTTGTCCCACCAGAAATCGGCACAAATGAAAAGATGAATTTATATATAAATTCTCTCTCTCTCTCTCTCTCTCTCTCTCTCTCTCTCTCTCTCTCACACACACACACACACATGAAAGTGCATAACCTTTACTTTCCCTGATATCTTCCCCAAAAGATCAGACACAGGACACAGATGAGAACTTACCTGGGTGCTTTCATCATGAAAACCCTCCAGGAAGCTCTCTAGTAACTCATCTGCATTGTCAATTCTCTCAGCATATTCTCCCACAATCCAAATCATAGCTGCTCGAGCGTCTGGTTCATCCAGTGAGTCTAAGTTCTCACACAGAGTGGCAATGATACTTTCATACCTGATTTAACAAAATGGACTATGGTTACATTGGGCACAAATGAGAACTGTATTTAACAATGAAGGCTAAAAACAAAACCACCACCAAGGTACCCTAAACCGAACCACCAAACTATAAAGGCTTTTGGTCAAGAGAATGCAGAAGTTTTAAGCCAGAAGATTATGTCTTAAATTTCCCTTCAATTATGTTTTCATAACTGGACCATAAACTGTTATAAAAAACTCATCAGATATTCTTTTCACAAGGAAAAATTAACCTGCGGTATAAGATAATACCACTAACTTATAATTTCTAACAATCTTTCCTATAACTAGATCAGAGAATTTTCCTATGTATTATTCCATTTTGCCTTCATGGTAGAGGAACAAAAATTCCACTTTACTTCTAGGAAAATGGAGTTAGACAACAGCATCCAGACTAGAAACAGTAATTTTGTCCACTAATCCACTAATTCTGCTTTTTCTGGAGATCTTTATGTCTTTCCTCCCAAGGCATCCACCCTAATGATTTGTTTCTCCAAAGAAACAAATAATTCAATTATTTATTTTCATTTGTACAGGCCTATAGTGCTCTCATTTTTACCATGTTGAATCCATCTCCTTGGCTAACATAGTTTTAAATATAAAAATGACAATGTGGGGATGCCTGGGTGGCATGGTTGGTTGAATGTCCAACTCCTGGTTTCAGCTCAGGTCATGATCTTGGGGTCATGGGATCGAACCCCATATCAGGCTCCGTGCTCAGCAGAGTCTGTTTAAGTTTTTTCTCCCTTTGCCCTCCCTCCTTGCTTGCTAGCTCTCTCAAAAATAAATAAATCAATCTTTTAAAAAAAATGACAATGTGTAATAAATTAGATGTAGACAACTGAATAGTACATTTAATTGTTTGCCCTACTTCCACTGATTAAACCAGGTTCTTGATAGCACTTTCTTATAATTAAACTGTCATAACCCCTTATTAATAGAAACCAGAAATGGGCACATTTCTCTGCTAATCACAATGAAATATACATCTCCACCCTCAGTCTTTCTAAACTTAGAAACCCAACTCTCCTCTTTTCTGGGAGAGTGGTCCTTTTCCCAAAAATACCACTTCTAAAATTTAAAAAATATATACATAATGCTTAATAAACCACTACCTTGCTAAATACGGTATTTCTTCTAATTCTGAGTCCACCACTAAGCTAACTTATTCCAAGTTGCTTCATTTAATACTATCTTTAAAGACTAATCAGAATCTTCAGCACAACACATCTCTATGATTATAAGCAAAATGAGATTTAGGATGCTTACAAGACCTGCTCTTATTTCACCCTTTCAGATCCTTTAATCACTTGCCTTCAAAATCAAACCTAATGAAGTATTTTTGCTTCATAAATAAGAGGGCTCAATGTGAAAAATCTGTGGAGTGAAACTGTAGATTTTGCATACTTTTATGGGAATAGCTATAATACTGCAGAAAAGGACAGAGACTGATAATTCGTCACATGTTCTATAATTTTCTACAAAGTAGTAGGTAACATGCAAAGTAAACAGTGTAACTGTCACCTTCCTGGCTTTTGCAATCATGTGGCTATTAATTTACCATTCAAACTGAAACATTTATTTCTGAGAGTGAAAAGCAGCACAAATATTAATTATGCCTGCTAACAGGCATAAACTGAAATACGCCTGGACAATCTGTAATATGTGGGCTTTCTATGTAATAGTAACGTCACCGACAAAGAATCTGGTCAACTTCAGTATATGACAGTTGACTGTCATTCAGCTTCACATCCTCTCAAAGTAATAAAGCAGGATGAAAAATCAGGTTTTGATCCCTGTGCTAACCACCTTATATATTTTTTTAACATTTAAAACATACTTTTATGTTTTTAAAAAATTATTTTTCATAATAAAGTATCCTATTTTAACAGGATTTTTAACAAAGTTTCCTATTACGACTAGTTATATTACAAAGTATAATTCTTACCTAGCCAATTTCAAAGTGCCTTACTTAAACATTTCCTAAATGTTTTGAGGAAGAAGGTAGAAGTATTTGGACATACTTGTTGGGGTATTTGCGAAAGATGTCCCTGATGACGACAATTGCCTCTTGGACCACATAATTTACTTTGGTCTGGATGAGATCAAGCAATGTGCTTACACAGCGCTCAGCAGATTGCTACAAAGAAGAACATAATAAATGACAAGTCAGATGATCTCTCCAATAACGCAACCTCAATATAAAGATAACTTTGAAACATACAGGTGCACCAACTAGACTAGACTAAAAGATCAGGCACTTAATTTGACCAAGCTACACTAGACGCTAGGCTATTTGATGGAGATACACAGAAGTTCCAGATATACCCCAAATTTTATTCATTGCAAAATATATTGACAGGTAAGTTGATTCAAACAAAAATAATCATCTTGGATAGCCATAGAGAACAGAAATAAGAAGAAAGAATGAGTCAAGGTAGGAGGAAAGAAGAAAGAAAGAATAAGCCAAGGTAGGTCTTTTTCTGGAGTTCATGGGTAAGTGGAGACAGAAGAAGGCATCTTTGAACCTCTTGAAATGAAATTGCCAAATTGCATATATGCATACAAGTATGTTTTCCAGGCAGAGGGTCCATAGCTTTCATTGTGTTTTCAAAGTTATCTGTGACTCAAAAAACTCTAAGGAAAATTTGCCATCTTCTGAACTATATAACTGAAAGTCTATGGCCTTAAATTGCAATTTTCCCCAGCCTACAGTTCATCTATAAGATTTAATCTATTAATCTTTTATTAATGAAGGGACTATGGGAGAATATAAGTGATAAAACTAATATACTGCAACTATAAGTCATAGTTTTTTAAAAGGAGAAGGGTTTCAGACAAGAGATCCTAAAAATCAAGGACTGATTTATCATATATCACAATGTACTATGATGGGTCACTCCATTACCTACCTCCTGAACAGATGCGATAGAAAGTACACAGCATTGCCAAAGAGGTACTTTTGCCTAACACTGAACATGAACATTACCAAATCTCTAAATTTAATTATCTACAGGGGATGGCAGAATGAGAAAAACAGTATCACTAAAATACAACCAGCCAGGGCGCCTGGGTGGCTCAGTTGGTTAAGCAACTGCCTTTGGCTCAGGTCATGATCCCGGAGTACAGGGATCGAGTCCCGCATCGGGCTCCCTGCTCAGCGGGGAGTCTGCTTCTCCCTCTGACCCTCCCCCCTTCTTGTGCTCTCTCTCTCTCTCTCAAATAAATAAAAATAAAAAATAAAATAAAATAAAATACAACCAGCCAAATCCAGACTCTGGGAAATTATACAAGCCTAATGACCTTTAATAAATGGCACCAAAAGTAAGTAAGTAAAGACTTAAGAGACATTAACCAAATGCAACATGTGGATCTTCTTTAGATTTTTATTTGAACAAGCCAACTATAAAAAGACACTGACACAATTAGGGAAAACTGAATATGGGCTAGATCTTCAATGAGATTAAGAATTATTGCTAGTTGTTGGGTACAGTAATGGTATTGTGACAATATATTTTTTTAGGGACCTTCTCTATTAGATACACACACTGGACTACTCTAGTAAAAGCCTATCTGGGATCCGCATTAAAATTCAATTAGCACTCCACTCCCTGAAGGGGAGGGAGAAGATAAAAGCAGTAATATGTTATTTATTCAAAACGGATGATGTGTAATGAGAGCTCATTATCAACTTTAGTATATGCCTGAAAACTACGATAATAAAATCTTTTAAAGGTACTAAGTTAAACCACTCCAAGCAATTTAATGAAAACAAAATTGCATCTTGAGGTTATTCATCTGATGACCCTATTGCTCCATGAAATGACTCTGCCATCTTTTATGTATTTTTTCCAGTTTTGGATTCTATTTTATTCATTTTTAGCTAGTAATTCCTGTGCAGTTACTGCAACAGAAAAATAATTGATAAAACTTAAGTTGTGATAAATTATAAAGTATATAGGATAAGGCTGCTTTAAGATGTAAATTATCATAAATGAAATAATACAGATACAGTGATTAACACAAGGCTTGATATAAAGCTTTAGTGAGCCCTTCCTATCACTATTATAATAAAGAAAAAAGGCCATTTCCTATGATGCATCAGTATTTGAAAAACATTTAAGTCTGGGACAGTAATTTTCAAGCAAATTGTCATCTCAACCATATTGCTTTTTGATTAACGAAAAAGAAAGCCCACCATTATTACAGCAGTATGGCAGAGGGGCAAGAGTAAACTAAACATCCAATCACTGTTCAGACAGAAAAGTCCAGAAACAGAGAAATACATACGCACTTATAAAATTTAGTATGAGACAAAATTTCTTAACAGTGAGGAAAGGATGATTTGTTCTGGTGTTTGATCTCACCCTCATATTTATCACCAAAATTCTTTCTAATTGTTTTAATTATTAAAAATATCTTTAAGTGTAAAAAACCAGAATCTTCACCATAAAAGTAGACAATAACACTGAGTTTTAGTTTGAGGTGAAGCACAATCTTCTATGGTGCCACTAAACAACTACTGAGAAAACAACATTCTGCCACTAAACAACTACTGAGAAAACAACTACTGAGAAAACAACTCACCACATAAGGAAATGTAAATTTCTGTGTATCAAGATAGTAAATGAAATAGAAAGGAAAACAAATTGGGAAAATAACTGCTAACAAAATGAGGGATTGATATCTTTAATTATAAAGGATTGTTTTAAAAAAACCAATGTGGAAAAGCCCATTGGAAAAGGTGCACAGGACGTGAACAAGCAATTCCAAAGGACTAACAAATGAAAACAGCTTGCCTTCACTAGAGATCAAAGATGTGGCTACACGAAATAAGTCAATCAGAGAAAGACAAGTATCATATGATCTCACTGATATGTGGAATTTGAGAAATAAGACAGAGGATCATAGGGGAAGGGAGGAAAAAATGAAACAAGATGAAACCAGAGAGGGACACAAACCATAAGAGACTCTTAGTCTCAGGAAACAAACTGAGGGTTGCTGGAATGGAGGGGGGTGGGAGAGATGGGGTGGCTGGGTGATGGACATTGGGGAGGATATGTGCTATGGTGAGCGCTGTGAATTGTGTAAGACTGATGAATCACAGACCTGTACGTACCTCTGAAACAAATAATACATTATATGCTAAAAAAAAAAAGACTTGGCTACAAAGTCCTCTTTATACCACTATTTGGAAAAAGAGCAGGAACTTTAAGGTACTACAATAAGAGGAAGGTTAAATAATGAAGCAATCAAACATTATGTCTATAATCCATTAAAAATTATGTCAAATGTTAACAGTAACATGGAAAAATGTCCATGTATAATTTAATGAAAAAGGCAGACTACAGAATAACATTTCTAGGATGATCTCATTTTTGTAAAAAGTACACCTGTGTATGATGGACTACATAGACAAAGACTGAAAATCACAACCACATCATCTCTGGGAGGGTGGAATAGGTAGGAGAAAACAGTGTTCCATTTTCATTTAACTTGTCTTTTTTTAATAATTTTATTTAGTAAACACATATGGCTTTCCTAACAGGAAAAATATAATCTCTGTTTTTAAATTAAGGGATGAATATGGTGGCTAACTGAACAAAATAAAAATAAATAAATAAAGGGATGAGACACGTATCAGTATCTTATCTTGATTTATAGAAAGTAGAAATAGTGAACACCAGAGAGCAGAAGACTAGGAAGTTTAGAACTTACTGCCTTAATCTCTCTCAAAGAAATAAAATCATTTGATTTTATCTGGAAGACTAAGAAGGACCAGGGGTTTATCTCCTCCTTAAAGAAATAGGTATACATTGGAAATATATACAATTTTGTCAATCATACCTCAATAAAGTTGGGGGTGAGGGAGAGTAAAAGCTACTAAAAAAAAACAGACAAAAAAGAAATAGGCAAAAGTTTCTGAAAAAACAATACTATAGGATTATCTTTCCAGTACTATTTATTGATTGAGCGGCTTACTGCTTTATCTTTAACCTAACCATCTGGAACAAAATTATGTATTTTTTTCACCTCAGGATAATTACAGCAACATAGAAACATCTGTATTTACAGATAAAAATACAACTCAAACTCTTAAAGACACCTAAACTTTCCAACAGGCCCTGCTCTCACAGCTAAGCATGAAACTAAAATTCATTTTTTCTCATCTGTCATATCTTTGGAACCAACTACACATAAAAAAAAGGGTAAGATGCCGTGAAAGAATGCAGTAGCTTGGTTTACAGGCTACCCAGAAAGTCTACTACAATCCCCTCACTGGTTCATCCCCCTTCCCATAAATGCTTAGTTAGAAACAGGCAATCATCACCTCTCCTGCCCCAATGACTGTATTTGGGTCAGGCAACTGTTTCCAACTGATAACCTTCATGACTGAAACAGGTCTAGGAAAAGCGCTCCAGCAAATACAGGCAACCTAAGAGAGCTAGAAGGCAGGAACCTTGAAGGCTGATCTTAATCACTTCCAGACAAAGTTCATTCCTCACATACTCTCATATTCCCACCAGGGCACCCTGAGTCAAAGGAAGAAGTGAAAGCCATCAGAAGTTTAACCCTTCCAGAAGATTATGGACTATTTTTCCATTAGTCACAATACATGGCATTAACAGCCTCTAGAGATCCAGATGGAGAATGCTTTCTAGTAATTCCAGGGATTGAAAACCTCTTTTAACTTTGGAATGATACAATTTTGTATTATTCTTTAGAGCTTTGCCAAAGAAGTCAATAAGACAACGACAGTCTGGCAATGAATAGCACAAAATTACTCTTTATGCTACCAAAATCTCTCTGAAAATTAAGTAAATAGGTAAGAAAAGGAGTAAGAAAAGAAAAAAGAATGTGAAGAGTGGTGATAAAAAAAGATGTATCAAGATCCAATAGTCAGACATCCCCATTCCTCAATGGAGCAACAGAACGTATTAAATACCTGAAGCAACTAGGCTATGAGAACCAGGAGTAGAAACCAGGATGAATTAACTAAGTCTTGCTCCAACAACTAGACTGCTACAAGATTTATCAGTGGTAATGACATGAAGCAGCCCTGTCTCAAATAAAAACAAGGAAGGCCAATTAGGAACTTGGCTTTCACAGATGCTTCTCTGACACAGCATCTGTTTCCTTCTGTTCCCAAGAAGTACTGGACAGACTGTACAAATTATTTTAGTATACTTGAGAAATCATATGGTCCAACCCTCTGACTCTAAGCAGAACTGCATACAGTCAAGTAGCAAGAACATATATGGAGCTCTGAATCCACAAATCATAGCAAACAGAGGCCTTCATTAATTCCAACACATTTCTGAATGATGAACAAGTGGAGGACCAGAGACTGATGAAGTAGGGCAATGCAAATTGTAGCCCATAACACCTACTGGAAGGCTGCAACCAAGCTAAAAATCAGTCTGCCCTCGAAGATCACAGAGAGGCTCTTTCAGAGGACACTGAAGTAAAGATCAACTCCCTGCCCTAAAGCAGAAACCTGTTAGTCAGCAGCCCGGCCTATGCTCACAGAAGTCCTGATTGACTTTTCTGTTATCTCATTCTTAAATATAAATGGGTTGCAATTTATTATATGTGTGCTATGTGCCTCAATGAAAAAATTATATACAGACATGCAATGGTCACCATTCGATACTCCAGATAATTTAAACCGCAGACACAAAACACTGTAATTCATATCCCCAGAGACTCAAGAAGCTATTGCAATCACACAAAAATGAATGCCGTGAGAGAAGTACCAATAACAAGAAAGAGTTATGAAGAGAGGCCCCATGGAATGATGGCTATGCAGAGGCCAAACAAGCAATAAGCCAGATTGGAGCAAGTGAGAGGACAGAGGACCGGAAGACAGAAGGGTCCAGGATACAGATTCGATACTATGCTTGAAAAGCTGGAAGAAAGGGATGCCATGAAGACACACAATGCAAGAAAAAAACAAAGGCCATTATAGAAACTCCAGGAAAAAAAGACTCTGTAAGAAAGAAAATATAATCATTTGTATTATACTGGCTCTACATATTTGGTCATAATAGGGAATTTTGCAAGCCTTTAGTTGACAGAACAATAAATGAAGGCATATTATCTCAAGTTACAAAGATAATCTATATAGGAAGGAAAAAACCTCATGATACAACTATTGGAGAATAGGAGGGTTCAAGTAGGAATGGTGGGGTACATGAACTGTTACTTAACTCACAGCACAAAGTTAATAGATAATATCTATAATTGGTAAATCAATAAATACCATATTATTTAGAAATATGGAAGCAGCAAAGTAGCTGAAACTAGAAGGACTTAAAAATTATTCCCTCTAGGAGTTTTAACTATGTGCTTTATTATTTTAATAAGTTTAAAAAACATACTTTAAAAAAAGGAGTGAAAAGAACACTCTAAATCCCGTAATGCGATCACAGCTACCAGACACTTGCCTCCACTTTGATGGCACACCGTCCGATGGCCCGCACAGCCTTGCGAACAAAGTCAACATCCACCTCTGTGGCATATTCCTTTAATTCCGCCAGAACCTGTTAAAAATCCAGGAAGTGAATAATCAGTAAGGAGTCTCAAACAGCAATTTCACGGCCTAGCTGCTTCTGAAGGCCAGACCTTAAGATCTAAGTGATTTATAAACTTGAATCTGCTTTAAGTCTGACCTGAGCAATGTTAGCTTGGGATGCTAAACGAATCATGATGTCCAGTTTCTCTAGTTTGACATAGATGGGATCATTGTACTTCACAAAGAAGACTTTGATTTCCTGCTTCAAGATTTCAGGCCTGTGGTACACAGAAACACATGATAAGGAAGGCAAGACATAAACTGATATATCCTTCTAAGTCTGTATGAATATCTAATCTGTGCTCCAGCCACTTCACCCCATCTGCCAAACCTCACAAACTTCCTTTATACCCCTCTAAACAGTTTCTCTTTGGCAGACAATTTTTAAGGGCTAGAGTACATATTGCTAAGAACTGCTGGAAGAACAACAATCTGGCTCTAAACTATGGCCTAAACCGTATGAACCAGGCACTAGCTAGTACACTATTAGGAGGCTCATCAGAAAACAAACTAAACTGTAGAGCAACACCAAATGTTTACCACAGGAACACTCCAAAAGCAACAGTTAGCCTCCTGATCCTGGGCAGGCTGCTCTGCCATACAACATTTTCATTTCCATATATTAAAAAGAACTTGATACTGGCCTCTGTAAAATCGGTATTATTAAGCTTAATTCAAAATCACAAACACTTTAATCACCAATTCATTGTTTCCCAACCTTTTCTGGACAATTAGATTGATATTCCTCAGGGCGACGTACTGCACCTCTGGCTCCCCAGACAGCAAAGTGACAAGTGGAGGGGCCAACTTCTTCAGCAGCATATTGTAGTAGTCGGAGTCCTTGGGTAACAACTCCAGAAACTTCATTAGGACTTTTACCGCTGAAAGCACCACTGCTGAGTTGGCATGAGATAGCCGGGGAGTCACACGCTCACAGATGCTGAGGGCAGAAAAGGAAAATTAACATCTTGAATTATAATTTCTTTGCTCAATCCAGCCCATAGCGTACTGTGTCAGAGTCCCATGGCCCAAGTATCAAGAAACTAGAGAATCGGTGAGAAAAGTCAAAGCTCCATGTGTAGACAAAACTGGGATCCTACACTGCAGAAGCTTCATTCCCAGCAAACTACAGACAGAGCAGGGACATCAGAAGACTTCAGGAGACCAAAATAAGGGATGCTCAAACTGGAAGGAAACTAGGCAATACCCCAAACACTTGAGGCTCACACCATTTACCCTCCTGTTTTACAGTCTTCTCCATCTCCCCATATTACATAAGGGCTCCTCGCCTCACAACCCATTTCTCCTCAACCTACAGGATGTCAAATTAAGTTCTGAGAGTTACTTCATAGTGAGAGATATCAACCGTGACTGAAGGTTTCATAAGATGCAGGAGGAGGTGAGTTGAGCAGGAAAACAACACAACGCCTTACCTTCATGATAATAAGGAAATCTCTGAAAGGCTTTTTAAGTAACAGAACACGACTGCAATATTTTCCCAAACACTTCCCCCGTTCTCCTAGCCCCTGCCTACCCACACTTAAAGGCCTCACTAAATCTTGAGTAATTATCTGTTGAGGGTTCTTTAGAAATTAACCTAATTTTGATAGCTCTTGGGCAACATGAGAGGCTAAGTGATTTATATTCAGTTAAGGATTCAAGATAAGTAAGTGGGGTTTCTCTCCCTTCCTCTGGTATCTAACTGGCTGACTCCCTGACCTCCCTCAGGTCTTTATACAAATGCCACCTTCTCAGTGAGGCCTTCCCTGACTACCCTTTTACAAAATACAATTCCTCATCCCCAAATGTCCAGCATTTTTTAGATCTCCTCCCTATTTTATATTTCCCGTTAGGGCTTATCAACCTCTGACATATTATATATTGTATTATATATACTTCTGCCCCATCCCTCAGAATAAGTGTTCCATGAGGGCTACGATTTTTTTTTTTTTTTAAGATTTTATTTATTTATTTGACAGAGCAAGAGCAGGAACACAAGCAGGGGGAGTGGGAGAGGGAGAAGCAGGCTTCCCACCGAGCAGGGAGCCCGATGTGGGGCTCGATCCCAGGACTCTGGGATCATGACCTGAGCTGAAAGTAGACACTTAACAACTGAGCCGCCCAGGTGCCCCAAAAATGAAAAATTTTTTAGAAGCAAGCAGGGCTACGATTCTGTCGACAGTATATCCCCAGGGCCTAGAACAATGCCTGGCATGCAGCATAGACTCAATAAATATTTGTTAAGTGAATGTACAAATAAATGTGAGATGTCAATGGCCAACAAAAAATAAAATTCTATATAAAGTTCTTTCCATAAGATATTTGTACTTTTTTTTTTAAGATACTTGTACTTTTGATAATGGAAAGAAATGATCAGGGTGAGCTTTAGTTAGGTTCAGAGGGAACAATTTCCCAGACAAGTGAAGAGAACTTACGTTATGGTAACTTGAGCTTCAGCCAGGCAAGGAAGGTTCTTATCTACCATAATTAAAATATGTCAACTTTAACGAAGAGCCAACATTTCTTCCGAAGTACTTTACCTAGTACAGTGCCTATATATACAGAACGTGCAATAAAAATTGGTGGTATAATTCCAACTCTGTAAACTGTGTGTAGGTGCATATGAAATTTAATAGTCAATTTGTGAAGGTCAAAGACAATTTATAACAGTGAACTTGGTAAAGGGCTGAGCAGAACAATCCAGGTGTGCCTTCCAAACTCTTTTCCAAATTCAGACTGACATGATTTCTGTATCTAATGAAAGACACCATATGTTTTGCGGGCTTCAATACATTTTCTCTACTACTGAATTATAGGTATAGTTCAGCTCAGTAACTAGTATCAAGCCACTTACTATGTACCTAATAGAATAAAAAGTTTGTCACTACGATGGGACACTCAAAAAACCTTTGTGTGCCAAATGGCCAGAAATTGCTGTATGGGAGATGTGGGACCACGATGAGGCAGATTTTAGCAGAAGGTAACTGTAGTATTCAAACAAGAAATGAAAAATACACATCTTTTAGGAAGAGCTATTTTTGCATGGTTCAATCCACCACCTAAAATGTTCCTAAATCCAGTGAGAAAATACCACAGGGATAGCAGTATCTACCCCAAAAGCCACTGATCTTTGCCAACACAAGAGACCCTTATTCTAATACAGACAGAACTTATTCAAACAGACAAGTCTCCCAGATACTATCCAGGAAAACGGAACTGACCTCTGAGCCTCCCGGTCATCTTTAGGGTTGTAATTAGACAGGCAGTCCAAGATGAAAATCTGGCCCCATTCAGTGCACTCATTCAGGGCTGTCAGCAGCTTATTAATGTTCTGTGGGTTCAGATCAAGTAGGTTGCTGTTTGGGTGAGATTCACTGATTTCAGATAATGCTGCTACAGCATTAGCCACCACCTGGGAAAGAAACAGACATGACCTTGATTTACCAAGAACAGTACAATTATAAACAAATACTTAATCTTCTCTGGATCACTTCATAGATCTCAACTCATAACCATTCCTGAACATTTTACCTAGTCAGCTAGAAACATAAACTGCTTTCAAAACATGTATTAAACCACCAACGATGGCCTATATAGCTTCCTGGTGATGAGGAACCCAGAATTAAAACAATTCGTTTATTAGCAAATAGTCACACATACTTTACCATTAAAACAATACTTTTAATAGTATTCAACCCTATCATTAGAATCAAGACATATGAACAGTTTTAAGATCAATGAAGTTTAAACATGTACATTAGCCTGGCAAAGGACCGAAAGTTTTAGAGCTGTATGGGTATGTATGGGGGGGGGTGCTGATACTGTCAATCATGTCATGAGTCTCAGAGTAAGAAAATGTGAGCTTGAAACCTTAGTTCACTACTGAATGACATGCTGGGAGATGTTCCTCATCTGAAAACTGGGAATAATTTAATCCACCTCATAAAATAGTTTTAGTTTAAGGATCAAATCAGATGACACATGTATAAGTGCTTTCTATAAAGCTTTAGGCAAATTTTAGGTGGTACTATTACCATAAGTCATCAAGAGTTGCACAATTTTAGGTGGTACTATTACCATAACTCATCAAGAGTTGCACTAAGTTGCATTTTCACATTAACATCTCTGAAACTGAGATGCATTTTATAATCAAAGGCATGTCAGTTGAGGGTGCCTGGATGGCTCAGTCAGTTAAGCATCTGACTCTTGGTTTTGCCTCAGGTGGTGATCTCAGGGTCATGAGATTGAGTCCGTGTGGTGCTCCACACTCAGCGGGGAGTCTGCTTAAGACTCTCTTTCCCTCTCCCTCTGCCCCTCCCCCGCCAGATACTCACATGCGCACTCTCTCAAATAAATCTTAAAAAAAAAAAAGTATGTCAGTTTAATAGGAAGCACGTTTCTTTCCAAGTAATACAGAAAATAATAATGCATCTTATAATCAATGCCATCTCAGAATCAATGAAATACGGACCTCAAATACGATCTTTCAGGCAGTATGATATATGAAAAATTGCTACCGAATATAAGAAAGTACACTTGTGGGTGCCTGGGTGGCTCAGTCAGTTAAGCAACTGATTGTTGATTTCAGCTCAGGGCATGATCTCAAGGTTGTGAGATCAAGCCATATGTCGGGCTCCACACCAAGCATGGAGCCTGCTTAAGATTCTCTCTCCCCCTCTACCACCCCTACCCCCACTCACACGAGTGCACTCCCTCCAAAAAAAAAAGAAAGAAAGAAAAGGAAAAAAAAGTACAACTGCATCCTGACTTACAGATCTGGGAATCCACATTAGTTACAAGAAAAAAAGTAAAATTTTTGAAATTTTTGAAATTTATGAAAATTAGAGAGTATTTCTGATGTAACTAATACATTTACAGTCAATGACGTTTAAAGTAATTTAAAAATTGCAAAAACACCCAAAATAAAACACACACGTACAAAGAAAACTATCCTATGGCCCTATACAAGTGAATTTAAAGCCACATTTTTTTAACGTAATCTCTATGCCCAATGTGGGGCTCGAACTCAACCCCAAGATCAAGAATCACATGCTCTAGGGCACCTGGGTGGCTCAGTTGGTTAAGCAACTGCCTTCGGCTCAGGTCATGATCCTAGAGTCCCGGGATCGAGTCCCACATCGGGCTCCCTGCTCAGTAGAGGGTCTGCTTCTCCCTCTGATCCTCTTCCCTCTCGTGCTCTCTGTCTCTCATTCTCTCTCTCAAATAAATAAATAAAATCTTTAAAAAAAAAAAATCGCATGCTCTACCGACTGAGCCAGCCAGGCACCTGAAAACCACATTTTGCAGTGAAGCTCCCAGACATTACTAAAGACCAGCAAGGTAAGGCTAAATATAAATATTCTCTAAGTATCAATGAGATGTGATAAGAGATAGCAGCTTCAGTAATTACACATATTAAAATGTTCTCAAAAACGTCCACTCATTTCTTAGTTCTTACTAAAGTGTCTTGCTAAAAGCTTGAGAAACTAAGAGTTGCATAATTATCCTTTTGCCAACAAGTGAAGAAACATAATAGCCACAATTCAGCTACTGATTTTAGTAGCCACCTTATCTGAGTAGTCTGCAGATTATCCCAGAAGATAAATGTCTAGAGAATACGATCTTTTTAATCAAATTAAACAATATTAAATAATTAAACAATATTATTAAACAATTAAATATTAAATATTAAATAATTAAACAATATTCATTATTACATAAAAGGTATGATGTCACGGGGTGCCTGGGTGGCTCAGTTAGTTAAGCGACCAACTCCTGGTTTCAGCTCAGGTCATGATCTCAGGGTTGTGGGACTGAGCCCCAAGTCAGGCTCCTCGCTCAGTGCAGAGTCTGCTTGGGATTCTCTCTCTCCCTCTCCCTCTGCCCCTCTCCCTGCTCGCATGCACACGCTCGCTCTCTCTCTCAAATAAATAAATAAATCTTAAAAAAATGGAATCATCTTCAACTATAATTTAGTGATCATAAAATTCCAAGATGAAAAATTAAAGGCTCCCTTGTTAAGTATGATTATAGATAGGATATGATTTTACTGTTAAGAAAAATCAGAATTATCTAGTCCACCTACCACATGGTATCATGTATAAAGTTCTTTTCTGACTTCATTTTTGTTTGCTATCATCAAGCATGGGATTTAGTGACAAATAAAAGGCATTAAGAGTGATATACTAATCCCCTGCATCATCTCTGGTGCTTTACATGCAGGGAAAAGAGATTCCCCACATCCTATACACCTGATAGATCTGATTATGGTATAAAGGATCAAAATGTCATATGGGAAGACCAAACACCTGTTTTCAACTATAACTGCCAACATAGGCCCAATCTTAGTTACTGGCTGTCCAAGATAAAAGGTCCTACCACAACTTACCTTTTCTGCCAGTTAAATTATTTTAATGTTAAAAAAAATTACATGTTAGATATAAAATCTGTTAATAGGAAATGTAGAAAAAGAAAAGGTCAGAATTGAGGGAATTAAAAAAAAAGCAATGTGGAGGAAAGAGAACAGAAGGATGCTGAACAGAATGAACAATTAGAATTCCTCTGTCATTATCATAGGCAATTGGAAATTAAACTAAGTGTATAACGTGGCTAATGAAGTATATCTTCTGGTGGCAAAACAGGCAATTTCCGCTCGTTATCACATTAAAACAAAAAAGGAAATAGGGAAAAGTAAATCTAATTAAAAGATCCAGAGAGACCAGATTATAGGATTATGTTTATAAAAGCCTGCATTGAGAAAAGAGATTACTGCCAAACAGTTACTGAGCCAATGGCCAACTAGAGAAAAATGCATCCCCAATAACAAAATTCTGTTCCTCTAAAACTTCAAGTTCCTTCTCTTCTACCTTTCCACTTTTATCTCCTAATCCTCACAGGTTGTTATGATTTCAGAAACATACGAAGGTGGGCCCATAGGGGCTGCTTAGTGTTCTCCTGGTCTCACCCTAATGGAAACTTAAAATAAGCTAGTCACACTGAATCTCAAGTAGAGAAAAAAGACTGACTTCAAGACAGCAACTGGGTGGTTAGAGTATATAGGCAACTCACCTGTCAGTGTTTATGCTCTGTTTCTTTGGAATTTTGTATTATGTAGATAGCACACATACGGTCTATTTCTAAAAATAAACTCTAAAAATACTAGATTGAAACTTAAGATTTACTTCCTCTTTCTATTAAGACTTCTCCCAACAATAATTCAATATCACAAAGAACAAATCTAACCTCTGCAGTAACTGCCTTGATATACGTGTGTATTAAAACAAAGGTTATGTCTCTTTCACTTGAACCATCACTTTGAATTTGAACTAAGACTCACATGCATAACATTTCTCCCCTAGAAAACTAGCATTTCTCTTAGGAAACACTGCCAGAAAGAGAACAAGAACCTTTAACTACAATCTCAAAAAAAAAAAAACTACAGTTCTCAATAGTCTTTTTTTTTTTTTTTTTAAGATTTTATTTTTAAGTAATCTCTACACCCAACGTGGGGCTCGAACTCACAACCCTGAGATCCAGTGTAGCATGTTCCACCAACTGAGCCAGTCAGGCACCCCAGAAAGGAGTTTCTAAAGAAGTTTTGCTTAAAAATGGATTTATGAACTGAGGGTTCTAGAGGGGAGGGGAGTGGGAGGATGGGTTAGCCTGGTGATGGGTATTAAAGAGGGCATGTTCTGCATGGAGCACTGGGTGTTATACAGAAACAACTGAATCATGGAACACTACATCAAAAACTAATGATGTAATGTATGGTGATTAACATAACAATAAAAAATTTTTTAAAAATGGATTTATGAATAGGGTTTCTTAAATGAATTTTCTCAATCATTAGTTGATTTATAAAAAGTTGGCATCTAGTTTACAAAGGAAAACACATATACCGTAAAAAAAAAAAAGTTTTTTTTATTCATCTTGCCTCCCCATTATGGTGTTTCTTGGGGAGACTGCAACTAAACATTCCTCCTCCCTACCTCACCACTGTAGACCTAATATGTATACTTTATACAGATATTAGACACAAATATCTATACACATACTTATGTACAAAAGCATACATATATAGATGCATATAAAATCATGATCCCAGGGCACCTGGGGAGCTCAGTTGTTAAGCGTCTGTCTTTAGCTCAGGTCATGGTCCCAGGGTCCTGGGATCTAGCCCTGCATCAGGCTCCCTGCTCAGTGGGAAGCCTGCTTCTCCCTCTCCCACTCCCCCTGCTTGTGTTCCCTCTCTCGCTGTCTCTCTGTCAAATAAATAAAATCTTTACAAAATAATAAAAATAAAAATAAATAAAATCACATTCCCTACTGGACAATCTTTCTCTGCCTTAACTACAGACTTCTCTTCAATGTGATAGTTCCTTATGGACCCTTGGAGTCCGCTGAGTTTTTTTTAAGGTAAGCAATCTGTGACTTACTTTATACTCTATCTAATAGAGAAGGCTGTACAAAGAGATAAAAGACAGTAACTGCTCAAACATATGAACACTTACTATGTGCCATTAATCCTCACAGCAACTGAGGTAGATGCTATCAAAATCCACCTATTACAGATAAGGAAACAGGTTTTTGTTTTGTTTTTTTAAGATTTATTTATTTATTTACTTATTTGAGAGAGTGTCCCTGCACAAGCAGGGGGAGGGAGAGGATCTCAAGCAGACTCCCTAAGTGCAAAGCCCAATGCAGGACTCAATCACAGGATCCTGAGATCATGACCTGAGCCAAAATCAAGAGCCAGATGCTTAACTGACTGAACCACCCAGTCACCCAAGGAAACAGGCTTTAAAAATGAATTTATAAATTAGTTTAGAGAAGTTAGTGACTTGCTTAGTAAACGGCTAGAAAAGGATAGTGCTTGACTATGAACTCAAGGTTTGTTTCTGATTCCAGTTTCTGAGTACTAATCACTCTGCCTCTAGTATTTACAGAAGTGCCAAGAGCTGTGAACTTCAGCTGGGAAAAAGGGAAAGAAAAATCAGAGCTGGGGGAGGATAATATAATCAAAACATTATTTCCAGGCAAAGGTGACATACCGATCTATACAAGGAGAAAAATGTATTCTTCTACTTTATATATTTCAGAGATAATCCTATCCTGAGCACTTATATTTACTATCCAGCTATAAAATCTGATTTATAGAGCTAGCCTTATCTGATATGCACCAATTGTGAGGACATAAATTTGACCTCACTTCTTAAAAAAAAAAAGCTAGAGCTGCAGATATGGTTAAAATAAAAATGATCCTGTAAAAAAGTACTCTAGAAGGGAAATGGTGATCTACAGAAGGACTGGAGTGTCACAGACAGAAGCTCCTTTATGAGAACTCTCCCACCCATTTCCCCATCCCTTCGAATGACTTTCATTCTGCACCTTCATTTCCATACCCTCAGAACCTAAGACAGAATTCACTTTCCAGTACAGTGACTTCCCCCTATTAACAAATTACTACTTAGAGAACTTTCATTTCCAGCAATGACCTTCAAGGTCACACACTCTGAAGAGATTTATACTTCAGTTTTCCTGTTCAATTTACAATCCTTTGGGCTGGTACCCCTAAAGACTTAATTAAATCAAGTGAAAGCAGAATAATTGACCAAAATTATTATGCTGAAAAATACAGGTGGTACATATTTTATCCTCCTAAAAATCAGCAACATTAGGAATCTCGCTTTCTCCTTCACAGAGCTGCCCCAAATGAGGTGTTAAAGCACCGGGCAACATGTATTTGTTCTAAGCATGTTTCAGTCATTATCGGCTCCTAAAGGACACAATGACTATGTGGTACCAGTTAATTTTTGTCCCCTCAAATAAATAAAACTTAAAGCTCATACTTTAACCCAGCACACATCCAGAATGCCAGCAGATAATATGCCAACTATATTACGTTCTACAATGCGCCATCTTTCCCCCTCTTCTTCCCAGGAATAAGGAAGTTGAGTCAACATAGCTCATTATGACAAGAAGGTCTGAATACATGGTAACAAGATTTACAAATAAGACTCAGTAAAATTCATTACTTAAAGTGGCTTAAGATATGGTCTGACAAAATGCAAAGCCAAAACACTACAAGTAGGTATCTACAAGTAGACAAAAGGCACTCCTGACAACCAGAGTTACTTCGCTCACAAACCCTAAAATTATACCAGAGCAAGCTGCAACATGAACAAAACAAACATTTATTATCATACCACTTATTAGCTCCCTTTTGAGAGCAAAGTAATCCCTGCCACAGTAAGAGTCTTGAGATCAACTTAAAGAGGACACTAAGAAAGGAATGAGCTGTGATCTTCTGGGGCACTATGTACAACAGACCCAGTTTTCCAGAAGTTGCTGATGAAAACTGCTTTAAAGGTTTATTCTTGAGGGGCGCCTGGGTGGCTCAGTTGGTTAAGCGTCTGCCTTTGGCTCAGGTCATGATCCCAAGGTCCTGGGAGCAAGCCCTACATCAGACTCCCTGCTCAGTGGGGAGCCTGCTTCTCCTTCTCCCTTGGCCATTCCCCCTGCTTGTGCTCTCTGGTCTCCCCGTCAAATAAATAAATGAAATCTTTTTAAAAAAAGTTACATCCTTGAATAATTACCTTTTAAAAGTAATTCTGCAATGACATAGTAAGTAACACTGTAAATATACCTAGGTTCATTTGTGGGTAAGCTGCTCTCAGAATTACCCTAAAAAACAATGTCTGGCTTTAAATAACATATACAAAAAAAAATAAAATCTTTTAAAACTAAATTTGCAATTGAAAGATAAACCCTTCTAAAATTATTAATATCTAACTCTACAATGACTATACAATATAGACAATAAATGGTAGTTATCTTATGAAGGGCTTCCTCTATACCAGGTTTAAGATTAAGTGCTTTGCACCTCAATGAGATACCACCTCACACCAGTCAGAATGGCTAAAATTAACAAGTCAGGAAACGATAGATGTTGGCGGGGATGCGGAGAAAGGGGAATCCTCCTACACTGTTGGTGGGAATGCAAGCTGGTGCAGCCACTCTGGAAAACAGTATGGAGTTTCCTCAAAAAGTTGAAAATAGAGCTACCCTACGACCCAGCAATTGCACTACTGGGTATTTACCCCAAAAATACAAATGTAGGGATCCGAAGGGGTACGTGAATCCCAATGTTTATAGCAGCCATGTCCACAATAGCCAAACTATGGAAAGAGCCAAGATGTCCATCGACAGATGAATGGATAAAGAAGATGTGGTATTCACACAAAAATAGACTCAAAATGGTTGAAAGACCTCAGTGTGAGACAGGAGTCCATCAAAATCCTAAAGGAGAACACAGGAAGCAACCTCTTCGACCTCAGCCGCAGCAAGTTCTTCTTAGGCACATCGCCAAAGGCAAGGGAAGCAAGGGCAAAAATGAACTATTGGGACTTCATCAAGATAAAAAGCTTTGGCACAGCAAAAGAAACAGTCAACAAAACCAAAAGACAACCAACAGAATGGGAGAAGATATTTGCAAATGACATATCAGATAAAGGGCTAGTATCCAAAATCTATAAAGAACTTCTTAAACTCAACACCCAAAGAACAAACAATCCAATCAAGAAATGGGCAGAAGACATGAACAGACATTTTTCCAAAGAAGACATCCAAATGGCCAACAGACACATGAAAAAGTGCTCAATATCACTCGGCATCAGGGAAATCTAAATCAAAACCTCAATGAGATACCACCTCACACCAGTCAGAATGGCTAAAATTAACAAGTCAGGAAACGACAGATGTTGACGGGGATGCGGAGAAAGGGGAACCCTCCTACACTGTTGGTGGGAATGCAAGCTGGTGCAGCCACTCTGGAAAACAGTATGGAGGTTCCTCAAAAAGTTGAAAATAGAGCTACCATACGATCCAGCAATTGCACTACTAGGTATTTACCCCAAATATACAAATGTAGGGATCCGAAGGGGTACGTGTACCCCGATGTTTATAGCAGCAATGTCCATAATAGCCAAACTGTGGAAAGAGCCAAGATGTCCATCGACAGATGAATGGATAAAGAAGAGGTGGTATATAATATATACAATGGAATATTATGCAGCCATCAAAAGGAATGAGATCTTGCCGTTTGCAACGACGTGGATGGAACTGGAGGGTGTTATGCTGAGCGAAATAAGTCAATCAGAGAAAGACATGTATCATATGACCTCACTGATATGAGGAATTCTTAATCTCAGGAAACAAACTGAGGGTTGCTGGAGTGTGGGGGGGGTGGGAGGGATGGGGTGGCTGGGTGACAGACATTGGGGAGGGTATGTGCTATGGTGAGCACTGTGAATTGTGCAAGACTGTTGAATCCCAGATCTGTAACTCTGAAACAAATAATGCAGTAAGAAAAAAAAGAAGAAGAAGAAGAAGATAGCAGGAGGGGAAGAATGAAGGGGGGAAATCGGAGGGGGAGACAAACCATGAGAGACGATGGACTCTGAAAAACAAACTGATGGTTCTAGAGGGGGTGGGGGATAGGTTAGCCTGATGATGGGTATTAAAGACGGCACGTTCTGCATGGAGCACTGGGTGTTATACACAAACAATGAATCATGGAACACTACATCAAAAACTAATGATGTATAATGTATGGTGATTAACATAACAATAAAAAATTTTTAAAAAAGAAGATATGGTATAATGGAATATTATGCAGCCATCAAAAAAAAATCTTGCCATTTGCAATAACTAGAAGGTATTATGCTGAGTGAAATAAGTCAATCAGAGAAAGACATGTATCATATGATCTCACTGATATGAGGAATTCTTAATCTCAGGAAATAAACTGAGGTTTGCTGGAGTGGTGGGGGGTGGGAGGGACAGGGTGGCTGGGTGATAGACATTGGGGAGGGTATGTGCTATGGTGAGCGCTGTGAATTGTGTAAGACTATTGAATCACAGACCTGTACCTCTGAAACAAGTAATATACGTTAAAAAAAAAAAAGAAGAAAGATAGTAGGAAGGGAAAAATGAAGGGGTGGAAATTGGAGGGGGTGACGAACCATGAGAGACTATGGACTCTGAGAAACAAACTGAGGGTTCTAGAGGGAAGGGGATGGGGGGATAGGTCAGCCTGGTGATGGGTATTAAAGAGGGCACGTATTGAATGGAGCACTGAGTGTTATATGCAAACAATGAATCATGGAACACTGCATCAAAAACTAATGATGTATGGTGATTAACATAACATGATAAAATAAATATGTAAACAAATTTAAAAAAAAAGATTAAGTGCTTTGCAAGCCCTCTATCCTTCAATGTTCACAACAATCCTGTAATAGATGTATTATTTATTACCTTCACTCTGTAGATGAAGATACTAAGAAGTTTAGGGAGCTAAGAAATGACAGAACCAGGGGCGCCTGGGTGGCTCCGTTCGTTAAGCAACTGCCTTTGGCTCAGGTCATGATCCTGGAGTTCTGGAATCGAGTCCCACATCGGGCTCCTGGCTCAGCGGGAGCCTGCTTCCCCCTCTGACCCTCTCCCCTCTCATGCTGTTTCTCTCTCTCAAATAAATAATCTTTTAAAATTAAAAAAAAAAGAAAAAGAAAGAAATGACAGAACCAGGACACAAACCCAAGTCTTTTTGGCTCCCGAGTCTGAGTTTTAACCACTATGCTATATAGTACTGGGGCGGGGGGGGTAAAATAACATTTTATAATTACAAAGAACTTTTCTGTTTTTGAGATACTTTCCAAAAAGAGTGAGTCAACTCTTTATAAAAAGAAGTGATTAAATGCAATTTGGTATTTTGGATTGAATCCTAGAATAGCAAAAGGACATTTGTGTTGAAACAGGTGAAATTCAAATAAAATCTGTACTTTAGTTAATAATAATGTACCAATCCTAATTTCTTAGTTTTGACAAATGTGCCATGGTTATATAAGATGTTAACATTAAGTGAAATTGAGTGAAGAATATATGAGAACTCTCTGTACTATCTTTGCAACTTTTCTGTAAAGCTAGTTATTCCCCCCAAATGAGATTTAAAAAAACCCAAACCTATAAATTGGTAATAGTTGACACAAAAACTGATAATGAATTTTTTTTTTTTAAAGATTTTATTTATTTGACAGAGAGAGACACAGCGAGAAAGGGAACACAAGCAGGGGGAGTGGGAGAGGGAGAAGCAGGCTTCCCGCCGAGCAGGGAGCCCGATGCGGGGCTTGATCCCAGGACCCTGGGATCATGACCTGAGCCGAAGGCAGATGCTTAACGACTGAGCCACCCAGGCGCCCCGATAATGAATTTTTTAAAAGAAGTGAGAATCACAGAAAGATTTCCAGAGTTTATTATAAAGGAAAACAAAAACATCTGCTTCTCCAGTAAGGAGAGACACAAAAGAATTCAGATCAACCGGTGGGAAATTCAAGAGCTGGGCAGTCAGCCTTATATCAAAGCAGCCTTCAATGATTCTACTTACTCCATCCCTGCAGAAATTAATGGCGGATCCTCTTTTAGTACCAAATATAACATTACTCACTTGGGGGAACCCAGACAGACTGAATATATTACCTCCCACATTACTGTTATTAAGTGCCTACCACATACTGACACTCTCACACATGCCTAAAATTCTACCAGCTCTAGAACTCCTTTATGGACTTCTGGCATGAACAGCATTATCCATGTCTAATTTCACTTATGTATGAAATTTTACTTTAAAACTCTCCTACTTAACTAATATACACTGAGAGATAAGAGAAATCATATAAAATACTAAATTAAATGAGGTCATTATGTTTTTTCTATGTGTTCTAGGCCTATCTTTAATAGAAAATTTAACATAGCCCACAAGGACATCATTTATATTCGGATAAAAATCCCTGCATTTACGAAATGATCTAGAGACTTGAGTTTTTCAATACATATCATCTCAGACTGACAACAAACCACAACACAAGTTTCTAAGGCCTAAATGAAAACTATAATGATCAGAAAGTACGCAATGTTAGCTCTGTTCCTCAATATTATTAAGCATTTACCAAATATCAGGTATTAAATTTTTAAATTACTCTTCATACTCAAAATAATCAAGTAAAGTAGGCATTATTACATTCATTTTACAAATGAGGAAACTGAAGCTCATTTTAAATAACTTGCTCAAGGCCACGTTTCTAGTGAGAAGCCACACCCGGACTCACAACAGCTGCCACTCCGGCCCTCAAGGCCACATACTAGCTCCATAATCCAAATTCTTGCAATTTAGCACTACTGGCCTTGGGGATGGATAACTGTTTGCCGTAAGGGGTTGCCCCATACACTGTAGGATGTTTAAAGTATCTCTGGAGTCTACCTACTAGATGCCAATAGCACCTCTCCCATTAGTTGTGACAACCAAAAGTGTTCCCACATATTGTCGAACATCCCCTGGGGAGCAAAATCGCTCCCCATTGAGAACGACTGCCATGATACCACACTGCTTCTACATGCTGGTGTTGGGGATGGTCACCGAAAAGATGTGACTGCCAACAGACTTGTGAGCTGGAACCCGGCCCTTGCCTTGGAGGCTTCTCATCCTATGCCTGTCCTTGGAATGGGGTTCTGCTTGTCTTTCACCTGGTATATGTGACTGAACCCAGTGAAGACTTCTTTATAAACTTTTAAGATTTGGCAGGCAGGTGGTGGGGATCCATGCTGTCTTGCTTTTGCCCAACACAAGCCTTGTATGTAAGCTCTCTTTGCTTATTAGAACTGCCACCTACCAACCTGAGTAGCCTGCTTCTTTCTTTGGTCTCTCTCTGCCCTCCGCATAAAAGGGGCTGGTTTCAGATTACACCAGGGAAGCTCCCAGGAGGGTTACAAACCCACAGCTGGCTAGCACACAGTTAAAGTATACACTTTTTCTGAGAAGAGGTTATTTTTCATAAAACAGCTTTCTAGAGTAAGTTCCAATCAAAAGAAGCTGGCGGTTTTAACTAGAACCTTTGCTAAAGGCTATTGTGGGTCAAGCTGAGGCAATTCTGAGAACATACTCCTTGTCCAGAACACTCAGCAAACAGAAACAGGTTTTTTACTTATTTACTACTTTGTGCTTCGGCAGACAGGTGCAGAGCAGTGCAAGAGGGCTTCCTGGGGGCAGCTCTGAGTGATGGAAGCAGAACTGAGAAGGCTTGGAAGACAGAGATCAAAGGGATAAAGTCCCTAAGCCAACGGGACTCAGGAGAAGAGTTCACAAACCCCAAAAGCAAATACGGCTCAGTGAGGGCTGTTGAGAAAGTCTCCGGAGTGGCAGACTCTAGCATGAACATGTTAACTGAAGTCAGAATACCTCAAAAGCCTCAGAGGGAAAAAGCTACAGAATAGTCACTATCGCTCAAAAGCACTTTTTTTTTTCCTCGTAAACATACACTTAGTGGAAATTTTAAAAATTCTGACATCTGTGAAGAAATCATGGGAGCTATTTTCCTGAAGCTCCAAAGTGGTTCCTCATTCTGAATACAAGTTTACTTTCGAAATAACAAATAATAAAATCTGCATCTGAAAATAAGTTTGGCTCTAATTCTCTCAGAAAAGACTGTACTATATAAGTTTATACAGCTATCAAAGGAATCAGGGCATTTTAATTTAATATTGTAGACTAGTGTCTACTTCATGATTACAGGATCAGCAGCCATCACTCTCGTGAGCTCCTGTAAGCCGAGTACTTGAATACATGGTTTTTTATGCAACAGCTCAATAAATACTCCCAACACCTGTCTACGGTGGTTCCCTCATTCAAAAGAAGAGGAAACAATCCAGGGAAGTTGAGCTAGAATTTAACAGAGAATTTTTTCTACTTCAAAGTTTATCTTTTCTCTTTCAAATAGTATTCCACTGAAAGACTGCTCTAACTGGTATAAATGGCATAACTGCAGGAAAACGAGGTGTGAACGCCCCCCCCCGCCCCGCAAAAGGGAATGAAAACATACTAAAGTTCTCTTACTGGCAGCAAGGTACACTACCCCCAAGAACCAGCCTGAGATCCACATAACCCCAAAAGTATGTAGATCTTGATCAACATTTTCCTCTCAGATTTCAAAGTCACTTCTGCAGGTGTTCTGTGCTCTCACAGCTAGGATGCCCTTCTGAAGTGAGCCATAAGAAAATTCCTAAGGCAGAACCCCCGGAAATGGTTGTTTGTTCTGCAAGAGATTCTAATACTTGCTGGTGCAATGCTGCCACCATGTGGAACAACTTCTGAAAAAGTGGAACAAAATTACTCCTCAAGAGCAGTAAAGAGGACTCCTACCCATCATCAGGAGGATTGAGAGGATTTCCATAGTAAAACAGATCATTAAAGGCCTTCATATGTTCAAAATTTTAACCATTTTGAGAAAATCAAACAGTTCTAAATGTGTATGTGTGAATATACACACTTAATCCTATCGTATATACACATCCATGAAGGCAGTGACCAGTAATGGGTATTGGGACTCAGAACTAGGTTAGAACCCTGACTACATTACCACTAGCTGTCTGACTTTGGGGAAACCTTGATCTCTAATATGGAATAACCTCTGCTTCACTGGGAAGATATGAGAACTAAGTAATATATTGTAACTAAAAGCATCTATATGGCAAAGAATGCAATTAAATTTAAATTCCCTTTTTCCTAATGACACATGGTCATCATAAGCCTTAGGAACTTCTTAGGTGTTTGAGCTACTACACTTTAATTCATGCACTCCTCTGTTCCCTATCAACAGTATCTGACCCAGCTGACAAAAAAGGAAAATCAGTGGTCTAAATGTTAGTTCTAACACTTTTTGGTAAAAAGCAGGACATATTGTTTGAGACGAAAAGTATGGGTTCAAGATCAAAAGTAGGTGTGTATGTCTGCTGGCTATCTTAATCCAAGCTTTTCAGTTCTTCGCTAGAACAAGCATGAAGAGTTCAAAAAACTGATTTGAATGTAAGTCCAGGATAAGAGTAGGGCAAGCAAGGCACAAATCTAAGGAGGCACCCCACTCTCAATCTTGTGCAGGTACAGAGTTGACACCTGAATGTGAGTACCCCCTTAAATTTTGCACCCTGTGTGCCTTGTTAGTACTCAGTTGAACAGTATCAGGGAAAAGTTCTGCTACTGAGAAATCTGACAAGAATCAGAAAGATTTTCTATTTAGAGGGCAATAGGTCCAAAGATAATTAATGCTGGTACCTGCTCTAGGAAAATCGGCAATAAAGACAGTAAAACAACAGTCATTCCTGAAACAGTTTCTCAAAATCTACCAATTAGCCTTAAATTTTCTCTAAAAGTTTTCTCAAAGATAACTGTGAAAGTCCCTCCAAATCACCTCCTGATTTGTTGTGTAAAAACAGGCTAAGAAATTTTAAGACCAGGGCGCCTGGGTGGCTCAGTTGTTAAGCATCTGCCTTCAGCTCAGGTCGTGATCCCAGGGTCCTGGGATCGAGCCCCACTTCGGGCTCCCTGCTCTGTGGGAAGCCTGCTTCTCTCTCTCCCACTCCCCCTGCTTGTATTCCCTCTCTTGCTGTGTCTCTATCTGTCAAATAAATAAAAATATCTTTAAAAAAAAATTTTTAAGAGCATTATAGTTTATTATAATGTTATATGACATTCAAAGAGACCCACTGACATATTGCCTGTTTAAATTCCGTATATGTAGGTATGGCGTGGGAGAAAACAGCTAAAAACAAGACTGGCACGTGTTGATAATGATAGAATCTGGTGACGGTAAATGGGTTCATTTTATTTATCTACTGTTTTCATTCAGTAACTCTAATTTTGAATATGTTTGAAAATTCCAATAAAAAGTATAAATAAATAAATATATGTATAACTACATATATTACTTGAGAGTATGGTGGGCTGGACAAAAACCAGCCCCTCCTCCACAATGAAAACTTAAAATAAGTCAAATTAGGCTTGTTCCAGATCGTGTCATCCTCTCAACTGATCTGGAAAAAAATCTAAGTGCTTGGGTACAACAAACAACAAAACAAAAAAACTCTTTACAAAACCATCAGATAGCCCCTATCCCTGACCATCTAATTTTATAGGTTCTATTTTGAAGAATTTACATTGGTATAAAAATGCCTTTTTCTCCCCAAACTGGAATTACCTATGAGTTAGAACTCATTTTCACCTCTAACTCCACATTCTTAGTCCCACTGAGTATCTGAGTGCATGATATCCCATTCACCTGGAAGCCTGAAACCTGGAGCATGGAGCCCAAATTCTAATCTTCTCATTTGTCCTTAAGTAGAAAATTTCAAAGACAGGTGCTCAGGGTAACAGTGACTCAAAAGCAACACCAAAACACAACTTGGGACCAGTTAAACATTCTATAAAATAGATACTAATGCCTTATAACTTTCTTTCTTTATGGAATTAAAAAAAAAAAGGTGCCACACGGTCCTACTGGAAGGAAAAAAAAGGAAAGGTTGAATCTTCTAATACTGGTGGTGATACCTATAAGAAATCATGGTTTCAGCACATACACACCCACACCAGTTTCTGTGCCTAAAAAGTAAGCTATAAGATTCCTGATGGTAGTATGATAGCACCTTAAAAAAATATGTGACTTGCTTCATCCTTTGACCTTGATACTAAACTTGAAGGATAATAAACAGAAACCAAGGCTACTCAAAGAATAAGATGAACCAAATGAAATATCAAAGCAGAGATCTGAGCACATGATTCGCAAGTGAGACAATGTCTATTTCAAGGCAAACTCCAACTCTATTTCAAAAAGTTCAACAAAGAAAGTATTCAGAGGTGATCCACTGATTAACTCAAAGTTATTTACCTCCAAGTAAACAATGCATTAGGCAAAAAGGGGAGAAAAAGTGGCCACATTCCTCCATCTTCTCAATAATGGTACCTAGTGATCAATCACTCCATTCAAATGAGCTCCAGTTACTGGCAGAGTCAACATACCACTTTCTCCCCTTCATTATATGGACAAAAGTAAAAATATTAATAAGAGAAATAAAAGGCCCCCAAACTTTATGGTATTATGTTCTAGCTGCCAAACATTTAGAACGTAAGTTGGCAAAAAGAATTTTGTCCTAGAATTTTCCTGAAGAAGAATGCATTACAATAATCAGGCAATATATATAACTTGGTTTCTATTCCCACACTACCAGAAAAGACCACAAACATCTAAAGAAATAATCTTTTAAAAACTGATATAAATTTAAGGTAAAACCCTCTTAAAAAATGATGAAAGAACCAGTTTCTGAGCAAATACAGGGGTAGGTATGATACAAAGGTTTGCTTTAAGACCCTTGTATTTTAGTACTTGGTTTTCATTTCAGAAAACATCTACTGTGTGAGAACACACAGAATTCATGTTTCTCATAGCTAACCTATGTTTCAATGCCCCAAACATTTGTTTTAAACATGCTTTTTAAAGGAACCCATTGTAAGTACTGCTCTCTTTATAAAAGCAGAAGCTTATTACCATTGGATTTGAATCTGCTATGAGATCCCGCAGAGAATCCAGAAATCCCTGATCTTCTACCATTTGGGCATTGATATCATGGAGTTTTGCCACACAGACTGCTGCTGTTTTCCGAACATAGGGATCTTCATCCTTCAAGCACTTGCGGAGAGGCTCACAGAGATATTCTGTAATCTTGTCCACCCGGATGCACCCCATGGTCCTGACTGCTAAGGCCCGAATTAGAGGATTGGGATCTTCACAGTCCTAAAAAAAAAAAAAAAGAAAAGAAAGAAAGAATGAATCATTGACAACTACAGGTGCACATGGTGACTAAAAGTAAACAGTCTAGTTTCTATAAGCCACAAAAGAATATTTCCTTAATGTAAGCTTCCAGTTATATTCTACATCAGAACACTCATCTCCCATGCTACTGTTTCCTAAGTACAAATCTTAGTTGCCTATTTAAGAGCTTAGGTTAGGAATTCATTGAACTGTTTTACAAACACAATGAAGAAATGCCCAGCAGGATTCATTCCAGGACTAGGCAGAAGCTTGGTAAGCTGGTATTACCATCCCCGTGGCCATTAGTGAACAAGCCTTAACAACAGGGAAAAAATGAGGAATTGGAAAGATGTGTCCTACTCCAGAGTCAGCCTGCAAATACCAAGCAGAGAGAAAAGAGGGCTGGACTTTCTGGGGCCTACAGCCAAGAAAGCAAAGGAAAACAGAAACTGGTTTAGGCCTAAGTTCCTAGAGTTAAGCAGCAGAGAGCGCCCTCTGAGATACATTCTTTCTTTCTTTTTTTTTTAAATGAGGGGTTTATTTATTTTAAAATAATCTCTACACCCAACATGGGGCTCAAACTCATCACCCCAAGATCAAGAGTCACATACTCTACCAACTAAGCCAGCCAGGCACCCGAACACTCTCCTTTATTAGCAAATGCTTCCAAATACAGTACTAAGAGAACACTCCTTAAATTGCCCTACATTAAAAAATTTCTTTAAACATTATAAACCTATGTACATGCTAACTTCCAAAAAACATAAACTAAATTACCTTTCCAATGACGTAGTCCATCTATGAACCACCACACAGAAAGAAAGAAATGTGGGGCGCCTGGGTGGCTCAGTCATTAAGTGTCTGCCTTCGGTTCAGGTCATGATCCTGGGGTCCTGGGATCGAGCCCCGCATTGGGGTCCCTGCTCCACGGGAGGCCTGCTTCTCCCTCTCCCACTCCCCCTGCTTGTGTTCCCTCTCTCGCTGTGTCTCTGTCAAATAAATAAAATCTTAAAAAAGAAAAAAAAAAGGGGCACCTGGGCGGTCTAGTCATTAAGCGTCTGCCTCCAGCTCAGGTCATGATCCCAGGGTCCTGGGATCAAGCCCCACATCAGGCTGCCTGCTCGGCGGGAAGCCTGCTTCTCCCTCTCCCACTCCCCCTGCTTGTGTACCCTCTCTCGCTGTCTCTGTCTGTCAAATAAATAAGTAAAATCTTAAAAAAAAAAAAAAAAAAATGAAATGTGTTCTCTCTGATTCTGTACTATGCAGCTAAACATAGGAAGAGAACAAAAATTCCATGAGAAGAAAGCATATTGTTTATTTTTCAAAACAGTCTAATAGAAGCTAATTTTAGAAATGCTGTTTTTGTTTTTTTAATGGAGACTAAATTTCTGACAGAAAAAACACTAGTAAAAAAAATACATATTAATAGGAACAATCTCATTATTTTATGTCTATCAAATCTAATGACAGAAAAAATCTGACTGCATATTCAATAATAAGAAATTTTTTAATGGTCAATTTTTTTAGGATGTGACAATGGTATTGTAGTTATATTTAAAAAAGAGATCTTGGGGCGCCTGGGTGGTGCAGTCGGTTGAGCATCAGACTCTTGGTTTCAGGTCAGGTCATGATCTCAGGGTTGTGAAATCGAGCCCTGAGTCTGGCTCCAAGCTCAGTGTGGAGTCTGCTTAAGACTCTCTCTAATTCTAAGAGGAACCCTCCTACACTGTTGGTGGGAATGCAAGCTGGTGCAGCCACTCTGGAAAACAGTATGGAGGTTCCTTAAAAAGTTGAAAATAGAGCTACCATATGATCCAGCAATTGCACTACTGGGTATTTACCCCAAAGATATAAAAGTAGGGATCCGAAAGGGTATGTGCACCCCGATGTTTATAGCAGCAATGTCCACAATAGCCAAACTGTGGAAAGAGCCAAGATGTACATCGACAGATGAATGGATAAAGAAGAGGTGGTATATATATATACAATGGAATATTATGCAGCCATCAAAAGGAATGAGATCTTGCCATTTGCAATGACGTGGATGGAACTGGAGGGTATTATGTTGAGCGAAATAAGTCAAACAGAGAAAGACATGTATCATATGATCTCACTGATATGAGGAATTCTAAATTGCAGGAAACAAAACTGAGGGTTGCTGGAGTGGGGGGTGGGGTGGGAGGGATGGGGTGACTGGGTGATAGACACTGGGGAGGGTATGTGCTCTGGTAAGCGCTGTGAATTGTGCAAGACTGTTGAATCTCAGATCTGTACCTCTGAAACAAATAATGCAATATATGTTAAGAAAAAAAAAAAGAAGAAGAAGGTAGCAGGAGGGGAAGAATGAAGCGGGGGAAATCGGAGGGATGGACGAAGCATGAGAGACGATGGGACTCTGAAAAACAAACTGAGGGTTCTAGAGGGGAGGGGGGTGGGAGGATGGGTTAGCCTGGTGGTGGGTATTGAGGAGGGCACATTCTGCATGGAGCACTGGGTGTTATGCACAAACAATGAATCATGGAACACTTCATCTAAAACTAATGATGTAATGTATGGGGATTAACATAACAATAAAAATATAAAATAAAATAAAAACAGTAAAAAGACTCTAATTCTGCCCCCGACTCCCCTCCAACCCCACCCTCCCCGCACACACACTCACACTCTCTCTCAAATAAATAAATCTTAAAAAAGAGATATTATTCTGACAAATGTAAGAATGAAATGATTTTTCATCTTTATGATGTTTGGGATTTGCTTTAAAATTATCCAGTAAGAGAAGGAGTGGGAGTTAGGAAAGCATGTATGGGGAGAATAAATTAAATAAGACTGGTCATGGGTTGGTAACTACTGAAACTACAAGAGGGGGATTTAGGAATTTATAATACTACTTCCTCTACTTGAATATGTTTCCATAATAAAAAAAAAAATTAATCAAGTGTTAAGACCTATTAAGTAAAAAAAAAACCAGGGGCGCCTGGGTGGCTCAGATGGTTAAGTGTCTGCCTTCGGCTCAGGTCATGATCCCGGGGTCCTGGGATCGAGTCCCACATCGGGCTCCCGGCTCAGCGGGGAGCCTGCTTCTCCCTCTGACCATCTCCCCTCTCATGCTGTTTCTCTCTCGCTCGCTCTCTAAAAAATAAATAAAATCTTTAAAAACAAAAAAAAACAAAAAAAACCCCAGAAGTTATCACTTCTGCAGTTTCCACTACTTCTGACCCATAAGCATAGTTTCTCCAAAGATAAAACAGATAAAGCCCAGGTTACTGAAACTGCAATGATACGCCTAACCTTTGTCAGCCTGGGAAGGTAAAACACTGAGGTTTCTTCACCTGGCTTTCTTCTCTCATCTGGCAAGGATGCACCAAGACCAGCTAACAGAAGGCTCTCCAATATGGTTTGAACTGGAGGATGAATGCTGGCATAAAGAATGCTTAAAAACATGAACACTCCTAGTCACTGCCAGTACTTCTCTAGAGGTCCTCTTTTGGAACAGAGGTGGCTTATTTGCAATGCAGACGTTAACTATATCAAGACACTTCTGAAAAGGTTACTTGAGGTAGATGAGACTGGTCTTGAGTTCCTTGGGGGGGAGAAATGTTACCTTCACAAAGCTGTTGACAGCCATGATGGCCATGTCTGGCTGACTCTTGGCGTAGTTCATCAAATAGAGATAAACAAGCTTCTTTAATTCCAGGTTGTCAGTTTGCATACAGTTCACTACATCTGGAAAGAGAGAACTGAGAAGAGAGGAGAAAAGAGAAAAGGAAAATGAATAGATGTTGGTGCCAAGCTACTGGATCGAACACGAAGAAATGGCCTTATTTTACAAAGTGATCCGATGCAAGGAAAGATGTCCCCACAGTGGTAACAATTAACACTGAAATGAATTTCTAAAGAAACTATAGTCCCGGTCCCAAGAAAGTCTCTAAAAATAGATTTAAGAAACTTTCATTACGAAAATTTTCTAACAAAAGTAGACAGAGCAGTATAATGAACCCAATGTATCCATCACCCAGCTGCAAAGAAGCATTAATACACATCCAATCTTGTTTCATACATATCCTCAATCCATTCTTCCTTCCCCCATCCCTATCCCATCTAATTGCTATGGATTTTTTTTTTTTTTAAGTAGGCTCCACCCCCACATGGAGCCCAACATGGGGCTTGAACTCACGACCCTGAGATCAAGACCTGAACTGAGATCAAGAACTGGACACTTAACTGACTGAGCCACCCAGAAGCCCCTGCTCTGGATTTTTAGTGAAATCCTAGACATCATATAATTTCATACATATTTTAAGGCATATTTTTAGGAATCTTGTTTTAAAAAACACAATCTTTATCACACACAAAAATTAACAGTAATTCTACATATCAATTCATTGCAGGTTCAAAGCACTATGGTTGTTATACTTTTAATGTTCATATTCTTCTATCCTTGGCCAGTGGGAACTTAGCTAGCTTCTGAGTCCCTGTGATGCAATCCTGCATTTTCACCAGTTTCCTCACTTTCTGGTAAGACACTATGCTCTATCCAGGATTAATAGGTACATTTCTCATCTCACAACTGAAACCAATCATTTTTCTAAGGAGTCCTGATTCCCTTCTAGAATTTCTTTATTCTTAATGTTACAAACTCAGACAAATGAAAATTTGAGTGTCCTCAAATACAAAAGGCGTTTACACTCTTCCCAAGTTCAAGTCATTTCATGATTTACTACTCTCTTATAAAGCCAAAGGAGAGTGGCTTTAGTTTGGAATGGCTTCCAAACCATTAGTTTGGAAGGAGAGCTTATGATTTGCTGTTCTGTTACCATCTAAGAGGCTGGCGGACCTTTTCTGGGAGGGAAGAGAGTAAATACTTTAGGCTTAGCAGGTCAAGAGGCAAAAAAATTGAAAATATCATATAAGTAATTATATAACAAGAGAGAAACCAATTTACCACAATTTGTTGATGAAACTTAAGTATAATATTTTTGTACTACAGACCTAATGAGAAGATTAGAATTCTTTTTGGGGGGATAACATTTTGTTTAATTGGGGTTAAATAAGAATACCTAATCTCTATTTATTCTGCTTCTTTGAGCTATCCAGGCACGGTACATATCCCATCTCCTCCAAGAAGGTTCTTCAATTGTTCCTATTTACATGGATCTCTCCTTTTATAGAACTCTTATTGCCTTTAACATACACATTCTAGTACCTAATTATAAAGCTATATTTATTATTCCCTAATTTGTCAAACTTTGGGTCTCTTCAACTAGATAGTAAGTGTAATGAAGGCTAAGAGACATCTACTATCCTTTTAAAATTACAATATGTGGGGGAGCCTGGGTGGCTCAGTTGGTTGAGCGACTGCCTCCGGCTCAGGTCATGATCCTGGAGTCCCTGAATTGAGTCCCGCATCGGGCTCCCTGCTCGGCGGAGAGTCTGCTTCTCCCTCTGACCCTCCCGACCCTCCCCCCTCTCATGTGCTCTCTCTCTCTGTCTCTCTCTCTCAAATAAATAAATAAAATCTTTAAAAAAAAAATTAAAAATAAAATTACAATATGTGGAACAGCATAAGCACAAGATAAATCATCAGCAATTAACAGATTAACAAGTAGTATTTACCAATTAACAAATAGTATTTACATACAAAAGGAAACTCAGCGAGGTTTAACTTTTCTAGGATATAGAAATAACCTTGGTGAGAACACAAAAGCCCCACTAATGAAGTATGTTGACTTTTACCAGTTCATCAGTACCGACGCTCTCAATCCAGATTTATTCCTTGGCAAAAATAGCCCATCAGTGACTAGATCAATCCTGGGTAGGAAAACCATAGCCTGTCCATCAAATACAGCCCACCACTACTTTTGTATGAGCTGTAAGCTAACAGTGGTTTTTAGGTGAATATTTAAAACTCATTTGATGATAGAGAATATTAACTTTGGACCCCAATTAAACAAAATGTTATCCCCCCCAAAAGAATTCTAATCTTCTCATTAGATCCGTAGTACAAAAATATACTTAAGTTTCATCAACAAATCGTGGTAAATTGGTCCCTCTCTTGTTATAATACTTTCAATTTTTTTTGCCTCTTGGCCTGCTAAGCCTAAAGTATTTACTCTCTTGCCCTCCCAGAAAAAGTCTGCCAACCTCTGAGACAGATGGTAATAGAACAGCAAGTTAAGAGCCAAATGTTTATATTTTAACAAACAAAACTCCAACAAAAGGCACCTCAGCGCAGCAGCACCTGAAGCACAAGAAGATACCGGAGTTATTAATTGCCACCGTTTCTACCTGGGCCCCTGATCGGGCTAGGGGAACTGCTCTCACCCTCCTGGTCTAAGGAAATCCTTCACACTCTAAAAATTATTGAGATTCCCCAGAGAGTTTTTGTTCATGTGAGTTATACCTACTGATATTTTGTGGTATCAGGAATTAAAACAGAAATATTTTAAAACACTGATCCATTTAAAATAGTAAATGTATTTCATATTAACAAATATTTTAAAACAAAAATTTATATTTTTTAAAAATTAAGATGCCATTGTTTTGCATTTTTGCAAATCTCTTTAATGTCTAGTTTAAGCAAAGACAGCTGGATCTTCATATTTGCTCCTGCATTCAATCTGTTGTAGGATATTGTTCTGATTGAAGTATAAGAAGAAAATCATACACATATATTAATGGGAAAAGGGAGTATTTTAACAGCTTTTTCAGATTAACTGGATATTCTTTGATTCATTAAAGCTAGACAAATGCTTTGTTTTTCTTTTTCTTTTTTCAGTCCACAAATGATAGTTCCCTAAAAGTTAGTTAGCTCAGTTAGTTGGCTCAATGGGTTAAGCATCCGACTCTTGGTTTCAGCTTAGGTCATGATCTCAGGGTCATGGAATCGAGACCCTTCTCAGGCTCTGTGCTCAGTGGGGAGTCTGCTTGAGATTCTCTCCCTCTACCCCTTCCCCACTTGCGCATGCATGCTCTCTCCCTCTCTCTAAAATAAATCTTAAAAAAAAAGTTAGTTGCAATGTGGAATCTGAAACCATATCAAGCTTTTAATACTTGACTACATTAAAATCCATTCATTTATCACTTATTTTGATTGGATCTTTTACCCATGCATAATTTTGTGATATATGCACTGGTCATTTGGAAAATATTGGTTGAGTTATGCAGATCTTCCCAATGATGACAAATTTCATCATATAACAGTAAATAATACTTTCATTAATTTCACTACCAAGCTCATCAGAAAGTCTATAAGGGAAGCTGTCAAGCTCATGTTGCAAGATACAAGTTTTCCAACAATATAATTTTTACTTTAAAGCTCCAAATACATCTACTGTCACATTTTGTACCTGTCAAGTGTAGTGAGAGGTTCACTTTGTTCATTTTTGATAAAATGTCTCCCAAATACTGAAGTCTGATTAACTATAATTTGTCTGTCAATCATTCTTTCACTTAAAAATGGGGTTCCCAATTCAAATAATTGTGCAAGGGCCTTTCTCCAAGTCAACCATCACACTTTGCTATGCAGCAGAAGTGCTTTATGCATAACTCCTACTTTATCACATGGAATATTAAAATGACCTATACTCAAGGTTCAAGGCTTAATAAATTAAATTTTTAATGCTTCAAGAAGAACAGTCCCACGTGAAACCGCCCTTTTTTCCTGCAAGCATGTAGTGGTGACGAATACAATGACTACTGTTACAGTTTGGCACTCCAGTGCCAATGTCAACACAGTAAAAAAGGCAAATAATACCCAAGTATTATTATAAGGATAGCTCTGACCTCACAAATCCCCCAGAAAGGATCTTGCGAATCCTCAGGGGACTGTGGATAATCCGTACCTATTTCCAAATGGTCTGGGGGAATTACAGGGGGAAAAAAAGACAAAATGGACTTTGTTAACATTGATTTTCATCTTGAATTCAGCAATTGAATCTACAGTTGTAGAGTTAAGGACACTAGCTTGAACCGATTAAAAGAATGTATAAGTTTCTACTCAGTACACTTCAAGCATCTTCTAAAACTACTTCAACAGCAGGTCTGTAACTGTGCCAGCTCTCAGGAGGTTTTAGGCTAGATCTCTATGCAATAAAATCAAATTGGTTTCATTTTTCAAAAAAACTTAAGTCACAGAGTTAAAGTAAAAGCAACTACACTTCCTCATGATCTTTCAGTGGGACAAACTTATTCTTACAGATTCTACGATTACAACAGTTAAACGAAAAGCAGTAAAAGCCATAAAATAGGGTATGGGTCTAAAGTGACCAATTCTTGGGGCTCCTGGGTGGCTCAGTCAGTTAAGCATCTGCCTTCAGCTCAGGTCATGATCCCGGGGTCCTGGGATCGAGCCCCGCATCAGGCTCCTGCTGAGTCTGCTTCTCCCCCTCCCTCTGCCTGCCACTCTGCCTACTTGTGCTCTCTATCTCTGTCAAATAAATAAATAAAATATTTAAAAAAAAAAATAAAAAATAAAAAAATTAAGTGACCAATTGCAGGAGTGTTACCCTTACCTAACGTCCTTCCCCACAGTCATGGCAGCAATCACTTTCTTCACAGCCTCCTTCCTCTTTTCTTTCTTTTCATTGTTGAGTTCAGCCTTTAATTCAAAGATTTCTCCTACAAAAGAAGAGAACAAATTGGTGAGATTCCAGAACCAGAAAACTAGAGCAGAATACTACACTCTGTAATAAATAACATGACCGCTGACCAGAGGCAGGACAGCAACTGAAGAAGAGAATTTAAAAATTATAGGATAGGTACAATTCAAATCTGTAGAATATTAATTGACCCACTGATAACGATACCATCTTTGAGGTTATGGCCAGAGAAGATGATGAAATCCAGATCTTAGGAAGTGTAGGAGTGGGGAAAAAAACAAATCTCACAACATCCTACTATAATAGGGGAGAATGGCATCTGAGTGATGATGATCTTCCATCAGAATTTCAAGGTTCCAAGGAAAAAATAAATATAGGCACAAAACAGGTTCACAAATCTGTTTTCAAACCAAAGAGATGCCATATATCAGCTCATTCACCCACTCTCAACTTTACTGATAAAGAACTGAGGCTCACAGATCAGAGAGTCAATTAGTGACAGAGCTGCTCTTAGAACTGTGTCTCCTGGGCGCCTGGGTGGTTCAGTTGGTTGAGCGACTGCCTTCGGCTCAGGTCATAGTCCTGGAGTCCCGGGATCGAGTCCCGCATCGGGCTCCCTGCTCGGCGGGGAGTCTGCTTCTCCCTCTGGCCCTCCCCCCTCTCATGTGCTCTCTCTCATTCTCTCTCTCTCAAATAAATAAATAAAATCTTTAAAATAAATAATAATAATAATAAAAAAAAGAACTGTGTCTCCTGACTGTTGAATCCAGAGGTTTCCAACCTTGGCCACACACTAATATTACCTGGGAGGTATTTAGAAATAATAACACTCAGGCTCTACTCTGGACCAAATAAATCAGCATGTCAAGGAGAACTCTTACATTCATATTTTTTAAAGTTCCTCCAAGCGATTCTAATGCACAACCAGGGCTGAGAATCCCTGCTCTAATTAGCACTTTAAGAAGCTGACGGGCTTCAAGGCCCCATCCTAGTCAATCGATCTAATGTAAATGGTAATCTTGAAGCTTCAAGAATGATACAAACCAGAGTCATTTCTAAAGGCACAATCGTCAATGAGTGCTCAGGCCCTGCACTGTGAAATGCCAGGGCTGCCACCACTATTTTAAGGACCAGGCTCACCTATCTTCAGAAAGCTGGAGATGATAAAAAAAGAAGGTAATAATCCTCAACTGGTCTTATTTTTTATTTTTTTTAAAGATTTTATTTATTTATTTGAGAGAGTGAGAATGAGAGAGAGAGAGAGAGCATATGAGAGGGAGGAGGGTCAGAGGGAGAGCAGACTCCCTGCTGAGCAGGAAGCCCGATGCGGGACTCGATCCCGGGACTCCAGGATCATGACCCGAGCCGAAGGCAGTCGCTTAACCAACTGAGCCACCCAGGCGCCCCTCTCAACTGGTTTTAAAAGAAAAAAGAAAATACACCACTAAGCCCATGAAAAAGTTGGTTACTCCCAGTTCAACCTTCCATCTCTACCCTTAAACTCTTCCACAATACTGCCTCATTTTCCACCATGCTTATGACTGTGCTTGATGTTCATTTTAACCAGACCTCATTCACCAGTATAGAAACTGGGGATAGCAAACTATGTGATCTGCTAAAGCCTTCAGATGGGAAGGATGAAACTGGTAAGAAACACAGAAGATGAGCACTAAAAAAGCTTGTTACGTCAATATCCAGTGCCAGCAAGGCAAACCAATTAAAGTTACAAAAATTGGTTTTATTTAATCAACAACTGCAAAAATAGCACAGCCAGGAAAGCTGGCCCCTTTAGAGTCATTCTCCTCTCCATCAAGTCCTCAGCTGCCAAATCCAGCTCTTAGGGTTCCCATCATTTACTTCTAGGAACAGTAAAGGACAAGCAGCAGGGTTTCAAAAGTCTGAACTGTGAATAGCAGCAGGAGCTGAAGAATCAAAACAGGATGTAACTGAAACTCTTCCAATTCTAGCATAAACTTAAAGAATATGTTCCAGTGGCAGTTCTGGTGGGTGTTGCAGGAAGGAAAAGGAACACAGTCTATCCATTTTTTAAAAAGTGGTATTTACCCAGCCATGAGTCAATCTGTAGGTCTTAAACTTTTACAAATCCCTGAATTAAAAAAGGTTACCAGGATTCATTACAAGAGAAGGTTTGAAGTGTTAGGTGAGGTTTCTTTTTTTTTTTTTAATTAAAGATTTATTTATTTATTTTAGAGGGAGGAGAGAAGGAGGAAGAGGGAGAAAATCTCAGACTCCCCGCCGAGGGTGAAGCCTGACTCGGGGCTCAATCTCACGACCCTGAGATCGTGACCTGAGCCGAAACCAGGAGTCAGACACTTACTTAACCAACTGAGCCATCCAGGTGCCCCAAGTTAGGGGAGTTTTTAAATGACATCTTTTTATGTCAATATAGACAGTATCTTGGTCATCAAAGCACACAAAATGTTAACAGAAGAAATAAATACCATTTCAGAGAGTCAGGAAAAAAAAGCTGCAAATGAATGACAAGTAGGGTTAATGTTTTTGTAAAGTGTAAACAATAGAGAAGCAGCTGGGTGGGAGCCAAGGAGGGCACGAAGTGAGACATGGTATCTCATACATACAACTTTATTATTATTATACATTTTTTTCATTCTCCCCCTAATCAAATCTACTAAGCACTGCTAGTAGCTAGCAATGGTTCTCAATCTTGGCTACACATCATAGAAATGTGGGGAACTTTAAAAACTCTGCACACCTAGGCCATATCCCAGACCAGTGAAATCAGGGTATCTCAGGTAGAGGGACCTGAACATTAGTATTGTTTTACATTTCCTTGGGTGATTCCAATGTGTAAGCAAGGTTGAAAGCCACTGACTAGTAGTTGATAAAATTAAGAAACCCACTATGGGGTTTTTCATATTGTTATAGAAGAGCTTATTTACCCTTATATAACTCCAAATGACCAGAACAGGACAGATATGCTTACTTTCTAGAAATGTTTTGGTGCTCTTTGTTCCCTGCAAGCCACCACAGGGTGCTCTCTTTTTTTTTTTTTTTTTTTTTTTTTAAAGAGTTTGAGTAATCTCTACGCTCAACGCGGGCCTCAAACTCACAACCCCAAGATCAAGAGTCGCACACTCCACTGAGTCAGCCAGATTAAAAAAAAAATTTTTTTTTTTTAATCATTTCAGGGGTGCCTGGGTGGCTCAGTCGTTGGGTGTCTGCCTTCAGCTAGGGTCATGATCCCAGGGTCCTGGGATTGAGCCCCACATTGGGCTCTCTACTCTGCGGGAAGACTGCTTCTCCCTCTCCCACTCCCCCTGCTTGTGTTCCCTCTCTCACTGAGTCTCTCTGTCAAATAAATAAATAAAATCTTTAAAAAATAAAAATAAAAAAATCATTTCAATCTTAAAAGTTGCAAGATTCAGGGGCGCCTAGGTGGCTCAGTCGTTAAGTGGCTGCCTTCGGCTCAGGTCATGATCCCAGGGTCCTGGGATCGAGCCCCGCATCGGGCTCCCTGCTCAGCAGAAAGCCTGCTTCTCCCCCTCCCACTCCCCCTGCTTGTGTTCCCTCTCTCGTGTCTCTCTCTGTCAAATAAATAAATGAAATCTTAAAAAAAAAAAAAAAAAGTTCCAAGATTCGGGCACCTGTGTGGCTCAGTTGGTTAACTGACTTGATTTCAGCTCAGGTCATGATCTCAGGGTCCTGGGATTGAGCCCGAGTTGGGCTCCGTGCTCAGTGAGGACTCTGCTTGAGGATTCTCTCCCTCTACCTTTTCCTTTGCCCCTCTCCCCACTCTTTCTCTCAATAAAAAAAAAAGTTGCAAGGTTCCCCAACTGTTAACACTGTTCCATGTTTTCTTGATTATATTTTCTATATACTTACACGTTTTTTCCTGCAGTAAACTGCAGCCATCATGTCTCTTCAGCTCTAAATATGTCAGTGTATAACTTCTAAGAATGATTATCTTACTAACCATAATGCAATGATCCAAATCAGGAAATTTAACATTGACACACCATCATCATCTAATCTACGGACTTTATTCAAAGGTTTTGATAATATCCTTCAGAGCAATTTTACCACCGTCCCCCTCAGGCCAGGATCCAATCCAGGATCCCCCAGGATCATATGTTAGGTTTACTGTCATGCCTCTTCAGTCTTCTTTAATCTGAAACAGTTCTTCAGCCTTTGTCTTTTAGGATACTGACATTTTTTAAAGGTATAGGCCAGTTACTTGATAGAATGCCCTCAGCTCGGGTTTATCACAGATGTTCCTTCATGATTACATTGAGGCTACGCATTTTGACAGGCATAATTCTTAGGGGGTATTATGTTCTTCTCAGTGCATGACGCCAAGAGACAAATAATGTTAATGTGTCCTATTACTGGTGATGTTAACATCAAATACTTGGTTAAGGTGATAAACACCAGGTCCTGACACTGTAAAGTTACTATTTTTTCCACTGTAATTAGTAATTTGTGAAAGGAAACTCTGAGACTATTTAAATGTCCTGTTCCTTATCAAACTTTCACCTGCTAGTCATTTTAGCATTCACTGATGACTCTTGCCTGAATCAATGATAACTATGATTTATGTGTATATATGTATTATTTGATGAGTTATAATCTACTACTATAACCACCTTTTTTACTGCTCAAATTATCTCAAATTTGGTGACTGGAAGCCCTTTCAAACTATGCGGGTCCTTGACATATCCCACCATTTTTTTAGCACTCCCTTGCTTGCTGGCATAAGATGTTCATGTTCATCTTGTACTTTTCCTTGACCCACCCTGGAATCAGTTATTTCTCCAAAGAGTTCTGCTTCCTTTTAGTCTAATGATATTAAGTAACCAAAGGGTACTAAGTGTCCTTTGCATCTACTCTGACTTGAAGGAAATTAGGGTATTTAATCAGAAACTCCGTTAGTGTTGAGAAAGCGTGACTCACACGTAGTAGATGCTCAATAAACACTTTCTGAATAAATAAATGAAATGAGTAAGTCAAGGGAGAAGGACTCTGTGTTCTTCAAGACCAAACTTTGTTAAGTCTGGAGACAGGAGGCTGAGGCCAGGAAACTACATTTCAAGAGAAACAAGAAAGGTAAATCCTGGGGCAGAGAAGGTGTCCTATTTCAGCCACTGGAAGAGAGGAGAAAAGGTCCATCTGAGAAGGAAAGTTGTTGGAGAATAAGAGGAAGGACAGTTGGTGTCATCACTAAATATAAGTAAATGTAACTCATATAAGTAATTTATCAGTAAATATAAGACTGCTAAATACAAAGCACAGAATTCTAACCCTGGAAATAAGTAAATCTCAGCTGAGGACACAACAGGCTGAGAAGAAAACCGGTCTTTTTTGAAAGGAGAGCCATCTACAGCACTAAAAATGAGCTGTTATTTAGGAACAATTTTATAAAAGATGAGGAGGTTGGACTTTCCCAAGAAGAATCCTTAGTTCCTAGCCCCACAGCCATATGTAAAAACCAGTATTATCTTTTTTTTTTTTTTAAAGATTTATTTTGAGAGAGAGCGTGCACATGCACACAGGGAAGGGGGAAAGGAGAGAATCCTCAAGCAGACTCCATGCTGAGTGCAGAGCCCAACGCTAGGCTTGATCTCATGACCCCAAGATCACGACCTGAGCCAAAATCAAGAGTCAGAGACTCAACCAACCGAGCCACCCATAAAACAGTATTATATTTCTAATTACAAAGACAATGGGGCTAATAAATTCAAAGCTATTTTCAAGTAATCCACAGTCTGTGACCTAAAAATCATGGAATTGACTCTAGAGGTTCCCTGTTTTAAGTACAAAGAATGTATTTAGACAATGCCCAAACAAAAGAATGAGGTAGATCTATATGGAGGGATATGAAAATATCAAGTTTCAGGGCGCCTGGGTGGCTCAGATGGTTAAGTGTCTGCCTTCAGCTCAGGTCATGATCCCAGGGTCCTGGGATCGAGCCCCACATCGGGCTCCTGGCTCAGCGGGGAGCCTGCTTCTCCCTCTTCCTCTGCCTCTCCCCCTGCCCATGCTCGCTCTATCTCTGTGTCTCAAATGAATAAAATCTTTTAAAAAAAATCAAGTTTCTATGCACTGCTGCATGACCTCTTTTTGTTAAAGATAAAAAACTGTTTAATTGTATGGATTAATACTTGCATTTATATGCACAGAAAAAGACTAAGGATATACCCCGAATTCACCTCAGGAACCAGAATAAGGAGAAAGAGAACTTGCATTTTTACTTTTTACATGATCTGTATTGCTTTAATAGTACTCTTTGTTATAAAATATTTCCAAATTAAAAAAAGAGAATGAATGTGCTGCTTCTTCCTCTTCTGTCTTCCTCACATCTACCAATCTTCAATGATCAAAGTTGGATTTCATCCTCTTACCGTAACAGAACCTTCAACTAAAAATGATGTGCATCACAGCCCTATCTTTACAAACCTATCCTTTAATAATTTATTCAAATACCCTTTTCTATACAAATAATAGATCCCCAATGAAGACAGTCCACAATATGCATGTCTGAACAGGTCAGGAACATTCCAGGTGGGACAATCTTACACTACAACTTTTGAAGAAACTCAAAAGAACTCAAAAGTTCTTTGATCAAGCTTTCGTGGCGCAAGCCAAGCTACTCATGCTGTTTGACAAAGTCCAAGTATGGGGGACGATCCTGAAAACAGGAGACTCCACAGCTGGCTCCTGCTATTCTCTTTCATTTTGTTTATGGCAATCTTTATAATTGTGGGAATATTTCTGGGCTGGCTCCTGCTATTCTTTTTCATTTTATTTATGGCAATCTTTATAATTGTGGGACTATTTCTGGGGTTTTATGATAAAGTGACTACTCATCTTAGTTACGCCTATCTAAGCAATCATAATGAAACTAATTCCATGAAGAATTAGTTTCTATAGAACAAAATAACAAAATGGTCACGCTCTGTCTAGCACCTTTCTCTTTGCATACTGTTTTTTAGTTTTAGCGAAAGCCAATAAGCAGAAATCAATAAAGGTCATGTTAATCATTACAAAGGAAAAATGAAAGGCGGCTATGGCTGTAATCCAGAAAATGATCTAATATTTGGAAAAACAAAAATATCCTAACATATAAATAAAGTTCCTCCGAGCCTGTCAGCAGGAGATGCTTGCAACCTGATCCTGTGTCTGTGTCTCCTCATTCGCCGACGCCGTCCTTTCCTATGAGAGACCCACCCCGGCTGGAGCTGGACTCCGGCACTTTCGTACTTACCTTTTTTATTGGTTGTGAAGTACTTGGAGTCAGTCATGGTTTTGGATCTTTAATGTGCACCTACAACAAAAGAAAAAAAAATTCCTTTATCCAAATTATTGATGTCCAGCAAGGCATTTGATTAATTTTAAGAACATTTATAAGAATTTCTGTATTTGGGGAGCCTGGGTGGCTCAGTTGTTAAGCGTCTGCCTTCGGCTCAGGTCATGATCCCAGGGTCCTGGGATCGAGCCCCACATCGGGCTCCCTGCTCAGTGGGAAGCCTGCTTCTCCCTCTCCCATTCCCCCTGCTTGTGTTCCCTCTCTCACTGTGTCTCTGTCAAATAAATAAATAAAATCTTAAAAAAAAAAAAAAATTTCTGTACTCAAAAATGAATATTTTCTTCCTTACCACAATTACTAGTGATTCAAGAGATGCAAAGATAATAATTAAGAATGTTAACTCTTGCCTCAAGGAACTAACTAGGGCAAAATCCATAGGCTAAATGGAATGAACGGATAATCTATTATGGCCTTGTGATTTTATCCATAATTGTCTCCTCAAAGCCTCCAAGACCTAAAGCTAGACATTTCTGCAAATACATCTTCAATGAGGTGCTCAAATATTTAGGATAAGAAGAAGTTTGTTTTGAAAGATTTCCCCATTACTTTCTGTTCAGGAAAATCTGATTTACTCCCTACCTCAAGATGAAGTCATTCTAAAGCATGTATCCTGAAGCAATGATAAGGTTGAAAGAGAAAACAACTGAGCCAACCTATTCACCATTACATGAAACTCTTGAAAAAAGGAATCTCTCTCAGAATAAAAAGCCTACATTAATAGGACAATATTCTTTCACAACAAATATCTTGAGGCAAACATGCCTCGCACATGGATTTTTTAATTATAGTTTCCATATTTCCAACAATTTATACTTAGCCCAAAAGTATTCACAAAGAATAAATAATATCACTTTACAGTTAAAAACAAGGCAAAAAAAGAGATATTTATTCAGTCACACTGCATACAAAAGAAAATCAGAACTGGCATTAAAACTTAAAAGATCATGGATCCCAGCCTCAAGTTAATGCTTCAAGTTAATTGGAAAATTAATCCGACACATGGTTCCACTAGTGAAACAAAAATGGCATGGACTGGTCACATTTCTCCCCCAAATAATGAGACAATGTTTTCTGATTTAAGAAACTCTTAAGACTTTGTCCAAGGTACTTGACATCTTTAATTGTATTAAAATTTTCATTTAATAATATTCCTTCTGCACTCAAAAATGTATCTTCTTCCTCACCATCCTCATTAACAATGCTTATTACCAAATTTAGGACTGATGCCTGGCACCTGCTCATTACTGTCAGGCCAAAACAACATGAGTGATAATACATTTGGCAAACAGTAAATATGGATCACAGAGAAAAGACCTAAGCAATAAACACATCAATGCAATTAGGAGAAAGAAAAAGAGCCAAATAAACATGAAATAATGAAAAAAGCCTGGCTCAAATCTGATCTCTACAATGTGCTACTTGGATAGCCTAAGGGAAATTAGACTCAGCTGAGATCTTCCCAAGTAGCTATATTTACAGTCCTGATCCCAATGTAAGAGTGCTTTAGGTTGTACCAGAATTTCACTGAATTTTCTTAAAAGATGTGAGCTAGAATTCACAAATATTATACAGAAATTCCTGTTTTGATAGTTGTTATAATTAAAAATTAACCTGTGACAGGGGCTTGCCTTATGCAATATTTTCATAATGCCTTTCTAGCAAAAATTCAAAGAATGTTATAATCATTTAATCCATTCACAATGTACGCTAAATGTGAAATAGGCAAATTGAAGAAAGGAGTCCTTCATGTATAAGATCTGGAATAAATCCGAAGCTATCATGTAAGAACTTACACATACAGAGAGAAACCGGTATACAGAAATGATTACTAGAACCTGACAGGAGAGCCATAGCTCAAGGCCATTATGGTCTGTCTAGGATGTTATTATGCCATTTTAAGTCCAACAGAATCCTCACAACTTAAAACTTACTTAGGATTTAAAAACAAAATCTGCTTGGAATTTTTCACCCAGTTTCTTTGAAAAAGGGCACAAAAATTGTTCTGTTTGCTAAAGATCTCATACACATATACACATATTTTTCTTAACAGGAGTCTAAACCACAGTCTGTTAAACATAAAATTAACCCAGTCTTAAATTCTACCTTTATTAGTGACCCACACATTTCACTATCTCCCTTAAACTTCATTGTCGAGGAATGTATTTCTGTCCTATTCATTGTGAGCACTGTGTTCTTAACTAAAGAATAATGTACCCACCCACAAAATTTCAGGGAAGAGAAACAAGTAATCTTAGCTCCTAAATTAAGAATCCCTGCTCTTTTTTTTTAAGATTTAATTTATTTGACAGAGCGAGAGAGCGAAAGCAGGAACACAAGCAGGGGGAGTGGGAGAGGGAGAAGCAGGCTTCCCGCCAAGCAGGGAGCCCAATGTGGGGCTCGATCCCAGGACCCTGGGACCATGACCCGAGCCAAAGGCAGATGCCCAATGACTGAGCCACCCAGGCGCCCCAAGAATCCCTGCTCTTAAAGAAAGGGAAAAACCTATCACTCTTAGCTTCCACTGTTGTAAACAATAGTAATAAAGTATCCCTTACCCGACTGACAGGGAAACATTGTATTAAGTCAGTTCCTGCCTTAAACCCAAAGAAAATTCTAAGAAAAATGAAAATGGTCTAAACAAAAACAAGTGGGAAGAGGTGGTAGTTGCACAACACTGTAAATGTGCTAAATGTAACTGAACTGTTAACTTTAAAATGGTTAATTTTATGTTATGTGAATTACACTTCAAAAAATTACATAGGGGGCGCCTGGGTGGCTCAGTTAAGCGTCTGCCTTAGCTTCAGGTCATGATCCCAGGGTCCTGGATGGAGCCTTGCATAGGGCTCCTTGCTCAGCGGGGAGTCTGTTTCCTCCTTCTCCCTCTGCCCCTTCCCCCTACTCGTGCTCTCTAATAAATAAATCTTTTAAAAAATTACATTTGTATTTTTTTAATGAGATAATCACATGCCAAAGATGAACATAACCAGGTTCTCCAAAATACAGGATGGTGAAAACTGTGGCCTGCATTAGAAGCCAAAGGAAAAGCAGCCAAGATAGAGCTGAAAAAAATAAAAAGTCAAATATTCGCTGAAGAGCCTCAAAAACCAAGCTCCTCCTGGAAAAAATTTTTTTGTTCCTACAGGAGAACCCCAGGAAAAAGTAAAGCCATCATGGAGTTTGAACTCACACCACCTTTCCACCAGATCAAACTAGAAAAGTCACTGACTATTCTAGGACCTACAGTGTGGCCTCAGAATACCGCTAAACGATGAAGCACGCACGCACTCTTACTTGTCCTAGCCCGGTGTGCGATGTCACTGCATTTTTCAGAGAAAGCCTCCCTGCACAGGATGATATATCTGGATTTAACATAACCTAGTTTCTACCAAATATAGGTTGTGAAAGAACCTTCTCTTCTATTCCTACCTCCTTACAGTGCCCCTAAAGAAAATAAGGCCAAAAAAAAATTAATAGGGTCTCAATTTCAAATGGCTCTCCGGGAAATGGCAGATAAATCAGACTTGGTGAGGCCATTAAATCCCTTCTTTTCACACAAAGTTGGCTTTACACAGTTTGGTGCTCGTAGCGAAAAAGTGGCTAGAGTTAACCCAATTATTGAGCAGAAAGGCCATTCAGACATCTTTTATTAAAAGGGTGAGAGGCACTGAGATTTCAACTTTTTTTTTTAAAGATTTTATTTATTTGACAGAGAGAGAGCACGCGCACAAGCAGGGGGAGGAAAGGGAGAAGCAGGCTCTCGGCTGAGCAGGGAGCCCACACGGGGCTCGATCCCAGGACCCTTAGATCATGACCTGAGCCGAAGGCAGACACTTAACCGATGAGCCACCCAGACGCCCTTCAAATATTTCAATAATTAGATATTTCAATGCAAAGATAATAGTGTCTTCCATTATCATTTAGCTCATAAGAAATCACAAGACACCTAATTGCAACAGACACACCTGTGATTTCTTTTAAGATTTTATTTTAGAGGGTGTGGCGAGCAGCAGCAGAGGGAGGGACAAGCAGACACTGTGCTGAGCTCAGAACCCTACATGGGGCTCCATCCCATTACCCTGAGATCATGATCTGAGCAGAAATCAAGAGTTGGAGGCTCAAATGACTGAGCCACCCAGGTGCCCCCACACCTGTGATTTCTATTTAACTATGTCAGACTACAAAGTAATTTGTTAATATTATATAGTAAGAAAGAAGTTCAAAGTTTTACATCCAATTTTTTTTTAAAGATTTTATTTATTTGAGAGAATGAGAGACAGAGAGCACGAGACGGAAGAGGGCAGAGGGGGAAGCAGACCCCCCGCTGAGCAGGGAGCCCGATGTGGGACTCAATCCCGGGACTCCAGGATCATGACCTGAGCGGAAGGCAGTCGCTTAACCAACTGAGCCACCCAGGCGCCCGACATCCAATTTTTTAAAAAGATTTTAAGAGAGAGAGAGAAAAAATGAGCGGGGGAAGGAGCACAGGGACAAGGAAACTCCCACTGACCATGGAGCCAGACACGGGGCTCTATCCTAGGACCCCGAGACCATGACCTGAGCCAAAGTCAGACGCCCAACCCACTGAGCCACCCAGACACCCCTAAAATGTAATATTTTTAAATATGGATGTTTAAGGTGGGGGAAGATGAAGAACCAGGCTTTCTTGAGTCTCTTAACTCACAGAATGTTAGCTTTGTGTTAATTTTACCACTCAACTTTCAGTGAGGCTGTTTGCAGAACACAATCCTTTCTGCTTCCTTGGGAGTTCAAACTGTTAAAATACCTGCAAACAGTTCTCTCACCTTACCACCACGCTTAGTCATCATTGGAATGTTACACGTTTTCTTGTACAGCTGCATCTCCTTCATCTGCTGCTTTCTATTATTACTCTGTAAGTATACCCTGAGGCTAAGCAATACAGGCATACCAGAAAGGTAATTAAGCATTTAAATTGTTCCTCATTCAGACCACTTTCTTGATCATCCCGCCTTTTCTAAACTTACTGCATTTTACTTTTTTAAAACCACAATGATTATCATAACAGCATCTGGCATTTAAAACACACTTCTTTTAAAAATCAAAGTTTAATGAAGCATCAACACTTTATCCACACTGCTTCATAATGAAACAGCCAGGTGAGTTCAATAAAAGCCTCCCCCCAGGTAGAAGACGGCTCTGAAAACAGCATGAATTAATTCTTTGGATTCAAAGAATATGGAAATAACAGGACATTTCAGTTTCTTTACCTCTGGTTTAGTCTACAGCCTTTCTCAAACCAGATCATTCCTGCTAAGCCCAGAAAGAAAAAATTCGGGGCTAAGATGTACCCCTACTTGCTCCCCCCCACCCCACCCCCTCATCGGGTCTGAAGGTTTCTTTTCCCTTCCCCCAAGTGTCAGGAATGCCTCCTCCGCCCCGGGTGGTCGAGATTCTAGGGATATATTCTTCCATTACGAGGTGGGAGAGAGGTGTCGCTTAACCTCAAATTACGGGAGACGGGCGAGTTTTGCCCATCAATGGACAAACCTGAGGGGGAATCCCTTTGCCCTTCTGCTTAGCTGGACATGTCCCAGCCTCTGAGTGAACGACGCCAAGCGGGGAAGAAGGAAGGTTCTCCCGTTTGGCCTCCAGCCTCTACTGGCCACACCCCTGGCCTCTGGCCCCAACCCCCGACCTCAAACATCTTACCTCTGGTGCCCCCCCAATTCCCAGCTGCCACACCCGAGAATTCCCTCGCCACGCCACAGCGGTGGAGTCCCTTTCTCCAGCCCTCTTCCTCACAACGGTCACACCCGACGGCTCACATCATCCTCAACGGTCACGCTCCTAGGATTTCTTCTTCCCCCCCACCAACCTCCAACTCAACCTGGGGTCCCCTTCCCATCAATGAGGGACACACCCCGAAGTTAGCCGCCTTGAACTCACCGGAGGCAAGGGTGGGGGTGGCGGCAGCAGCCAGAGAGCACGGCCCGAGTGGTGTTGTAATGGTTTCCTGCACGTCACGACTCCTTCTCCAGGTCTAAGCCACTGCGCAAAACCCACTTTGCCAGGGACAAAGATGGTGGACAGGAAACTCTGACGTCAGAGAACCTCGCCGCGTCGCGTCATCCCCGGGCGCGGGAGAACTAGAAAGGCGGCTATTTTTGCCGCCTTGGAGACGGACAGGTTGGTTTTGTTTTTTTTTTTTTTTTTTGCTTGGAAGCTGGCAACTGGACCCAAGAGGAAGTTCACTGGCTATGCAGAGGGATATATTAAACAAACTGACGTTCTCTGGATTTGTTTCCTCGCACAGGAGTTCCCTAAGAACTCTCACATAGAGAGGATGAAATATCCTGTTCCTTTTATTAAAAAAAAAAAATGTAAAAGCTCAGCTAATTTTGCAGGCCAGTTCAGGACTGTGGACAATGGTGATCCAGCCCAGGACTATCCATGGGCAGTGGGACCAGGGGAAAGTGGTGCACGGAAAACATGTTGAGAGGGCATCAGATCTGAGTCCAAATCCCTGCCTTGAATATGACTGGGAAATCACTTAACATCTCCTTAACCTTAGTCTTATCTGTGAAATGAAGCCAATGATCTAACGCTCTCTGGCTTGTGAAGTTTAAATGGGATAATGTAGGTAAAGCACCCGACTTATAACAGGAGTGCTTACACAAAAGTTACTTTTGGAAACCAAGACCTAGAAATATCTCTCCCTCAATTTTGCTGTGAACCTAAAACTGCTCTACAAATAGTAAGTCTTTTAAAAAAAAAAATGTGGAGAGCGAGAGAGCCTGAGGCAGAAGTTGAGGAAACCAAAATGCAAAGGGGACTACAAAGTAGAAAGGGGGAAGGAAAAGCAAGTGGTTATAATGTTTTAGTATGTTTTTAGAGTTCTATGAAAGTAGGAACTATACCATCTGTCCACTCCTCTATCTCTGAGACCTAGCCCACCTCCCCAAAATTTGTTGAATGCATAAATGTATGAGTGATCAACAATTACAGTTGCTAGAGGAGGAGGGAGGGCTGAAAAGTGCCCAAGGATTTAGCAACATAAAGGTCTTTGATGTCAGGGTGCCTGGGCGGCTTAGTCAGTTAAGGGACCAACTCTTGATTACAGCTCAGGTCATGATCTCACGGTTGTGAGATGGAGCCCCACATGGCTCTGCACAGGGCATGGAGCCTGCTTAAGATTCTCTCTCTCCCCCGACCCCCGACCCCCTCCTTCCGAATATATAAGTAAATAGTCTTTGATGTCATTGCTGGGACCATCAGTAGAGATATGAAGGCAAAAGCCATGCTGCAGAAGTTTGAGGATGAATGGGAGGTGAGGAAATGAAAACAGGAGTTATGGATAACTCCATAAGAAAATATGGCTGAAAAGAGTATATAGGATATTTGAGAGAGAAAATAGCGAGGATTTTTTTTAAGTTCTATACTCATACATTTTCTTTAGACTATCGTTTTAGCAATACCATGAGTTCAATGATCGTTCCTACCCATAGGACTCCTAAATCTCTATCTCTAGCCTTGACCTATTCCCAACTTCACCACCAAATTGCTAACCACACTGATGGAAAATTCTGTATTTATGGCCCACCCAAAGTAAACAAATCATGAGATGAGGGAGGAGGGGTGTTGAAAAACCTGGTTCCAGTTACAACTCCCAGAAATCAGAGGTGCATTTTGTAAAAGAGATGCCACCAGAAAAATCTTTATTGAAGGACTTTGATTCATATCCCTCTCCTATTCAAAACCTTTTAACAGCTCCTCAATGCCTAATAAGTCCAAACCTATCCTTCCCTCAGTTTCTCCCATCTCTATGCTCTTTAGTTTTCTCATCTGTAAAATGGGGAAATATTTATATCCAATCATAATATTGTTATAAGGATAAAGGGAATTAATAATACGTAAAGCACTGGGGCGCCTGGGTGGCTCAGTTGGTTGAGCGACTGCCTTCGGCTCAGGTCATGATCCTGGAGTCCCGGGATCGAGTCCCGCATTGGGCTCCCTGCTTGGCGGGGAGTCTGCTTCTCCCTCTGACCCTCCCCACTCTCATGTGCTCTCTCTCATTCTCTCTCTCTCAAAAAAATAAATAAAATCTTTAAACAATAATAATAATACACAAAGCACTTAGAACTATGGCTGCACATAGTATGACTACATAGCATTTGCTACAAATGTGATTATCTCAATAAATTACACTAAATTGCTCAAGCCAGAAACCTGGACAGTCATTCTTGATTTCTCTCTCCCTTAATGGTCACATCCAAACCATTTTCAAGTTGTCAATCTACCTTCAAAATAAATCTTTAATTCATCCCATCCCCTCTGTTCCACCTCATTAATCTAAACCACCACCACCTATTGCCTGCACTACCAGAAACCTCAACTTTCCTCCCATTATCCATACAGCAGCTGCTTTATATACATAATCTCTAGACCTTGAAATTCTGTAAGGTAAAGGTCTTTTTTTTAAACGATTTTTTAAATTTATTTATTTTTTAACAGAGACAGAGACAGCGAGAGAGGGAACACAAGCAGGTAGAATGGGAGAGGGAGAAGCAGGCTTCCCGCCGAGCAGGGAGCCCGATGTGGGGCTCGATCCCAGGACCCTGGGACCATGACCTGAGCTGAAGGCAGACGCTCAACGACTGAGCCACCCAGGCGCCCCCTGTAAGGTAAAAGTCTTCTATCAACGTGATTTTCGCTGGCAGGTTATCTCGTAGAGTAAAAAACACGTTTAGAACTGTAAGATTAACTTGCAAGATTTTATTGAAACAATTAAACCCAAACCTTGTTTTTGAGGGTTCTCATTATGCAAACCAATTGTCTTTATACCATAAGGTCCTGTAAGGCAGTGAATACCTTTTATTCCTATCCATTTAGCACAGCAGTGAGGAGGGGTTGGAGAGAAAGAGGAATGGTTGAACTTTAACTCATCGAAATTCAATAAACCTGTATAAGCAACTCAAACGAGGCAAAGTCGCACACAATGTAAAAGCACTCTGCAAACCGTAAATTACGTTAATTTTCGTATACAAACAGTGAAAAGTACCATCTGCCAAGCGTCCCCAGTTCATTCTAGTTAGAATTCATCAGGATCCCTCCTTCTTGGCAATGTATTCATTTCGCTATGACACATCCAAACGTGTACGAGAACAGGAACCATTTCATCGAGTGTGGCAAGTGCCTAGTTATGCTTGAACATAACTACACGTAGAAGACAGTTAATCTACCAGCTAGAATGGAAAGTAATCGTTCCCAGTTCTAATGAACTGCAGGAACCTTTCTCACTCTAATTATCTTTTTAATAATTGGCAACAAAGCTAAAGGCTTCTATCCCCGGCTGCGTCGCTCCAAATCCTTCCTGGAAGGCGGCGGAATATAAATTAACCACCACCCCCGCCGCACGCACAGAGAGAACTTCCGTACTTCCATATTCCCTTTTGTCCCCCCACCCCTAACTAAATCGCCCAAGGGAACACAGGTCTCAGCAGCAGGCCCAAACTCTTGGCTCCGGGTGTCAGACGTCGGCGCGGCGCCCCAAACACCTTGCCAAAAAAACCTCTGCAGAGGGAGAGTCAGAGCTGTGGCTTCCCAGAGAGGACGCGAAGCAAAACCAGCTAAGATAAGTAAAATAAACAAGCACAGGTTTACACTTTAAGCCAGGCCCCCAGTGACTTCTTTAATTTCAGCAGGAGCGGAAGCGGAAGTCCCACTGGGATCATAGAGTTCGCTAGTTCCGGTTCCCCGGCCACGTTCGGGGCTAGAGCGCCTCCCCTCCGTCGGCCGTCCCAATCCCGGGCTTCTATTTCCGGGTGCGGCTTCTGTCATAAAGCGGAGGCCTCTCTTCAAACGTGGCGTCGTGGGTCCTTCACGCCTCGCCTGGGGTCCGCGCGCAAGGATAGGCGCGGACACTTGGCAGCCAACAGCTGGAGCCAGTCCTCGCGTACCGGGTCCGCACTGGCACCTCTAACACCTCAGAGCTGGCTGGTTTTTAAGCCCTCACGATTGAGAGCCCCAGATTCGTACCCTCCCGGACTACAGCTCCAGAAGGGAGCACTCCTTTGCCCATACCTGTGCCCCATAGGCATGCTCTGCCCTCACAGGTGCATTTGACAAGTAACCCCTACCCCACATTACCACTTCCACCTTAATTTCTGCCATGTCTGCCTTAATTTCGTTCTTAACCGCCTTAATTTGAGACCCCCCCCCACCCAGTTCTGTAAAAGAGGAGTTTGGGGTCTCTTGCAGAAAGATTACCTTTAAGACTGAGCACCCGTTTGATAACTAAAACAAGTTCATGCTTACTAAAGAGTTTGTGGGCAAAGCGAAACCCAGTACACACAGGAAACTATGGCTGAACATGGGGCTCACATCACAACTGCTTCTGTGGCGGATGACCAGCCATCCATCTTTGAGGTGGTAGCACAGGACAGTTTAATGACAGCCGTGAGACCTGCTCTTCAGCATGTGGTCAAGGTAAGGTATTAATTCTCGGAAAGGTTTTAGGGACGACTGGGTAAAAACCAAACCAATAATTTGAGTTTATTTGGTTGCCTAGGTTTTGAAATTGCCAATTAACATATAATTCATATCCTATGATTTAACGGTTATTGAGTCCCTGTTATGTGTAGAGCCCTGTACTGCATACCCAGCACTTCAGGGAGGACAGGGCAGACCCCCAAAAGAGGTGACTAGTTTAAGCCGAACCTATCAGAATTCAGAGGGAAAAAAAAAGGAAATGTGAATACAATGCAGAGTAATTATGAAATGGAATGAAATTCATTTATTAATTTACTCTGCTTTAGGTTCTCGCAGAATCAAATCCTGCCCGCTATGGCTTCTTTTGGAGGTGGTTTGATGAAATCTTCACCCTGCTAGATCTTCTGCTCCAGCAGCATTATCTGTCTAAAACCAGTGCTTCATTTTCTGAAAATTTTTATGGCTTAAAGCGCATTGTGATGGGGGACACACACAAGCCTGAGAGATTGGCCAGTGCTGGTCTCCCAAAGAAGCAGCTTTGGAAGTCAGTTATGTTCCTGGTTCTTCTTCCCTACCTGAAAGTGAAGCTGGAGAAGCTGGTTTCTAGCCTCATAGAAGAGGATGAGTATTCTATCCACCCCCCTTCTTCCCGCTGGAAACAGTTTTATAGAGCCTTCCTGGCAGCCTACCCATTTGTTAACATGGCATGGGAAGGCTGGTTTTTTGTACAACAACTTCGATACATCCTAGGAAAGGCTCAGCATCACTCACCATTGCTGAGGCTGGCTGGAGTTCGGCTAGGTCGACTTACAATTCAGGATATACAAGCTCTGGAGCACAAAGCAGCTGAAGCCAGCATGATGCAACAACCAGCCAGGAGGTAAGGCTTTAACATTTCCCAAAATCTTTCACAAAGAAATTCTAAAATCTTAACCTAATTTTATGAAACTCACCTTCCTCAGTGTACTTTGAGGTATTTCATAAACCACAGAAAAATTCTTGTGTTCATAAAACAAGAGTTGCCATCCTGGTAACCTTCCTCATCATACTAGCTACATTTTTATGCATGCTTGCTGTGTGCCAGGCCCTGTGCTAGCTGTCTGCTTTACATACATTATCTCAATCCTCCTCACAACTCAGTGAAATAAATTCATTACCTCGTTTAACACCTGAGGAAACTAAGACCTAATAGCTAAGTACCTTGCCAAGACCACATAGCTAGAAGGTGGCAGAATGGAGATTCGAGCCAGATCAACAGTTCTCAAGACCTTCTAGTTAGTGTTTGTGTTCTCCTACAAGTTCAAAAATATATTCCTCAATATTGCTATTTTTTGTTAAGTGAGTTGTTTCTTTTTCTGGACTATCTTACACACACACACACACATTTATCAACGTCACACTAATTTCTTTCTCAAAACGCAAAAACAAAACCCTCGTCATTAAATACAAAGTTTAGCTCCTATACTCCCAAAATACTGTAGATCAGAAAAAGGAAATCGTTTAGAATAGATACTAAAGGAGACAGTGCCAATCTAGCAACTACTCAGTCTCCAAACTGAATCAGTGATTCTGATGAAAAGTTTAAGAGGTACATTTATATTAGTCATTCTGTGATCATACCTAAATAAAGTTTCTCCTTTTGCCTGCTTGTTCTATTCCCCCACCAGTGTTGGTGAGAAGATAAAATCAGCTCTGAAAAAAACTTTGGGAGGTGCTGCCTTATCCCTCTCTACTGGCCTTTCTGTGGGAGTATTCTTTCTGCAGTTCCTTGAGTGGTGGTACTCATCTGAAAATCAAGAAACCATCAAATCACTGACTGCCCTGCCTACTCCACCACCACCTGTACACCTAGATTACAATTCCGATTCTCCTCTGTTACCCAAAATGAAGACTGTGTGCCCACTGTGTCGCAAAACCCGGGTGAATGATACTGTTCTTGCCACCTCTGGCTATGTGTTTTGTTACCGCTGTGTATTTAATTATGTAAGGAGTCACCAAGCTTGTCCCATAACAGGTTATCCAACAGAAGTACAACATCTAATTAAACTGTACTCCCCTGAGAACTGAAAGGGATTAGGATTTTATCTCACAACAAAATTATTGCACTATAAGGCTGAGAAACTGATTTTCAGCACAGTACATAGCATTGAGTCTTCTCATCCCCAATTCGTAATTATATGAACTTTACACAACTAGAATTGACCCTGAATGACATGTGTGTTAACGGTGCCAACACCACTCCCCCCAGTAGAAAATTCACATATAACTTTTGACTCCCCCAAAACTTAACTACTAACAGCCTACTATTGACCGGAAGCCTTACTGCTAACATCAACAATCAGTTAACACATATTCTGTATGTTAGATGTATTATATACTGTATTCTTGCAGTAAAGCTAAAGAAAATACTAGGAAAGTCATAACAGAAAATGCATTTATAGTACTGTACTATAAAAAAAATCCATATATAAGTGGACCCACACAATTCAAATCTGTGTTCAAGTATCAGCTGTATATGGATTCTTTAAAAGGATATATCTATTGATCTAAACCTTTTAACCTGCTCTCTAGACTCCTACTTAAGAGTTTAGCAAGCTGGTTAGAATAAGAGAATCAGGATTGACAGGGGACATGAAGGTCAGTGTAGAGGAAGTGGATGAAAGAGGATAGTACAGAAGCTTTTCCTCGAAGAACAAGAGGTATAGAAGCTCTCAGGAAAAACCCAAGTTAGACCTTATAAAAGTGGGTGATGGGGAAGCAGCCCTTGAGAAAAGAAAGCATTTATCTGCCTATGAGGAAGAGACTTTATCAGTTTGCAAACAATGTGAAATATGGACCTGCTCTTTACAGAAATACTTAGAAACAGCTTAGAAAAACAAAGCACCTTCCATATACTGTGAGCCACTTGTTAAGTAGCATCTGCTATAGTGTATCAACTTTTAAGATTCCTTTATGAGCCATACATATCTTTTCTTGGGCAACTTGTTAAAGAAAAATAGGGGTTGAACGTATATAGAGAGCAGTCTGAAGATTTCAGTGTGAAAGCAAAACGAATAAGCAATCAAGAGATGACAATATACTGATTTAACTTTGTGCAAAAGAATCTTTTAATAGGCTCTTTCTTCTTGCTGTTAAGAGTTTGCTAAATGGGCACGAATTATTCTGGCTATTACTAAGTTTCTGTGAAATGCTTAAGTAAATTTTAAGAATAAACGTTTTTGGCAAAGAGTCATTCCAAGTTGTCATGATTATGTGGAAACAAACATTACTTGAGGTGGAGGTGCCTGGGTGGCTCAGTTGGTTAAGCAGTGTCCAACTCTTGGTGTCGGCTCAGGTCATGATCTCAGGGTCTCGAGATCAAGCCACACGGTGGGCTCGACCGCTCAGCATGGAGTCTGCCTGGGATTCTCTCTCTCCCTCTGCCCCTCCCCTGGTTTGCCCTCTCTCTCTCTCTCTCTCAAATAAATAAATCTTAAAAAAAAAATTACTTGAGGTGTTTAAAGTACATTTTTCATTCAGACCACCTTTGACTTTGAGGTATTTTTGTATTGACATTTTGCTTTTTTTTTTTTTTTTTTTTGCTAATCCAATACTTGCAGGAAAAAACCTCTACTGCAACAGCAAGAATTCAGCTTTATGTGAAAGACCCTGTATTAGAAATACTACAGAAACACTTAAGTTGCTTATGTAGTAAAATTCATGCCAGTGGATTGTCAGGTTGGTGAAAATATATGGGTAGAGGAAGGATGAAAATAACTTAAGTGCCTCTGCTGAGACAGGTGTTTTCTAATACTTTAACTCATTTAGCAATTCAAAGCATATTTTCTGATAGTGCAAAGTTGATAAAATTAAACTTTGAAATGGAATAACCTATGGATTTGAAAATATTAACATTCTTCTGTACCATAAAAAGAATATAATGGATATTTGTTAAAGTTCTTGTTAAATTGCAAGACTGTACCAAAACAAACACCATAGTTAATTAAACAAACATTTTTAATACAGTAATAAGTCAATAAGAAAACTGAACCAGATTCAGGATTGAAAGAAGGTAGACCTCCACGAAGATATCAAAGCCAGATTTTTCACCTCAACCTAAGAAGGAAAACATGAGAAAGTATCAGCAACTCAAAAGACTATAAAAGAAACACTCTTATACATAATAAAATCAGTATCCAAATAGATGAGAACATTCCAATGTGGAAAAACCACAACCACAATCAGCTCAGAGAGAAGATTAAGGAATCATACCCTGGTCAGAGCCAGAACTGAGGCAATGGCAATACCAGGTCAGACTATACTTCACTCATCATCGCATCATTGCATTTCACATCCTTATATACCTAAGCGCGGTCCAACATTATTTTCACATCCAAGACGACTTAGGTTAACTTACGAAAAAAATAAAGGCTTCTATATAGTTAAGTTTCAACCATGGACTTTTAATAAGTATTTCATTTTCCACTATGCTTGCTTTAAAGACTCAGCTGTACAAAAAAGCAAACTTGAACAAGTTTTGGTTTGGAGGAGCTTTTTTGTTTTTGAAATAGAGGAGTGGAGAAGCATTTATGGTTCAAAAACTTTTTTTAATGATCCCAACATCATGCATGATAAAATTCCAAAGATGTCTGTGAAGGGATTTATAGTCTAATTCTAAAGCAAAAGCTTTAGAAAAGATTTTCTACTAAATTCCATTATAAAGTAAACTCCTGTTCATTTAATATACAATTTGATTTACAATTCTGCCAATAAAGATAAAAAGTATAGTCATAAAGTTTTTTTACTGGAATCTTCTATCTTAAGAGTGCTAGACCCAGGGAGGCTATGTGTTGCTAAAGGTCCACAGCAAATTAACAGTAGAGCTGGAAAGAGAACAGAGGTCTGAATACCAGATTTATATTTTTCCACTACCAGCTAAATATGAGATTTACTTTCATTTTTCTCCAGACCATTGGCAAGATAACAGAAGCAATGCAGGGGCGCCTGGCTGGCTCAGTCAGTGGAGCATGGGACTCTTGATCTTAGGGCTGTGATTTCGATCCCCACCTTGGGTGTGGAGATTATGTAAAATCTTAAAAAAAAAAAAAAAAAGGTAATGCAAAAGTCTAGATAATTCACAACCTGGATAATCGATTTCTGAATAAGAAAGTTGACTGCATTTCATTTATTCTAAATGACACACTCTGGTGGTATGCTATCACCGACATGGAAAAGTACTTGGGTCACAATGTCATCCTCCCCAGACTATCAGCACGGTATTGTCTGTATCTAAGTAACAATTCTGGAGACAGCATATGCTTCCTTCAGCCATCTATAAATGTCAATAGATTGATAGTCCTTAGTTAAAAACTGGCAGCTGTTGTTCTGTGTTGGCCATTCAGCAACTAAACTCCATAAAAAGAGAGAAACTAACAAAGTACCTGTTTTACAGGGGTTATGATTGATCCGTTAGCTCATCACCCTCTACAGGTGAAGTACATGTTATAAATGAGAAAACAGCGGCACCTGGGTGGCTCAGACCGTTAAGCGTCTGCCTTCGGCTCAGGTCATGATCCCAGAGTCCTCGGATGGAGCCCCACGTAGGGCTCTCTGCTCAGTGGGAGCCTGCTTCTCCCTTTCCCTGCCTTCCCCCTGCTTGTGCTCTCTGTCAAATAAATAAATAAAATCTTTAAAAAAAAAAAATGAGGAAAACAGAGGCTCAGAGAAACTTAACTTTGTCTAAAAGCATGAAACTGTCTAAAAGCAGAGCTCCAAGTGAGCTCCCACCATACACAGCAAGCACACATCCCTAGTTCTCTTCCTCAGCACACTTTGCTCCATCTGGAGTGCCTCCCCCAACCCTTGCAATCTGGCGAACGCCTAATTATATAACCCTACTCAAACGTCACCTTCTCAGTAAAGTGGTCTCTAACCCCCAGTCATCCTCTCTTCTGACTCTCACAGCACTTCTCCCCACGCATCACATGTCACTTATTCACCCACGCACATCCCCCACATCCGCCTATCCCACCAGCCCCACGACACTGAGTTCCTACAGAACCAGGGCAGTGTCTTACTGGCCTTTGCATCCATTACACTCAGACGGTGCCTGGTACATAGGACGAAGGTCAATAAATGAACGTTTAATTCAGTCAATGGGCGACCCTCCCTCCTAAACCTTACCTTCCTCGATTATAATATACATCAGCACAAAAATAAAGCCAACTTACCTCCAACATTGCAGGTGGGTAAGGAACATACCTCAAGCATCTCTAAGCCCTCCCTCCCCAAGCTTCTACCTCATGGCTGTCTCCATAGCGCTCGGCGCAGGACCAGTGCTTACATACAGTGGACCCTCCACAAAATGATGATAATAAAGTCCAACCCCCAACTTCAGCAAAGACTGAGAGGAGCCGTTCTTGCGGGGAAATACAAGTAAGGCCGAAGCCAGGGCATAAACCAAAGTCCCAGACAGGAGTCCACAGCCCGCTTTCTGAACTCCTCAAGCTCCTCCGCCCTATCTCAGGTGGCCTGCAAACACTGATGGCGGCCGACCCTCGGCCTTTTGGTCCCCGGCTACACCCGGTCCCGGTCCTGCTTCCCGCTTCCCGCTTCTCGCCGGCCTCGGCCTTGCTGCCCCGCCGGCGTCCCCTAGCCCAGTAAAGCCCTCATGGAGCAACCAATCCTACGGCCTCCAGCGGGTCACGTGGGCAACAGCCTTTGTCGGGATGGGTGAGAGGAGCAGCCAATCGAAGGGCGAGGCTAACCTCAGGGGGTAGAGCGGGCCGAGAGGCGGAAGCGCCCTTCGCGTGGCTTCCTCGCGTGGGGTCTTCGTCCCCAGACTAGTTCGTTTCCAGGCTCTGAGCGGTTCCTGCCTGCCTCCGTTGCCGGTGCTTTGCTTCACAACTGCAAAGGGCATCCGAGAGAGTTGTGCCTTGGATTTCCGGGAAGAATCGATTCAGATAGTGATCCAACGGGATTTACTGCGCATGTCCGATTCCCGCGGGAGGGCTAGGGATCAGGGTGGACGGTGGAGGAATAGGTCTTTCTCGGACCAGGGAACTCTTTGGCTGGACGCTTCCTAAATAAGCAGGAGGTGCCACACGAAAAGTGCAGCTAAATACCAAAGAAATGCGCAGGAAAGACTTCCTGGGAGATGTGGCATTTGATCTGAGTCTTGAAAGATGGATAGGTTTTAAAAATTAGGAGATTCTGGAAGAAGGAATAATTTAACGCCCGAATTAAATGAGAAAGCGTGGGGGAACTTACAAATTTAGGGAAAGTCGAAAAAGTGTGTTTCAAAATTCGGTGAGTTAGAAACACCAGGAGGAAATTTAACAATATGTGTCCTAGAGCATCAAAGACAACAGAAACCCAAAAATGTCTGGGGCACATCCCAGACACTGAATCAGACATTCTGGGATTGGAGCCCAGGCAGATGTATTTTTAAGAGGTGTCGCAGGGATGATTATGATTTACACCGAAGTTTGAGGAGCACTGTTAGTGTTAAAGAAAGGGGGTGGTAGGAGATTTGAAAGACAAATCAAGACTTTGTCAAGGATGGTGGCTTGCTGGCTGTGTGGATTACACTACTCTGGTGGAAGTGGGAGATTTGAAGATTTCAGAGTCAGAGGAGATCGGTGGTCAGAGCTCTACTTTAGAAAATTATATGCAACTGTTTTTAAATAGATCAGAGGAAGCAAAGTGAAAGAAAGGGAGCTATTGCAAGTGATTGCAATGAGCTAGGTGGCCTATGAAAGGCAGGTGAGGAATGTGATGAGTGTCAGCTAGGGATGGGTAGAAGGTGTTAACCTAAATAGGGAAACTGAGGCAAGGTCAAAATTGTCAAAAAGATGAGTTTATTCAGGAATAGCAGAGGAGTTGCAGTTCAAGACATGCAAACTGTAGCAAACTACAGTGAGTCCCTTGAGGGTTTGGGGTAGGCTGTATTTATGGGCAGGGAATGCAAGGAGGAGAGAGCTCAGTTAGAGTCTGTTAAAATAAAAAACAAAGGGAGACCAGCTTTGAAAATTCACCAAGCAGACAAAACCAGTCCGGTCATACAAACAAAACTCAATCCAGCTCGTTTTACAAGATCAACCCCACCTGGGTCATTTCTTGTTCATACCTCTGGAAACCACAAGCAAAACTTCCTAAGGTTGATATGAGGCAACCCCTGACCAACTCCCTATCGTTGAAGACAATTCCAATACCAGTTTTCTGTAAACCACGCATCTATGGGAAATGAGTTTCTCAGTCCTTAAGTTTTATTTCCCTGCAGGCACATGTGTGAGATTCTTCATTTTATATCTTCTGGTTCCATTTTAGATGCAATTCTTTCACAAAGGACATGAAGAAATAAAAGGGAAGAATGGAGAAAAATGGAGTGTCTTCTGTACCAGACCTATTAAGGATTTCCAATGTACTTTAGAGACATGGGAGGTTAGACAGTGAAGATAATGGGTCTTTGCATGTGCTATTTTTTCTCCCTGGTTTTCCCTTCCTTCCCAATCTCTCCCTCTCAACCAGGTACATTCTCACTTGCAGGTTCCAACCCACATACCATCACATTTATGAAATCTTATTCTCACACGCATAGTTATTGTCACTCCTCAGAACACCTGGAGCAGACTGTTCATCCGTTGTTAGCGCTCCCGAGTGGCACTAGGGTATAGTGGCCATGCATGTGGACTACATTTGCAAGCTGTTCTAAGAGCTGAATGAGCACATAGAGAATGCATAGTACATAGAATGCTCACCTGATGTTATTATATATGTCACACTGCAATGAGTTAATACATGTTTTCCCTCTCTAGATTGTGAGCAGGACATGTGTCTCATTCTGGCTAACAGTAAGGCTGCATAGCAGAGTGATGGTAAATGAGATTTGGAATTAGATCGACAGGAGTTCAAATCCCAGCTCTGTTACTTACTAGGTGTGTAGCCTTGAGCTTTACTTCCCTGAATTCAGTTTCTTCATTTATAAGATGGTGAAAATAATGCATGTCTTACAAGTTGTTATGAGGACAATTTGAGACAATCACAGTTGCATATCTGGCCCAAAGAATGCAGTCACTAAATGGCAGGTTTTATTGTGATGTGTAGCCCCAGAGCATAGCATCAGGTACAGAACACAGTAAGTGCTTCATAATTGCTTATCAAATGAAAAATTGCCATTAAATGCCAGGCACCACACTAAGCTCTTTATGTACATCATCTCATTTCATTCTCACAAGAATTGTACTGAGAAAGGGCGCCTGGGTGGCTCAGTTGGTTAAGCGACTGCCTTCAGCTCAGGTCATGATCCTGGAGTCCTGGGATCGAGTCCCGCATCGGGCTCCCTGCTCAGCGGAGAGTCTGCTTCTCCCTCTGACCCTCCTCCCTCTCGTGCCCTCTCTCATTCTCTCTCTCGCAAAAAAAAAAAAAAAAAAAAAAAAAGAATTGTACTGAGAAGGCACTATTACCATTTCCAATTTACACAGAAAGCATCTGAGGCTTAGATTTGCATAACCAAGGTCTCAAAGCTGGTAAGTGTCAGAGCAAGGATTTCAACATCTTTGGTGATCAAAAAAAAAAAATAGCCGATTGAATGAGAGAATGAAAGTTAAGAGACTTACCCAGAGTCAGTTAGTGGTGAGGGAGAGCCAGCACCATTGCTCTTGGTCAGTGTGCTCTCCGTAGTCTTGGAACCATCTCTGTGAATGAACTGAGAGTAGATGGAGGCCAGTATTTGGCAATTTGTGTCTAGTATGTGCAAAGGCTATGTCCTAACTACCCCTGTTGATAAACTGAAGTGCTTAGTGAATAAACACATCTTAAATAAATTGGAGGCTCTAGTGTTTAGCCAACTGGCAACAGCACTACCAGATCTCTTTCCCAAAAACTAAGAAAAAGTACCATCCAAGCTACTGATTTCAGGTTGTTTTGTATCATGGACATTTGCATTGAGGTTATTAGAGTCAGGATGTGAGATCCTCTCTGGCATGATAACCTAACCACATCCAGGGGGGCTTAACTAAGGAAATTCAAAGAAGAAGGAAGAGAAACTCACTGTGCTCATTATTTACATTATCCCTCCTCCCAGTTTGGTTCCCCAAAGTGCACTGAAAAAGAAGGAAGAGGAAGAGTAGGAGGAGAAGAAGAGGGGCAGGGAGGAGGAGGAGACAATCCAGTTCCTAGTTTTCCTGCCCAAATAATGTTCTTCTTGTTCACTGGGAAGGAAAAGGGAGATGTTTAGGTAGATATCTGATTTTGAAGACTTGTAAACAATCCCAAATCCCAAACTTGAAAGGCAGCGGAAGGAGTATGAGCTTTTGTAGTAGGCAGACCTGGCTTTAAACCCCTACTCTTCCACTTACTGGCCGTGTAAGCTTAGTCTCCGTGTGGTATGCCACACTCCCTTCTTGACCCCTTGCACCCCAAAGCACATGTCCAGTAAATGACGGTCATTATTATCTTTCTAAACATAAGTAATATCAGAAGGATTTCAGTGTGAGAGTGAGGCTGAGAGTTAAGGCAGGTGACAGAACTAAAAGTGAGACTGAATTTGGAGGTGAAGTGAGTGAAAAAGCCAAAAGCAGGCCTTTGGAGTTTATTATGTTGCCGTGCTGATGGTACATCATAGCATCTGTTCTGTCACCTATCCTGGAACCTCTATTCAGCCAAACAGGTACAAAGGGTAATGCCAGCAAAGCAGAAGCAGGTAGGAACAGTAACCTCAGTTAATTTAAAAAACTAGGAACGTCCAGAAACCTACTTGAGAATGCCACGTCATGATAAACTGAAACAGACACACAAAGTTGTTTGATGGTATGATTTAGAGGGAGGGAAGTATATTCGTTTCCCTTGGCTGTTGTAACAAATTATCACAAACTTGGTTGCGTAAAACAGAAATGTATTCTTTCACAGCCAGAAGTTTGACATCAGTTTCACATGGCAGAAATCAAGGTGCTGGCAGGGCTGTGCTCCCTCCAGAGGCTCTAGGGGAGAATCCACTTCGCGCCTTTCCCAGCTTTCAGTGGCTGCTGGCTTTCCTTCTCTTGTGGCCACAGCACTCGCTGGACTCTGTCTCTTTGGTCACGTTGCCGCCTCCTCCTTTGTGTGTATCACATCCCTTCTGCCTCTGTCTTAGGAGAACACTGGGCTGAACGTAGGGTCCACCCAAATGATCAAGAACAATTCCCTCATCTCAAGATCCTTACTTAATCACATCTACAAAGACCTCTTTTCTTTGTAAGTTGAGACTTACAGGTTCATAATCATAATCTTCAGTTGCTGTATTCAGCCTACTACAAGAAGCTTGCTCCAATTTTTTTTTACATTTTACTTTATTTTTAAAGATTTTATTTATTTATTTATTTATTTATTTGAGAGAATGAGACAGAGACAACAAGAGAGCACAAGCTGGGAGGAGAAGGAGAAGCAGACTCCCTGCCAAGCAGGGAGCCCGACTCTGGGCTTGATCCCAGGAGCCCCGGGATCATGACCTGAGCCGAAGGCAGATGCTTAACCACTGAGTCACCCAGGTGCCCCAGAAGCTTGCTCCAATTTAACCATCATCCCTAAATGGGATAACTCTCTCATCTGTTTGTTTGTTTGTTTTCATTTAATTCGGTTGTTTTAATTATAAAAACAATTGATGTTCAGTGTAGACATTTGAGAAATACAAAAAAAAAGTTAAAGAAAAACAAAAAGGAAAGGAAAAGAAATTAGATAAAAAATCATGTGTACTCCTCTCACCCAGGAAAAGCCAGCCCCTCACCAATGAGCATTTTTCTAGGCTGGGTCTTATACCCAACAAAAAAGGAAGAACAGGAAAAAGAAGATAAAGGTAAATAGGATAGAACAAGTGATTTGGAGGCTAATAGATAGGCTGGTAATTCTCATAACGGATATGTACAGGGGAGCCTAATTTAAAATAAATGTAGAACTACGAAATGATTAAATGACATTACCTGGGGCAGGAGAGGCCTAAGTGCGGATATGCGGACATGACACTCTGTTTTCAGAGGTGGGAAGTTTAGCTTTGGCCCCTCACTCTAAAACCCCTGAATGTGTCCATTACCACTTCATTCACTCCCAGAGGTCAGAGCCTGGCTTGCTAATCTGTCCTGTCATAGGCTTTTCTCGAGTCCTTATCAGCCTTCCTCAGTGCGTCAATGTTATGAAGACTAGGGGAGTCTGGCAGAGTCCCTGCTCCTCCCAGGGTATATATCAAAGGGCAGCAGGAGCTGTGACAGAAGGCAAATATTCAGACCAGAGCCAGATGTGGAACTGAAACAGCAAGAGGAAAAGCAAGAGTATCAGGTAAAAAAAGTGTTTTTTTTTAATCTCATCCATCTCAACTTAGGGGTAATTTATGTCTGAGAACACAAAGGGCTTAGTAAAAGAGTAGCTCACTTGTAAACTTGTAAAGGACAGCGAGTGAGAAATTTGGGGAAGTTTAGAAAGGATGTTCGTATGGAGCTAGAATCTCAGAAAACTTTGTATCTATCATATTCGTTGTCAGCATCCAAGTAGCATCAATGAGACTTGGCAGTCCGGAGAGTATAGGTCTGCTAGTTCAAAGGCAATTTGATTTGTTCTGTGGGCCCCAGCCAGTGGAAATTATAGGGAGACAAATTACAGTTGAAAAATCAGGAAGCCATTTCAAACAACTGTCAGAAAATAGAAGGGTCTAATTTGAGAAGTACTGAGTTAGTGGTTGCTGGAGGTGTTCAAGCAGTTGCTGGAAAGCAATTTGTTGGGAGTTGGGAATATTATAGAGAGGACTTAAGAATCAGACAAATGGGGGCACCTGGCTGGCTCAGTCGGAGGAGTGTGTGATTCTTAATCTCGGGGTCATGAGTTCAAGCCCTATGTTGAGTATAGAAATTACTTTAAATAATTTTTAAAAAGAGAATCAGATGAATGGTTAGGCCAGAAGATCTTTACAGCTCCTTCCAACACTTCTGTGATCTTATTATATCAATTGAATGTTATCAGAAATTTCTCTAAGAGCCATACTTTTACATTTACCTAGAGAAGATGCTCCTGTATGAAAAAACAATTCATCATGTTAATTCTGGTTTGCCTGGAAGAGTGAGAAGGCAACCAAGAGCAAACTAATGGCAGAGGAGGGTAGCCGTCCTGTGGGATGCCTGCTTTTTTCCCCTTGGTGGGTACAAACAACACCCACATGGCCTCTGCTTGGCAAAAATCAACAGAAGAAATGGCTCTCTTTTCCTAAAGGAAGAATTTTGATTTTGATTTGGGTTAGTAAATATTTTGTTTTGCAATTAACAAAAGCTCAGGGGGTTGTTTCTGAAACATTTGCTGCAGAGCCCTGATTTCAATTTGGGTGGCTGTTCTCTGGTCTGTGAAGCAAAAAGGAGATTGACCACAGTTTAATGACTATGTCCCAAAGTCTCAGTTCTCTTCTACGCCTTAGAGGTTCCCACGGCACAGGGCAGAACTATTGAGGAGGGAAAGAAAACTCCTGCCCCTACCTCGCACTGTGTATGAAGAAATGTATTTTTAGAAGAAGCGTTGAGGAGGGTGCCTGGGTGGCTCAGTCGGTTAAATGTCTGCCTTCAGCTCAGGTCATGATCCCAGGGTCCTGGGATCGAGCCCTGCATCAGGCTCCTTACTTAGCGGGAAGCCTGCTTCTCCCTCTCCCACTACCCCTGCTTGTGTTCCCTCTCTCGATATGTCTCTCTCTGTCAAACAAATAAATAAAATCTTAAAAAAAAAAAAAAAATATATATATATATATATATATATAAAGAAGCGTTGAGGAGTCACACTGATTTCTGCATTTGGTATCAATAGACATTCTTTCAGGAGTAAAATTTTTTAATTGTATAAAATAGGGCATAAGGAAAACCAAATTTTATGGGTTTTTTTTATAGCAAGATCTTCTACCTCACATATACCTCAGGACTATCCTCCCTTAGTTCTCTATTGCCTTCCTTCCTTTCCTCTTTGAATTATAAATAGGAGCATCTTCTGGTTTCAACCTCTGTTTCTGCATATTTTCTAATAACTTGCTTTGGCTCCCATGCCAACCTATGCCCTTTAGATCTGGGCTCACTGTTGCCACTTCCTGATTTTAAATAAAAAACAACTCAAAACTTCAGCAATGTAACTTTTCCATGATGGCAAAATATTAAGCATTCATCTTCATCTACGCCTGTTCATGCTGGAAAGGCTTGGGGTCTTGGCAAAGTTGTTAGAGAACGGTAATATCAAAGATTATCTCCAATGCTGAAATGTATCTCCAATAATTTATGACTTCGAAGAAAATATTGTAATCTCTGGGATTCTTGTTAACGTAGAAACCACGTTTCTGTCCAGGTTATTTACTGGAACCTCTTTCTCTTACCGTTTGGACCACAGAGTGGCTGCTAGGATGGCCGGCCTCCAGACCAACATGGAAATGCTCTACCCCGAGACAGTTGTACACGTGGGCAGGGTGAATTTTGGAGAAGAGAACAGGAAGAAGATGACCAATAGCTATCTGAAAAGAACCGAGAATAAGAAAATCATCCAGGCCACGTGTGCCCTGTTAAACTCTGGAGGGGGTGTGATCAAAGCAGAGATTGATGATAAAACCTACAGTTACCGATGCCATGGGCTGGGACAGGATCTGGAAACTTCTTTCCAACAGCTCCTTCCTTCCGGTTCACAGAAATACCTTGACTACATGCAGCAGGGGCATGATCTCCTAATTTTTGTGAAGTCCTGGAGCCCAGATGTTTTCAGCCTCCCCCTCCGGATTTGCAGCTTGCGCTCCAATCTCTACCAGAGAGCTGTGACCTCCACGGTCAACCTGAATGCTGGCAGTGCTCTGGAGCTCCTCAGAGAGAAGCAGTCTAGAGCCCAAAGAGGGAGATTGGGAGTGAAGGAGCTGAGTTCTCAGAAAGTTCCCGACAGAGACATTCAGGAAGAGGAAGACATGAGGATTTCTGCCTCAGAGTTGTTTCAAAAGGACAAGCTCACATATAAGGAGAAACTCAATTTTACCGAGTCAACCCATGTGGAGTTTAAAAGGTTCACCACCAAAAAGATTGTCCCCCGGATTAAAGAAATGCTGCCTCATTATGTTTCTGCATTTGCCAACACCCTCGGGGGATACCTCATTTTTGGGGTCGATGATAAGAGCAAAGAAGTGTTTGGATGTAAGAAAGAAAAAGTGAACCCTGACTTGCTGAAAAAAGAAATAGAAAACTGTATAGAAAAGTTGCCAACGTTCCACTTCTGCTGTGAGAAGCCACAGGTGCATTTCACTACCAAAATCTTGAATGTGTACCAGAAAGACGTCCTGTACGGCTACGTCTGTGTGGTTCAAGTAGAGCCCTTCTGCTGTGTTGTATTCTCAGGGACCCCGGATTCCTGGATCATGAGGGACAATTCTGTCACAAGGCTGACGGCGGAGCACTGGGTGGCCATGATGCTGGGTGTTCAGTCAGGTAAAACCGAAGGAAGTCGTGATCCCCTCCACAGGGAGGAGCCCCTTCTGTGTCCTCTGTGGCTGTTCTCTCAGGTATTTTAGTTGAAGCAGATAAAGCTATTTTGCTTATAAATATTCTCCCATTACAGGGTTTTTTTAAAAAAAATATTTTCAGTTCCAGGGTGCCTGGCTGGCTCAGTCGGTGGAGTGTGCAACTCTTGATCTTGGGGTCGTGAGTTCGAGCCCCACTTTGGGTGCAGGGATTCTTTAAAATCAAATCTTTAAAAAATATGTCTTTTCAGTTCCAAAGACTCAGAATATGAACTCTCTGAGGTCAAGAAATGCTTGGGTGTTAGTCCACTTTGGGAAAGTTTTCCCATCAGCCATGAGTTAGTGAAAGTTCCCTTTTATTCAGGGTAACTGCCTGTTGAAAGAATTTTGCAGGCTGATATCCCTCGTCAAAAACATGCACCAACAGTGTCACTCTAAAAATGGTGTTTGAGAGAAACACTGTTTAAGGATGACTCCACTAATTCTTTTGAGGGAAGCTTGTTGACAAACTTGAATGGTTCCTGTAACATTAGGAGCTAACACCCTTAACCAGTGGGCTTGGGGCACCACCAAGTGGGGGAAAAAAACAATGCAAAAAGGAGATGCTGGGCAGGGGTGGGGGTGGGGGAGGTTGACTCCTAGCGGTTTCACTTCCCTTGCAGTCTGGCTGGAATCAGCCCTGGTGATTTCTAATCAATCCCTAAAGGACTTACAGGCTGAACAAAGCTTATCAGTTTGCCTTCATGGTCAATATGTTTCAAATTTGATAAATGAAGCTGGGATCAAGACTTGAGTGATTTTGCTGGATCATTCTCCTGTCCTCAATTGGAGTTTACTTTTCTCATATACACACACCCCAAACTAGAGATCCTGCCACTTTCTATTCCATCTAAGCCTTGAATGGGGGCTTAAACACACTATAACAATATAAAAAAATACTGTGCTTAACTTTTTCTGATTCTAGCCCCCTTGCCCACGCTAAGCCTTTCCTCTTAGGGATGACCAGGAATCAGAATATCAGAGTTAGAAGGAAATGTAAGGGTTACCAGCTCACTTTGGCACGGGAGAGAAGATAAGTGACTTGCCCAAGATGAGACACACAGTGACTTAGAAGATGGGTGACCCTGCTGGAGTCCCCAGACTTCCTTTCCTAACCTATGTGAACTGTTTGAGGCATAGAAAGTGTGAGAGTGTCTCAGGCACGATGCACATCTCATGTCAACAGTAGTAAAAGCAATAGAACGAGTTTTCTGGGGTGCCTGGGTGGAGTTGGTTAAGTGTCTTGACTCTTGATTTCGGCTCAGGTCATGATCTCAGTGTTATGAGATTGAGCCCCGTGTGGGCCTCGGTGCTGGGCGTGGAGCCTGCTTAAGATTCTCTCTCTCCTCCCCCTCTTTAAAAAAAAAAAGAAGAGTTTTCTTTTTTTGTCTGAAACAACTTGCCATGTATTTGCTTAGCAACTTCCAGTTTGGCCACCGACTCCAGCTTTCCCATGAGTGTACCAGCTCCATCAGCACTGGGAAGCCCATCATCTCCCATGAAAGTCCTGGAATTGAAGGGGCCTCTACAACAACGTCTGTTTCCAGGTATTCCCTCTTGATTTCAGCTGAAGGGACTGTTTTCTAAAATTCAGTTGCCAGGCACCTGACTGGCTCAGTCGGCACAGCTTGTGACTTGATCTCGGGGTTGTGAGTTTGAGCCCCACGTTGGGCATAGAGTTGATTGATAATAAGTTGGGAGGAATTGGTAGCAATTAGTCCAAGGCTTTCTCCTTAGAGGAGGTCAAATGTAGGATTTAGCAGACATAATGGTCCTGAAATAATAAATATAATGACCCTTGCTTCTCAGTTGTTGTATCCACACTACATTTTTGTGTACTTTGGGGTTTCCAGTCACATATGGCTTTTGTTCTCCAAATTTGAGAGAATTTAGTCTAAATTCCTTAAGTCTATACCATAAGAGAACTGCCCCTGGGCTTTCCAATGAGAAGGAGGTGAGCCATGGGGTCACCTGGACTTTTCCTAAAGCAGAGCTTCCCAAACTGGGCACTATTGACATTCAAGCTGGACAATTCTTTGTTGAGAGGGGCTGCCCTGTGAACTGTTGGATGTTTAGCAGCATTCCTGCCCTCTACTCACTATAGATGCCCATAGCACCTCTCCAGCTATAACAAAAAATATTCCAGACATTGCCATAGGCCCCCCCAGGGGGCAAAATTGCCACAGGTTAAGAATCAATGTTCTGAAGGCAAGTTCTTACTTCCCTAAAGCATCAGGTTCACACACACACACAGAAAAACCCTTAGCAGAAAGGAATACCTTCCTCGCAGGAGTGGACCACTTCCGGTTGAGGAGGGGGTGCTAGCAGGCTTTTCTGTGGAGACTCCTCCCTGTTGCCTTCCCCTGTATGAGAGCTGCCAGAAATGGGAACTTCAGAGTCCTGGCCTGTGAAGAGGCGATACTTTCTTTTTAAGAAAATATTAATTAATTTTTAATTTTAATTCCATTATAGTTAACATAAAATGTTGTATTAGTTTCGGGGATACAATACAGTAATTCAGCAGTTCCATATATTACTCAGTGCTCATCAAGATAAGTGTACTCTTAATCCCCTTCACCTAATTTATCCATCCCCCCCCGCCCACCTCCTCTCTGATAACCATCTGATTATTTATAGTTAAGAGTCCATTTTTCGGTTTGTGTCTTTTTTCCTCCTTTGTTCATTTGTTTTGTTTCTTAAATTCCACATATGAGTGAAATCATATGTATTTGTCTTTCTTGGACTGACTTTTCTCTCTTAGCATTATGCTCTCGAGATCCATCCATGTCATTGCAAATGGCAAGGTTTCATTCTTTTTTATGGCCGAACAATATTCCATTGTATATATGTACCGCATCTTCTCTATCCCTTCATCTATCGGTGGACACCTGGGCTGCTTCCATAGTTTGGCTATTGTAAGTAAAGCTACAATAAACATAGGGGTGCCTATATCTCTTCCTATTAGTGTTTTCGTGTTCTTCGGGTAAATACCCAGTTTTATGATGACTGTATCTCTCTAGATATGTCTCCTGAGGCAAGGGAGACAAAAGCAAAAACAAATTATTGGGACTACATCAAAATAAAGAGGGGTGCTTTCTTTGTACCCAAGGAAACCCGCAGTTCCATGGCTAGATTCATTTCTTCCTCTGATGTTGCAGGAATACTTACAATATGCTTTTGTAAATTTTAGTTACTTCTATCTCTTGCATTTTCAGTGACATGGGAAGAGATACAGTTTAAACCAGAATCCCTCTGTAAGAAGCTCTTCTCAGATCATAAAGGACTCAAGGAATTAATGAAGACACAGATATATCCTTGTTCTCAGGGGATTGTGATATTTTCTAGAAGCTGGGCTAGTGATGTTGGCTTAAGGAAAGAACAGGATGTCCTGTGTGATGCTCTCCTCATAGCGGTGAACAGTCCCCTGGTACTCTATACAATCTTAATAAACCCTGGTTGGAATGGAGGGCTTGAGTATGCCCGAAATACTGCTCATCAGTTAAAACAGAAACTGGGAACTGTTGGTGGTTACACAGGGAAAGTGTGTGTTATCCCGAGGCTGATGTACCTGCCCAGCACACAGCATAGCCCTGGTGAAATCCTCGTGCACTACCCCCAATCCTACAGGCTTGCCACCAAGGACGAAGTGGAAGATTTGTTGCAGGCCTTTATCGTAGTCTCACTGTGTTCTCAATCTCTTCTGAGTGACCGGCTGGGCTGTGAATTTTTCAACTTGCTCATAGAGGAGCAGTGTGAGTTGCTTTCAGAGAGCCTTCAGGAGACACGAGAAATGTTCATCCATTGCTTTCCGGGAACCAGGAAGACAGCCCTGGCCATAAAAATCATGGAGAAAATTAAGGATTTGTTCCAGTGCAAACCAAAAGAGATCCTTTATGTTTGTGAAAGTGACTCCTTAAAGGATTATGTGACGTAAGAATTCCACTAGCTCAACACAATAAATATTTTTAGTCTTTTCCGCAGTATCAAAAAAGTTTAATTTGTGTTTTTAGTTTTAAGACTTTGCAATGTATTAGCTGCATAAATGTGAGAGCCCAAACTGTATACACATTTCCAAATGATCAGGTAGTTGAGCTATAAATGGGTACTTTGCAATGCCCAGGCTTAAACATCTCATTACAAATTAGCCAACTATACATCACCTTATGTTTCTCTAACTAGAAACATTTTTTTCCCCTACAATCTCTGGCCTTCACTTTAAGAAAAGAAGAAATAAACTTATTTTGCTTTATATATACTTTTTGCTTGATATTTAATGCTTTAAAGTCATAGAGTATTTTAGTTCATTAGACATGATACCTAACAGGAACTTGAATTTAAATACCATATGATTTTGTTTATAAAATATTTTCATTCGTTTGACTTCTTCTGAACCAACAATTTCAGAAAACATGGAAATCTGCCTCTGATTTAAATCTTCACCTTTCAATTTAGTAAAAGAAATGGCTGTTATACAATCCAACAAATGAGGGCAAACTCATTTTAATTTTTGGTTTGGTTTACTTATTTATTCAATAAATCTTCTCTGGGTACCACTTATATGCTAAGAATGTGTACATTTAGTGTTAGCGGGTAAAAAACATATTGAAGACCCGGCCATAAAGCCTAATAAAGGAGACAAAGAAAAAAATAAGCAATGTGAGTGTTATGCAATTAGTATGATAATAAAGATATGCTTAACTTAGGCTGGAGGTTGGTCAATAAATAGTCACTAGGGAAGAAGATCCTTGGGCATACTCTTAAGAAGTCAGTAGAAGTGGATAAAATGAGGGCTTTTTAAGCAAAGGGCACACAGCAAATGCAAAGGCACACGAGAGAATCAGAATGGTGGGTCTGACTGGGCCAGTGGGGTCGGGGTGGGGGGAATGTGGCAGGTGATGAAGTTGGAAAGGAGGTAGATGCCAAATTGTGGAGGATGTCATAAACTGTGCTGACTATGCATTACAGGTAAGTTTAAAAATATCCCAGTCAAAAGGCAGATTCAACAAGTATCTGTTGAAGCCCAGGATAAGGGGGCTAAGAATAGTGCTTTTCTTCAAGAAGTCTACACAGTCTAAATTGGGAGAGAACATGAGTAGGTGTGATTCAAGGCATAGGGAGTAAAACCCCAAGGACTGTATATGTAAAATCAGGAAATCTGTAGGAATGAGTGATATTAGTTGGATCCAAATTAGAGGAGGCAAGAAACAGCCAAGTTATGTAGCCAAGGTGTATAAATATATAAGTTTTTTAACAAACTTGGTTATATATACTTATAAATTTATATCTATTTATTATATATATATTAAACATGGTTATTTCTTATATCCTCTAATATGCTGAAACATATTCTAAAGGAACACTGAGCTAAGGAGACATAGTAGCAGTTCCAGAGAGCCATAGCCCAGTAGCTGTTACCCTCTTGACGTGTCACAGAGCTCAGCAACCTCCTGATGCTTTCCTTAGGAAAATCTAGAGAGGCTTTGGTTTTTACTACAAGTAAGTGGGGGAAATAGGACTTGCTTTAGAGGAATTTGTACTAGCTCATACCTCTTTTGCACATAAAATTATGTCTCTAGGGACCTGCTCTCCAGCTCTAAAAAGGACAGAAAGTTAAGTAATGGTAGTAAGAGGCATAAATTATTTTTGAGATTTCCTTTACATGTAATAAGCTTGTCTTCAGGGTTTGCCAAGCAGCAGAAATAGACTAGTAATAGAAATAAAATCTCCTACCTGGGTTCATTTCAAAAAGTTTCACATGCAGATTTAGTTAGATAACCCCAAAGAGTAAGATTTGCAATTACGTATTATTCTCTCTGTCAGGTCACTTGTAAGTAGAGTGGTTTTGTCGTGTTCATGATACCACTGAATCAGTGAACCAGCCTCTAGATGAGAACTAGACTCTGATTCCAACCCACATAGTAATGAATACACGGTGTTCCCTTTGTTTATATGCCTGAAACCTTATTCTCTCTGGCATCCTTACAGCCAACAAACCACCTGTCAAGCTGTGACCCGGAAGACCTTCTTACAAGAGGAGTTCCTAAAGATTAAGCATATAGTGATGGATGAGACTGAGAATTTCTGCAGCAAATATGGAGACTGGTACTTGAAGGCCAGGAGCATCACCCATCCAAAGGTGAAGGGAGCTGGGAGTGAAAACCTTCATCGTGGGATTCTCTGGATTTTTCTGGACCCTTTCCAAGTCCGTCATGCAGATATTAATGGCCTCCCCCCTCCATCTGCTCAGTTTCCTCGAAAGACAATCACCAATGGGATCCACTGTGCTCTAGAAATAGCAATGGTCATGAAAGAAGAAATGAAGAGGATCAAAGCCAATCCACCCTCCAGCATGTCCCCAGACACACTGTCATTGTTCAGGGAAGATGCCTATGAGGAAGCAATGTGTGCCCTGGCCCTGCCTGGGGTGTGTGAGACAGAGACTAACCTGACTATGGAACAGATTGTAAAACGGGTGGCAGAAAGGTGTCACGACCTGTTCCAATGTGGCTATCGGCCCAAAGACATTGCAATTCTGTGCAGGAGAGGGGAGGACAGAGGACGCTACGAGCTTGCCCTGCTAAAAGCAATGGAATTATTTGAAGCCCATGGAGCAACAAAGGTTGCGTTCAGCCAGGCCCCTGGTGTTTGGGGCAGTCACATCATTTTCGACAGTATTCAGCAGTTTTCAGGTCTGGAGAGGAATATTGTATTTGGGCTTAGTCCAGAATGCGCCCTGTCAGAAGAAGCTCATAAGCTCTGCTTTGCCTCACGAGCCATTAAACATCTTTACCTGCTCTATGAAAAGAGGGCAGCTTTCTGAAAATTATTTTAACAATACAGGCAGCCAGAAAGAGCAGAGTCCCTTCTCCCAGGCACTTTCTCACGTATTATCAGTGAGGAGATCAAGGCACAGTAAGTATGGCACGGAACCACAGAAATGTCTCTCGGGAGTGACCCTTCCCTTCTATGTGCTGTCACTGTCCTCTTCCCTGTACAGTCCTAGCAGACTGATGATTGGTCCCCTGCCTCTGGTTTTCCTAGTCCGGTCCATCTTTCAGGGACCAGAGGTTCTCCTTCAATAGAGAACGGAGTATGTGACATCCCCTGCCAATGTATCTGCAGTGAGTCCCCAAAGTCTTCAAGCCAAACCAATTTCCAAGGCTTTCCATTCTACACCCTGACTTACTCCCCCAACACATCCTTTGTTCTATCTCCTTTCCCAATATGTCTAAGGCACCCCAGCCTTGCTGGCCTATGTTGGGAGTGGTAGGTAGGATGCCCTCCAGGCTACTAACTTTGGGTATCTCAAGGGCAACACCTTGGTTAGCACCTCCTACTGGCTATGGGTCTCAAGCTTTATGGGCCTAGAATTTGATTTCTTCTTTGTGCTAAGTATGGCTTAGTCTCTTGGGGATGGCTTTATGCTAATCAAGCTCACAAAAGACCGATGCGCAGATGAAAATCTCACTCTGCGAATTTACAGTGAGGATTGTAGGAATAGGTGGGCCAGAAGCTTTTGCTAATCAGTATATTCAATAGTAACATAGGAGGCCAAATTATATAAGCATAGCTTTGCGGCGATGGTAATCTCATTCAAATGTATGAAGACTCAAAGCATTGTTAGACTATTGTGATCATCTCTAAAATAGGGATATTTTGACCACGAGAACTAGACAGGTCAGGTTTACAAAATAAAGCAAATTTAGAAGGCTAAGGGTGACTAGGTATTCCACATCCTCTGCCTCAGCTGAAATTTCTCTTCTCTCCTAGTTTCTAAAGTTTCCAGGTTGACCACCAGCCTTCTTCCTCACTCCTCCCAACACACACACACACAGACACACATTCTGCTCCCATTCATTCTCCACCTGTTGATACATTCACATAGGCTCCAAACCACTTATCCTCTGCTGCTGGCCTGGGAAGTGGTCTGTCTCTAAGAGGCCTTTGCACATCCCTGAGCTCCTCTGTTATGATTTGGTGTTAATGTTACTCTAATTCTGAGTTTCCAGGGAGCCCAGAAGGCAACTCTACCACCTACCCCCACCCCCACCCCTGTACACACTCTTGGCTCCTGGCTGTGCTCTCTTCTCAGCCTTCAAACTCTTGTCTGCCCCTCTACCTGCTGAAATCCTTGCTTGCCGGTCAAGTCCTTGTTCAAATGCCCAACTCCTCAAGTAAACTTTCACCACCCCCTACCTTCAATTTGGTCTCCCCTTTTGCAGCCATTCTGTGGCTTAAAAGACTTCTGATGATAGTGCCAAACTCATTCTAAGCCGTGCCAGAGAAGTAGCCGTTGGCATCGTCAGATCTTCGCAATACCCTCCTATCACGTCTTCTTTCCAATGTATGGGAAATAGAAATAAAAATCAAAGTTCCCTTTCTCTAGTCAGCTCCCCAAGTAGCGAAGCCAATGCTGTGCTCTTCAACGCAGTCCCGCTGTCCTGTCTGTAAGAATTGTTACGTTGCTTTGGAAATACTCCGATTTCCAGATTGTTTTTAATTCTGGAAAGGTTTAGGACAACCTTATTGATACTGGGGAGGCATGAATGCAAAAGACAGTGTGGAAGTAGTCCTCTGGCTATAATTTCAGATAAAACCTATCAGCTTTCCAAGGGGTGAGAGAGCAGGCAGGGCTTGGAAAAGCATTCCTAGCGGCCTTTTTAATTGCCCAGGCCACCAGATGGGCTAGTCTGAACCTATTGGCCAGCTGTCTCAGCAAATGGATTGAACAGAAGAACTTCTCCCCTGCCTCTTGCTGCTTCAGTTACTTGACATTTCCTCCTTTGTACATTTCCTTGGGGTTTTGGGGGTACTCTGGGTGGGAGAAATAAAGTTCAACAATTAATTAGCTTCTGATGAAGGAAAGATACCAGTGCATGAACATTTGGATAATGGGAGATGTGTGAATTCTCTAAAAATAAAGAGTCAAAAGTGGAGAGGGATTAGGGGAATAGAAAACAGGGCACCTGGGTGGCTCAGTCGTTAATGGTCTGCCTTCAGCTCAGGTCATGATCCCAGGGTCCTGGGATCGAGCCCCGCATCAGGCTCCCTGCTCAGCGGGAAGCCTGCTTCTCCCTCTCCCACTCTCCCTGCTTGTGTTCCCTCTCTCGCTGTGTCTCCCTCTGTCAAATAAATAAATAAAATCTTTAAAAAAAAAAAAAAAGAAAACAGGGAATTGCTATATTTTAGTCATAAGCCTCAGTACTGTTCAACTTTTTAAAATGATATGTATATATTATATAATTTGATGAAATAATCATTTTTAAAAGAATTGTTTTATGTATCGAATTGGAGAGTCTATCAATTCTTAGTCTCCTCCAACAGCTCAGTTTGGCTTAAAGTAGAAAGCCTAACTCAGTGGTTCTCAACCCTGGCTACTCATTAAAATCATCTGCCCTGCGGCACAGAGGCTTTAAAAAATACCTGTGGTCTGGGGTGTGGGGGTGGTGCAGATGGTGCAGTTGACTGAGCGCCTGACTCTTGATTTCAGCTCAGGTCTGGATCTCAGGGTCATCATTTCAAGCCCTGTGTTGGGCTCCACACTGGGTGTGGAGCCTACTTAAAACAAACAAACAAACAAACAAACGAACAAAAAACCCAGTGATCAGGCCAGTCAACCAATTAAATAAGCATCTCTGGGTATTGGCTTGAGCATCTATATTTTTTAAAAGTCATACAGATGATTCTAATATACCACCAGGTTGAGAACTATTGAGCCCAAGTCTGTTCTTTTTGTCCTCAAATAGATGTATACACATATTTCTCTTCCCATCAGACCTGGAGAGTAAGGATGGTCACTTATACATCTTTATTTCCCCAAATGCTGCTACTGCAATACCTCAAACGTAGCAAGTGCTCAGTAACTATTGCTTGAATGGACTTGCTGCTTTCAGAAAATTGGAATCTGCTAGCGACAATGCCTCTATTCACTGACCTGGATATCTAATTTTGGAGCCTTCAAAGAGGTCAGTGTGGAGAATAATCAGCACTGAAACAATGAAGAATAAGAGAATGAAGGAATTTAAACTGTTTTTAGGCAAGAGGTAAAATTAAAGGTCCATGTTGCTGGAAGTTCATTAGATTTGAGTTTGAGATTTGGAACTGGTGGGGACTGAGAATAATTGACTTAGAAATCTACTTTTCTACAGACTCTTAATATACTGCATAAAACAATTCATTTGATGAAATAACTTACTGTTATAAGCATCTAAAACTTACTTTAAAAAAGAAGGTGATATATAATTCTATTGTGTAAGTTTAAGAAATGGACAAAGACAAAATTAAAAGTTCTTCTGTTATCCAGGCATACCTTTTTTAAATTTTTGCTTATTTATTTCCATTCTTCATTGATATACAAAAAATTATCAAGTTGCACAATTTTATATCCTGTGTGCATTTTCTCCATTGAACCTTTTTGTGAAGCATTGTTGTAGGTTGCATTATTGTTCCCAATACTTCACTCTCCATGCTATACTCTTTGTAGTTCCTAATATTAGAGCAGGAGGATATCCCCACGCCACCCCGTGATGTGGGCGTGGCCATGTGACTTATTTGGCTGATGAAATGTCAGTTGTGATGTGCACAGATGCTTTACCATTTCAGCAGTATGCCTGGTCTCTTGGGTTTCTGTTCCTGCCATGCAAAGATAGGTCTCAGGCAGCCCACCAGTCACTGATGAGTGACAGATGTGAAACAGGCTTGCACTCAGCTCTCGGCCTGAAGCCAAGTTCGACTGATCCTGACTAGGTTAGCCAAAACCCAGCTGACCTACAAATGCAAATGTGAGAAGTGCCTGCTTAGTATTGTCTGCCTGAGATTTCAAGGTTTTTACAGCATAATATTCCAGCAGATTATAATTTTACACTATCAAAATTAAGCCAGGCACATAGGCATACAGACTTTTCTTTCTTTGGTATGTTTATAAACCCCCAGAGATGAGATTCTTGGATCAAAAAGGTGGCCTAGATAAAAGATTCACCTCATTTATGTAGTGTTCTGATGGGAAGTGGATAGGAAAGGCCCAAGGACTGTACCTGACCATGCAGATGTGTTGCCTTAAATAAGAGAACAAGATGCTGACATCAGATTTGATGACAAAAGGGCACTGGTGTCTCAGAAACAGGTGCATGGAGAATAAAACCAAGGCTCATCACCCTAGCCCAGGACCTAAGAGGAAGATCTTAACTTGGAGAATTACAGATGGGAACATTGTACAACCTTAACATGATATGGAAAAAATACTCTCGTCACTTAAAACCTATGTAGGGTACTATCTCAGAGAAAAGACAAGATAGGATGTCTCTGACCATAAATAGGACTTTTTTCTGAAGAGAAACTGTAGCATGGAGAACCCTATTTAGGGAAAGAGGAGGAAGTGGAGAGGTAAACTAGATTTCCTAAGAAGCTGAGCTGCCTCAGTTCCCCCAAGGTTTTGGGGAGACTGAACATTAAATTGTTTTTGAGAAACTTCAATTGGAAGTAAGTACAAAATTTAAAATAACTGTATGTTATTATTAATCAAGGTCTTACTACAACCAGCAACTAATGCTGATTGCTAATGCTTTGCCTACATTCTCACAGTCTCTGAGAGGTAGCTACACATTATCTCCATTTTAGAGATGACAAAACTGAGGCACAGAGAATTTAACTTTCTCAAAGGTACATGTTTGGTAAGTGCTCAAGCTGGGTAAATAAGTAGACTCTTTGGTATGGTAATCTTAACTTGAGGACATATAAATACTCTGAAAATACTCTCTGGAGGCAAAAAATACTCGTATTTGCTATCAGGATCCTCTGTCAAGCTCTCATCTCTAGAAAGCATTGGTCTCCATTGTAAGGGAAACAGCTGACTAGTCTATACTGTTTCCTATATTTAACATCTGTCACTTCTCCCAGAGGCTCTGGATCATTCTGGAAAAATCTGAATTTCTTCTTCTGTAAAGCTAAGGATTAGATTCAGGTCATATTCCTGACGCATCTAAGGTCAGGCACTCCTAACGGGGACTGCTGTTGTATCTTGTCTTCTCCTACTGCGACACTGGAGGTGATTTAGAATGTAAAGTCCCACCTTCCTTCTTCCTTTAAAATCCCTTAGAATATATTTATATCCATTTCTGTCTATCTATCATCTATCTATTTATCTATCTATCTATCTATCTATCTATCTATCTATCTATCATCTATCATCTATCTATCTATCATCTATCATCTATCTATCTATCTATCTATCTATCTATCTATCTATCTATCATCTATCTATCTATCTATCTATCTATCTATCTATCTATCTATCTATCATCTATAAGAGTAGATCTTGCTGGTTATCAAATGAAATGGGCATTTCAAAAGTTTCAGGGACAGTGTTTTCCCTCTGAAGCTACCTCCCCCATAAAGGGAAGAGGAGCCTTGAGCTGCCTATTCAATATCTTCAGTTGACAGAGGCAACATGATTTTAGAATAAATTTTCAATAAATAAGCTTCAAAGAAATAAGTTTTCAATTTTGTTCCTTCTTTCATCTCCACCTAAGATGGAAGTGAAGAACGAGAAATTAGGACATAGCTACTATCTGCTTTCTCTTCTTATTGTTTACAGCTTCAGAATTATCTCAGACTATTTGCATTTAAAATCCACCTTCAGGGGTGCCTGGGTGGCTCAGTCAGTTAAGCATCCAGCTTGATTTCAGTCAAGTTCTGATCTCAGGGTCCTGGTACCTAGCCTTGCATCAGGCTCCCTGCTCAACAGAGAGTCTGCTTCTCCCTCTCCCTCTGCCCCTCCCACCACTCATACTCTCTCTCTCAAATAAATAAATAAAATCTTAAAAAAAGAATAAAACAGGGCACCTGGGTGGCTCAGTTGGTTAAACGTCTGCCTTCGGCTCAGGTCATGATCCCAGGGTCCTGGGATTGAGCCCCACATTGGGCTCCCTGCTCAGTGGGGAGTCTGCCCTTCCCTCTCCCTCTGCCTTGCCCTCCTGCTTGTGCTCTCTCTCTCTTTCTCAAAATAATACATTTAAAAAAATAGAATAAAATAAAATCCACCTTCAGGGGCGCCTGGGGGGCTCAGTCAATTAAGCGTCTGACTCTTGATTTCCACTCATGTCATGATCTCAGGGTTCCAGGATTGGGCTCCGAGGTGGGCGTGGAGCCTGCCTAAGATTCTCTCTCCCTCTGCGCCCATGCCCAGCTCGCTCGTGCTCTCTCTTCTCTCTCTAAAAATAAATAAATAAAATATTTAAAATCCACCTTCACGCCTGCTTTAATCAGGGAAGGCTATCTTCTTGGCCCAATTATACAGCTTGGAAGAGGCATGTGTTGGGTAGGGCTAGGGTAGGGGTAGTGAGGGATCCAGGGGCTTGGTTCCAAAACAGCTTGATATGACAAATACACACCATCAGTCAATGGCTTATCCATCAAAATACTTCTACAGCTCCATTCCTGTATCCTCTACTCTACAAGATTATAGCTAACCTATAATAAGTACTATGTGTCAGATGCTGTGCAAAATGTTTTAAACATTATATCTTTTATCCTCCCAGCCACTGTTGAATTATATATAGCAGCTCCAGGTAAGGTAGGATAAGGTGGTGTTCAGGGCAAGAGTCCTAAGGGTCAGCCTGACCCTGGCTTTGTATTCCAACTTTAAATTGGCTAGGTGACCTCAGGCAAGTTAATTTCCCCCTTTAAGACTCCACTTTCCTGTCTGTAAAACAAGAATGACATTCATACCTGTGCCTTAGATAAAGATGAGGATTGAAATAAATAACACATTTAAATAAATGTGACCAATGGGTGGAAAGCTCTTGATAAATTTTGGCCCTGATTAGATCTAATTTAGCTGAGGAAGCTGTGACTTAAAGGTAAATACCTTGCCCAAGATCACAGACCTAGTAGATTCTGAACCCAAGATCTGAACCCATGTCCGCCTGATTCCAAATTCCATTTTAGCCTCTATGCTCTTCTGCCTTCCCATACAGCAAAGCCAAAGGCGTGAGTCTCCATATTGACAGGAATTTATTTGATTTGAAACTGAGACGAGGATTGGGTATATTTAGAATATTTGTGATATTAAGCAACAGGGTGATTCTTATCTTCTAGATTTTTTCTACAAAATCAATATGATACCTAAAATGACTTACATAACGGACATGTTCAGAGAAAAGCATCTTCCACACTAATAAACTTCAGAACTATACCCTTCCTTACTAGGTCTGTATAGTGACATTACAGAAAGATTCAAAGTAGAGAGGGACAAAAGAAAACTCATCCCCATTCCTGCCACCGTGTCACACGGCTGGTCTCGTTTCTGCTTATTCATTTCCAGTGTCAGTCGGCGGCAGATATGTTTTAACAGAGTTGTAATCACAGTGCACATTCCATTTTGTATCCTGTTTGGCTTGATTGCTTGTACGCCCTCCTCATTCTGCAGTCTCCCTGCAATAAGTGCAACAGTTTCCACGTTGCAGCTGAGGGAGGGCGACTCTCAGCCCAGCAGAGACCCTCAGGTGTCCCCGTGGGTTTCTTGGCCCCGTCTACCTGAACCTCCTCCCACAGAGAGGAATATGATGACAGGCCAGTAAAAGATGCAAAGCTCTTGAGCAAACTCCATAAGATACTGGGGTGGGGGTGAAGTGCAGACATTTGAGGGAACTCCGCAACAGAGTAACACAATTAGGACAGAAGCATTCTTCTTCCTTCCTTTGCCCACAGGTCACTGTGGGAAGCTGGCTTAGGGGGTTGTGCCCTCCCCAAAGAGTGGCAGTTGCCAGGTACACTGCTCAGGAGGTCTATAAAACCAAACTCTGCTTGGCCAAAGGTACTTAAACAGTGCTTTCCAAATTTGCCTGACAAGAATCACCTGGTGTGATTGTTAAAATTCCAGATTCCCTGTCCCCCCTGCCCCCCCAGGCACTTAGGGCAGGTGCCTAAGCATCTGTACTTTGGAGACCATTTGGGAAGCATTGTATTGAATGTTTAAACGCATGTGGCCAGTGCCTGGATGACAGGAAGAACACCCACCCACTAAGATTGCTCCACAGGAATGACCACAGTTTGCATGGGGCTGAGCTTTAAGGCATTCATGTACTTGTGTGGGCTTCAGAGTCGGATGTGACAAGGCTCAAATATGGACTCAAGCACCCAAATGTAATCTGGGCAGGATAACTGATTTTTTTTATATAAAATGGAAAAAATAACATTATATACTTCAGATGGTTGTTATAAAGATTACGTGCTTTTGTGTGTGTGTGTGCTTGGCACAAACCCAAGTGTCAAAACCAGTAGCTATTAAACCACTACTAAATTTCCAGAGCCTTGCATATGGTCAAACCGTGATTAGGAGAAGTTATTTTATCAACTATGTTACTTCACCCTCCTGAAGCTTAGTTCCTTCCCAGGGATAAGGAGGAAATATGAAATGCTTATTAGCACAGGGTTTGGCCCAACACTAATCCTCTGTGAACAGTGGCTATTAAGACATCCCCTGGACTCTGCTGAGTTTTTCTCAGTGGACGCTCTTCAAATATGATTTTTTAAAAGGCTGTGTCTCTCAGCTAATTTGTGGGTTGGAATACTTTTGTGCGATCAGATAATTACCCACTCTGTATGCCACATGTAGGCAATGTCATGAAGTGATAACGCTGGCCAGATTTGGTACAAATTGGATTTGGGTGGCAATCTATAATACTAGTAATTGATATGACAGCCTACCATAAATAGTAAGCCAAAAGACGGTGATAATAAGAGATAGGAAATAGGAGTCTAGCAGTTCCTGAACATGGCTGACCATACAATCACCTGGGCATCTTAAAAATACTATTGATTCAGGGGCGCCTGGGTGGCTCAGTCATTAAGCGTCTGCCTTTGGCTCGGGTCATGATCCCAGAGTCCTGGGATCGAGCCCTGCATCGGGCTCCGTGCTCCGCGGGAAGCCTGCTTCTCCCTCTCCCACTCCCCCTGCTTGTGTTCCCTCTCTCACTGTCTCTCTCTCTGTCAAATAAGTAAAATCTTTCAAAATAAATAAATTAAACAAACAAACAAACAAATAAACTGCTTTATAAAGAAAAAATACTATTGATTCAGGGGCGCCTGACCCTCCTCCCTCTCATGCTCTCTGTCTCTCATTCTCTCTCTCGAATAAATAAATAAAATCTTAAAAAAAAATTATTGATTCATTACTTGATTCTACATGTCGAGGAGAGGGGCCCTAGAATCTGCATTTTTTTAAAGATTTTTTAAATTTATTCATGAGAGACAGAGAGAGAGCCAGAGGGAGAAGCAGACCCCTGCTGAGCAAGGAGCCCAACGTGGGACTGAGTCCCAGGACCCAAGGATCATGACCTGAGCCAAAGGCAGACGCTCAACTGACTGAGCCACCCAGGCACCCCCTTGAACCTGCATTTTTAAAAAAGTGTTGTGAAAGGTTCTGACGGGCAGTCAAGATTGGGAATTAATGATCTAGCTCATGACATCTCAAACTCAATTTCCTCTATGCATGACACCTTTTCTCATAGTTAAAAATCCATATTGTGGTTAAAAAAGCTCCTCTTGGGGGCAGAGGAAGATGGCGGAGGAGTAGGAGACCTGGATTTCATCTCCTCTCAGGAATTCAGCTGGATGGGGATCAAACCATTCTGAACACCTACAAACTCAACAGGAGATCGAAGAAAAGAATAGCAACAACTCTCTCATCAGAAAAGCGACCACTTTCTGGAAGGTAGGACGTGCGGAGAAGTGAATCCGAGGCGATATTCGGGAGGATAGACGGTGGGGGAGGGGCCTCTGTTGCAGCTTCTGGCAAGTGATAGAGCTGCGGAGCACAAAATCGGAAGTTTTAGAAGTCGGCTCCGCTGAGGGACGTCACTCGGTGGCTAAGCGGGGGGTGGAACCCTCATGGGACAGTGTGGTCTCAGGACCCTCGGGGTCACAGAAAGACCGGGGGTGCCTGAGTGCAGCTGAGCTCCCAGGTATCGGAGCAGGGAAGCCGGCTGCAGAGACGGAGCCCAGGCGAAGGCTTTCAGCTCGGGGTCACCATAAACCATGATCTGCGGCACAGTTGGGCCACTGCTCCTCCAGCAGGGACCCAACAAGGGGCAGATCCGGGGAGACTCACCTTCCTCCCCCGGGAGGAGCCGTGCGGAAGCGCACCCCAGGGATCTACTGGGTTTGGAGACTCCACCCGGGGTCGGGTGCCAGAGATAGAAACGCTCGGTCACAGGCCGGGTGAGCACAGAGTGTGGCCGGAGACCAGGGAGACGGGAGCAACTGACTGCTTTTGTCTGGGGGCGCACTGAGGAGTGGGACCCGAGTTCTCAACTCCTCTGGGGTGGAGATTGGAGGCCGCCATTTTCACTCTCCGCCTCCAAAGCTGTACGGAAAGCTTGCAGGGAACAAAAGCTCCAGAGAGCAAACCCAAGCAGATTACTAAGCCCGGACTGGGCAAGGGCGGGGCAATTCCGCCTCCAGCAAAGACATTTGGGAACGACGGCAACAGGCCCCTCCCCCAGAAGATCAGCAAGAACAGCCAGCCAAGACCAAGTTTACCAATCAATGAGAACGGCAGAACTCCAGTGCTAGGGGAATACTGCACATAGAATTCATGGCTTTTTTACCATGATTCTTTAGTCTTTCAAAGTTAATTTTTTTTAAATGTCTTTTTTTTTTTTGAATTTTTCTTTTTCCCTTTTTCAACCAACATCTTATCAATCCCTTTTTTATTTTATTTTAATTTTAATTTAATTTTATTTTTTTAAAGATTTTATTTATTTATTTGACAGAGAGAGACACAGCGAGAGAGGGAACACAAGCAGGGGGAGAGGGAGAGAAGCAGGCTTCCCATGGAGCAGGGAGCCTGATGCGGGGCTTGATCCCAGGACCCTGGGATCATGACCTGAGCCGAAGGCAGATGCTTAACAACTGAGCCACCCAGACGCCCCAACCCCTTTTTTAAAAAAACATTTTTATTTTTCATTTTTAGAGTCATATTCTATCCCTTCATAGTAGTTACCCTTATTTTTGACATATATATATAAGTTGTTCCCTCTTTAAAATTTTGAGATACAGTTTCTTCTAACAGATCAAAATATACCCTAAATCTCTAGTGTATGGCTTTGTTCTAGTTTCCTGCCTGATCACATTCTCTCCCTTTTGTTCCTTTTCTTTTTTTTTAAATCCTCTTCTTTCTTTTTGCAAACAACTTATTATTAATTCCTTTTATAAAATTTTTTATAATTTTCATCTTTACATTCATATTCCATCATTTCATCGTATTAACCCTTATTTTTGTACATATAGAAGTTTTTCTTTCTTTAAAATTTTGGGAGGCACTTTCTTCTAACAGACCAAAATACACCCAAAATCTAGTATGTGGCACTGATCTATGTACCAGCCTGATCATATTTGATCATATTCTGTTTTTTGTTTTGTTTTGTTCTGTTTTGCTTGTTTTTATTTTTTTCTTTTTCTTTTTTCTTTCTTTCCCTCTCTTTTCCCCCAGTTTTAGGTCTTTTCTGATTGGTTTAGAGTATATTTTCTGGGGACGTTGTTACTCTGCTAGCATTTTGTTCTCTCATTCATCTATTCTCCTCTGCACAAAATGACAAGATGGAAAAAATCACCTCAACAAAAAGAAAAAGAGGCAGTACTGACTGCAAGGGACCTACTCAAAACGGACATTAGTATGATGTCGGAACTAGAGTTCAGAATGATGATTTTAAAGATACTAGCTGGGCTTGAAAAAAGCATGGAAGTTACTAGAGAAACTCTTTCTGGAGAAATAAAAGAACTAAAATCTAACCAAGGCAAAATAAAAAAGGCTATTAATGAGGTGCAATAAAAAATGGGGGTGCTAACTGCTAGGATAAATGAGGCAGAAGAGAGAATTAGTGATATAGAAGACCAAATGATGGATAATAAAGAAGCTGGGAAAAAGAGAGATAAACAACTACTGGATTACGAGGGCAGAATTCGAGAGATAAGTGATACCATAAGACAAAACAACATTAGAATAATTGGGATCCCAGAAGAAGAAGAAAGAGAGAGAGGGGCAGAAGGTATATTGGAGCAAATTATAGCAGAGAACTTCCCTAATTTGGGGAAGGAAACAGGCATCAGAATCCAGGAAGCACAGAGAATCCCTCTCAAAATCAATAAAAATAGGTCAACAGGCCGACGTCTAATAGTAAAACTTACGACTCTCAGAGAGAAAGAGAAAAACCTGAAAGCAGCTCAGGACAAAAGGTCTGTAACCTACAATGGTAGAAACATTAGATTGCCAACAGACCTATCCACAGAGACCTGGCAGGCCACAAAGGACTGGCAGGATATATTCAGAGCACTAAATGAGAAAAATATGCAGCCAAGAATACTCTATCCAGCTAGGCTGTCATTGAAAATTGAAGGAGAGATAAAAAGCTTCCAGGACAAACAAATACTAAAGGAATTTGCAAACACGAAACCAGCCCTACAAGAAATCTTGAAAGGGGTCCTCTAAGCAAAGAGAGAGCCTAAAAGCAACATAGACCAGAAAGGAACACAGACAATATACAGTAACAGTCACCTTACAGGCAATACAATGGCACTAAATTCCTATCTTTCAATAGTTACCCTGAATGTAAATGGGCTCAATGCCCCAATCAAGAGACACAGGCTATCAGATTAGATTAAAAAACAAGACCCATCGATATGCTGTCTGCAAGAGATTCATTTTAGACCCAAAGACACCCCCAGATTGAAAGTGAGGGGGTGGAAAACCATTTACCATGCTAATGGACACCAAAAGAAAGCTGGGGTGGCAATCCTGATATCAGACAAATTAGATTTTAAACCAAAGACTGTAATAAGAGATGAGGAAGGACACTATATCCTACTTAAAGGGTCTATCCAACAAGAAGATCTAACAATTGTAAATATCTATGCTGCTAACATGGGAGTGGCCAATTATATAAGGCAATTAATAACAAAAGCAAAGAAACATATTGACAACAATACAATAATAGTGGGGGACCTTAACACCCCTCTCACTGAAATGGACAGATCATCTAAGCAAAAGATCAACAAGGAAATAAAGACTTTAAATGACACACTGGACCAGATGGACTTCACAGACATATTCAGAACATTCCATCCCAAAGCAATAGTATATTCCAATATACATTCTTCTCTAGTGCCCATGGAACATTCTCCAGAATAGATCACATCCTAGGTCACAAATCAGGTCTCAACCAGTACCAAAAGATTGGGATCATTCCCTGCCTATTTTCAGACCACAATGCTTTGAAACTAGAACTCAGTCACAAGAAGAAATTTGGAAAGGACTCAAATACATGGAGGCCAAAGAGCATCCTACTAAAGAATGAATGGGTCAGCCAGGAAATTAAAGAAGAATTAAAAAAAATTCATGGAAACCAATGAACATGAAAACACAACTGTTCAAAATCCTTGGGATGCAGCAAAGGCAGTCCTAAGAGGAAAGTATATAGCAATACAAGCCTTTCTCAGGAAACAAGAAAGTTCTCAAATCACAACCTAACCCTACACCTAAAGGAGCTGGAGAAAGTACAGCAAATAAAGCCTAAACCCAGCAGGAGAAGAGAAATAATAAAGATCAGAGCAGAAATCAATGAAATAGAAACCAAAAGAACAGTAGAACAGATCAACGAAACTAGGAGCTGGTTCTTTGAAAGAATTAACAAGATTGATAAACCCCTGGCCAGACTTATCAAAAAGAAAAGAGAAATGACCCAAATCAACAAAATCATGAACAAAAGAGAGATCACAACCAACACCAAAGAAATACAAACAATTATAAGAACATATTATGAGCAACTCTACGCCAGCAAATTAGATAACCTGGAAGAAATGGATGCATTCCTAGAGATGTATCAACTACCAAAACTGAACCAGGAAGAAATAGAAAACCTGAACAGACCTACAACCACTAAGGAAATCGAAGCAGTCATCAAAAATCTCCCAACCAACAAAAGCCCAGGGCCACATGGCTTCCCAGGGGAATTCTACCAAACATTTCAAGAAGAATTAATACCTATTCTTCTGAAACTGTTCCAAAAAATAGAAATGGAAGGAAAACTTCCAAACTGTTTTATGAGGCCACCATTACCTTGATCCCCAAACCAGACAAAGACCCCATCAAAAAGGAGAATTACAGACCAATATCCCTGATGAAGATGGATGCAAAAATTCTCACCAAAATACTAGCCAATAGGATCCAACAGTACATTAAAAGGATTATTCACCAAGACCAAGTGGGATTTATCCCTGGGCTGCAAGTTTGGTTCAACATCCGCAAATCAATCAATGTGATACATTAACAAAAGAAAGAACAAGAATCATATGATCCTCTCAATAGATGCAGAAAAAGCATTTGACATTTCCCTAGCCAGGGACAAGGTCAGGAACGCGGCAGGGATGTCCACTATCACCACTGCTATTCAACATAGTATTGGAAGTCCTAGCCACAGCAATCAGACAACAAAAATAAATCAAAGGCATCCAAATCGGCAAAGAAGAAGTCAAAGTGTCACTCTTTGCAGATGATATGATACTTTATGTGGAAAACGCCAAAGACTCCACCCCAAAACTGCTAGAACTCATACAGGAATTCAGTAAAGTGACTACATCAAAAATATAAAATCAATGCAAAGAAATCAGTGGCATTCCTATACACCAACAATAGGACAGAAGAAAGAGAAATTAAGGAGTCGATCCCATTTACAATTGCACCCAAAGCCATAAGATACCTAGGAATAAATCTAACCAAAGAGGCAAAGGATCTGTACTCAGAAAACTATAAAATACTCATGAAAGAAATTGAGGAAGACACAAAGAAATGGAAAAACGTGCCATGCTCATGGATTGGAAGAACAAATATTGTGAAGATGTCAATGCTACCTAGAGCAATCTACACATTCAATGCAATCCCCATCAAAATACCGACTACTTTTTTCAAACAAATGGAACAAATAATCCTAAAAGTCGTATGGAACCAGAAAAGACCCCGCATAGCCAGAGGAATGTTAAAAAAGAAAAGCAAAGCTGGCGGCATCAGAATTCTGGACTTCCAGCTCTATTACAGAGCTGTCATCATCAAGACAGTATGGTGCTGGCACAAAAACAGACACATCAATCAATGGAACAGAATAGAGAGCCCAGAAATGGACCCTCAACTCTATGGTCAACTAATCTTTGACAAAGCAGGAAAGAACGTCCAATGGAAAAAAGACAGTCTCTTCAACAAATGGTGTTGGAAAATTAGACAGCCACATGCAGAAGAATGAAACTGGACCATTTCCTTACACCACACACAAAAATAGACTCCCAATGGTTGAAAGACCTCAATGTGAGACAGGAGTCCATCAAAATCCTAAAGGAGAACAAAGGCAGCATCCTCTTCGACCTCAGCCGCAGCAACTTATTCCTAGAAACTTCGCCAAAGGCAAGGGAAGCAAGGGCAAAAATGAACTATTGGGACTTCATCAAGATTAAAAGCTTTTGCAAAGCAAAGGAAACAGTCAACAAAACCAAAAGACAACCGACAGAATGGGAGAAGATATTTGCAAATGACATATCAGATAAAGGGCTAGTATCCAAAATCTATAAAGAACTCATCAAACTCAACACCCAAAGAACAAATGATCCAATCAAGAAATGGGCGGAAGACATGAACAGACATTTTTCCAAAGAAGACATCCAAATGGCCAACAGACACATGAAAAAGTGCTCAATATTGCTCGGCATCAGGGAAATCCAAATCAAAACCTCAATGAGATACCACCTCACACCAGTCAGAATGGCTAAAATGAACAAGCCAGGAAATGACAGATGTTGGCGGGGATGCGGAGAAAGGGGAACCCTCCAACACTGTTGGTGGGAATACAAGCTGGTGCAGCCACTCTGGAAAACAGTATGGAGGTTCCTCAAAAAGTTGAAAATAGAGCTACCATATGATCCAGCAATTGCACTACTGGGTATTTACCCCAAAGATACAAAAGTAGGGATCCGAAGGGGTACGTGCACCCCGATGTTTATAGCAGCAATGTCCACAATAGCCAAACTGTGGAAAGAGCCAAGATGTCCATCAACAAACGAATGGATAAAGATGTGGTATATATATACACAATGGAATATTATGCCGCCATCAAAAGGAATGAGATCTTGCCGTTTGCAACGACGTGGATGGAACTGGAGGGTGTTATGCTGAGCGAAATAAGTCAATCAGAGAAAGACATGTATCATATGACCTCACTGATATGAGGAATTCTTAATTGCAGGAAACAAACTGAGGGTTGCTGGAGTGGGGAGTGGTGGGAGGGATGGGGTGGCTGGGTGACAGACATTGGGGAGGTTATGTGCTATGGTGAGTGCTGTGGATTGTGCAAGACTGTTGAATCACAGATCTGTACCTCTGAAAAAAATAATATATGTTAAAAAAAAAAAAGAAGATAGCAGGAGGGGAAGAATGAAGGGGGGGAATTGGAGGGGGAGACGAACCATGAGAGACAATGGGCTCTGAAAAACAAACTGAGGGTTCTAGAGGGGAGGGGGTGGGAGGAATGGTTAGCCTGGTGATGGGTATTAAAGAGGGCACGTTCTGCATGGAGCACTGGGTGTTATGCACAAACAATGAATCATGGAACACTACATCAAAAACTAATGATGTAATATGATTAACATAACAATAAAAAATTTTTAAAAATCCATATTGTAATATTCTTGCAATCTCTAAGAATGGACACCCAAAAGAAACCAAGCAAACCAAACAAAAGCTCAAGGGAATTGTGACTTGTACGGACTGTGGAAGGAAGTGCAGATCGAAGTGGTAAGCAGAAGAAATTTAATCAAAACAATTGTTAACAGCATCAGCAGCCATATCAATAAAAGGAAATCCAGCAGAAATTTCAACAGGGTTTAACTACAGCTCTTGGAATTATAGAAGCTACTAGAAAAAGTAAGTGAGAAAGTCAATGAAATGCACTGTTTAATTCCCTATCTGGCTCTAGCGTTGCTTTTCTTGATTGCATGAAACATTTCTTGAGTAACTTGGGCTTATTTTACAAAATAATAATTCCTCTCTATCTTCTTCCTCTCCAATTCCACTCCCCAGGGATTCCTCCTTAATAACAGTTTGGTGTGTAATCCAAACAGGCTTTTCTGTGGCATCGTTCTCCTTATGATAAACAGTTCCTTTAGAGTCAAACCAGAACTAACTATACTTATTAAAAATGGTGAATTTCTATTAACAGGAAACAGCTTTATTTTCTTTTTTTCTTGAGATGGGGAAGGCAGGCATTAAGAGGTAAGACCATTCTAATTTAATTTCTGGGAAATTGAAACCTGAAAGACAGGAACACGTCTAGCCTCGTGTTCCAAGAAATCAAAACTTTAAAAAGAAGGGAATTTTCTGGGCGCCTGGGTGGCTCAGTTGGTTAAGTGACTGCCTTTGGCTCAGGTCATGATCCCGGAGTCCTGGGGTCAAGTCCCGCATTGGGCTCCCGGCTCAACAGGGAGCCTGCTTCTCCCTCTGACCTTCTCCCCTCATGCTATTTCTCTCTGTCTCTCAAATAAATAAATAAATAAATAAATAAATAAATAAATAAATAAATAAATAAATAAATAAAATCTTCAAAAAAAAAAAGAAGAAGGGAATATTCTAGTTTGGTTTTTCAGAGAAATCAAAACTGGGCACTCCTCCTGGACTTACTCTTGTCCTGGGGCTCAGGTTTACTATCCATTTCTTCTCTTCTCTCTTGTCAGGCTGCAGACACCCAAACAGATCAGATGTCCAGGAGCTTTCTCTTCAACACCCCAACTCTGAAGAATCTTCTTATTACCGAGGTAAGTACAGACTGCCTGGAGAGACCTGAGCCATGCCTTTTCCACAGAAAGAATGGTCACTAAAAAGGACCACAAAACTCTAAGATGAAAATCCAGGGGCACCTGGGTGGCTCAGTCAGTTAAGCAACAGACTCTTGATTTTGGTTCAGGTCATGATCTCAGGGTTGTGAGATGGAGCCCCACTTCGGGTCCATACTGATCGTGGAGCCTGCTTAAGATTCTCTCTCTCCCTCTCCCTCTGCTTCCCACCCCCCACCGCCCCGACACTCCTTGCACTCCCTCTTAAAAAAAAAGAAAGGAAAAGAAAAGAAGACGGAAAAAGAAAAGAAAGAAAAATCCACTCTGTGGCTACAGACCCTTCTAGATACATCCACTTTAGGCATGAGAGGCTTCGGTGGGCATGTCACAGCCACACTTTTCCTGAATGACTAAAACAGTCAGTGAGGAGAACTGGGACTCACCTTTAGCTGAGGCCAGGGGTCCAAGATGCAGGACTCCATTCCAGACAATCTGGCAGAGGTCTGAGACTGACAGTGGTGTAGAAGGTAAGAGAGCAGGCTGATCAAAGATCTGGGGAACAAACTTTCCCATGGGATGGGACCCAGTTAGTGCACTGGCGGAAGCAAAGGGTGTTAAGATTCTTGTCAGTTACTGGACTGTTTGATCTCTATGGGAAAGGTTTCCTTGTTTTTCCTAATGTATACACTGTTTCACTTTCAGGAGGCACTTAAGCCATACTGACCTGGGAGACTCTGACCTAGGTGGATTTTTCCAGGTTGTTTTTGCAAGTGTGTCAAAATACATTTGGCTAGGGGTGCCTGGGTGGCTCAGTCGGTTAAGTGTCTGCCTTTGGCTCAGGTCATGAAACACGGTTCTGGGATCCAGCCCTGCATGGGGCTCCCTGCTCAGCGGGAAGCCTGCTTCTCCCTCTGCCCCTCCCCCACTTGTGCACAAGCGCGCTCTCTCTCTCTTGCTCTCAATCCCTCTATCTCAAATAAATAAAATCTTAAAAAAAATACATTTGGCTCTTTTCTTCCCCAACATTAATTAAACACACTGGAAAGTGAATTTGCCCAACTTTAACAAGTTCTTTCTTTAAATCCTATTGGAGATGGGGCACAAATGAATATATAATTACGAATAATTCAGCAGGTGGAGAGTAAAGAAATATTTCCTCTGTAATAGGAACATAATCATCTGTAACAACAGATATTTATTTTACTAGAGGCAGGCAACACCTACATATATTCTGGGTGTTTTCTCTAGACATCAATCAACATACTCATTTTTACAACACAAATATGCTTTTCTTACTTCAGCCATAAGTGTAAGATGATTTTTAGACCCAAGTTAAATGAACTGTTTCAATATGTGTGTGAACAACAAACTGCTGGAGACCATAATTAGAACATTGAGGTGGGAGAAAGAAAGAAATCAGAGGAGGTCGTCTAATACTGCTTGTAATTCTGACCAGGCATAACTTTTGTGACCTGAGTCTTCATCTGTGAAATACAAGATCATATAGCATGATGCTGGGGAGCAGAGCCAGGTCTAAAGATGTGGGTTTCTTCTATCCAGTGTCTTTGTGGACTGCAATTTTCTGAGAGGCCCTCATAACCCTACTTCCCCTCACCACAGACCACTCCTTACATTACCATTTCCAAACCACACACACTCATTCAGACACACAAACACTCTCTCTGGCTCCCACAACTCAACCCACTTGCGTGGCCCTGACACCAGAGCCCAGGGGTGTGTGTTTGTGTGTGTGTGTGTGTGTGTGTTTGTGTGTAGACTGATGTTGCCTCAAGTCTTTTTCAAATTAAAAAAACAAAACAAAACCTTCCTGTTACTATCCTAAAATAATGCTTCTCTAGAACGCTTTGTGAATATTATCAAACAGATTTTTGTATTTGAGACAATTTTGACTTTCTATTAATTGTTCATGTGATATTTTATATTAATTAACGGTTTTCTTGTACAATCTTGTATCCTGGGATAAACCCAATTTGGGTTTGTGTGGTATATGTTTAATAATAGTGATGAAAATAAACTTATATAAGTACAAAGCTGTATGACAAACACTTCTTTTGTTACCCCAGATTTTTGTTACCCCCTTGCCCCAAATTGACAGTTGCTGGCATTTTGCCACAGTTACTTCAAGCCTTCTTAAGATTCAATAAATAAAATATTGTAGATAAATTTGAGGCTCTTTTTGCCTCCCATCTCCAGTTTATTTTTCTCTCCTTTTCTCAGAGGTAACCAATATTCTGAGTTTACTGCATATTTTATGGTCTTTTTCACACACACTGTTTTACACACACCTATCCAGGAACAATATGTAACATTGTTGTGTGCGCATGTTTAGCTGATTAAGATGGTATAATTCTAGATGTATACTTTTGTAACTTGATTTTTTTTTTTAAGATTTTTTATTTATTTATTTGAGACAGAGAGAATGAGAGACAGAGAGCATGAGAGGGAGGAGGGTCAGAGGGAGAAGCAGACTCCCTGCCCAGCAGGGAGCCCGATGCGGGACTCGATCCCAGGACTCCAGGATCACGACCTGAGCCGAAGGCAGTCGCTTAACCAACTGAGCCACCCAGGCGCCCTGTAACTTGATCTTTTAACTCTATTTTTTTTTTAAGATTTTATTTATTTATTTGACAGAGAGAGACACAGCGAGAGAGGGAACACAAGCAGGGGGAGTGGGAGAGGGAGAAGCAGGCTCCCCGCAGAGCAGGGAGCCCGATGTGGGACTTGATCCCAGGACCCTGGGATCATGACCTGAGCCGAAGGCAGTCGCTCAACCGACTGAGCCACCCAGGCGCCCTTAATTCTATTTTTTTATGTTTCTCACATCTATGTCAATGTGTGTTTATTCTCTTAAAAATTACTCCTAATATTCCCTCCAATAAATATTAGGGTATTTTGGGGTGTCTCAGTCGTTAAGTGTCTGCCTTTGGCTCAGGTCATGGTTCCAGGGTCCTGGGATTGAGCCCCACATTAGGCTCCCTGCTCCATGGGAAGCCTGCTTCTCCCTCTCCCACTCCCCCTGCTTGTGTTCCCTCTCTCACTGTGTCTCTCAAATAAATAAATAAAATCTTTTAAAAAAATAAGAATTTAAAAATAAATAAATAAATATTAGGGCATTTTATTTCTCCATTCCATTATTGATGGACAGTTAAGCTATTTCCAAAATTTGGTGTTCCAAAAAGTGCTAAAATGACTGTTCTTTTCTCCTTGTACACATTTTTGACTTTTTTTTTTTTTACTGAAGTACAAACCGAAATGTGGAATTGATGGGTCAAGGTTATGTAGATTTCCAGTTTTAGTATAAACTACCAAATTTTCTCCACAATGTTGCACCATTTTATACTGCTACCAATAATGAATCAGAGTTCCAGTTTTCCTACATCTTGGTCAATACTTCATATTGTCAGGTTTACAAAGGTCTCCAGTCTGAAGGGAATGAAATAACTCCTCAGTCTTCCTTTACATTTCTCCATTTTCTCTGAAGCTGAGCATCTTCTCTTGTATTTATTGGCCAGTTATGTTTCTGCTTCAATTCTTTTCAATTATTTTCCCATGTTCCTATTAGATTGTTTAATTTTTTTATTTGTAGACATTCTTTGTATATTCCGATGCTAATACTGTCATTTATGTGTTGCATATATATCCTTTCAACCTATACTTGTTTCTCTTAAAAAAACTTTTTATTTTGGGGGCGCCTGGGTGGCTCAGTTGGTTAAGTGTCTGATTCTGGATTTTGGCTCAGGTCATGATCTCAGGGTCCTGGGAATGAGCCTCACATCGGGCTCATGCCAAGTGTGGTGCCTCCTTGAGATTCTGTCTCCCTCTCCCTCTAAACTACAGCCCCCCTGCTCACATGCAAGCATGAGCTCTCTCTAAAACACACACACACACACAAAAAAAACAGAAATTTTAAAAACCCCTTTTTATTTTGAAATAATTATATATTCACAGGAAGTTTCAAAGATATTGGAGAGAGGTCCTGTGTACCTTTTAGTTTCATCCAATAGTTACATCTTATGTAATTATAGTACAATATCAAAACCAGAAAATTGACATTGGTACAAGAGTACAGTTTTATTGTAAATATGTGTACCTACCACCCTAATCAAGAACAATTCCATCACAAAGATCTCCCTTATGCTACTCCTTTAGAGTTATATACATGCATCTCCCTCCACCACCATCCCTGACCCCTGGCAACCACTAATCTTTATTCTAGCTCTATAATTTTCTAATTTCAAGCATGTTATATAAATGAAATCATGAAGTATGTGACTTTTTGAAATTGGCTCTTCTCACTCAGTATAATGCCTTTAGGATTTATCCAGTTGTGCCTATCAATAGTTTATTCCTTCTTATTTCTGAGTAGTGTTTCATGGTAAGGATGTGCCAGGGTTTGCTGAACTATTCATCTATTGAGGGACACTTTGGATGCTTCCAGTTTGCAGCTCTTACAAATAAAGCTGGTATAGATAATTATGTACAGGTTTTGGGTTTGCATAGATTTTGATTTCTCTGGGATAAATGCCTGGGAGCGCAATTGCTGGGTCATATGGTAAGTGCATATTTCCTTTTTTAAGAAACTTTTCCAAGGATGCCTGGGTGGCTCAGATGGTTAAGCATCTGCCTTTGGCTCAGGTCATGATCTCCAGGTCCTGGGAATGAGCCCCACGTTGGGCTCCCTGCTCAGCAGGGAGTCTGTTTCTCCCTCTCCCTCTGCCACTCCCCCTGCTTGTGCCTCTCTGTGTGTGTCAAATAAGTAAAAATAACATCTTAAAAAAAAAGAAAAGAAACTTTTCCAGAGTGGCTGTACCATTTCACATTCTCATGAGCAATCTATGAGAGATCCAGTTTCTCTGCATCTTCACTAGCATTTGGTGTTGTTGCTGTTTCTTTTAGCCGTTCTTATAGGTGTCTAGTGACATCTAACCATGGTCTTAATATGCATTTCCCAGTGGCTAGTGATGTTGAATGTCTTTTCATGTGCTTTTTTGCCATGTATATCTTCTTTGATGAAATGTCTCTTCATGTCTCTTGTTTATTTTCTAATTAGATTTTCAAAAATTAACACTTTATTTTTCAAAGTAGTTCTAGGTTTACAGAAAAATTGAGCAGAAAGTACAGAGTTCCCGTATCCTTCCTTATTCCCCTTCCAATCTCCCCTGTTATTAATATCTTGCCTTAGTGTGGAATTTGGTATAATTGATGAGCCAGTATTGATTCATTCTTATTTATTAAAGTCCATAGTTTACATTAGGGTCCACTCTTTGTGTGATACATTCTGTGGGTTTTTGACAAATGTATAATGATATGTATCCACCATTATAGTATCATGCAGAACATTTGCACTGTCCTCAAAATCCCTGTGCTCAACCTAGTCTTCCTTACGGTACTCCCTCCTTCCGAACTGAGGATAACCACTGATCTTTTTGCTGTCTCCATCATTTTGCCTTTTCCAGAATGTCATATAGTTGGAATCACACAGTATGTATTTCTATCCCTTTAAGTATTTCCATGTTTAATCAGATCAAAGTGGGAGCATCTTGCTTTAAGATAATTGCGACATCATGGACTGAGGTTTCCTATACTGCTTAGTGAACTGAAGTCGATGCCCCAGTTGGGACCCCAATATTTCTGATGCTGAAGTAATATAGTTCAAAAAGCTGTTTGCTCCTTGTGAGGTGGTAAGGATATGCTAAGGATAACTAAGGGAAGTAGTTACCTTTGAAAAATAGCCCATCTTCAGAAGATATTAGAAAATAAAGACAGGAGGGCACCTGGCTGGCTCAGTCAGTTGAGCATCCACCTTCGGCTCGCGTCATGATCCCAGGGTCCTGTACAGCAGGGAGTCTGCTTCTCCCTCTCCTCTCTGCTCATGCTCTTTCTCTCGCAATCTCTCTTTCTCAAATAAATAAATAAAATCTTTAAAAAAAGAGAAGAAAGACATGAATGTCTCTCAAATCCTATGGTTATATTGATCAGTTTCAACATAAAACTAAGAACTCATATAATTCTAATAGAGGGGACTCTCTAAGATTTCCAGGAGGAAAAAAAAGAAATTAAGGGGCACCTGGGTGGCTCAGTAGTTAAGCGTCTGTCTTCAACTCAGGTCTTGGTCCCAGGGTCCTGGGATCGAGCCCTGCATCGGGCTCCCCTGCTTGGCGGGAAGCCTGCTTCTCCCTCTCCCACTCCCCCTGCTTGTGTTCCCTCTCTCGTTGTGCTTCTCTCTGTCAAATAAATAAATAAACTCTTAAAAAAGAAGAAGAAATTAAGCCAAAATCTCTAATCCTTTAAAGATATCAGCCCTTTAAGAAACAATCTCCACACATGGAGAAAAAAAGAATATAAGCTCAGTGGTCACCCTATAAACAGGACTCTTCGAAACTTACACAAACATTAAATGCATTAAAAAATTTAATTTTCAGAAGCGTGAATTTTATGTTTTCTACTTGAAAAAAGTTAAAATTGAGAAACAAAATACTTAAAGGTAAATACTACATTCGAGAATAAACATGAAAATTAATGCAGAAACAAGAAATAAAACTTAAACAATATTCCATCTTTCTAATATAAGCCATCACTCTCTCTAAAAACTTTTGAATTGAGAAATAGGAAAAGCTGACTTCAGAAGTATGGTCTTATTGCTGATAAAGAAACAGTATATTTAAATTAACTTTAGGCCAGAAATTAGTAGTACTTTAAAAATTTAAGAATCCCTTCTTTACTAATACTTTTTCTTTTAACCCTCTACACAGAACTTTATTAGGGGAGGGCTAGTGGTAAGAGAAGTTCCCTGTGTTGAACAGATTACATCGTGGAGCGCTGGAGCGTAGAGGGTGGCGCTGGGGAGTTCAGGGAGCTTTTAGGAGCGGTCCTGGCCAGGAACAGTTGGACCTGTCAGGGTGGAGGTCAAGGGAACCAGGGTCTCAGAAGCGGCCATACCGGTGGTCTGGCGAAAGTCCTTGGTTTCACCAGTGGCCAGTATGGGGACAGTGGCCAGTATGGGACCGCGGGGGGTGACTAGAGTTCCCGGGTGGCATCAGGACAGGGGCACAGGGACTGATCTCCGGATTGGAGACTCTGACTGGTCTTGGGTTTGGGGGTTTGGAGTTCCGGTTGATTTTGGACTTAAGACTTAAGCGCTGGTCTGGGGATAGTGCTCAGGTCTTGTCAGCGCCTGGGGGCTCACACACACAGCTGAGGTCGGAGGTTCCAGAAGAGGGGCCACAGATGTATGAAGTTGCAGAGGCCACCGCGGGTACATTCGTCCACTGCCGACAGCCTGGCTCCGGGAAGTCACGACAGGAGACCGCTCAGCAAGACTCACAGTCCGCCAGCTGAGTTCGAGCACGGCTTGCTCTGCACACTCGCTGCACTGAAACTTAACAGGGACATTGCCCACGAGGTTGTCTCACACATTCATCTCTTCAATCTCTCCGTACTTTATCTGCAGCTCCGCGAGTCATCGCAGTGTTCCTGCACCTCCCCGTCGCTCATGTGACAATGCGGTCCGTGCGCGGTCTGGGCGGTGCTCTTGGATTCCCGTGCAGGTGGAAGTCCATTTGTTGTGAAGCCCGGAGCACCGACCCCGGCGCCGGCAGGCCCCGATTTGTCCTTCTCAGTCCCGAATATCAAAGCTAAATACCCTCCAACTCTGTCTTACTAATACTTTTCATGGAGATTTTGAGGACTTTAATATTATTTGGTAAAATGAATACAAGAGAATTAAATTTAGTGCTTTTAATTAAGGTATCCCCTTTGTTAAAACTGTTTCTGAATTCAAGGTACACAAAAGGATCATATATCCTCTCCTTGATTTTCCATGGTGTGAACTGAAGAAGCGAAGAAGTCATTCTCAAGACTTTTGGATTGCTTTGGAATTTCCAAAATAACTCCACCTGTTTACTAGCTCAGATGATTGTATTAACTCTACTAAATAAAAAGGGTAGTTTGTGAATGGACAAAGGAGGGAGAGGAGGGGAGATGGAAACGAGAAGGTGGGGGGAGGGAGGGAATATACCGGACTCTTCAGTTGTAGGAATGTTTCCGTTTACTACGGTGGGAAGTAGATACGCGGGTGGTGGTATGCCTTTTTGTACGTCTGAAATATTTCATAATAAAAACGTAACGAATCATTCTTAACTTCATTCCCCCACCCCCCAGGGGTGACCACACGTGGTATCGCTCGGTCTATTTCGGGGAACTGGACGCATCTACAGTTCACCCCGCTGTCCCCCTTTCCCGTGGTGACCACTACTGGGAGGTGGGGCGGCCGACGCCTCCTGCGGGGGGCGAGGTCTGTGCTTCCAGTAAAGGGCAGGGCCCCAGGCAGGCCTCCGTTTCTCTGCGGGGAATCGAAATGCATGGGATGGGGGCCTGGGTGGCTCAGTCGTTAAGCGTCCGCCTTCCGCTGCGGTCATGATCCCAGGGTCCTGGGATCAAGCCCTATGTCGCCTGCTTCTCCCTCTCCCACTTCCCCTGCTTGTGTTCCCTCTCTCGCTGTGTCTCTCTGTCAAATAAATAAATAAAATCTTAAAAAAGAAATGCACTAGGGTCTGCATTTCCGGACCATTCCCGCCCTCCCGGAAATGGTGGGCGGGCACCAATCTGTAGCAGAGCGAGCCCCAGCCCAGCCCCCTGCGGAGTCTTGCCTGCATGGGGACTTTCTGGTCCCTGGCACCAAGGGCGATGCGTTGGGTGGGGGTTGGGGGTTGACTTGCCTTTCGGGGTTCTGGGTGCACCAATCTCAGCGGGAAGACCGCACTTTCAGGGAAAGTTCGCCCACAATGAACTTAGTCTATTTCTTAATATGTTTGCTTTTTATTTTATTTACTTATTTATTTATTTATTTATTTATTTATTTATTTGACAGAGACATAGCGAGAGAGGGAACACAAGCAGGGGGAGTGGGAGAGGGAGAAGCAGGCTTCCCACTGAGCAGGGAGCCGGATGCGGGGCTCGATCCCAGGACCCTGGGATCATGACCCGAGCGGAAGACAGACGCCTAACGACTGAGCCACCCAGGTGCCCCAGTATGTTTGCTTTTTAAAAAACAGGTGTCTTGAAAAAGAAAAAAAAAGCTGTCTTGATGTATAATTAACATACATTAAACTGCACATGTTTAAAGCATACAATTTGATGAATTTTGACATATGTCTCAGCCCTTGAAACCATCATCGTAACCACATTTAAAACAAGGAACAAAGCGGAGCTGGCTGGCGGAAGGAGATTGAAGCACTCCTCTCTGGTATAAAATTTTAGGACGCACAATTCCTCTCCACGACCTCTCCGCTCCCCCCCAAAACCTCTCAGTAATCAAGATAAACACTATTATGGGGTGCCTGGATGGCTCAGATGGCTAAAGCGTGTGTCTTCCGCTCAAGTCATGATCTCAGGTCCTGGGATGGAGCCCCACATCGGGCTACCAGCTCAGCGGGGAGCCTGCTTCTCCTTCTCCCTCTGCCTGCCACTCCCCCTGCTTGTGCTCTCTGTCCTCTCTCTCTCAAATGAATAAATAAAATCTTAAAAAAAAAAGAAACACTATTTTAAAAACCAAAATTCATGCAAAAATCCACAATGAACAAAATATCAAACTTTATTTTTTAAAACATTTTTATTTATTTATTTGACAGAGAAGGAGCCAGCACAAGCGGTGGAGGGGGGGCGGCGGGCAGAGGGAGAGGGAGAAAGTCTCTCCACTGAGCAGGGAGCCTGAAGGGGGTCGCAGACTGAGCCATCCAGGCGCCCCATAATATCAAAACTTTAAATACAGGATCCAACCCTGCAATTGCACAAGGCTGCCTCACTCACTCCACCCTAGTCCTGGTCTGTACTGAAGTATCGAGTACAATGTCGAATAGAAGTAAAAATAAAGGGGAGGAGCAAGATGGCAGAGGAGTAGGAGACCTGGATTTTGTCTCCTCTCAGGAATTCAGCTGGATGGGGATCAAACCATTCTGAACACCTACAAACTCAACAGGAGATCGAAGAAAAGAATAGCAACAACTCTCTCATCAGAAAAGCGACCACTTTCTGGAAGGTAGGACGTGCGGAGAAGTGAATCCGAGGCGATATTCAGGAGGATAGACGGCGGGGGAGGGGCCTCCGTCGGCCACTTCTGGTAAGTGATAGAGCCGCGGAGCACAAAATCGGAACTTCTAGAAGTCGGCTCTGCTGAGGGATGTCACTCCGGTGGCTAAGCGGGGGATGGAACCCTCACGGGACAGTGTGGTCACAGGACCCTCAGGGTCACAGGAAGACCAGAGGTGCCTGAGCGTGGCAGAGCTCCCAGGTAACAGAGCAGGGAAGCCGGCTGTTGAGACAGAGCCCAGGGGCGGGCTCTCAGCTCGGGGTTGCCATAAACCGTGATCCCCGCCACAGTCGGGCCACTGCTCCCCCAGCAGGGACCCAACAAGCGGCAGATCCGGGGAGACTCACCTTCCTCCCCCGGGAGGAGCCGCGCGGGAGGGCACCGCAGGGATCTGCTGGGTTTGGAGACTCCACCCGGGGTCGGGTGCCAGAGATAGAGGCGCGCGGTCGCAGGCCGGGTGAGCACGGAGTGCGGCCGGAGACCGGGGAGACAGGAGTGACTGACGGCTTTTCTCTGGGGGCTCACTGAGGAGCGGGGCCCTGAGTTCTCGGCTCCTCTGGGGTGGAGATTGGGAGGCCGCCATTTTCACTCTCCTCCTCCAAAGCTGTACGGAAAGCTTGCAGGGAACAAAAGCTCCCGAGAGCAAATCTGAGCAGATTACTTAGCCCTGATGGGGCAAGGGCGGGGCAATTCTGCCTCCGGCAGAGACATTTGGAAACCACGGCAACAGGCCCCTCCCCCAGAAGATCAGCAAGAACAGCCACCCAAGACCAAGTTTACCGATCAATGAGAACGGCAGAACTCCAGCGCTAGGGGAATAGTACACATAGAATTCATGGCTTTTTTACCATGATTCTTTAGTCTTTCAAAGTTAATTTTTTTTTAACTGTCTTTTTTTTTTAATTTTTCTTTTTCCCTTTTTCAACCACCATCTTATCAATCCCTTTTTTAAAAAAACATTTTTATTTTTCATTTTTAGAGTCATATTCTATCCCTTCATAGTAGTTACCCATATTTTTGGCATATATATATAAGTTGTTCTCTCTAAAATTTTGAGATAGTTTCTTCTAACAGATCAAAATATACCCTAAATCTCTAGTATATGGTTTTTTTCTACTCTCCTGCCTGATCACATTCTCTCCCTTTTTTTTTCTTCTTTTTTTAAATCCTCTTCTTTATTTTTTCAAACAATTTCTTATCAATTCCTTGTATAAAATTTTTTATAATTTCCATCTTTACAGTCATATTCCATCCCTTCATCATATCAACCCTTATTTTTGTACATATATAAGTTTTTCTTTCTTTAAAATTTTGGGAGGCACTTTCTTCTAACAGACCAAATACACCCAAAATCTAGTGTGTGGCACTGATCTATATACCAGCCTGATCATATTTGATCACATTCTGGTTTTTTTGTTGTTGTTGGTTTTGTTCTGTTTTTGTTTGTTTTTATCTTTATCTTTTTGGTTTTTTTTTTCTTTTTCTTTTTTCTCTCTTTCCCTTTCTTTTCCCACTGTTTCAGGTCTTTTCTGATTTGTTTAGAGTATATTTTCTGGGGATGTTGTTACTCTGCTAGCATTTTGTTCTTTCATTCATCTATTCTCCTCTGCACAAAATGACAAGAAGGAAAAAATCACCTCAACAAAAAGAACAAGAGGTAGTACCGACTGCCAGGGACCTACTCAATACGGACAGTAGTACGATATCAGATCTAGAGTTCAGAATCATCACTTTAAAGATACTACTGGGCTTGAGAAAAGCATGGAAGTTATTAGAGAAACCCTTTCTGGAGAAGTAAAAGAACTAAAATCTAACCAAGTTGAAATCAAAAAGGCTATTAATGAGGTGCAATCAAATATGGGGGCACTAACTGCTAGGATAAATGAGGCAGAAGAGAGAATCAGTGATATAGAAGACCAAATGATGGAAAATAAAGAAGCTGAGAAAAAGAGAGATAAACAGCTACTGGATCACGAGGGCAGAATTCGAGAGATAAGCGATACCATAAGACGAAACAACATTAGAATAATTGGGATCCCAGAAGAAGAAGAAAGAGAGAGAGGGGCAGAAGGTATAATGGAGCAAATTATAGCAGAGAACTTCCCTAATTTGGGGAAGGAAACAGGCATCAAAATCCAGGAAGCACAGAGAACCCCTCTCAAAATCAATAAAAATAGGTCAACAGGCCGACATCTAATAGTAAAACTTATGAGTCTCAGAGACAAAGAGAAAATCCTGAAAGCAGCTCGGGAGAAGAGATATGTAACCTACAGTGGTAGAAACATTAGATTGGCAACAGACCTATCCACAGAGACCTGGCAGGCCAGAAAGGACTGGCAGGATATATTCAGAGCACTAAATGAGAAAAATATGCAGCCAAGAATACTCTATCCAGCTAGGCTGTCACTGAAAATTGAAGGAGAGATCAAAAGCTTCCAGGACAAACAAATACTAAAGGAATTTGCAAACACAAAACCAGCCCTACAAGAAATCTTGAAAGGGGTCCTCTAAGCAAAGAGAGAGCCTAAAAGCAACATAGACCAGAAAGGAACACAGACAATATACAGTAACAGTCACCTTACAGGCAATACAATGGCACTAAATTCCTATCTTTCAATAGTTACCCTGAATGTAAATGGGCTCAATGCCCCAATCAAAAGACACAGGCTATCAGATTGGATTAAAAAACAAGACCCATCGATATGCTGTCTGCCAGAGACTCATTTTAGACCCAAAGACACCCCCAGACTGAAAGTGAGAGGGTGGAAAACCATTTACCATGCTAATGGACACCAAAAGAAAGCTGAGGTGGCAATCCTTATAGCAGACAAATTAGATTTTAAACCAAAGACTGTAATAAGAGATGAGGAAGGACACTATATCCTACTTAAAGGGTCTATCCAATAAGAAGATCTAACAATTATAGATATCTATGCCCCTAACATGGGAGCAGCCAGTTATATAAGGCAATTAATAACAAAAGCAAAGAAACACATCGACAACAATACAATAATAGTGGGGGACTTTAACACCCCCCTCACTGAAATGGACAGATCGTCTAAGCAAAAGATTAACAAGGAAATAAAGACTTTAAATGACACACTGGACCAAATGGACTTCACAGAGATATTCAGAACATTCCACCCCAAAGCAACAGAAGACACATTCTTCTCTAGTGCCCATGGAACATTCTCCAGAATAGATCACATCTTAGGTCATAAATCAGGTCTCAACTGGTACCAAAAGATAGGGATCATTCCCTGCCTATTTTCAGACCACAATGCTTTGAAACTAGAACTCAATCACAAGAGGAAAGTCAGAAAGAACTCAAATACATGGAGGCTAAAGAGCATCCTACTGAAGAATGAATGGGTCAACTGCAAATTAAAGAAGTATTTAAAAAATTCATGAAAACCAATGAAAATCAAAAAACAACTGTTCAAAATCCTTGGGATGCAGTAAAGGCAGTCCTAGGGGGAAAGTATATAGCAATACAAGCCTTTCTCAGGAAACAAGAAAGTTCTCAAATACACAACCTAACCTACACCTAAAGGAGCTGGAGAAAGAACAGCAAATAAAGCCTAAACCCAGCAGGAGAAGAGAAATAATAAAGATCAGAGCAGAAATCAATGAAATAGAAACCAAAAGAACAGTAGAACAGATCAATGAAACTAGGAGCTGGTTCTTTGAAAGAATTAACAAGATTGATAAACCCCTGGCCAGACTTATCCAAAAGAGAAGAGAAATGAGCCAAATCAACAAAATCATGAATGAAAGAGGAGAGATCACAACCAACACCAAAGAAATACAAACAATTATAAGAACATACCAATCAACATGATACAATACATCAACAAAAGAAGGAATAAGAATCATAGGATCCTCTCAATAGATGCAGAAAAGGCATTTGACAAAGTACAGCATCCTTTCTTTTTTTTTTTTTAGTTTTATTTATTTGAGAGAGAGAATGAGATAGAGAGAGCATGAGAGGGGGGAGGGTCAGAGGGAGAAGCAGACTCCCTGCTGAGCAGGGAGCCCGGTGTGGGACTCGATCCCAGGACTCCAGGATCATGACCTGAACCGAAGGTAGTCGCTTAATCAACTGAGCCACACAGGCGCCCCTACAGCATCCTTTCTTGATCAAACTCTTCAGAGTATAGGCATAGAGGGTACATACCTCAATATCATAAAAACCATCTATGAAAAACCTACAGCGAATATCATTCTCAATGGGGAAAAACAGAGCTTTCCCCCTAAGGTCAGGAATGCGGCAGGGATGTCCACTATCACCACTGCTATTCAACATAGTATTGGAAGTCCTAGCCACAGCAATCAGACAACAAAAAGAAATCAAAGGCATCCAAATCGGCAAAGAAGAAGTCAAAGTGTCACTCTTTGCAGATGATATGATACTTTATGTGGAAAACCCCAAAGACTCCACCCCAAAACTGCTAGAACTCATACAGGAATTCAGTAAAGTGGCAGGATATAAAATCAATGCAAAGAAGTCAGTGGCATTCCTATACACCAACAATAGGACAGAAGAAAGAGAAATTAAGGAGTCGATCCCATTTACAATTGCACCCAAAGCCATAAGATACATAGGAATAAATCTAACCAAAGAGGCAAAGGATCTGTACTCAGAAAACTATAAAATACTCATGAAAGAAATTGAGGAAGACACAAAGAAATGGAAAAACGTGCCATGCTCATGGATTGGAAGAACAAATATTGTGAAGATGTCAATGCTACCTAGAGCAATCTACACATTCAATGCAATCCCCATCAAAATACCATCCACTTTTTTCAAACAAATGGAACAAATAATCCTAAAAGTCGTATGGAACCAGAAAAGACCCTGCATAGCCAGAGAAATGTTAAAAAAGAAAAGCAAAACTGGCGGCATCACAATTCCAGACTTCCAGCTCTATTACAAAGCTGTCATCATCAAGACAGTATGGTACTGGCAGAAAAACAGACACATAGATCAATGGAACAGAATAGAGAGCCCAGAAATGGACCCTCAATTCTGTGGTCAACTAATCTTTGACAAAGCAGGAAAGAATGTCCAATGGAAAAAAGACAGTCTCTTCAACAAATGGTGTTGGGAAAATTGGACAGCCACATGCAGAAGAATGAAACTGGACCATTTCCTTACACCACACACAAAAATAGACTCCCAATGGTTGAAAGACCTCAATGTGAGACAGGAGTCCATCAAAATCCTAAAGGAGAACACAGGCAGCAACCTCTTCGACCTCAGCCAAAGCAACTTCTTCCTAGAAACATCGCCAAAGGCAAGGGAAGCAAGGGCAAAAATGAACTATTGGGCCTTCATCAAGATAAAAAGCTTTTGCAAAGCAAAGGAAACAGTCAACAAAACCAAAAGACAACCGACAGAATGGGAGAAGATATTTGCAAATGACATATCAGATAAAGGGCTAGTATCCAAAATCTATAAAAAACTCATCAAACTCAACATCCAAAGAACAAATGATCCAATCAAGAAATGGGCAGAAGACATGAACAGACATTTTTCCAAAGAAGACATCCAAATGGCCAACAGACACATGAAAAAGTGCTCAATATCACATGGCATCAGGGAAATCCAAATCAAAACCTCAATGAGATACCACCTCACACCAGCCAGACTGGCTAAAATTAACAAGTCAGGAAACGACAGATGTTGGTGGGGATGCGGAGAAAGGGGAACCCTCCAACACTGTTGGTGGGAATGCAAGCTGGTGCAGCCACTCTGGAAAACAGTATGGAGGTGCCTCAAAAAGTTGAAAATAGAGCTACCATATGATCCAGCAATTGCACTACTGGGTATTTACCCCAAAGATACAAAAGTAGGGATCCGAAAGTGTACATGCACCCCGATGTTTATAGCAACAATGTCCACAATAGCCAAACTGTGGAAAGAGCCAAGATGTCCATCGACAGATGAATGGATAAAGAAGGGCGGTATATATATACAATGGAATATTATGCAGCCGTCAAAAGGAATGAGATCTTGCCATTTGCAACAACATGGATGGAACTGGAGGGTATTATGTTGAGTGAAATAAGTCAAACAGAGAAAGACATGTATCATATGACCTCACTGATATGAGGAATTCTTAATCTTAGGAAACAAACTGAGGGTTGCTGGAGTGGGGGGTGGGGTGGGAGGGATGGGGTGACTGGGTGATAGACACTGGGGAGGGTATGTGCTCTGGTAAGCGCTGTGAATTGTGCAAGACTGTTGACTCTCAGATCTGTACCTCTGAAACAAATAATGCAATATATGTTAAGAAAAAAAAAAAGAAGGGGTGGAGGATGGGTTGGCCTGGTGGTGGGTATTGAGGAGGGCACATTCTGCATGGAGCACTGGGTGTTGTGCACAAACAATGGATCATGGAACACTTCATCTAAAACTAATGATGTAATGTATGGGGATTAACATAAGAATAAAAAATAAATAAATAAATAAATAAATAAATAAATAAATAAATAAATAAAAAAGAAGAAGGTAGCAGGAGGGGCAGAATGAAGGGGGGGAAGTCGGAGGGGTAAATGAACCATGAGAGACGATGGGCTCTGAAAAACAAACTGAGGGTTCTAGAGGGGAGGGGGGTGGGAGGATGGGTTAGCCTGGTGATGGGTATTGAGGAGGGCACATTCTGCATGGAGCACTGGGTGTTATGCACAAACAATGAATCATGGAACACTACATCTAAAACTAATGATGTAATGTATGGGGATTAACATAAGAATAAAAAAATTTAATAATAAAAAAAAAAGAAGTAAAAATAAAGATCACCCTTGTCTTATTCCAAAACTCTAGAGGAGGTTTTCAATATTTCCTCCCTGGGCGTGATTTTTAATAGTTTTTGTTTTGTAAGTCATCTTTATCGGATTAAGGAAATTTCCTTTTCTTCCTAATTGACTAACAGTTCTTGTTGAATCTTTGTCCCACCTTGGAGGATGAGATACTGGGGTAAACTGTAATATTGTTCAGCAAGATTGGTACCCCTCTCCAGAAGTAGATTATAGTTCTCTGACCCATTGGCGTTAGGATCGGCAATGTGACTTGTTTTGACCAATGAAATAAGAGATGTAATGTGTATTATTTCTAAACAGAAGTTTAAGATGATTTTTCTGTATCTATTGAGATTACCATATAGTGTTCTTTTGTTCTATTAATGTAGTGAATAGGCTGATTGATTTGCAAATATAAATCACTCTTGGATACCTAGAGTAAACCTTTATTTGTCTTGATGTAATATACTTTTTATATATAGCTGTATTCATTTTCCTTACATTTGATTAACATTTTTTAAAAAGTTTATGAGAGAGGTTGGTCTGTAATTTTCCTTTCTTTTAACATCCGTATCAAGTTTTGAAATCAAGGTTAACTGGTCTTGTAGAAAGAGCTAGAAAGTGTTCTCTATTCTATTCTCCAAAAGAGTTTGTGTAAAATTGGTGTTATCTCTTGAATAGTATTCAGAGTAAATTCTCCCAGTAAAAGACAAACATTATTGGACCAAATAAAAAACACCTACATGGACACTCAGGTAAAAACTACATTGCTGTGCTGTTGAGCCATTCATTAGATATGGCTGGTTCCCAAGATCTGGCCAGTGGGATATGATTGGAAATTATGTGTGTAATTTTTGTATTGTGTCCTTAAAAAGAAAGTGTGACTCTACCTTCTCTCTTTCCTGCTAGCTGAACTATGGACAAGATACCAGAAGCTGGGCAGGCATCTTGGGGCACAGCATGGTAAACTTATATTTTCAACAAGGTTCGTGTCCCTATCCAGAAGTAGATCATATTCTCTGCCCCACTGGGGTCAGGGCTGGCAATGTGATTGGTTCTGAGCAATGAAATATGAGCAGACATAATGTGTATTAGCTCTAAGCAGAATTCTTAAGAGTCATTGAGTGGTTCTGTCATGTTCTTTTTCTTCTGACATAAAATGGGCAATATTCCAGATTCAGCCTGGGTTCTGAAATGAAAAAAGAAAGAGAAAGAAAGAAGAAAGAAAGAAGAAAGAAAGAAAGAAAGAAAGAAAGAAAGAAAGAAAGAAAGAAAGAAAGAAAGAAAGAAAGAAAGAAAGAAGGAAATATGGAGACAAATGAACATTTGTTGCTTTAAATCACTGAGACTTTTGGGATAACTTGTTACTACAGCAAAACCTGGCCTGCTCTGATACAGAAATCGGTGCTTAGGGGGAACACTGCAAAACAATAATAAAATGTATTTTAGTAATGCGTGGCTTTGTTTCCAGGGCCAACCAGTGTGCAATGAAAAAGTATTACTGGACGCTGGGTAGATGGCAACCTATGTTATGCAGTAGTTAAATATTTGACAAAACAATCACCTTTAATACCTTGGAATGAAGATAATGTGTTAAGTGAGCCTGTGGATTTTGAGTAAGAGATCAGGAAACAGGTGTTAGTAATTCACCTTAGTTGCTATTTAATAAGCTAATACAGAAGGAAAAAAAACCCTGATGTGCTTAGAAAAGCATTTACTTGTTTGCAAGCAAGAAGGAAAGATAATAGAGTATAAACACTTCTGAACTTTTTAGGGTAGAAAGTTGCAAATGTGTTTCATCTCCAACTAATAAAAGAAATCTAGGAAGGTCTTGGGGTGACAAAGACAAATTCAAACTCAGCCTCTTGGCAAAGATGCAGTTAATGAAGCGGCCATTAAGCCTCTCATCGAAACCTCTGAATCAATTAAGTTGGCAGCAAATAAATTCTTTCAGGGGACAAAACAGCTCGAGAAAAGAGCCTGAATGCATGGTTCTCCTATGGAAGGCTGTTAAGCTCAAGGTACATGTAATTAAATCTACAGAGAGAAGTGTAACTCAAAAAGAATTATAGGTATTGGTACATGGAGTAAATTGGAGCCAAATAGATTCAAACAACAACAACAAATATGTTTTTGATAAAGGTAAATTGCCAAAGAGCCATAATCTGGACTGAAAAAACAAAAACTCTGACTCTTTGTGACATTAGACCCATTCTGCGGGTAAGTGGTGTGTTGAGAAAGTTGCTCAGCATCCAAGGAGGGCATAGTTCTCAATTCCCTCTTTAAATGTGAAGAAGATGTTGGGAAAGGAGGAACTCCATGAGGGTAAAATCAAGAGCCATAGGGAATAATGGAAGGAGGAACCACTTACTGAGAGTAAAATTGATCAGGGAACACTCCCTACCCCAGGTAGGAAGTCTTCACAATTTCTGCTCAGAAGGATTTGAGAATTTCTGTGGACCAGTGACTATTCTGTCCCTCCCATTCTTCCCCTGTCCAAATTGGAGGTGGGGGGATTGAGGTTATCCCATTACTGTTCCAGCCAACTGGAATTGGAGTTAGCTGTAGATTATCATCACTCATATGTAGATGAAAAAATTCTAAACAAAATTTTAGCAAACCAAATCCACCAGTATGTAAAATGATAATACATCATGACTAGGATGGCTTAAATTAGGAATTTATGTTGATTCTAGCATTAGAAGATCAGTGTAATTCATGACAGATTGAAGGATCAAAAGAGAAAAATCATATAATCATCCAGATAGATGGTGAAAAAGCTTTTGATAAAGTTCTGTACTCCTTCAGTAAACACAAGTGAATTTTCATCTACATTAACATTATGTTTTTGCAGCTTTAGGTTTGATGTTTTCTTACAAGCAAAATTGTTAACTATAAACCCATTGTTTATCTGAGAGAGAGAGATATACACATACACAAATAGAGCATAAAGTACTCAGCAGGGCTAGTTACTTGGATTTCTTGCACAACTATTTAGCTTTTTTTTTTAAGTTCAACATGTAACATTTAAAGGCAAATAGGGAGAGACCTATGTGTTTGAAATATAAATGATATATGGATTAGCATGTATATGTGTATTATTAAACACACAATGAACTGACTGGTAAGTGATGTCTAATTGTATGGCTAGCAATGTAATTTATTTAGATTATATTTTGGTACAGCAGTGCATGCTAACCTATGTCTCTGGGTCCTCTTTAATGCCTAAAACTGCCTAGAAATTTCATCTGTCTTAAAAATGTATATATACTTTGTACTGTCTATGCTACAGTATCTCTTCTGCTGTTCTATATTTATTATTTTTAAATATGTGTCATATTTACTACTTAAGTATGAATCCATGGTATTCTGGTTATTTGTTCTAACAATCCTCTGGGGGAAACCTGCTTATCACTTCAGTGGTTTTGAGTTTGCAGTTTCAAAATTGGTTCTTTATTTCATGATTTTTGTAGCTGACATGAAGTTATCCATGTGGAAAAAATAAAAATAAAAGTGATTTCACTGAAAAAAAAAATAGGTTGATACCCATTCATGATAAAAACTCTTAGCAAGGGCACCTGGGTGACTCAGTTGATTAAACAACTGCTCAGGTCATGATCCTGGAGTCCTGGGATCAGAGTCCCACATTGGGCTCCCCCTGCTCTGCTGGGAGCCTGCTTCTCCCTCTGCCTCTGCCTGCCACTCCCCTCCTTGTGCTCTCTCTCTGTCAAATAAATAAATAAATAAATCATTAAAAAAAAAAAACTCAACAAATTAGAAATATTAACAAGCTTTTGGAAATTGACAAAGAGGATTTACAACAAAAACATACAGCAAGGGCGCCTGGGTGGCTCAGGTCATGATCCCAGAGTCCTGGGATGGAGTCCCACATCCGGCACCCTCCTCGGGAGGGGGGCGGGGGGAAGGAGGGAGGGGGAAGCCTGCCTCTCCCTCTCCCACTCCCGCTGCTTGTGTTCCTGCTCTCACTATCTCTGTCTCTGTCAAATAAATAAATAAAATCTTTTTAAAAAAAAACAAACAAAAAACATACAGCAAACATTTTTCGTAGTTAAAAAAATCAGAAAACCAGAGATGTCCTCTTAAGGTAAAGAACATAATTAAAGTGACTACTATCATCACTTCTATTTAGTGTTGCCCTAGAGGTCTTAGCTAATCCATTTGTGCAAAAAAAATTTTTTTAAAGGGCATAAGATTTTGAAAGGAAGGCGATTTGATTGGCTACGGTAAAATAAAAAGTGCAGAAAAATTATTAGAACAATGAGAAAATGTGTCAATTTGTTGGATCCCGAGATCTGAGTGGAAAACAATTGTATTTATATTATCGAACAGGTAGCAAGAAATTTTTTAAAGACACCATTTAAAACTGCCTCAAAAATTAAGGATATAAGAATATCTAGCAAATGACTGCAAGATCCTTACAGATAATTGTATATAACTTCATTGTAAGACATTGAAGAAAATGTAAATAAATATGGAGATGTAGATACATATTTTAAAGATTTTATTTATTTATTTGACAGGGGGAGAGACACAGCGAGAGAAGGAACACAAGCAGGGGGAGTGGAGGAGGGAGAGGCAGACTTCTCGCCGAGCAGGGAGCCCGATGCGGGGCTCGATGCGGGGCTCGATGCGGGGCTCGATCCCAGGACCCTGGAACCATGACCTAAGCCAAACGCAGACGCTTAACAGCTGAGCCACCCAGGAGCCCCAATATGGAGATATATTATGTTCATGGACTAGAAATCGTAATCTCATAGAGAAGCCATTGTCTCCAAACTGATCCATAGATATTTGCAGCACATGTAACCAAAAAATTCTAAAAACCATATGATCAATAAAAATTAAAAGTCTAAAAATATCAGGGCTGCCTTCGGCTCAGGTCATGATCCCAGCGTCCTGGAATCGAGCCCCGCATCGGGCTCCCTGCTCAGCGGGAAGCCTGCTTCTCCCTCTCCCACTCCCCCTGTTTGTGTTCCTGCTCTCGCTCTCTCTCTCTGTGTGTGTCAAATAAATAAATAAAATCTTTTTTTAAAAGTCTAAAAATATTAAATTTGAGAAGTACTTAGAGAAGGAGAGCACGTATACGCTCTGTGACATAATTGGATCTGGGAGATGACACTTGATTTCAAAACCTTAGCTAGCCCTTTCTACTGAGGAGTCTGAATCTCAGGAACATAATGTTGATGGGAAAAGACAGCCCCAAAAAGAGGTCCGAGAAGACAAATTATCCCGAAATTCAAGTTGCATAAACAACCGTTCATTATACTCGTGTATCCTGAGGGTCCGGAAGGAGGACAGGGCACAGTGGGGGAGGCTTATTTATGCTTCTTCATTCACTTTCAGCTTGGGGTGGCTTGAAGGTTGGGATTGGCATCGTCTGGAACACATGTCTGCAGTTGAGGGTAGGGAGATTTCAGCAGTTGAGGGTTCCTCCGGCATCTCTCGCTGTCTATCCTTCCCCCGCCCCCCACCCCTCTCTCTCTGTCTCGCCGATCCTGTTTTAAAACCAGGCTTCCGGGCGCCTGGGTGGCTCAGTTGGTTAAGCAACTGCCTTCGGCTCAGGTCATGATCCTGGAGTCCCGGGATCGAGTCCCACATCGGGCTCCCTGCTTGGCGGGGAGTCTGCTTCTCCCTCTGACCGCCCCCCCCCCTCATACTCTCTCTCTCTCAGTCTCTCTCTCTCAAATAAATAAATAAAATCTTAAAAAATAAATAAATAAATAAATAAATAAATAAATAAATAAATAAATAAATAAATAAATAAAAAAAACCAGGCTTCCGTGCATTTCCGAAGCTGGATTCTGGCGACAGGTCTTGGACGGGTTGAGCTGGAGAAACAGGTATTACCATAATTACCATAAAAAGGGGACGTGAGAAAAGCAAAGTGGCGGGAGGGCTGTATCTCCTCAGAGACGGCGTTGGAGCCGGGTTTGGACTAATCATCTCCGATGGCCCCAAAGTGCTCCTTACACCTCTAGAGATGTGTGTGCCGGAATACGCCTCCCGCGGAGCAGCCAGCTCTTTGCCCCTTCGTCCTCTCTGTGCATTAACCGCAGCTCTAGTCCGGTCCCCAGCGGCAACTGCGCTTTTAGGCGAGGGGACAGTATTTGCTGCTCCGGGATTGCGAGTAGAGCTGGAAAGGTCCGAGTACAATCATCCCGTTAGGAGGCGGACACTTCGTCAGTTGTGATGAAGCAAATAACACTCGTGCTAAAGCCAGAGGCTCGCTCACTTCGCACGCGCTGGTGGGCAAACCTGTAACGTTGATTGGCGAACACACAGCAGACTCTGCAAATTTCCGCGACAGCCGCGCCAAGGGCTGGAAGGGAACCCGCGCTCCACGCAAATTTGCGCCATGATCGGGCCCACTCAGCAAGTGACCAAAGATAGGGACGACAGCGCGGGCCTCGCCGATGTCTTTCTTTGTTTTTAACTGGTCTTTTTTTCTTACCATACAGAATGTAGAAAATACAGATAAGGTGCGCCTGGGTGGCTCAGTTGGTTAGGCAGTGCCTTCGGCTCAGGTCATGATCTCATGTGGTCCTGGGATCGAGCCCAGTGTTAGGCTCCCTACTCAGTGAGGAGTCCGCTTCTCCCCCACCCCCACACCTCCAGCTCAGGCTCTCTCTTTCACTTTCTCTCTCTCTCAAATAAATAAATAAAATCTTTTAAAAAAGAGAGAGAAAATACAGATAAGCAAATAGGAAAGGAGAAATCTGTCTCCTCTCCGAGATAGTCACGGGCATCTTTTTTTTTTTTTTTTTTTAAGTAATCTTTACACACCCAAATTAGGGCTTGAATTTACAAGCCCCAGATCAAGAGTCACGTGATCCTCCGACTGAGCCAGCTGAGTAGAGCACCTAAAGTCACTAGGATCTTTAGCAGTTTGGAGAGACTGAGGGGCGTTGCCATTCGCTGCGTGCACCGCCTTAAAGCGCGCTGCCCAGTCTCGCTCGCGAACCTGCGGGCTCTCCAATTCGTGAGGAGGCGGGCAGCCCCTGAGCGGCGCGATCAGGTAAGTTCGCTCCTCTCCACTGTCAAATATTCAAACCTCAACTTCTTATCTCCCTGGGGTCTAGTCTGCTGGCTCCGGGAAAAGGTGGGCGCAACCAGCACAAACCCGTCCCACACCCCGCCACCTCCCCGGGGGCTTCCCGGCTGGTTTTTCTTTCTTCTTTTTCTTTTCTTTTCTTTCTTTCTTTTTTTTTTTTTTAAGATTTTATTTATTTATTTGATAGAGCGAGAGAGAGCACAAGTAGGAGGGGCAGCAGAAGGAGAGGGAGAAGCAGGCTCCCCGCTGAGCAGGGAGCCCGATGCGGGACTGGATCCCAGGACCCTGAGATCATGACCTGAGCCGAAGGCAGACGCTCAACCATCTGAGGGGTCCCCCGGCTGGTTTTTCTCCCGTCTGGGAATCTTGGCTCCTGTCTTGGTAGCAACTTCTACTAAAAACTGCAGCCCCTTAAGGATTGGGGAGCAGGGCTTTTCTCAGCCTGTGGTCGGCGCAGGACGTCAGTCCCGGAAAGGGCGGGATAAAAAGCCTTGGGCGGGGCGGCGGGACAGGGGAGCCCCGGTCCATGGTGCTTTTCTCAGCTTGTGTTCCGGGCCAGAAGTCAGTCCTAGCCAGGGTTCTGCGGTTTTCTGTCGCAGGAGGGACTGGTGAGGTAGGAGGAGCAGCGAGCTGTAGGGACAACAGGTCCGGCAAGTGGAGGTCTCCAGAGTTCCTTGAGGGTGCCCTGCACTCCTGGGGTCCTGAAATGAGGGGAGTTTGGGAATAGATCCTGTAGGTAAAATGTAGCTGACTAGTCACTGATGAACTGTCTTCTAGATGGAGAAAGAGGAGACACCATGCCCTGTACTGCCTTAAAGATGTTTATAAGCCAGAAGGGGGGGGCAGGGCCCACCCATCGCGGGGGCGGGGGGGAGACTGTGGCCTCCTAAACTAAAAAGGAAGTGCCTAGGGGGAAATGGAAAGAATGCACCCTGATTTTTGTTCCCTAGAAGGTAGTCCTTGTCATTCTTGCCCCACTTTCTAGGCAGTTACCACCAAGCTGCTTTCGTGTGTAACTCTTAAGAAGATGTGAATGCCATCCCTTTGCTCATTAAAAATAGCTAACAACACTGGGCACCTTGGTGGCTCAGGTGGTTAAGAGTCTGCCTTGGGCTCAGGTAATGATCCAAGGGTCCTGGGATCAAGTCTGCATCAGGCTCCCTGCTCGGCAGGGAGCCTGCTTCTTCCTCTCCTTCTACTGCTCCCCTTGCTTGTTCTCTCTCTCACTCTCTTTGTCAAATAAATAAATAAAGTCTTAAAAAAAAAAAAAAAAAGCTAACAACACTGCCTAAATCCTGAATCCAGGTCTGATAAAATTTTCCCCACAGTCAAGAGTATAAAAGATTTCAGAAGAAACAACTAATCTGTAAACCTAGATCCAAGGTTCAAGGTAAGGTCAATGATTTTTATGTCCTAAGGATTTGGTAGACTCCGGTTCCCAGAATATTTTTTAAGGATTGTGTTTCAGATGTATGCCTGAAGGTAGTGGTTCAGGAAGTTTTACCTAGCTAGGTATTGGACTGGAGTGGCTAGGATCCCATGTTAACCCACAAGCTCTGGGTCCTCTATAATAGGTGGCTCAACTACAGCTCCTTTGGGTTCCAAGTTTCCCAGTGGTATGGAAAGGCATCCTTCTTAAGCACTTTGGGGGTGAGATGTGCATGTGTTGGGTGAACCAGAAAGGTTCATCTATGGTGGGGCCTGATACAGAGGGTGCTGGAAAGTAGGCTGAGAGGAGAAGAGGGAAGACTGTAGTTACAGAGGCTGCAAGAAGAAATGGGGAGCAGGGGCTGCTTGGCAGGGCTTATATTACCAGAAGATGGTAGACGTGGGGCTGTGTTGCTGGCCATAAATGGAACTGATTTCCCTGCAGCCTTTTTTTTTTTTTTTTAAGATTTTATTTATTTATTTGAGAGAGAGAGAATGAGAGACAGAGAACACGAAAGGGAAGAGGGTCAGAAAGAGAAGCAGACCCCCGGCCGAGCAGGGAGCCCGATGTGGGACTCGATCCCGGGACTCCAGGATCATGACCTGAGCCGAAGGCAGTCGCTTAACCAACTGAGCCACCCAGGCGCCCCTCCCTGCAGCCTTTTGGGATAGAGATGGGGATCCCTTCTGTCAGGTCAGCAGGAAAATGGACTGATGTTTGGGGCAGCCCTCAAACATATGTAAGAAATATTAAGAAATTGGATCTAAAGAACATTAACTGTGCTATAATACTGTGGACAAAGCATAGCATGGCAGGAATATATATCTCCTGTTTTTTTGCATAACTATGCCACATTAACACTATTATTAAGTTTCAAATTTAAATGACTGTGCTTACCTGGCTTCATTGTTCTTCATCAACTAGGAATAGAGGCTTCTGTTAGTTTCTCCTTTGAGGGGAACACACAGGACCCCTCAGGATCATGTTCAAAAGCTTTCTTCTAGGGACCCAGGCCCAGGGGGACTGTTTAAATGAATGACTAAGTCCCCAGATCTTTTTTTTTTAATTTAATTTTATTATTTATTTGACAGAGATACAGCGAGAGAGGGAACACAAGCAGGGGGAGTGGGAGAGGGAGAAGCTGGCCTGCCACTGAGCAGGGAGCCCGATACGGGGCTCAATCCCAGGACCCTGGGATCAAGACCCGAGCCGAAGGCAGACGCTTAACAACTGAGCCACCCAGGCACCCCAACCCCCAGATCTCTTAAGAAGGCAGCTTCCTCTGGCTCAGCTGAGTTTTCAGGCAACTCCGAGGAAATGGTGCCCTTCTAATATACTTGGAACCATAGCCTCCTACACCCAAAAGATACAGGGCAGAGCCTTGTAATCCTTCCCAAGATAAAGTTACTAGAGATGCAATTCTTCAGGAAACCATTTGACAACATGTATCAAGATCTTTAAATATTTCATCCCTTGATCCAGTAATCCAACTTTTAGAAACCTCTGTGTTTTATGTACTTATATATGCTTTATCTGCCTATATAACTTTAGCTTATTTATGTATCTAAGATCAAGTATTACTTCATGTTTTAGCTTCAGCCTTTATTACCACAGAACCAGACTCTCTACAATATGATTTTTGCCTTATAGGGTTCCATTCCTACCGAAGAGAAGTCAAGTTGCAACTTGGCTTGTTCTGGCCTTCCATTCCCCATCTCGAAAGTCCTTTCCATATGTTTGAACCATATCTGAAGTACTTTGCTGGGGGACTCTTACACTCAATGCAAATTAGAAGATGTGATTAACATATCCAAGCCTCAGTATAAGTGATCCAAGATACTAGTATATTTAATATGAATGATTGAAAGCAACTCTAAGTCCCAGCTGTAGGGGAATAGTTAAATAATGATATATTAATACTGTATATGAAGTTATGCAGCAGTTAAGGTTTTTGAAGAACAGCTAATCATTATGTAACAAAAATAATTATATATGACTTTTTTACTTGCCTTTACTTCAGTCCCTCCCCAGTGTGGCAAGGATTTGGTCTAGAAGAGGTAGCAGCTCAGTTCCCTGTTCCCTCCCTTGAACTGGAGGTGGCAAAACAGACCTTATTTGTAGTGTTCTAATCTGTCTGGGTGCTGAGGGATTGATCTCTGTATTGCCTAACTCAGATCTCAGGTGGGGAAAAGTCTTCGCTGCTCATGAAGGCTTCAGAGAGACACCAGATTTACAGATGCCTAGAACAAAAGATCATAGCTGGAGACCTACAGTAACGATGTAAAGCCTGGAGGGAGAGCTGGGTTGAGATTCTTTGGGAAATGAAGACATTCAAAAGCAGCTATTGTATATGGAGGAATTGAGTAAGGCACAGACAGAACTCATGTTCAGAAAAGACCTGAGAAGACCTTAAGCTTCCATGTGAGGCTGATTCCCTATGCTCAGAGCATGCCCAGCTAATCAGTGAAGGATTTCCCTGCCATAGAACCAGTCTACAAAGACTGGAACAGGTGGCTGTTTTTTCAGATGACTGATTTTCAACAAAAACTCACAAGGTATAGAAAGAAACGGGAAACATGGCCAATGCAAAAGAAGAAAGTAAAATGGCAAAACCTGTCCCTGAGAAGCCTGGACATTAGACATACTAGATGAAGGCTTTAGGAAAACTCTTAAGTATATTCAAAGATCTACAGGGGGAAAAATAGACAAAGAACTAAAGAAATCAGGAAAACAGTATATGAACAAAATGAGAATATCAACAAAAATAATAGAAATTATAAAAAGAAAGAAATTTTGGAGCTGAAACATTCAATAACTGAATTGAAAAAAATCATTAGAGGTGTTCAACAGCAGATTTGAGAAGGTATAAGAAAAAAGTCAATGAACTTTAGGACAGGACAACTGAAATTATCAAAGTTGAAGAGGAGAAAGAAAAGAATAAAGCAAAGACTTGGAGACTTGTGGGGTACTACCAAATGGACCAATATACCCTTTATGGGAGTCCAGAAGAGAGAAAGGAACAGAGAGATTATTTGAAGAAATAATGGCTGAAAGCTTTCCAAATTTGATGAAATATGTGAATCTACAGATCAGAGAGCTCAATAAATTCCAAGTAATAAACCCAAAGAGACCCACATCAAGACACATTATAATCAAACTGTCAAAAGCCAAAGCCAAAGTGAATCTTGAAAGCAGCAAGAGAGAAGCAACTCGTCATGTGCAAGGGATCTTCAATAAGATTAACAGCCAGTTTTTCAGCAGAAACACTGGAGGCCAGAAGGCAGTGGGATGATATATTTAAAGTGCTAAAAGAAAAAATTGTCAACTGAGAATTCTATATTTGGCAAAACTGTCTTTCAAAAATAAAGAAATTAAGATATTCCCAAGCAAAAGCTGAGGGAGTTCATTATCACTAGAACTGCACTACAAGAAATGCTAAGGGGAAGTCTTCAGTTTGAAATGAAAGGATGTTTGGCAATAATTTTAAGCCATGAAAATATAAGGCTTTGGTAAAGGAAATACATGGACAAATATTTTTTAAAGTATCATTGTAATTATGGTTTGTAGCTCCACTTTTAAATTTTCTACAAGATTTAAAAGACAAATGCATAAAAATTATAAATCTGTGTTAGTGGTACATGGTATATAAAGATACAGTTTGTGACATTAATAACATAAAGTGAGGGATGAGTTGTAAAGGAGTAGTTTTTCTATGCAATTGAAATTGGTATCAATTTAAGACAGATTGTTATAACTTTAGGACGTTATATGTAATTCCTACGGTGACCACACACACACACACACACACACACCCCTCTAGAAGATACAGAAAATGAAATGAGAAGAGAACTGAAACATGTAACTAGAAAAATCATTTCACCAAGGAAGACCATATTCTGGGCCATAAGGCACATCTTAACAAATCTAAAAGAAGAGAAATCATGCAATGTCTGCTCTCAGGCTATAGTGGAATTAAACTAGAAATAAAAGAAGGATAATTGGAAAATCCCCAAATATGTGGAAATGAAATAGAATACTTCAAAGTTACACATGGGTCAAAGAAGATATCTCAAGATAAATTAAAAATTATTTTGAAGTAAATGAAAATGAAAATACAACTTACCAAAATTTGTGAGATGCAATGAAAGCAATGCTTAGAGGTAAATTTAAAACACTTAATGTAAGAAAAGAATAAAGATCTAAAATCAATCATCTTAGTTTTCATTGTAGGAAATTAGAAAAAGGTCAAATTATATCCAAAGTAAGCAGAAGAAAAGAAATAATAAGAATTAGACCTGAAATCAATGAAATTGAAAACAGGAAATCAATAGACAAAAGCTGGTTCTTTGAAAAGCTCAATATAATGGATAAGCCTCTAGCCAGGCTGAGAAAAAAAGAGGACACAAGTTATGACTATCAGAAATGAAAGAGGGGACATTACTATAGATTCCATGGAATCAAGAAATACTATGAACAACTCTATGCCCATAAATTTGGTAACCTAGGTGAAACAGACCAACTCTTTGAAAGACTCAATCTGTCAAAACTCGCACAACAGAAATAGACAATCTAATAGGTGTATATATACATTAAAGAAATTTAATCAACAGACAGACCCAGATGGGTTCATTGATGAATTCTACCAAACATTTAAGGAAGAAATTGTACCAATGGAAGCAGAGGGAATACTTTCTGATTTGTTCTGTGAAAGCAGCATTACCCTAATGTCAAAAGCAGAAAATGACATTACAAGAAGAGAAATCTACAGACCAATATCCGATAATTTAATTGATCATGTAATCCATTACATAAAAGGCTAAAGAAGAAAAATCACATAAGCATATCAGTAGATGCTGAAAAAACATTTGACAAAATCCAACACCTATTCATGATAAAAACTCTCAGTAAACTAGGAACAGAGAGGGACTTCCTTAATTTTTTTTTTTTTTAGATGAAGTGTTCCATGATTCATTGTTTGTGCATAACACCCAGTGCTCCATGCAGAATGTGCCCTCCTCAATACCCACCACCAGGCTAACCCATCCTCCCACCCCCCTCCCCTCTAGAACCCTCAGTTTGTTTTTCAGAGTCCATCGTCTCTCATGGTTCGTCTACCCCTCCGATTTCCCCCACTTCATTCTTCCCCTCCCGCTACCTTCTTCTTCTTTTTTTTTTTCCTTAACATATATTGCATTATTTGTTTCAGAGGTACAGATCTAAGATTCAACAGTCTTGCACAATTCACAGCGCTTACCAGAGCACATACCCTCCCCAGTGTCTATCACCCAGTCACCCCATCCCTCCCACCCCACCCCCCACTCCAGCAACCCTCAGTTTGTTTCCTGCAATTAAGAATTCCTCATATCAGTGAGATCATATGATACATGTGTTTCTCTGTTTGACTTATTTCACTCAACATAATACCCTCCAGTTCCATCCATGTCGTTGCAAATGGCAAGATCTCATTCCTTTTGATGGCTGCATAATATTCCATTGTATATATATACCACTTCTTCTTTATCCATTCATCTGTCGATGGACATCTTGGCTCTTTCCACAGTTTGGCTATTGTGGACATTGCTGCTATAAACATCAGGGTGCACGTACCCTTTCGGATCCCTACTTTTGTATCTTTGGGGTAAATACCCAGTAGTGCAATTGCTGGATCATATGGTAGCTCTATTTTCAACTTTTTGAGGCACCTCCATACTGTTTTCCAGAGTGGCTGCACCAGCTTGCATTCCCACCAACAGTGTAGGAGGGTTCCCCTTTCTCCGCATCCCCACCAACATCTGTCGTTTCCTGACTTGTTCATTTTAGCCATTCTGACTGGTGTGAGGTGGTATCTCATTGAGGTTTTGATTTGGATTTCCCTGATGCTGAGTGATGTGGAACATTTTTTCATGTGTCTGTTGGCCATTTGGATGTCTTCTTTGGAAAAATGTCTGTTCATGTCTTCTGCCCATTTCTTGATTGGATTCTTTGTTCTTTGGGTGTTGAGTTTGATGAGTTCTTTATAGATTTTGGATACTAGCCCTTTATCTGATATGTCATTTGCAAATATCTTCTCCCATTCTGTTGGTTGTCTTTTGGTTTTGTTGACTGTTTCCTTTGCTTTGCAAAAGCTTTTAATCTTGATGAAGTCCCAATAGTTCATTTTTGCCCTTGCTTCCCTTGCCTTTGGTGATGTTTCTAGGAAGAAGTTGCTGCGGCTGATGTCAAAGAGGTTGCTGCCTGTGTTCTCCTTTAGGATTTTGATGGACTCCTGTCTCACATTGAGGTCTTTCAACCATTGGGAGTCTATTTTTGTGTGTGGTGTAAGGAAATGGTCCAGTTTCATTCTTCTGCATGTGGCTGTCCAATTTTCCCAACACCATTTGTTGAAGAGACTGTCTTTTTTCCATTGGACATTCTTTCCTGCTTTGTCAAAGATTAGTTGACCATAGAGTTGAGGGTCCATTTCTGGGCTCTCTATTCTGTTCCATTGATCTATGTGTCTGTTTTTCTGCCAGTACCATACTGTCTTGATGATGACAGCTTTGTAATAGAGCTGGAAGTCCGGAATTGTGATGCTGCCGGCTTTGCTTTTCTTTTTCAACATTTCTCTGGCTATGCGGGGTCTTTTCTGGTTCCATACAAATTTTAGGATTATTTGTTCCATTTGTTTGAAAAAAGTGGATGGTATTTTGATGGGGATTGCATTGAATGTGTAGATTGCTCTAGGTAGCATTGACAACTTCACAATATTTGTTCTTCCAATCCATGAGCATGGCACGTTTTTCCATTTCTTTGTGTCTTCCTCAATTTCTTTCATGAGTATTTTATAGTTTTCTGAGTACAGATCCTTTGCCTCTTTGGTTAGATTTATTCCTAGGTATCTTATGGCTTTGGGTGCAATTGTAAATGGTAATTGTAAATAGATGTCGGGGTGTTGACCAGGACTTCCTTAATTTGATAGGGAATAGCTACAAAAAGCCTACAACTAACATCATGCTTAATGGTGAGAAGCTTGAAACTTTTCCACTAAGATCAAGTATGAGGCAAAGATGTTCCCTCTCACTAGTCTTTTTCAACGTTGTATGGGAAGTCCTTGTTAATGAAACAAAACAAGGAAAGCTTGAAGCTTGAAACTTTTCCACTAAGATCAAGTATGAGGCAAAGATGTTCCCTCTCACTAGTCTTTTTCAACGTTGTATGGGAAGTCCTTGTTAATGAAACAAAACAAGAAAAGAGGACAAAAGATATACACATTGGAAAGGAAGAAATAAAATTGTCTTTGTTTACAGGCAACACAATCATCTATATAGAAAATCCAAAAGAATTCACAATAAAACAAAAACAAAACTCCTGGAACTAATAATTTAGTAATAATTATAGCAAGGTTGTAGGATACATGGTTAATATGCAAAAGTCAATCACTTTCCTATATACCAGCAATGAACAAGTGGAATTTGAAATTCAAAATATAATACCATTGACCTAGCACCTCCCCAAAATGAAATATTTAGGTATAAATCTAACAAAATATGTAAAAGATCTATATGAAGAAGACACAAAACTCTGATGAAAGAAATCAAAGAAGAGCTTAAAAAAAAAGAACGATATTCCATGTTCATGGATAGAAAGATCCAATATTGTCAAAATCTCAGTTCTTCCCAACTTGATTTGTAGATTCAATGCAACCCCAATCAAAATCCCAGAAAAGTATTTTGTGGCTATCAACAGACTGATTCTAAAGTTCATATGGAGAGGCAAATGACCCAGAATAGCCAACACAATATTGAAAGGGAAGAACAAAGGTGGAGGACTGACACTACCTGACTTCAAGAAAGTATTGTAGCTTTAGTAAAGTTACAGTTGTCAAGGCAGCATGGTAGTGGTAAAAGAATAGAAATAGATCAGTGGAATGAATGGAGAACCTGGAAACAGATACATATAAATATGATCAACTGATCTTTGATAATACAATGGAGCAAAGATAGTCTTTTCAGCAAGATGGTGCTAGAACTACTAGACATCCACATGTAAAAAAAAAAATGAATCTAGACATAGACCTTATACACTTCATAAAAATTAACTCAAAATGGATCACAGATCTAAATGTAAAATTCAAAGCTATGAAACTCAGGTCTTCCTCGTTAGTATAGTGGTGAATATCCCCGCCTGTCAAAGCTATGAAACTCGTAGAAAATAATGTAAGAGAAAACTTAGATGAGCTTGGGTATGGTGATGACTTTTTAGATACAACACCAAGGGCATACTCTATTAAATAAAGAATTTTTAATCCATTAAAATTAAAAATTTCTGCTCTGGAAAAGACAATGTTAATAGAGTGATAAAACAAGGCAAAGACTGGGAGAAAATGTTTGCAAAAGGCATATCTGATAAAGTACTGTTGTCTAAAATACACAAAGAACTCTTAAAATTCAACAATAAGAAAATAACCAACCCCATTAAAAAATGAGCTGAAGACCTTAATGTCTCACTAAAGAAGATATACAGATGGCAAATAAGCATATGAAAAGATGTCCCACATCATATGTCATCAATGAAATGTAAATTAAAACAATGGGATACCACTACATACGTATTAGAATGGCTAAAATCCAGAACGCTGACAATACCAAAAGTTGACAAGGATATAGAGCAGCAAGAACTCTTATTCATTGCAGGTGGGAATGTAAAATGGTATAGCCACTTTGCAAGACAGTTTGTCAGTTTCTTTTAAAACTAAACATACTTATTATGCAATCCCTCAATCTTGATCCTTGGTATTTACCCAAAGGAGTTAAAATCTTATATCCACACAAAATCTACACATGGATGTTTTAGCAGCTCTATTCATAATTGCCAAAATTTGGGAGTAATCAAGATGTCCTTTCATAGGTGAATGGATAAATAAACTGTAGTACATCAAGACAATGGAATATTATTCAGCACTATAAAGGAACGAGACATCAAGCTATGAAAAGACATGGAGGAACCTTAAATGCATATTACTAAGTGAAAGAAGCCAGTTTGAAAAGGCTACATACTGTGTGATTCCAACTATATGACACTCTGGAAACGGCAAAACTATGAAGACAGTAAAAAAAAAATCAATAGTTGTCAGGGATTGGGAGTTGGGACACGATGAATAGGTAGAGCACAGACAATATTTAGGGCAGTGATAATACTCTGTGTGATAGTATAATGATGGATATGTGTTATTATACATTTGTCCAAACCCACAGAAAGTACAACACTAAGAGTGAACCCTAAGGCAAACTATGAGGAAAAATTAGTTAAACACAAAGGAAGGCAGTAAGGGAGGAAATGAGGAACAACAAAAAAAACCTGTAACACCTACAGAAAACATACAACAAAATGGTAATAGTAAGTCCTGCCCTATCAGTAATGACTTTCAACATAAATGGGTAACCCTATACAGGCAAAAGACATAGATTAGTAGAATGATTTTAAAAACCAGGATCCATCTTTATGCTGTTTACAAAAGATGCACTTTATTTATATTATATATTTTTAAAAGATTTATTTATTTGAGAGAGAGAGTGTGAACAGGGTCAGGGGCAGAGGGAGAGGGAGAGAATCCTCAGGCAAACTTCCTGCTGAGCTTGGAGCCCAACACAGGGCTGGATCCCAAAACCCTGAGATCATAACCTGAGCTGAAATCATGAGTTGGACACAGCCAACTGAGCCATCCAGGTGCCCCTATTTTATATTATTTTTATTTAAAAATTTTTTATTTGAGGGTAGTTGACATACATGTTACATTAGTTTCAGGTTTCCAAATAGTGATTTGACAAGTTTCTACATTATGCTATGCTCACCACAAGTGCAGCTACCATCTGTCAGCATACCTTCTGTTAAAATATCATTGACTGGGGCGCCTGGGTGGCTCAGTTGGTTAAGCGACTGCCTTCGGCTCAGGTCATGATCCTGGAGTTCCAGGATTGAGTCCCACATCGGGCTACCTGCTCGGCGGGGAGTCTGCTTCTCCCTCTGACCCTCTCCCCTCTCATGCTCTCTATCTCTTTCTCTCTCTCAAATAAATAAATTAAATCTTAAAATATATATATAATTGACTGTATTCCTTATGCTGTACCTTTTATTCCCATGACTTACTCATTCCATAACTGGAAGCCTGTATCTCCCACTCCCCTTCACCCATTTTACCAATTCCCCCCATCACCTTCCCTCTGGCAACCATCAGTTTTCTGTATTTACAAGTCGGATTCTGCTTTTTGTTTATTTCTTTCTTTCTTTTAGATTCCACATATGAATGAAATAATATAGTATTTTTCTTTCTCAGTCTGACTTATTTTACTTAGTATAAAACCCTCTAGGTCCATCCATGCAAATGACTTGATCTCATCCTTTTTTATGGTTGTGTAATATTACAGTGTGTGTATGTACCACATCTTCCTTATCCTTTTGTCTATTGATGGACACTTAGGTCATGTCTGTATCTTGGCTATTTTAAATAATGCTGCAATAAACATTGGGGTGCATATATATTTTCAAATTAGTGTTTTTGTTTTCTTTGGGTAAATACCCAGTAGTGGAATTACTGTGTCATATGGTATTTTTATTTTTAACTTTTTGAGGAACTTCTATACTATTTTCCACAGTGGCTGCAACAATTTACATTCCCACCAACAGTGCATAAGGATTCCTTTTTCTCCACATCCTTGTCAACACTTGTTATTTCTTGTCTTTTTTATTTTAGCCATTCTGACAGATGTGAGGTAATAACTCATTGTGGTTTTGATTTGCATTTTCCCAACGATGAGTGATGTTGAGCAGTTTTTCATGTGACCATTGGACATCTGTATCAAAAGACTCACTTTAGATCTAAGGACATGCATAAGTTGAAAATGGAAGATGGAAAAGTTATTCTATGCAAATAGTAACCAAAAGAACAGAGGTGGCTACACTAATATCAGACAAATCAGACTTTAAATCAAAAGTGGTTATAAAGGACAAAGACATTATATAATGATAAAAGGATGAGTTCACCAAGAAGTTGTAGTAACTATAAACATGTGGGCATCAAACATCAGAGCTCCTAATTATATAAACCAAAGATTTGATATAATTCTAGGAGAAATAGATAGCTCTACAATAACAGGTGGAGTCTTAATTAGGATGAGATGAATTTTGGAGGAACACAAACATTCAATTCATAACAGTTGTTCAGGAATGATCAGGAATTTATAGAGACAGAGGTGACATTCACAGCTTATAGCTGAACCTCTGTAGGATACTGGTCCAGCAGCAGTAGACATGAATATTTTGACCCCTTTATAACCTTTCCTAGTCTAGTATAGTGATTACTTACCTGTGATGGACTCTCCTCTCAACTGTCTTTAGGTCATCTGTAGCAAAGCTGTGATCCCAATACACAGAAAAGGGAGAGAACTAATGGATTAGGGATACTTATACTAAAACAGACATCTTGTATATAAGAATTTTACCTCATTGAAAATAATGATAACTGGTAGGAAGAGGGTACAGTAATTTGGCCCACCTTGCTTAAGATCAATTGGCCAAAATTTGTGAATCTAATTCATGCTTGCAAGACAGAAAAACTACTAACATGGCATATTGCTGGATGTCTTTAGACCCCCAACTGAGAATTTTCCTGAAGGACTCCCCAATAAAAGGAGGAAATTAAGGTAAAAGTTGGAATTATTAAAAATAAAGTATAAGGCGTGCCTGGGTGGCTCAGTTGGTTAAGTGTCTGCCTTTGGCTCAGGTCATGATCTCGGGGTCCTGGGATCTAGCCCCTTGTCCAGCTCCCTGCTCAGTGGGGAGCCTGCTTCTCCTTCCACTCCTCCCTCGTTGTTGTTTTTTTCTCTCTCTCAAATAAATAAAATCGCTTTAAAAATAAAATGAAATAAAAGTATAAGTAATATATAAAATTTGGTTCACTGAGAAGATCAAAAACATAGATAAGCTTCCCAGAGGGGCTTATTTAAGGAAAGGAGAAAGAAAATTATATAATATTAGGAATTAGAAAGGGGATATAAACACCGTTAAAGATGAGATTAAAACAATTAGAAGAGGGGGCGCCTGGGTGGCTCAGTCGGTTAAGCGACTGCTTTCGGCTCAGGTCATGATCCTGGAGTCCCGGGATCGAGTCCCACATCGGGCTCCCTGCTCTGTGGGGAGCCTGCTTCTCCCTCTCCCCCTCCCCCTGCTTGTGTTCCCTCTCTCGCTGTGTCTCTCTCTGTCAAATAAATAAATAAAATCTTAAAAAAAAAAACAAACAATTAGAAGAGGATCATATAAAACTATGGCAAAAAAATAGAAAATTTCAAAAAAAATTGAAAATTTCAGGGCGCCTGACTGGCTCAGTCTATAGAGCATGCGACTTTTGATCTCGGGGTTGTAAGTTCAAGCCCCACATTGAGTGTAGAGATTACTTAAAAATTAAAAATAAATAAAATAAATAAATTGAGGGGCACCTGTCTGGCTCAGTTGGGGGAGTGTGCAACTCTTGATTTCCGGGTTGTAAGTTTGAGCCCCACACTGGGTATAGAGATTACTTTGAAAAAAGCGGAATCTTAGGGAAAAAATTGAAAACTTCACAGGAGTAAAAATTATTATAGTCTTAGCTCAAAATCTGTCCAAAAAAAAAAAGACTTTACCCTGTACCCTTTCCATAACATCCAGTGGAATATACACAGCAAAGGATTTTGTTGGGTTTGCCTCACAGTACAGAATTTGATGTCTTCTGCTCAGGTTCTATACTCATGGCTCTTTTTTATTTTTTTTACAGGAAAAGATTTCTGCTTGGAAATTGAATGGCTACTGGGAAAATGAACATTAGTATTGATTTGAAAACTAACTCTGCTGAGCTGATTTTAGGTGTGGGAAGAGTCACTCTTGGGGAGAAGAATAGGAAAAAAATGAAAGATTGTCAGCTTCGAAAAAAGCAGAATGAAAACATCTTACAAGCTATGATTGCTTTGCTGAATTCTGGAGGGGGAGTGATCAAGGCTGAAATTGAGAATGAAAACTATAGCTACCCAAAAGATGGAATAGGATTAGATTTGGAAAGTTCTGTTGGAAATATTCTTCCATCTGTTCATAAATACCTAGACTTTATGCAGCAAGGTGAATATTTTCTAATTTTTGTCAAATCATGGAGCTCAAAAACCTCTGGTTTACGGATTGCCACCTTGAAGTCGAATTTGTACAAAAGGGATGTAACATGTACAAATATCATGGATGCCACTGCTACAATGGAGTTCCTCACAGACAAGAACAAAACTAAGGGGAGATTGTATAGATCTAAATTGTCTCCAAAGCAGAATGCACAAGTAGAGAGTAACGTGAAGGCCTTGGCTGATGACTTTTTTAACAGGACACAACTTAGGTACAGAGAAAAACTCCCCTTTACTGAATCCACACATGTTGAAATGAAAGCCTTCTCAACAGACAAGTTGTTACAACGCATTAAAGAGATTCTCCCTCAATATATTTCTGCATTTTCAAATACTGATGGGGGATATTTGTTTATTGGTTTAAATGGGGATGAAGTAATTGGCTTTAAAAGAGAAGTGAGTGATCTTAACAAGTTAGTTTCAGAAATAGAAAAATCCATTAGAAAGTTGCCTGTCTATCACTTCTGTAAGGAGAAGAAAGAGATAAACTATGTATGCAAATTCCTTGAAGTATATGATGAAGGGCATCTTTGTGGATATGTCTGTGCCCTCAAAATAGAGCCATTCTGCTGTGCAGTGTTTGCTAAAGAGCCAGAATCTTGGCATGTGAAAGACAACAATGTGCGACAATTTACTATGAAGGAATGGATTTCCAACATGTTGCCTGCAAACCCAAGTGAGGAAGGGAGATTAGGAAGGAGGCTCCATAGGGCTAAGATGGCAGGTAGGTTTTCATTTGGGATTTGGGGTGACATCATAGGCTTCACATTTCAACACCTAATTTACTAATGTCTGGTGGATACGATCAATCATTCACTCTCTTATTTTCCTCTACCCACTTAGAAGATAGCTCTTCCATACAGAAGCCGCGTTACCTTCTGTCAATAGCACAAGCTGGTACAAAGATCCAATTAACCCTATTTTTCTTCCCTACCATCTCTTTACTCACTTCCAGTGAAAAAGCCTGTTGAATCCTTTTTCTTTCTGAGCTCAGTTTCAGTAACTGACCATTTCTTTCTGTCAGGACCACTTGCCTCTTTTATTTACCTTTCCTTCATCTGTCTTTACACCTTTCTATTTATTTCCCTTAAAACCTCTTCCCTCTTCCTCTTTTTTTTTTTTAAGATTTTATTTATTTATTTGAGAGAGAGACAGAGGGAGTGAGAGAGAGAACACGAGTGGTGTGAGGGGCAGAGGGAGAAGCAGACTCCCTGCTGAGCAGGGAGCCCGACGCGGGCTGTAAACTGAAGGCAGACACTTAACTGACAGAGCCACCCAGGCACCCCCTAACCTCTTCCTCTTCTGTCTTTCCATCTGGGGGCCAAAATGTAACCCTAAGTTGGAGTGATTAAGAAAAAGAATAATGCTGGTATTTTATCTGATTTTGGAAAAGGGAAGCCTCAAATAAAATTAGACTGCACTGGCAACTTTAAAATCTCTGAAAATGCAAGGTTCTTTCTTAGAATCTGCAAAACTCAGCAGTCCTTCACAAGCTATCTCATCTTCAAATTTTAATTGCCTTTAAAGTGAACCCAAGAACATGGCAATGTATTCGATGACTCTTAATGCGTTTTTTTATTAATTTTCATTCCAGCTACAGTGTGTTCCAGCAGCATCAAGGATTAAAATGTATTAAAATTGCAATTTGTGGGGTGCCTGGGTGGCTCAGTCAGTTAAGCATCCAACTCTTGATTTCAGCTTAGGTCATAATCTTGGAGTCATGAGATGGACCCCCGCCTCCAGCTTGCTGGGTGTGGAGCCTGCTAAGATTCTTGCTCTCTCTCTTTCCCTCTCCCACTGCCCTTCCCCTGTGCTCTCTCTCCCTCTCTCAAAAAAAAAAAAAAAAGATGTTGAAAAAAGGCATTAAAATTGCAATTTGTGGGGCACCTGCCTGGCTCAGTTGGTAGAGCATTTGACTTTTTTTTTTTTTAAGATTTTATTATTTATTTATTTAGAGAGCAGGGGAGGGGCAGAGGGAGAGAGAAAGAGAATCTCAAACAGGCTCCACACCCAGCATGGAGCCTGATGTGGGACTGGATCCCACAACCCTGAGATCATGACCTGAGCCAAAATCAAGGGTCGGATGCTTAACCAACTGAACCACCCAGGCACCCGAGAGCTTGTGACTCTTGATCATGGGGTTGTGAGTTTGAGCCCCATGTTGGATGTACACATTACTTGAAAATAAAATCCTAGGGGTGCCTGGGTGGCTCAGTCGGTTAGGCTACCACCTCTTGACTTCAGCTCAGGTCATGATCTCAGGGTCCTGTGATCCAGTCCCACATCAGGCCCTGTGCTGGGCGTGGAGACTGTTTGGGATTCTCACTCTCTCTCTCTCCCCCTGCCCCTCCTCAGCTCTCTCTCTCTCAAAAAAAAAAAAAAACTTAAATAAAATATAAAATTGCAATTTGTGTCTGACCTAGGAATCTAACCACAATATCTAACAATATTTCTATTGGGAAAAAGGGGTTAAATCTAAGCAGACTTTTGATATGCTATGCATTAGTTAGATGGGGGGAGGGTCTCTCATGGCAAATTAAGAATGTGGTTTTTTGTTTGTTTGTTTGTTTTAAGATTTTCCTGGGACAGAAAAGATCATCTTCCAACAACAAATATCATCGCCATTATACTGTAGTAAATCTGTTTAGAATTTGGAAAATGAGCAGCTGAGATATCACTTTCCAGGTAGTTTAATTCTGACTTCTTTGTTTGTTTTTCATTTTTTTAACTTAAATTCAATTAACTAACATATAATGTATTATTGGTTTCTGAGGTAGAGGTCAGTGATTCATCAGTCCTTTTTTTTTTTTTTTTTAACATTTTATTTATTTGACAGAGAGAGACACAGTGAGAGAGGGAACACAAGCAGGGGGAGTGGGAGAGGGAGAAGCAAGCTTCCCGCCAAGCAGGGAGCCCGATGTGGGGCTCGATCCCAGGACCCTGGGATCATGACCTGAGCCAAAGGCAGATGCTTAATGACTGAGCCACCCAGGCACCCCTCATCAGTCTTATATAATACCCAGTGCTCATTACATCACGTGCCCTCTATAATATCTATCACCCTGTTACCCCATCCCCCCACCTCCCTCCCCTCCAAAAGCCCTCAGTTTGTTTCCTCTGGTTAAGAGTCTCTTATGGTTTGTCTCCCTCTCTGATTTCGTCTTGTTTTATTTTGTCCTCTTTTCCCCTATGATCCTCTGTTTTGTTTCTTAAATTCCACATATCAGTGAGATCATATGATAATTGTCTTTCTCTGATTGATTTATTTCGCTTAGCATAATACCCTCTAGTTCCATCCAAATCATTGCAAATGGCAAGATTTCATTTCTTTTTTTAAATTTTATTATGTTATGTTAATCACCATACATTACATCATTAGTTTTTGATGTAGTGTTCCATGATTCATTGTTTGCATATAACACCCAGTGCTCCATTCAATATGTGCCCTCTTTAATACCCATCACCAGGCTAACCCATCCTCCCACCCCCCTCCCCTCTAGAACCCTCAGTTTGTTTCTCAGAGTCCATAGTCTCTCATGGTTCGTCTCCCCCTCTGATTACCCCCCTTCATTTTTCCCTTCCTACTATCTTCTTTTTTTTTTTTTTTTAACATATAATGTATTATTTGTTTCAGAGGTACAGGTCTGTGATTCAACAGTCTTACACAATTCACAGTGCTCACCATAGCACATACCCTCCCCAATGTCTATCACCCAGTCACCCCATCCCTCCCACCCCCCACCACTCCAGCAACCCTCTGATTGACTTATTTCGCTCAGCATAATACCTTCTAGTTCCATCCACATCGTTGCAAATGGCAAGATTTCATTCCTTTTAATGGCTGCATAATATTCCATTGTATATATATATCTCACATCTTTATCCATTCATCTGTTGATGGACATCTTGGCTCTTTCCATAGTTTGGCTATTGTGGACATTGCTGCTATAAACATCGGGGTACACATACCCCTTCGGATCCCTACATTTGTATCTTTTTTTTTTAAAGATTTTTATTATTTATTTTTTAGAGAGCGAGTGAGAGAGAAACAGCATGAGAGGGGAGAGGGTCAGAGGGAGAAGCAGGCTCCCTGCTGAGCCGGGAGCCCGATGTGGGACTCGATCCCAGGACTCTGGGATCATGACCTGAGCTGAAGACAGACACTTAACCATCTGAGCCACCCAGGCGCCCCCTACATTTGTATCTTTGTGGTAAATACCCAGTAGTGCAATTGCTGGATCATATGGTAGCTCTATTTTCAACTTTTTGAGGCACCTCCATACTGTTTTCCAGAGTAGTTGCACCAGCTTGCATTCCCACCAACAGTGTAGGAGGGTTCCCCTTTCTCCGCATCTTCACCAACATCTGTCGTTTCCTGACTTGTTAACTTTACCCATTCTGATTGGTGTGAGGTGGTATCTCATTGAGGTTTTGATTTGGATTTCCCTAATGCTCAGTGATGTGGAACACTTTTTCATGTGTCTGTTGACCATTTGGATGTCTTCTTTGCAGAAATGTCTGTTCATGTCTTCTGCCCATTTCTTGATTGGATTCTTTGTTCTTTGGGTCTTGAGTTTGATAAGTTCTTTATAGATTTTGGATACTAGCCCTTTATCTTTTGGGAGATTTTTGATGACTGCTTCAATTTCCTTGTTGGTTATGGGTCTGTTCAGGTTTTGTATTTCTTCCTGTTTCAGTTTTGGTAGTTTAGACATCTCTAGGAATGCATCCATTTCTTTCCGATTGCCTAATTTTTGGCATATAGTTGCTCATAATATGTTCTTATAGTTGTTTGCATTTCTTTGGTGTTGGTTTTGAGCTCTCCTCTTTCATTCATGATTTTATTTATCTGGGTCCTTTCTCTCTCTCCCTCTCTCTCTCTCTTCTTCTTCTTTTTTTTTTTTAAAATAAGTCTGGCCAGGGGTTTATCAATCTTATTAATTCTTTCAAAGAAACAGCTCCTAGTTTTGTTGATCTGCTTTACTGTCCTTTTGTTTCTATTTCATTGATTTCTGCTCTAATCTTTATAATTTCTCTTCTCCTGCTGTGTTTAGACTTTATTTGCTGTTCTTTCTCCAGCTCCTTTAGGTATAAGGTTAGGTTTTATATTTGAGACCTTTCTTGTTTCTTGAGAAAGGCCTGTATCATTATATACTTCCCTCTTAGGACTGCCTTTGCTGTATCCCAAAGGTTTTGAACAGTTGTATTTTCATTTTCATTTGTTTCCATGAATTTTTTAATTCTTCTTTAATTTCCTGGTTGACCCATTCATTCTTTAGTAGGATGCTTTTTAGCCTCCATGTATTTGAGTTCCTTCCAAATTTCCTCTTGTGATTGAGTTCTAGTTTCAAAGCATTGTGGTCCGAAAATATGCAGGGAATGATCGCAATCTTTGGTACCTGTTGAGACCTGATGTATGATTCAGGATGTGAGCTATTCTAGGGAATGTTCTATGTGCACTAGAGAAGAATGTGTATTCTGTTGCTTTGGGATGGAATGTTCTGAATATATCTGTGAAGTCCATCTGGTCCAGTGTGTCTTTCAAATCTCTTAATTCTTTGTTGATCTTTTGCTTAGATGATCTGTCCATTGCAGTGAGGGGGGGTTGTTAAATACCCCTACTATTATTGTATTATTATTGATGTGTTTCTTTAATTTTGTTATTAATCGGCTTATATAATTGGCTGCTCACATGTTAGGGGCATAAATATTTACAACTGTTAGATTTTCTTGGATAGACCCTTTAATTATGATATAGTTTCCTTCCTCATCTCTTATTACAGTCTTTGGTTTAAAATCTGATTTGTCCGATATAAGGATTGCCACCCCAGCTTTTTTTATGTCCATTAGCATGGCAAATGGTTTTCCACCCCCTCACTTTAAATCTGGAGGTGTCTTTGGGTTTAAAATGAATCTCTGGCAGACAGCATATTGATGGGTCGTGCTTTTTTATCCAATCTGATGCCCTGTGTGTTTTGATTGAGGCATTTAGCCCATTTACATTCAGAGTAACTATTGAAAGATATGAATTTAGTGTCATTGTATTACCTGTAAAGTCCCTGTTTCTGTATATTGTCTCTGTTCCTTTCTGGTCCATGTTACTTTTGGGCTCTCTCTTTACTTAGAGAATCCCTTTTAATATTTCTTGTAGGGCTGGTTTGGTGATCACAAATTCTTTTAGTTTCTGTTTGTCCTGGAAGCTTTTTATCACTATTTCTATTTTGAATGACATCCTAGCTGGATAAAGTATTCTTGACTGCATGTTTTTCTCATTTAACACCCTGAATATATCATGCCAGTCCTTTCTGGCCTGCCAGGCCTCTGTGGATAGGTCTGCTGCCAATCTAATGTTTCTACCATTGTAGGTTACAGACCTCTTGTCCCCAGCTGCTTTCAGGATTTTCTCTTGGTCTCTGAGATTTGCAAGTTTCACTATTGTATGTCAGGTGTTGACCTATTTTTATTGATTTTGAAGGGGGCTCTCTGTGCCTCCTGGACTTGGATGCCTGTTTCCTTCCCCAAATTAGGGAAGTTCTCCACTATAATTTGTTCCAATATACCTTCTGCCCCCCCTTTCCTCTTCTTCTGCAACCCCAATTATTCTAATAATGTTTCACTTTATGGTATCACTTATCTCTCGAATTCACCCCTCATGATCCAGTAATTGTTTATCTCTCCTTTTCTCATGTTCTTTACTCTCCATCATCAGTCTTCTATATCACTAATTCTCTCTTCTGCCTCAGTTATCCTAGCACTTAGAGCCTCCATTTTTTATTGCATCTCATTAATAGAGTTTTTTTATTTCAACTTGATTCAATTTTAGTTATTTTATTTCTCCAGAAAGGGATTCTCTTGTGTCTTCTATGCTTTTTTTCAAGCCCAGCTAGCATCTTTATAATTGTTATTCTGAACTCTAGTTCCAACATTTTACTTATGTCCATACTGACTAGGTTCCTGGTAGTCAGTACTGCCTCTTGTTCTCTTTTTTGAGGTGAGTTTTTCTGTCTTGTCATTCTGTCCAGAGAAGAATAATGACCAAGAGAACAAAATGCAAAAATGGCAACCACGACTCCAGAGAAATATACACTAAGCAAACCAGAAGAGACCCAAAACCAAAATATATATATATATATATATATATATATATATATATATATATATATATATATATATTTTTTTTTTTTTTTTTTTAAGAAAAGAAAAAAAGGCAATATAATCAGACAGGTGGACAGAATAGAGCAATACGCTGGATCCTATATTTTGGTCCATTTGTTAGAAAACTTAGATCCCAAAATTGTAAAGAAAGAAAAACCTATATATGTACAAAGATAAAATTAAATACAATGAAAGGATAGACTGTAACTGTAAAAATGAAAATTAAAAGACAAGAAAAAACAAAAGAGAAAAAACAACAACAACAGAAAAAGAAGGGATATAAACAGACAGGGGAACAGAACTGCAATACACTATATCTTGAGTGTATCTTGGTCAGTTTGTTAGAAGAAACTACATCTCAAAATTGCAAAGAAAGAAAAACTTATATATATACAAAAAAAAATTAAATACTGAAGGGGTAGAATGCAACTGTAAAAATGAAAATTAAAAAATATTTTTAAAACGAGTTGATAAAATAAGAAATTGATTGAAAAAGGAAAAAGAAAAGAAAATTAAAATTGAAAGACTAAAGAATCATGGAGGAAAAAACATGAATTCTATATGCTATATTCCCCCAGTGCTGGAGTTTTGCAGTTCTCATTGATTGGTAAATTGGTCTTGGCTGGATGTTCTTGCTGATCTTCTGGGGGAGGGGCTTGTTGCTTTGATTCTCAAGTGTTTTTTCCCCAGTTGGAATTGTATTGCACTTTCCAGGGGGGCCAAGCTAAGTAAGCGGCTCCAGTTTGCTCTATTTGGTTTTTATTCCCTGAAGCTTTCCACCTGTCTTTAGAGGATGAGAATGAAAATGGTGGTCTCCCAATCTCCAGCCCCAGAGCCAAGAGCTTGGGACCCCACTCCTCAGTGCACCCTCAGGGAAAAACAGTCAATCACTCCTGTCTCCTTGGTCTCAGTCTGTACTCCATGCTCATGTGGCCTGTGACCGAGCATTTCTATCTCAGGCACAAGACCCTGCTTTGAGTCTCCAAACCCTGAAGACTCCTGTGGTGCACTTCTGAGCCTCTCCTCCTGGGGGAGGAAGGCGGGGGTCTTGCTGGGCCCCTGCTCAGAGGTGGTAAACTGTTTATGGCAACCCTGAGCTGAAAGCCCACTCCTTGGCCCACTGTTTGCAGCTGGCTTCCCTGCTCCGATGCTTGGGAACTCTGCTGCACTCAGTCCCCCCTGGTCTTCCTGTCACCCCAAGGATCCTGAGACCACACTGTCCCACCTAGGAGTCCACCCACTTTGCCACCTGGGTGCCTTTCAGGCCAGGACATTCCTCACTGGAGCAGACTTCTGAAAGTTCTGATTTTGTGCTCTGCTGCTATATCACTTTCTGGTAGCTGGCTGATGAATGCTCCCTCCCCCACAGTTCATCTTCCCATATATCACCTTGAATTCACTTCTCCACACCTCCTACCTTGCAGAAAGTGGTCACTTTTATATTTGTAGAGTTGCAGCTATTCTTTTCTTATATCTCTGGTCAAGTTCGCAGGTGTTCAGAATGATTTGATACCTATGTAGCTGAATTCCTGGGACCAGACGAAACTAAGGTCTCCTAATCCTCTGCCATCTTGATTGTATCCTAATTCTGGCTTCTTTGGACTTGTTGGTGTGAGTATGTTCCAACCTCCTTTTCTTCATATCAGCGCCATCTTGAAATTTGTCATCAGAGCTCATGTGGGTGTTAACAGGCATACTTTGGTATTCTTAGTCATTGAATATATCAGATTCTAATTCTTTAGATTTTGATTAGACTTTTCTTGGTGTAATATGAACTGCTTTAATTGAAAGTAAGAGTAACAGTTTAGTTTAAACAAAAAGAGAAGTGGATCACGTCACTGGGATGTCTAGATTGAGACCCAGCCTCATGCACAGCTGAATTCAGTTACTGGAGAAATGCCACCAATACTCAGCATCTCTAATTTATCTGTTTTTGTTATTGTTTGGGGGCAACATGTTGTTTTCTGCTATTTGAACAGTATAACCTTGAATATTCATTTTCAGTCTTCTGGTGCATATTTGCAAGAGAGTCTCTTGGGTGCACAACTAGGAGTAGAATTGCTGAGTCAGGAGGTATGTGAGTTGCAAGTACTAAGATAATGTCAGATTATTTTTCAGTGTAAATGAGTCACTTCAGTCCTATCAACGGTATATTAGAAATGCCTCTATCTTCTCCAATTGTCAAATCTCACCTTTCTTCTTTTCACCATCCTTCATCTTCCCACTCAAGTAGGTACAGAATGGTATCTCTCTGTGGTAGGTATTTCCCTGGTTATTAACTTGGTAAAGCATCTCTTCTTATACTTATTACCCATAAGTAAGTCTTCTAAGAAATGCCCATTCTGTCTTTTGCCCATTTTTCTATTTGTCTTTTTCTTATGATTTGTCAATGCAACTTACAGATTCTAGAATCCAAATCCTCTTTTGGTCCCTGAATAGTTCCACTTTCACCCATTGATCTGCCAGGCCACCACCAACATATTATTAAATATATCTATATATAACTCTAATTTCTAGAATCTCTTAACGTACCCTCAGTCAATTTACTGGTCCTTAAATACACTGTACTGTCTTAATATTGTAATTTCATACTAAATAATCAGTATCCGACAGGATAAACTTTCTTTCATTCTTTTTCTTTGAGAGTGTCTTGGTAATTTTGGTCATTTACTCTCTCCTAGAGATTTTAGAATCTAATTAACTGCACAAAAAAAACCCTTGCAGGATTTTGATTGCAGTTACATAGATCTATAGATAGTTTGGGAAAGAAATGACATATTTATATCAGTCCATCTTTGTCCTCTTTAACATAGGAAGTCTCTCCATTTATTTAGAACTTCTTTAATGTCTTTATTTTTAAAAAAGATTTATTTATTTATTTGAGAGAGAGAACACAAGCAGGGAGGAAGGGCAGAGGGAGACGGAGAAGCAGATCCCCCACTGAGCAGGGAGCCTGATGCAAGGCTCGATTCCAGGACCCTGAGATCATGACCTGAGCTGAAGGCAGACACTTAACTGACTGAGCCACCCAGGTGCCCTTCTTTAATGTCTTTAAAGTCTTATAAATTTCTCTGTACAAGTTTTGTCAGTCATTTGTTACCTTTATTACTAGCTTCTTCTACTTTTTTTGTTGTTGTGAATGATGTTTTTCTTTAAAAGTTTCAATTTATCATTGTTGCTGGTGTGTAGAAATGCAACTGATTTTACAAGTTGATTTTATATTTGGCCACCTTGCTAAACTTTCTCTTTATTTTCAATGATTTGTCCCTAGATTCTTTTTATGTTCTTTATAAACAGTATACTGATTTTAAAATGTTGTTTCCTTATGATTTTAGTTTTTCCTAATATTTTGCTTTTAATTTTTTTCTTGTCTTAATGAACCCATGAGGACTTTGGGTATAATTCTAAATGGAAATGGTCTTACTTCAGATCTTTTTTTTTTTCTTTTTAAAGATTTTTATTTATTTATTTGTCAGAGAGAGAGATAGAGAGCAAGAGAGAGGGAGAGCATGAGCAGGGGCAAGGGCAGAAGGAGAAGCAAGCTCCCTGCCAAGCAAGGAGCCTGATGCAGGACTTGTTCCCAGGACCCTGGGATCATGACCTGAGCCAAAGGCAGACACTTAACCAACTGAGCCACCCAGGCATCCCTTACTTCAGATCTTAAAGAGAATGTTTCTGTGATTTTCTCATTTAAATTCAGGTTTGCATTAGGTATTTTTTAATATACCATTTATTAGGTTAAGGAAGTTCCATGATATTCCTAGTTTAGTAAATGATTTTTCTTTTTATCATGAATAAATATTGAATTTTATCAAACACATCTTCTGTTTCTGTTGTCACAAATGTTTATCCTTTTCATTTGTTAATTAACAAATGACATGTTAATATTTTATATTAAACAATTTTTGCATTCCTGGAACAGATCCAGTTGGATATTGGAGTATTAATCTCCTTAATACACTTTTATTCAGTTTGCTAATTTTTTATTCAGAATTTTTGCATCTAAATTCATGCATTGTAGGCTCTAATAATAGTCCTCTCTCTTTCTTTATTTAGTGTTTGAATCAAAATAACAGTGAAAGCAGAATGAGTTGGGTATATTTCCTCTTTTTCTATCCTTCAGAAAAATTTATATAAAATTGGAATATGTTGTTTGAGATTTTGGTAGAACTTACCTGTAAAAGTATCTGAGCCCTTTGTGAGAAGATTTGTAACTACTATTTCTAATTCTTTAATAATTAAAGGACTACTCAGGCTTTTTGTTTCCTCGAATTGATTTTGGTAAATTATATTTTTAAGGAATTATAATTTCAGTAGCTGGTATTTCCATATCGGTCTGATCAGTCTGACATCTCATCTTTTATATCCTTATTTCAGGCTTTTTCCCTAAGAGAATATAAAATTTACTTATTTTGTGAAATAAGCACTTTTAAAACAGTTTGCTTTTCTTAGGTATCTTATATGTTAATCTTCTGTCTTGTATTTCACTCTAAAATATTTTCACTAACTTCTTTATGAGAAAATGTGGTATTTAGGACCTATTAAAATAATATTACATCAAAGGGATTCAGAGTGTCCCAACCTAGCCCAAACTTAGGGAGGGAGCTCCCCTTCCTTAGAAATTCCTGAGTGACCTATAAACACAATAGACAATGACACCCATAGTGACCTGGCCTGGAACACATAACTTAGACTATAAGTCTACATGGAGACTTTCCCTTGACCCAAGCCAAATTATGAGAAGTTTCTAAAACCTGAGTGTTCACTTGAGTTGCTGAATATTTATTGTTGAGATTTATTTCTAGCAATTCCAGTCTTGTTGCTTTTGGAATGAAGTTGTTCTATCATTATGTATTCTATGAATTGCTGTTATATAGGAAAATACTACAGTTACTATATTTACTATATCAACCCACTATCTTAGTAATTGGAATAGCTTTTCAGTTATTTCTCCTGGTTTTTTAGATACACCATAATAAAGTTAATTTGGTTCATTTTTTTTTTTTTAAGATTTTATTTATTTATTTGACAGGACACTGGGATCATGACCTGAACCGAAGGCAGACTCTTAACAACTGAGCCACCCAGGCGCCCCAGTTTGGTTCATTCTTTTCCAGTATTTGTTATTTCTTTTCTTTCAACCAGTGCTTTTCTAAGATTGTGAAATATGGCTACAGAAATGCACATGAAACTAAATGAACAATATAATGAAACAGTTGTGTATAAATAGCTGTATATCTATCACCCAAATCAGAAAATAAATCATTAGTAGCACCCTAAAAATCTCCTGTGTTCTTTCCTGGTCACATCCCCACCCTGGGTTACCTCCATACTAATTTTATGCTAGTCACATTTTCACCATTCTTTATAATTTTATCTTCTATGTGCTCATCCCTAAAAATATAGCTTTGTTTTGCTTATTTTTGAACTTATTAAAATGGAACCACACTGTATATATTATTTTTGTGGTGCTTCTTCATTCAAGATTATATTTGTTAGATGTTGTGTATAGTTCATTAATCTTCCTTGCAATAAAATATTCCTATGTGAACATACAACTATTTATTTATAAATTCTACTGCTGTGTTGATTTGAGTCCTAGCCAGTTTGATCTGTTATAAGAATGCTGCTTCAGACACCCTGTGGGCATTTGCATCTATTTCCTGAGCACAAGTGGAATTGTTGGGTCATAGGGTATTTGTTTTTTTTTTTTTTTTTAAGATTTTATTTATTTATTTGACAGAGAGAGACACAGCGAGAGAGGGAACACAAGCAGGGGGAGTGGGAGAGGGAGAAGCAGGCTTCCCGTGGAGCAGGGAGCCCGATGCGGGGCTCGATCCCAGGACCCTGGGATCATGACCTGAGCCGAAGGCAGACGCTTAACGACTGAGCCACCCAGGCGCCCCTATTTGTATTTTTTTTAAAAGATTTTATTTATTTACTTGACAGAGAGAGAGAGCACAAGTAGGCAGAGCGGTAGGCAGAGGCACAGGGAGAAGCAGGCTCCCCACTGAGCAGGGAGCCCGATGTGGGGCTCTATCCCAGGACCCTGGGATCATGACCTGAGCCAAAAGCAAATGCTTAACTGACTGAGCCACCCAGGCACCCCAAGGTATTTATATTTTTAATTTTAGTTGATAATGCCAAAATGTTTCCCAATTTACATGCTTACCCAACCTTCCACATCCTCAGCCATACAAGATAGGCAACATTTAAAAAACTGTAAATAGGCCACATTTAAATGTTGCCTGTCTTCTAGGCACCTATACGTATTTTATTATAAATTTAATTTGCATTTATTTGTTCTTTGGTTACTAATGAAGTTGGGAACTTTGTCATATGCTTATTGATTACTTGAAATTCCTTCTCTAAGAAATGTTGCTTAAAGCATCTTTTTTTGGTTTGTCTTTTTTTTCTTATTGATTTGTAGGAATTAAAAGAAAAATCTAAATACATGTCTTCTGTGTGTTGTTTAAGTTGCAAATCTCTTCTCCCATTGCATGACTTTTCCCACTCCCTGTGTTTTGATGAAAAGATGTTCTTAATTTTTTTTTAAAGATTTATTTATTTATTTGAGAGAGCGAGAATGAGAGAGAGAGAGAGTACATGAGAGGGGGGAGGGTTAGAGGGAGAAGCAGGCTCCTCGCCGAGCAGGGAGCCCGATGCGGGACTTGATCCAGGGACTCCAGGATCATGACCTGAGCTGAAGGCAGTCACTTAACCAACTGAGCCACCCAGGCGCCCCAAGATGTTCTTAATTTTAATGAAGTCATATTTATCATTTTTTTCCTACAGTTTTCTTTGTGGAGATATTTTTGACTGCTAAATGGACTTTCTTTAAAGATTACAGTATTCAATTTTTCTATTCTTTAGTCAATTTTGGCAAGTTATATTTTCCTAGAAATTTGTATCTTCTAAGTGTTCAAATTCAGTGACATAAAATTGTTCATAATAGGGCGCCTGGGTGGCTCAGTTGGTTAAGCGACTGCCTTCGGCTCAGGTCATGATCCTTGAGTCCCTGGATCAAGTCCCGCATCGGGCTCTCTGCTCAGCAGGGAGCCTGCTTCTCCCTCTGACCCTACCCCCTCTCGTGTGCTCTCTCTCTCTCTCTCTCATTCTCTCGGTCTCAAATAAATAAATAAAAATCTTTAAAAAAAATTGTTCATAATAATCTCTTATGGCGCGCCTGGGTGGCTCAGATGGTTAAGCATCTGCCTTCGGCTCAGGTCATGATCCCAGGGTCCTGGGATTGAGCCCCCACATCCGGCTCCTGGATCAGCGGGGAGCCTGCTTCTTTCTCTGCCTCTCCCCCTGCTCGTGCTCTCTCTCTTTCTCTGTATCCCTGTGTCTCGAGTGAATAAATAAAATCTTTAAAAAAAGATAATAATCTCTTACAATTTTTCATTGTCTGCAGGATCTCGTGATGTCTTGTTTTGAATTCCTGATATTGATTTTTTGTACTTTTTCTATTTTTAAGTACTTGTCCAGGCATGCTGGAAGACTCACATTGGTATTGTTTTCATTATTTTTTTCCAAGAACCAACTTTTGACTTTATTTATTGTGTCTATTGTATGTATGTTTCCTTTTAAAATTAGGTTTTGCTCCTTTGTATAATAACCTTTCTTCTTTTTTTTAAATCTGTTTCTATTTTTATTTTTTATTTTTTTAAAATTTTCTTATTGTTATGTTAATCACCATACATTATATCATTAGTTTTAGATGTAGTGTTCCATGATTCATTGTTTGTGCATAACACCCAGTGCTCCATGCAGAACGTGCCCTCCTCAATACCCATCACCAGGCTAACCCAACCTCCCACCTCCCTCCCCTCTAGAACCCTTAGTTTGTTTTTCAGAGTCCATCGTCTCTCATGGTTCATCTACCCCTCCGATTTCCCCCCCCTTCATTGTTCCCCTCCTGCTACCTTCTTCTTCTTTTTTTTTTTTTCTTAACATATATTGCATTATTTGTTTCAGAGGTACAGATCTGAGATTCAACAGTCTTGCACAATTCACAGCGCTTACCAGAGCACATACCCTCCCCAGTGTCTATCACCCAGTCACCCCATCCCTCCCACCCCACCCCCCACTCCAGCAACCCTCAGTTTCTTTCCTAAGATTAAGAATTCCTCATATCAGTGAGGTCATATGATACATGTCTTTCTCTGTTTGACTTATTTCCCTCAGCATAATAGCCTCCAGTTCCATTCATGTTGTTGCAAATGGCAAGATCTCATTCCTTTTGATGGCTGCATAATATTCCATTGTGTATATATATACCACCTCTTCTTTATCTATTCACCTGTCGATGGACATCTTGGCTCTTTCCACAGTTTGGCTATTGTGGACATTGCTGCCATAAACATCGGGTGCACGTACCCCTTAGGATCCCTACTTTTGTATCTTTGGGGTAAATACCCAGTAGTGCAATTGCTGGATCATATGGTAGCTCTATTTTCAACTTTTTGAGGCACCTCCATACTGTTTTCCAGAGTGGCTACACCAGCTTGCATTCCCACCAACAGTGTAGGAGGGTTCCCCTTTCTCCGCATCCCCGCCAACATCTGTCATTTCCTGACTTGTTCATTTTAGCCATTCTGACTGGTGTGAGGTGGTATCTCACTGACGTTTTGATTTGGATTTCCCTGATGCCTAGCAATATTGAGCACTTTTTCGTGTGTCTGTTGGCCATTTGGATGTCTTCTTTGGAAAAATGTCTGTTCATGTCTTCTGCCCATTTCTTGATTGGATTCTTTGTTCTTTGGGTGTTGAGTTTGATGAGTTCTTTATAGATTTTGGATACTAGCCCTTTATCTGATATGTCATTTGCAAATATCTTCTCCCATTCTGTCGGTTGTCTTTTGGTTTTGTTGACTGTTTCCTTTGCTTTGCAAAAGCTTTTAATCTTGATGAAGTCCCAATAGTTCATTTTTGCCCTTGCTTCCCTTGCCTTTGGTGATGTTTCTAGGAAGAAGTTGCTGCGGCTGAGGTCGAAGAGGTTGCTGTCTGTGTTCTCCTTTAGGATTTTGATGGACTCCTGTCTCACATTGAGGTCTTTCAACCATTGGGAGTCTATTTTTGTGTGTGGTGTAAGGAAATGGTCCAGTTTCATTCTTCTGCATGTGGCTATCCAATTTTCCCAACACCATTTGTTGAAGAGACTGTCTTTTTTCCACTGGACATTCTTTCCTGCTTTGTCAAAGATTAGTTGACCACAGAGTTGAGGGTCCATTTCTGGGCTCTCTATTCTGTTCCATTGATCTATGTGTCTGTTTTTCTGCCAGTACCATACTGTCTTGATGATGACAGCTTTGTAATAGAGCTGGAAGTCCGGAATTGTGATGCCGCCGGCTTTGCTTTTCTTTTTCAACATTTCTCTGGCTATGCGGGGTCTTTTCTGGTTCCATACAAATTTTAGGATTATTTGTTCCATTTCTTTGAAAAAAGTGGACGGTATTTTGATGGGGATTGCATTGAATGTGTAGATTGCTCTAGGTAGCATTGACATCTTCACAATATTTGTTCTTCCAATCCATGAGCATGGCACGTTTTTCCATTTCTTTGTGTCTTCCTCAATTTCTTTTATGAGTATTTTATAGTTTTCTGAGTACAGATCCTTTGCCTCTTTGGTTAGATTTATTCCTAGGTATCTTATGGTTTTGGGTGCAATTGTAAATGGGATCGACTCCTTAATTTCTCTTTCTTCTGTCTTGTTGTTGGTGTATAGGAATGCCACTGACTTCTGTGCATTGATTTTATATCCTGCCACTTTACTGAATTCCTGTATGAGTTCTAGCAGTTTTGGGGTGGAGTCTTTGGGGTTTTCCACATAAAGTATCATATCATCTGCAAAGAGTGATACTTTGACTTCTTCTTTGCCAATTTGAATGCCTTTGATTTCTTTTTGTTGTCTGATTGCTGTGGCTAGGACTTCTAGTACTATGTTGAATAGCAGTGGTGATAGTGGACATCCCTGCCGCATTCCTGACCTTAGGGGGAAAGCTCTCAGTTTTTCCCCATTGAGAATGATATTCGCTGTAGGTTTTTCATAGATGGCTTTTATGATACTGAGGTATGTACCCTCTATCTCTATACTCTGAAAAGTTTTGATCAAGAAAGGATGCTGTACTTTGTCAAGTGCTTTTTCTGCATCTATTGAGAGGGTCCTATGATTCTTGTTCCTTCTTTTGTTGGATGTATTGTATCACGTTGATTGATTTGCAGATGTTGAACCAAACTTGCAGCCCAGGGATAAATCCCACTTGGTCGTGGTGAATAATCCTTTTAATGTACTGTTGGATCCTATTGGCTAGTATTTTGGTGAGAATTTTTGCATCCATGTCCATCAGGGATATTGGTCTGTAGTTCTCCTTTTTAATGGGGTCTTTGTCTGGTTTTGGGATCAAGGTCATGCTGGCCTCATAAAATGAGTTTGGAAGTTTTCCTTCCATTTCTATTTGTTGTAACAGTTTCAGAAGAATAGGTATTAATTCTTCTTGAAATGTTTGGTAGAATTCCCCTGGGAAGCCATCTGGCCCTGGGCTTTTGTTTTTTGGGAGATTTTTGATGACTGCTTCAATTTCCTTAGTGGTTATACGTCTGTTCAGGTTTTCTATTTCCTCCTGGTTCAGTTTTGGTAGTTGATACATCTCTAGGAATGCATCCATTTCTTCCAGGTTATCTAATTTGCTGGCATAGAGTTGCTCATAATATGTTCTTATAATTGTTTGTATTTCTTTGGTGTTGGTTGTGATCTCTCCTCTTTCATTCATGATTTTGTTGATTTGAGGCATTTCTCTTCTCTTTTTGATCAGTCTGGCCAGGGGTTTATCAATCTTGTTAATTCTTTCAAAGAACCAGCTCCTAGTTTCGTTGATCTGTTCTACTGTTCTTTTAGTTTCTATTTCATTGATTTCTGCTCTGATCTTTATGATTTCTCTTCTCCTGCTGGGTTTAGGCTTTATTTGCTGTTCTTTCTCCAGCTCCTTTAGGTGTAGGGTTAGGTTGTGTACTTCAGACCTTTCTTGTTTCTTGAGAAAGGCTTGTATTGCTATATACTTTCCTCTTAGGACTGCCTTTGCTGTATCCCAAAGATTTTGAACAGTTGTGTTTTCATTTTCATTGGTTTCCATGAATTTTTTAAATTCTTCTTTAATTTCCAATTGACCCATTCATTCTTCAGTAGGATGCTCTTTAGCCTCCATGTATTTGCGTTCTTTCCGACTTTCCTCTTGTGATTGAGTTCTAGTTTCAAAGCATTGTGGTCTGAAAATAGGCAGAGAATGATCCCAATCTTTTGGTACCGGTTGAGACCTGATTTATGACCTAGGATGTGATCTATTCTGGAGAATGTTCCATGGGCACTAGAGAAGAATGTGTATTCTGTTGCTTTGGGATGGAATGTTCTGAATATATCTGTGAAGTCCATCTGGTCCAGTGTGTCATTTAAAGTCTTTATTTCCTTGTTGATCTTTTGCTTAGATGATCTGTCCATTTCAGTGAGGGGGTGTTAAAGTCCCCCACTATTATTGTATTGTCGATATGTTTCTTTGCTTTTGTTATTAATTGCCTTATATAATTGGCTGCTCCCATGTTAGGGGCATAGATATTTACAATTGTTAGATCTTCGTGTTGGATAGATCCTTTAAGTAGAATATAGTGTCCTTACTCATCTCTTATTACAGTCTTTGGTTTAAAATCTAATTTGTCTGATATAAGGATTGCCACCCCAGCTTTCTTTTGGTGTCCATTAGCATGGTAAATGGTTTTCCACCCTCTCACTTTCAGTCTGGGGGTGTCTTTGGGTCTAAAATGAGTCTCTTGCAGATAGCATATCGATGGGTCTTGTTTTTTAATCCAATCTGATAGCCTGTGTCTTTTGATTGGGGCATTGAGCCCATTTACATTCAGGGTAACTATTGAAAGATAGGAATTTAGTGCCATTGTATTGCCTGTAAGGTGACTGTTACTGTATATTGTCTGTGTTCCTTTCTGGTCTATGTTGCTTTTAGGCTCTCTCTTTGCTTAGAGGACCCCTTTCAAGATTTCTTGTAGGGCTGGTTTTGTGTTTGCAAATTCCTTTAGTTTTTGTTTGTCCTGGAAGCTTTTGATCTCTCCTTCAATTTTCAGTGACAGCCTAGCTGGATAGAGTATTCTTGGCTGCATATTTTTCTCATTTAGTGCTCTGAATATATCCTGCCAGTCCTTTCTGGCCTGCCAGGTCTCTGTGGATAGGTCTGTTGCCAATCTAATGTTTCTACCACTGTAGGTTACATATCTCTTCTCCCGAGCTGCTTTCAGGATTTTCTCTTTGTCTCTGAGACTCATAAGTTTTACTATTAGATGTCGGGGTGTTGACCTATTTTTATTGATTTTGAAAGGGGTTCTCTGTGCTTCCTGGATTTTGATGCCTGTTTCCTTCCCCAAATTAGGGAAGTTCTCTGCTATAATTTGCTCCAATATACCTTCTGCCCCTCTCTCTCTTTCTTCTTCTTCTGGGATCCCAATTATTCTAATGTTGTTTCGTCTTATGGTATCACTTATCTCTCGAATGCTGCCCTCGTGATCCAGTAGCTGTTTATCTCTCTTTTTCTCAGCTTCTTTATTTTCCATCATTTAGTCTTCTATCTTACTGATTCTCTCTTCTGCCTCATTTATCCTAGCAGTTAGCATCCCCATATTTGATTGCACCTCATTAATAGCCTTTTTGATTTCGACTTGGTTAGATTTTAGTTCTTTTATTTCTCCAGAAAGGGTTTCTCTAATAACTTCCATGCTTTTTTCAAGCCCAGCTACTATCTTTAAAGTGATGATTCTGAACTCTGGATCTGACATCGTACTACTGTCCGTATTGAGTAGGTCCCTGGCAGTCGGTACTACCTCTTGTTCTTTTTGTTGAGGTGATTTTTTCCTTCTTGTCATTTTGTGCAGAGGAGAATAGATTAATGAGAGAACAAAATGCTAGCAGGGTAACAACGTCCCCAGAAAATATACTCTAAACAAATCAGAAAAGCCCTGAAGCAGTGGGAAAAGAAAGGGAAAAAGAGAAAAAAGAAAAAGAAGAAAAAAAAGAGAAAAAGATAAAGATAAAAACAAACAAAAACAGAACAAAACAAAACAACAACAACAAAAAACCAGAATGTGATCAAATATGATCAGGCTGGTATATAGACCAGTGCCACACACTAGATTTTGGGTGTATTTTGGTCTGGTAGAAGAAAGTGCCTCCCAAAATTTTAAAGAAAGAAAAACTTATATATGTACAAAAATAAGGGTTGATATGATGAAGGGATGGAATATGACTGTAAAGATGGAAATTATAAAAAATTTTATACAAGGAATTGATAAGAAGTTGTTTGAAAAAAGAAAGAAGAGGATTTAAAAAAAAAAGAAAAAAAAGGGCGCCTGGGTGGCTCAGTTGGTTAAGTGACTGCCTTCGGCTCAGGTCATGATCCTGGAGTCCCGTGATTGAGTCCCACATTGGGCTCCCTGCTCAGCAGGGAGTCTGCTTCTCCCTCTGACCCATTCCCCTCTCATGCTCTCTGTCTCTCATTCTCTCTCTCGCAAATAAATAAAAAAATTAAAAAAAAAAAAAAAAGAAAAAGAAAAAAAGGGAGAGAATGTGATCAGGCAGGGAAGTAGAAAAAAACCATACACTAGAGATTTAGGGTATATTTTGATCTGTTAGAAGAAACTATCTCAAAATTTTAAAGAGAGAACAACTTATATATATATATGCCAAAAATACAGGTAACTACTATGAAGGGATAGAATATGACTCTAAAAATGAAAAATAAAAATGTTTTTTTAGGGGCACCTGGGTGGCTCAGTCGTTAAGTGTCTGCCTTTGGCTCAGGTCATGATCCCAGGGTCCTGGGATCGAGCCCCTCATCGGGCTCCCTGCTCCGCGGGAAGCCTGCTTCTCTCTCTCTCCCACTCCCCCTGCTTGTGTTCCCTCTCTCGCTGTGTCTCTTTCTGTCAAATAAATAAATAAAATCTTTAAAAAAAATGTTTTTTTAAAAAGGGATTGAGATGAAGTTGGTTGAAAAAGGGAAAAAGAAAAATTAAAAAAAAAAAAAGAAAAAAAGACAGTTAAAAAAAATTAACCTTGAAAGACTAAAGAATCATGGTAAAAAAGCCATGAATCCTATGTGCAGTATTCCCCTAGCACTGGAGTTCTGCCGTTCTCATTGATCGGTAAACTTGGTCTTGCCTGGCTGTTCTCGCTGATCTTCTGGGGGAGGGGCCTGTTGCCGTGGTTCCCAAATGTCTTTGCCGGAGGCAGAATTGCCCCGCCCTTGCCAGGTCCGGGCTAAGTAATCTGCTCGGGTTTGCTCTCCGGGGCTTTTGTTCCCTGCGAGCTTTCCGTACAGCTTTGGAGGCCGAGAGTGAAAATGGCGGCCTCCAATCTCTGCCCCAGAGGAGCCGAGAACTCGGGGCCCCGCTCCTCAGTGAGCCCCCAGAGAAAAGCCGTCAGTCACTCCCGTCTCCCTGGTCTCTGGCTGCACTCCGTGTTCACCCACGCATTTGGGTGGGTGAACTGTGCCTGTGACCGCGCGTTTCTATCTCTGGCACCAACCCTGTGTGGAGTCTCCAAACCCAGCAGATCCCTGCGGTGCACTCCCGTGCAGCTCCTCCCGGGGAAGGAAGGTGAGTCTCCCCGGATCTGCCGCTTGTTGGGTCCCTGCTGGAGGAGCAGTGGCCCGACTGTGCCGCGGATCACGGTTTATGGCGACCCCGAGCTGAGAGCCCGCCCCTCGGCTCCGTCTCTGCAGCCGGCTTCCCTGCTCCGATACCTGGGAGCTCTGCCGCACTCAGGCACCCCCGGTCTTTCTGTGACCCCGAGGGTCCTGAGACCACACTGTCCCGGAAGGTTCCACCCCCTGCTTAGCCACTGGAGTGACGTCCCTCGGCGGAGCAGACTTTTAAAAGTTCCGATTTTGTGCTCCGCGGCTCTATCACTTGCCAGAAGCGGCCGACGGAGGCCCCTCCCCCGCCGTCTAGCCTCCCGAATATCGCCTCGGATTCACTTCTCCGCACGTCCTACCTTCCAGAAAGTGGTCGCTTTTCTGTTCAGAGAGTTGTTGCTCTTCTTTTCTTCGATCTCCTGTTGAGTTTGTAGGTGTTCAGAATGGTTTGATCCCTATCCAGCTGAATTCCTGAGAGGAGACGAAATCCAGGTCTCCTACTCCTCTGCCATCTTGCTCCGCCCCCCCTGTTTTTTTTTTAAATTTAACTCTATGCCCAACATGGGCTCAAACTCACAACCCTGAGATCAAGTTATATGCTCTACCAAATGAGTCAGCCAGGCACCCCTCTTTTTCTTTATTTGGGTTTATTTTGCTGTCCTTTTTCCTGTTTCTTGAGATGCTTAAGTCAGTATTAATCCTTTTTTTCCCTAAAATAAGCACTTAAAATATTCACCTCTATGTCCTATTATTAAGTAAAATTTTAAAATTAAAATATAGCATATGTACAAGAAAGTGCAGAAGCCATACACACTTGATAAATTTTCACAAAGTGAACATGCCTCTGTAATCAATATCCATATGAAGAAAATAAAACATTACAAGAACTTGAGAAGCCTCCCTCATGTAATGACCTTTCAATCATTATTCTACAAAAATGCAATCATTTTTCTGACTTCGTATCCATAAGTTTGTTTTGCCTGTTTTTGAACAGTTGTTGATAAATACCTCTTAACTTTTTAATGTCCATAGAAACTACAAGGACGTCTTTTTTATTCTGGATATTGATAACTTATTTTTCCCTCTTTTTTTCTTGATAAGTCTTGGTAAGTGTTTATTTTATTGATCTTTTCAAAGAACCAACTTTGGGGTGCCTGGGTGACTCAGTCAGTTAAGTGGCTGACTCTTGATTTCAGCTCAGGTCATGATCTCAGAGTCCTGGGATCAAGCCCTGCATCCAGCTCCATGCTGGGCTCTGTGCTTAGCAGGGAGTCTGCTTCAGGTTTTTCTCTCTCTCTTTTTCTCTGCCCCTCCCCCCCTTGTGCACTCTCTGTCTCTCAAATAAATAAATCTTTTTTTAAAAAAAAAGAGCCAACTTTGACATTGCTGCTTTTCTCTATTGTTATTTTTTAAAGATTTTTTTTTTAAGATTTTATTTATTTATTTGAGAGAGTGAGAGAGAGAGCACAAGATGGGGGAAGGTCAGAGGAAGAATCAGACTCCCTGCCCAGGAGGGAGCCCGATGAGGGGCTGGGAGTTAAATAATTAAATAGTTGAATTCGTTCTATCCTGGGACTCCTGGATCATGACCTGAGCTCAAGGCAGACGCTTAACTGACTGAGCCACCCAGGCACCCCTAAGATTTTATTTTTAAGTAATCTCTACACCCAACATGGGTCTTGAACTCACAACCCTGAGATCAAGAGTCACATGCTCCACCAACTGAGCCAGCCAGGTGCCCCTCTATTGTATTTTTTCTTTCAATTGCAATGATATCTCCTCTTACCCTATTTTTTTTCCTTTTTACTTGTGTGTGTGTGTGTGTGTGTGTGTGTAGTTTGCTGTTCTTATCTGACAATAAGTCTGAAAACCTAGGAAACTGATCTTACATCTTTTCTTTTTCAAGAAATTTATTTTAGAGCCATTGATTCCTCCAAAGGTTTAATATGTTGTGTTTTCATTTTCATCTAGTTCAAAATATTTTTTTATTTCCACTGTGCTATTTTAACTTATAGGTTGTTTGAAGATATGTTGCTTAATTTTCAAACACTGGAGATTTGTATTGATCTTTCCGCCTTTTTTTAAAAAAAGATTTTATTTATTTATTTGACAGAGAGAGACACAGCAAGAGAGGGAACACAAGCAGAGGGAGTGGGAGAGAGAGAAGCAGGGAGCCCGATGGGCTTGATCCCAGGACCCTGGGATCATGACCTGAGCCAAAGGCAGACGCTTAATGACTGAGCCACTCAGGCGCGCCAGTCTTTCTGCTTTTTTTGATGTATTACCTATTGCCATGTAATAAACTACCCCAAAATGTAGCAGCTTAAATTATCAAGAAGCATTTATTATTTCACTGTTTCAGTGGGTCTGGAATCTGGGAGTGGCTTAGCTGGGTGATTCTGACTCACTACATTGCAATCAAGCTATGGGCCCCATCTCATTTAAAGGGTCAGCTGGGGGAAAATCTATTCCCAAGCCAGCAACTAAGGTTGTTGGCAGTCCTCAGTTCCTCTTTGGCTGTTGGTCAAATATTTTAGTTCCTCCCTACATGAATCTATTCATGAGTTACTTGAGTATCCTCATGGAATAGCAGCTTCCCCCAGAGTGAGCAATTGGGGTAGGGCGTGAAGAAATATGCTCTCTAGTCTTTTATAACCTAGTTTTATAACCTAGTCTCACTATCACTTCTGCTATATACTTTTGGCGAATTCTGGTAAATGTGGAAGGGGACAAACACTTAGGCTGTTTATTAATTGTGTTGTTCAAATCTACTGTGTCCTTACTGATTTTTGTTGTCTGTCTCTGAAGATTTTGTCTATCAGTTAGTGAGAGAAGTGTGTTAAAATAGTCAACTAAAATTATCTATATCTCCTTCTACTTCTGTCAAATTTGCCTTCTATTATTTTGAAACCATTTATCAGGTACATACAAATGTGTTGTATTTTCCTTTGACTTGACTCTTTTATCAATATAAAATGGATTTTCTATGTGAACAACCCTGTTTTCTGTGAATAGAAAAAGTTTTAGTATTTACTTTCTAATTTTAATAACTCTTATTTCTTCACTGTATTACACTGGCTAGGATTAAGACCTCAGAAAAATGTTGAATACAAGAACTGAAAGTAGAAAATTTTCCTTCTCAATCTTAAGGAAAAAGTGTTCTGTATTTCTTTTCTTAGGTGCCCTTTATCATATTGATTAAGTTCCCCTTTATTTCTCATTTTCTGAGAGTACTAGGGAAATAATTTTATCAAATGCTTTTTCTGGATCTATTGAGATGACCATATCCCCCTCCACCTTTTTCTGTTAATATGGTTAATTATATTGGATGGTATTTTTTTAATGGTAAACATACCTTGCATTCCAAAAAAAAAAAAAAAAAAAAACAACCCATTTAGTCATGTTGTATTATTCTATTTATATATTTCTAGATTCTGTTTACTAATATTTTGCTGAGAAATTCTTTTTGTCTGTGTTCATGAGGGATATTGGTCTGTGGCTTTCTTTTCTTGCATTGTCAGGATTTGGAATCAGAATTATTCTAGCCTCATAGGATGTGCTGAGATATGTTCATTGTTCCTATTTTCTGAAAGAGTTTGAGTAAGAGTGGTGATATTTCTTCCTTATATATTTTATAAAAATCACTGTTGAAACTCCCTGAAGTTTTGCTATTGGAAAGATTTTGGTAATGAACAAAATTTGTTGAATAGATATAGACCTGTTCAAATTTTCTGTTTTTTTCCTCATGTCAGTTTTGGTGTTTTATTTTCATAGATTTTGTCCATTTCATCTCATTTGTCAAATATATTGGCAAAAAATGTTTATAAATTGTTTATAGCATTCTCTCTCTTTTCTTTTTTAGAGTGAGAGAGACCAGGAGTGGTGAGGGGCAAAGAGAGGAGAGAGAATCTTAAGCAGGCTCCATGCTTAGCACAGAGCCTGACACGGGGCTTAATCTCACAATCCTGAGATCATGACCTGAGCCAAAATCAAGATTAGCATGCTTAACCGACTGAGCCACCCAAGCACCCCTATAGCATTCTCTTTTAGTCTTTTAAACATGTGTAAATCTGTACTGATACAGTATTTTTATTTCTGTTGTTCATCTGTACTTTTTCTCTTTTTTGAGATGACTCTTGCAAAGGGCTTATCAATTTAATTTAATTTTCAAAGAACCAACTTATGGATTTGGTAATTTTATCTGTTGTTTGTTTTCGTTGATTTCTGTTCTGTGATTATAACTTCCTTTCTTCTACTTACTTTGGATTTGTTAAAGTGGAAACTAAGATCATTTAATTTTAAGACTTTTCCCTTTTTAACACAAGCTTTATATTTCTCTCTAAGCACTACTTTATTTGCATTCCACAAATTTTTATATGTTGAATTTTACTTATTCAGTTTGAAAGTTTTTCTAATTTTCCTTGTGAATTCTTCTCTGATGGATAGGTTATTTAAAATTTTCCTGTTCAATTTTCAAATACTTGGGGATTTTTTAGACATCTTACTGTTACTGATTTCTAATTTAATTCTATTGTGATCAAAGAATATACTCTGTAAGATTTAAGTCTTTTGAGTAAGTATCTGACAGCCGTGAATTCCAACCTCTTTTTCCTCAGCTAGTGAGACTGCTAATTTCTGCTTGGGCTCTATTCACCCATAACATGATATAGAAAGTATCCTTAGGCCAAAAGCTGGGGTGAATGTGAAGCAACTTCCTGGGCTTCCTGTCTATCAAAGATTGTAACCTTTTATTTATTTATTTATTTTTTTAAAGATTTTATTTATTTATTTGACAGAGAGAGACACAGTGAGAGAGGGAACACAAGCAGGGGGAGAGGGAGAAGCAGGCCTCCCGCCAAGCGGGAAGCCCGATGCGGGGCTCGATCCCAGGACCCTGGGATCATGACCTGAGCCGAAGGCAGACGCTTAACGACTGAGCCACCCAGGAGCCCCAGATTGTAACCTTTTAAGTCGTGCTTGTATTGGTTGTTCCTCTGGTCTTCAAATCAGTCTTATTTATTTTGTACAGCTTTCATAGTTGTTTTTGGTGGGAGGATTGGTCTGGGACAAGCTACTTTGTCATGGTTGGAATCGGAAGTTTCCCAGTGCTTTAAAATTTATTCTAATTATTTTCATATCTAGTGCCACAGGAAAGAGATATTCTGGAAGCCCTCTGCAAGAAACTGTTCTCACAACACAAAGGACTTGCACAGTTAATTTGTAAAGAAATGGGCTCTGTTGGTCCAGGGACATTGATATTTTCTAGGACCTGGTCTTTGCATCTGGACTTGCAAGAGAACCAGAATGTAATCTGTGATGCTCTTCTAATTGCCCAGGGCTATCCACTAGTCCTACATACCTTCTTCAGGGTACTAAATAAAGAGTTAACAGGCTACTCTTTGCAAGCTGCCTTCACTTTAAAGCATGAACTGGTAAAAATGGGTGGTTACACTGGGAAAGTGTGTGTCATGCTAGAGATCTTCTACTTGAGTAAAGAGCTTTCCATATTGACTGAAGACAATGCAAGTTCTTTTCATTGATATAAGCGCCCAGATATTTTATCCTGAATCCCACAATCTTTTTTTTTTAAAGATTTTATTTATTTATTTATTTGACAGAGAGAGAGAGAGAGAGAGAGTGAGAGCAGGAACACAAGCAGGGGGAGTGGGAGAGGGAGAAGCAGGCTTCCCGCGGAGCAGGGAGCCCGATGCGGGGCTCGATCCCAGGACCCTGGGACCATGACCTGAGCCGAAGGCAGACGCTTAACGACTGAGCCACCCAGGCGCCCCCTGAATCCCACAATCTTGAAACCACCCAAACAGTAAGAGACTTGAATAAGGCCCTTTATACAGTCCTGATGACATTTTTTGAGTGGCCAGTTTACTTCTGAGCTTTGTCAACACCTCTTAGATGACCAGTATGAAATCTTTTCAGAGGAATGACACAAGGATGTTTAAATCTTTTCCAAGTCTCACCTGAATCATGGCAACTGGACCATACTACAAAGATGTTTTTCATTGTATAATCAATGATATCTTTAATTCTATAAAAATATGCCTTTGAAAAACTTTGCAAGGTAAGAAACTTGTTGGGATGTTAGAAAATCAAGTTAGTCTTTGCTTCTTCCTAAATGATCTTCATAGATGTTACTTAAGGGTTATTTAGGAACATTAATTTGTTAATCACTCTGTGCACAGTTTGTTATTTACTCTGTGCATAGTTCATGGATAGATTTTCTTCCAGTTTTAAATTGGGAAAAATTGCAATACTTTTATTTTTAACAATAAGAACAATAACAACAATGGAAATTTCTCAGGATGTAGCCAGAAAACCTTTATTACTTAGAAAAGATTGGGGCACTGGCTGGCTCAGTTGGTAGAGCACACAACTCTTGATCTCAGGGTCATGAGTTTAAGCCCATGTTGGGCCTAGAGCTTACTTTAAAAATTTAAAAAAGAAAAGAAAACATCATCACTGATGACACAATTTCCATAATGAAAATGAAGAAGGCAAATTTTATTATCCGTTTCCTCAAAATCTCATGATCTTCATGGACTACTTTTACACTCTTCAGTTGGAGGAATTATAGCTTTTCTAACTGCTCAGCTAGCATCCTAAGAACTCACCAGAATGGTCACTTTATTTTTCTATAAGCAGTTATGAATAAGAAGGTGAATTGAAAAAAATCCAGAAAATTCTCTTTAATATAGTTTTGGAGGAAAACAGCCAGAGCATTAGTAGAAACCCTTTCAGACAATGACTATTTTCATCAAGAAGGGAAAGGAACACCAGAGTTAGACATTTTCCAGTCATCTAAGATGAGCTGGGAGACTAAGATGAAGCTCAACAGAGCTGGATGCACCTTTGACTACATGTGAATCCATGTCTAAGACATTCAGTTAGGATGAATTTAGTGGGATCTTGGAACAGAGAAGAGAACCCAGGTTCACCAGCAAGGCTTCAGCCTTCACTATCACTATGTTCAATGCCAGAAGAAGTAAAGCAATGCATACAGAATTCTGGGGAATATTAAGTTTTACATCGGTATATTTTACCAAACCAAGATGTCATTTGACTATAAAGTAAATAAGCAAACACTTTTTAAAAAAGATTTTATTTATTTATTTGAGAGAGAGTGCAAGCATGAGCAGGAGGTGGGGGGGAAAGGGAGGGGAAAAAAGAAGAAAAGTAGAGGGAGAGGGGGAAGCAGCCTCCCCACTGAGCAGGGAGGCGATGAGGGGCTGGATCCCAGGACCCTGAGATCATGACCTCAGCTGAAGGCAGACACTTAACCAACTGAGCCATCCAGGTGCCCCAATAAGCAAACACTCTTATCAAATAACCTAGGGGACATAGTTCTCTAATATCTTCTTGAAAAACTACTTTGTAGTGAAGTCCAGCTGATGAATGTATGAACCAAAATAAAGAATACAAAAAAAAAAAAAATGTATGAACACACTTAATCCCTGAGTTTCTCCAGTGCCAAACCCCAGCTGTGTTTCCCCAGCCTTGCCCAGCACAACAGGCCAGCTGCCAGGGTGCAGACCTTGCACAGGAGCCCTTACACAAGCTGCTAGTGTTCACTGATGTGGGCATAGACAAGACTAGCATCATCAAGCACTACATGCACTAGAATTCCTCGCACTACCAAGCCACCATTGGCATGGACTTGGCGCTCAAGGTTCTCCACTGGAACCTGCAGACCTTGGTACACCCGGCACATTGCAGGTCAAGAATGATTTGGAAAAATGACAAGGATCTATTACCTGGAATCTATGAATTGTTTATTGTCTTCAGTATCAGTAGGCATCCATATCTGAAACAGAGGCAAATTGGAAAAAAACAATTTGGATTCAAAGTTAACCAATGAGGAAAAAAAAGTTAACCAGTGGCAAGCCAGTTTCAGTGGTTCTGCTGGCCAAAAAAATGTGACCATGGGAAGAATGTGCTGATGAACAATGAGACCAGTTCATGGTACATGATATTATAGGATGATTTGAAACATCTGCAAGGAAACTGTAAACACTGATGAAGCCTCCAGATACCTGGAGAAACATTAAAATACACCCAGGATTTAATTTATTTTAATTTATGGAGGTAATGGGGAAATGTTGTCTAGAAGGCAAAAGGGGAGGGCTGTTAATCTGTTGGAATATTTAATGTCTTATTTTTATTGGTAGTAACACAAGTATGTTTATGAAAATGTGTTGAGCCATACACTTGTGATATGTATACTTTTAAATATGTATGTTACACTTAATAAAAAGTTGAAATGGAAAAGAAGTGAATTGTCATGGAAAGAAGGCTTGAATGCACACACACACATGCACACACTAGTAGTATTTGTATGTGACCAAGGGGAATGAGTGATTATGTCAGAGATGCAGGGCAGGAGGTCATGGTGGACAACTAGAAGGATTAGTAGAAGGCATTGCAAGTGAGTTGTCCTTTCCCCAGGGAATCATGAGGTTGACTAATATGAGATAGATGCCTTTGGGGGAAAGCAATAATCTCCACTGATTTTTAGAATAGCATAGATAGTAGTAACTTCTATCAGATTTTCCTTTAGGCATGGGAGTATAGGGGTATACAATTTGGCAGAAAGCAAGCAGTATACCAGGATCATGGGCTAGGCAGACAGTGAGCTCAGAAACAGAATCTCTAATATCAAAAGAAGAAAAAGCAAAAGTTTCCTGTGTTCAATTTGCTCCTTAGGAGATACAGTCCATGGATGTTACTGAAGCAGAGGTTTTAGTGTTTGGGGCCAAAGTTCTCTAGCACAGGAGGCAAAGTTATCTATCACAGCAAGGTCTTGGGCAGGGGTGTTGTTGTCTGAGGCAAAGTCATCTACAACCATGAGTTCTTGGCCAGGACAGTGTCATCTCGGAAATGGGAATTAGGCATTTTTTTTTAAGTGGGTACCTACTTGGGTTGCTGTAGGTCTCAGCATTAACTATATTTGCTTGAAACAATGGCTTGCTTGGAGGGTTTGGGCCTCTGGATTGTAAAGCAATGAAAGCACCCAATCTGTGATAATAAGATCAACAGACATCAGGCGTGTAGGTAGGCAGCTGCACTTGATAGGGTTTTTTGTTTTATTTGCCTGTTTGTGTTGTGGTGGAATTTTTTATAAAGATTTTATTTATTTATTTGAGAGAGAGAATGAGCAGGAGGGAGAGGGAGAGAGAATGAAGCACATTCTGCGCTGAGCACAGAGCCGGCCGTGGGGCTCGAGTCCCCAAATGCAAGATCGTGACCTGAGCCGAAACCAAGAATTGGATGCTTTACTGACTGAACCACCCAGGCGCCCCTATTTTGTAGTGGAATTTTAGGCTCACATGAGTGCCATATCAGGTAAGCAGCTGCCTATCCATGGGACAATCAATGTTAATTGGTCCCAGGAGAATGTGCATCCTGGATTTGGCTTTCAGCCTTTATGGGATGGGGCAAGATTGAAAATTTATAAAAATAGGTTAAGGCCCAGGGTAAGATAGACACATTTAGAGGACTACTTATTGGACTGGAAATTTAAAAGGAATTATTTGAGGAGGCCATTGTTTCTCAGTTAAACAGGCTATTTGGACCTACTAGGAAAATGAAAGTTCTATTGAATGCCTCCTTCAAGAGCCCAGCATTGTTTATTTTGCCAAGTGAAATGTGTGCATTGCTTATTACCAATAAAGTCTATAACTCTGAAGAGACTAAGAGTGTTCTGGGAAGATCTCATATTGTGGCTTTAGTATATGTAGAGCCACAGATGATTTTGATTTATATTTTGAGTGCCTGTGAGGTAAGGGATTTATGGTCCTTGTCCCAAACACCAGCAAAAACAATGAAGCAAAAAAAGTCTGGTGACTTCAGATGTGAATTGTAGGTTATGTTGTTGCTCAGGAGCCTATTCTAGAGGATAGTTAATGGTTTTATAGTCTGTAGCTGAGAGGTTAGGTCAGCAAGCCATATACATCATCAAAACTTATGAGCTAGGGACACCTGGGTGGCTCAGTTGGTTAAGTATCCAACTCTTGATTTCAGCTCAGGTGGTGATCTCAGGGTTGTGGAACAGAGTCCTGTGTTGGGCTCTGTGCTGAGTGGAGCCTGCCTAAGATTCTCTCTCTCCCTCTTCCTCTCTCCTTCCTCCCCACCTCCCCCCACCTTGCTCTCTCTCTCTCTCTCACATGCACATGCACTAAAAAAACAAAACAAAAAACTTGTGAGCTAAAGAGACACTGTCCCTGTGACAGCCTCCCAGGGGAGACAGAGGCAAGTGGGACATGGCCTTCTAGCAATACCGCCCATCCTCCTATGCTCTGGAAGGATCACAAAGCATTCTGTCAAGATTCAGATTGGCTGCAGTTTAAGCCTTTGCCTCTATGGCCTCAATAGACACATTCAAAATACCATAAGTAAAAAATAAAAACACCAAAAACCAGAGTGTGATTCCTTATACTCCTACCCCATTCTTGCCCCAATTCAAGTCTTTCTGAAGCAAAGGCAGACTGAGAACAACTGCAGAGAAGAGAGAAGGAAGCTAATGACAGAAAAAATGTTGATCTAAAACCATCACCAAGGGACGCCTGGGTGGCTCAGTTGGTTAAGCATCTGCCTTCGGCTCAGGTCATGGTCCTGGAATCGAACCCCTCATTGGGCTCTCTGCTCAGTGGGAAGCCTGCTTCTCCCTTTCCCACTCCCCCTGCTTGTGTTCCCTCTCTTGCTGTGTGTCTCTCTCTGTCAAATAAATAAATAAAATCTTTAAAAATAAATAAATAAATAAAACCATCACCAAAAAGACTTAGTGAACTCTAAGTCTGAAAATACTTTTAAAAAGTATCATGGTAGATCAGAGCACATATTATAGCTTAAGGACTTAATAGATAATGGAAGCTATGGATACATTTAAAGTAATGATCAAAGGACAATTCATAGCATTAGATACTTTTATTAGTAAAAATGAAAGAATGGGAATAAACAAAACCCATTTAAGAAAAAAATAGAGGGATGCCTGGGTGGCTCAGTTGGTTAAGCCTCTGCTTTCGGCTCAGGTCATGATCCCAGGGTCTTGAGATTGAGTCCCACATTGGGCTCCTTGCTCAGTAGGGAGCCTGCTTCTCCCTCTGCCCCCTGCTTGTGCTTGCTCTTTCTCTCTTTCTCTCTCTGACAAATAAATAAGTAAAATATTTGGGGGAAAAGATAAAAAATAAAAAAAATAGACTTCTAGTCTAAGATGGCAACATAGGAAGCACCTGAGCTCACCTTCTCCCATGGACACACTAAATCTACAGCTACACAAAGAACAATTTCCTTTGAAAGAAATCTAGAAACTAGCCAAGTAACTTCTATGTATCTGGCAAATAAGAAAATGCGTCCATAGGAGTAGAAAAAGCTGAGACAGACTCTCACCGTAATCCCCACATCCAGCACCACAGCATACAATTGGAAGGGAACTTGCAGCTCCCAGCATGTCCCTGAGGAGTAAAGGGTTTGTGCCCAACATCTAATGTGCAAACTTTTCAGATGTCCGTCAGAAAGATGGGCCCCCAAAACACCTAGCTCTGAATGCCAATAGGGCTTGCCTCCAAAAGACCCCAAAGACTATGGCAAATAAATAAACAATTCTTAATAGGCTCACAACGACTTACTGTGGCTGTTTCCTCCAGGGCTCAACACAGGGAGAGTGGACAGAAATGCCCATCTCCTACTCTATCCCTGAAAAAGTCCTATTCGCACACTTTAAAAGCTGCTGCCTGAGAGTCAGGCTTCTAATTTAGCATAAATCTAGGAGTTGGCCAATCTTCCCTAGAGACGGGTGAGACCAGTGAGCACCATCTCCACATTCTCCCTCTGGCTCATTCAAGGTTGCTCCCTTGAAGGAGCTTGTGCACATGTCTGGTGCCCTGGTTTTTGTGGCTTATGTCCAGAGGATGCATGTCTTCATTGCATGGCTCTGGTGGCCAGCAGGGCTGGAATTTGCAGATCCCACAGGACTGTAGCAAATAAAGAAACCATTCTTAGCCAGCTATCCACCCAGGGCTCAGTACAGAGGGAGCAGACAGAAACAGCCATCTCCCTGTCTTTTCCGGAAAGAGATCTTTTTTTTTTAAAGATTTTAATTATTTATTTGACAGAGAGAGAGAGACAGTGAAAGAAGGAACACAAGCAGGGGGAGTGGGAGAGGGAGACGCAGCTTCCTGCTGAGCAGGGAGCCCAATGCGGGGCTCAATCCCAGGACCCTGGGATCATGACCTGAGCGGAAGGCAGACGCTCAATGACTGAGCCACCCAGGGACCCCAGAAAGAGATCTTTAAAAGATTTTTAAAAGCTGCTGCCTGAGGGTGTGGGTTTCAATCAGCCTGCATCTAGGAGCTGACTGAGATCCTCTCTTCTGGGACACTGACAGGTCTTGGAACACCCTCAACTACTATGAGCCACAGAGAACAAAGAAAGTAGTGTAGACAACCACAAGGTTTGAGAGACAATCAAGAGCTTGGGCCAGGCCTGAACAATAAGTTTCATTCCTTACATGAGACCAAGACTGGAAGAGGTAGTTGGGTTTTTTAATTTTTTAAAAAATATTTTATTTACTTATTTGAGAGAGAGAATGAGAGCATAGAGGGAGAGGGAAAGGGAGAAACAGACTCTCTGCTGAGCAGAGAGCCCAATGTGGGACTCTATCCCAGGACCCTGAAATCATGACCTGAGCCAAAGGCAGATGCTTAACCAACTGAGCCACCCAGGCACCCAAGAGGTAGTTGTTTTATCTAATGCACAGAAACCAATACAGTCAAGGAAAATGGAGAAACAGAGGAATATGTACCAAACAGAACAAAACCCCAGAAACAGAGCTTAATGAAATAGATGTGATTTGCTGATAGAGAATTAAAAATAATGTTATAAAGATACTCACCAAGATCGGGAGAACAATGCATGAACAAAGGGAACATTTCAATAAAGATATAGAAAATATATGAAAGTATCAAACAAAAATCACAGAACTGAAAAATATAACTGAACTGAAAATTTCAATAGAAGGGTTTACAACACACTTGATCAGGCAGAAAAAAGGATCAACAAACTCAAAGACAGGGCTGAGTAGCAAGAAGAAAAAAGAATGGAAAAGAATGAAGATAGCTTAAGGGATTTATGGGACAACATCAAGCAGACCAATATTCATATAGGAGTGCCAGAGAAGAGAGAAAGGGGCAGAAACCTTATTCAAAGAAATAATGGCTGAAAACATCCTAATCTAGAGAAACAGGGAGCCATATCCAGGAAGCTCATGGAGTTCTAAATAAGTCAAGCAGAGAAAGACAAATACTGTATGATCTCACTTAGAGTGGAAACTAAAACAAACAAAAAACAAGCTCATGTATATAGGGAATAGATTGGTGCTTGCCAGAGGTGGGGGCTGGGGGTGGTCAGTGAAATGTGTGAAGGGAGTTAAAAAGTACAAACCTCTAGCTATAAAATACATAAGTCACAGGATATAATGCACAGCATGATGACTCCAGTTAATAATAGTGTTTTGTATATATTTTTAAGATTTTATTTATTTGTGGGCGCCTGGGTGGCTCAGTTGGTTAAGCGACTGCCTTCGGCTCAGGTCATGATCCTGGAGTCCTGGGATTGAGTCCCGCATCGGGCTCCCTGCTCAGCAAGGAGCCTGCTTCTCCCTCTGACCCTCCCCCCTCTCATGCTCTCTCTATCTCATTCTCTCTCTCAAATAAATAATAAAATCTTAAAAAAAAAGATTTTATTTATTTGAGAGAGAGAGCATGTGCAAGCGGGGGGGGAGGGGCAGAGGGAGAGGGAGAAGCAGACTCCCCACTGAGCAGAGAGCCCTACACCGGGATTGATCCAGGACTCTAGGATTATTACCTAAGCCGAAGGCAGACGCTTAACTGACTGAGCCAGCCAGGCGCCCCTGTATTGTATATTTGAAAGTTGCTGAGAGAGTAAATCTTAGAAGTTTTCATTATGAAAAAAAACTCTTGTTACAATATATGGTGATTGGGGCACCTGGGTGGCTCAGTCGGTTAAGCGGCTGCCTTCGGCTCAGGTCATGATCCCAGGGTCCTGGGATCGAGCCCCACGTCAGGCTCCCTGCTCAATGGAGGGCTTGCTTCTTCCTCTCCCTCTCCCTGCTGTTCTGCCTACTTGTGCTCTCTCTCTCTCTGTCAAATAAATAAAATCTTTAAAAAAAAAAAAAAAAACAATATATGGTGATTGACGTTAATTGGACTTATTATGGGGATCATTTTATAATATATACAAATATCAAACTATTATGTTGTATAGCTGACACTAATATAATGTTATATGTCAATTATACCTAATTTTTTTTAGGTAATATGTCTTTTTTTCCTTTGGCTTATTTTAAGATTTTTTTCTTTGTCTTTGGTGTTTAGCAGTTTAATATGATGTGCCTGTGTATATTTGTTACATTTATCCTGCTTGGGATTCACAGAATGTCATAAATCTGGGACTTTTTCTTTGCGTTATTGTTTTTGGAATTTTTCAAGCATTATCTCTTAAAGAAAATATCTCCCTTAAACTCTCTCACATCACTGTAGGTTCCCAAATGAATCTACATTTGACATTTTCACTGTGTCTCATGTGAAGGTTACTCTTTTATCTGAATTTTTGCTCTTCTTTTTCCCTCTGTATGCTTCGATCTAAATATTTTCATCAGTCTTGTAGTTCACTAATTTTCTCTTTTGTTGTATCTAATTTTCTATTAAATTTATCTATCATGTGTTTAATTTCTGTTATCATATTACTTCTATAATTCCTATTACCATCTTTCTATAGATTTAATTCTTTGATGGTTTTCTTCATCTTTTCATTTATTTTCTTCCTCTTTTTCTCTATTTTCTTTTCTTTTCTTTTTTTTTAAAAAGATTTTATTTACTTACTTGACAGAGAGAGACACAGCGAGAGAGGGAACACAAGAAGGGGGAGTGGGAGAGGGAAAAGCAGGCTCCCCACAGAGCAGGGAGCCCAACGCAGGGCCCGATCCCAGGACCCTGGGATCATGACCTGAGCCGAAGGCAGACGCTTAACAACTGAGCCACCCAGGCGCCCCTCTTTTTCTCTATTTTCTTAATCATATAAGTAATAGCTTTTTTCCCAGCCCTTGGTGATAATTCCAATATTTGGATTACCTTTGGTCTATTTATATTGTATTTTCTTTCCTCTAGGTCTTTGGTCATGTGCCCTGTATTTTGGCATGACAGGTAATTTTCAATTAAATGCCAGACACTGTGTATGAAAAAACTAATGGATCTAGATGATACTGTCTTCTCAAAATAATTCACACTTTTTTTGCAAGGTGGATATAATAGCAGCCGATTATCTTAATCCAATTAGAGACTTAGCTGACCCAAGGATAGGTTTGACATGTTGAGCTATCCAATTTGTCTTTGCCAATCTCTGATTTGTTTAAAGCAAAGCAAAGCTGGTTGCCTCAGCTTTCTAATGCCTTGTATATTATAATTGCTTTGTCTAGCTGTTCACAGTGAAAATGTTAGCTTGTCACAAGTGAAGCTGTTTACCTCTTTTTCTCTTACCTCTTTACTAAAATTTTTCAAAAAAATTAATTTTAGTAGTGATAACCAACACACTCATTTGATTACATTTTAGTAGAAAAGAGTATAATTTTTATCAGAGCTCAAAATATTTTTATTGTGTACAGTTGCTTGCTAGCCATCTTAATGTACCATAGGTACCCAAAAAGTACCCAACTGAACTGTTTTCCTTCCTCTCTTCCATGTTTAAGGAGACTAGAGATGTAAGAAATTAAGTTCAAATAATGATTCTAAACTGGATTTTTTGTTATAAAGGGCATTACTGGGACAATCAACATAATTTTAATGGCATCTAATGATTAGATGGTGATCATGTATAAATATTAATGTCCTGATTTTGATGGTTGTATTTTGATTATTTAGGACAATGTCCTTGTTGGTAGGTAAAACATACTCAAGTATTATAGGATGATGGGCATAATATTGGCAACTTACTATACTTGCAACTTTTCTGTAAATTGGAGATTATTTCAAAGTAAGAATTAGTAATAAGGCTCAATTCAAGTGCCACCTTATTTAGGAATAAATCCAGTCCTCACTGACTTCAAAAGTACCTCTTCTTGGTGTTTCCATATGGCCCATGCAATTGTTTTCTCATTTCACTTCATAGAATCATAATTATCTTTTTGTCTCTTATTATGCCAGTAGATTATGATCTATTTAAAACCAGGAACTGTGTGGGAGCCTGGGTGGTTCAGTCGGTTAAGAGACTGCCTTTGACTCAGGTTATGATCCCAGGGTCCTGGGATGGAGTCCCACATCAGGCTCCCTGCTCTGTGGGGAGCATGCTTCTCCCTCTCCCACTCCCCCTGCTTGTGTTCCCTCTCTTGCTATGTCTCTCTCTGTCAAATAAATAAATAAAATCTTAAAAAATAAAAAAGAAATAAAACCAGGAACTGTGTTATATTTATGTTACCAGCACCAAGCCCAGGAACTGGTATAGGATAAGCTCTCTAATATTGATTGAATTATTATATATAATGATGGTTGTCACCTTGTTTGAGGATTTTCTAATTTTTCCACTTTTCCACTTCTTCCCTTTCAGATACCCCCACTCCCAAGCCAATGCCTTCAATTCCAGCTGTCAATGATTTCAGCCAGATTGAGCTTTCTGTTGCATTCTCCTTCATTGAACATCCTTAGTATACACTCCCAAACTTGCTCCCCAGGCTCTGCCAACATACACTGATGAGGTGCTGGAACTTTGCGTGGCTGTCTCCTCCTAGAATAGGCCTTCACTTCTGCATCTGGACTACATTGGGATCTAGCTTACCACAAGATGGGTTGGTTCTGAGGAAAATCAGCATCAGAGTGTGAGGCAGCTAGCCTAACTGCAGTTGTTCAGTTCTACAAAGGCTTTTTTGTTTGGGAAGTCTGGTTCCCCTAGTCATAGTGTGTCCAACCTGTCAAAGATATTTGGGCATCCAATGTTCTCACTCAGCATCTGCCCAAATGTCCTTATTCCATATCTCAAGGTCTCACTTCTTCCACACAGTGCCCTTCCCATAGTGTAAGGGATATGGTGTGGTTGCAGATTTAATTGGCACTGAACACTCAGGCCCTTGGCTTGGTGCTGAGCCATAGCTGCCCAGCAACTCCAGGGGATGAGGAACTCTTCCCAAACTGTGAAGGCTTTGGGGTTTTCTGTGGATCTTCTCAGCTGGATAGTTTTTCTCTCAAATGTCAATTTTTTCACTGTCTATACTTCCTGGCGCTATTAGAAAAAGCCAGTTTACTCTTCAATTTTTATAATTATAATTTTTGAAGATTTTTATTTATTTATTTGTCAGAGAGAGAGAGCACAAGCAGGGGGAGCGGCATGCAGAGCTGGCAGAGGGAGAAGCAGGCTCCCCACTGAGCAAGGAGCCCGATGTGGGACTCGATCCCAGGACCCTGGGATCAAGACCTGAGCTGAAGGCAGACGCTTAACCAACTGAGCCACCCAGGCATCCCTATAATTATTATTGTTACCAAAGAAATTAAATGCCACGGTCACATGATTTCCCAAGCCTTGCTCTCCACCTTCACTTCATGCTTTGCCACTCCTAAGGGTAATGATGCTGCCATGTGCATATGTAAAAATATTAACTGATAGCTTAAAAGGGCACCCACCCAAATCATGATGGTTTTTGCTGCTGGGGCAAGGGGAGAGAAATTGGATGGGAAAGAGAAGAAAAAGGAATTCAAATTTTGCTAAGGCATTTTATTTCTTTTATTTTAAAAGGAAGCTAGAAGCAACTATGAAAAAAGTGTTAGTACTTACAAATCCTAGTTGGCAAAGGTTTATTATAATATTATTTTTTAACTTTTTGTATTTTTCAAAATTTATCCCTCCCCACTCCCCATACAAAACTAAGAAAGTAAGTCATAAAACTGTTACATCAAAAATACACACACACAGGGCAAAAATCACATCAGTAAATACTTGAAATCATTACATTATATAAAATTGAAAAGTCACAAAAAGCAAAAGCTGTCTTTTACTCATCTGTGTTCCCCTGATGCTCATTTGTCCTTCCCTAGAGCCAAACACTATTACCAATTTTTTAGTATGCTTCAAAAATATTTAATGCATTTACAAGCACATACCTATATCAATTCTATAAGCAAAAGATAGGCATTTTTGCACATGTTGCTTTGTTCTATATACAATGTAGAAATGGTCTCCCATCAATACATATAGAGATCTCTTGTTCTGTATAGCTTCATAGTGTTGCAATGTGTTGATGTGCCCTAAGTTAATCAAGTTGACCCTTTACAGTGGATATCTACTATTTTGCAGTCTTCTGCTATTAGAAATAAAGTGAACTTCAATTAACTGTACAGAAGTCATTTCATACATGTTTGAGCATTTACGTAGAATAAATTTCTAAAAGAGGAATTGCTCGATAAAGGGATATGTGCATTTATTTATTTTTTAAAAAATATCTATTTATTTATTTGAGAGGGAGAGTGGGAGAGCAAGAGCTGGGGGAGGGGCAGAGGGAGATGGAGAACGAGGGAGAGGGAGAGAAGCAGACTCCCCACCGAGTGTGGAGCCCCAATGCAGGGTCTTGATCTGTGACCCTGACGCCACAAACTGAGCCGAAATCAAGAGTCCAACACGGAACTGACTGAGCCACCCAGGTGCCTCAGGGATATGTGCATTTAAAATTTTCACAGTTGGGCTGCCTGGGTGGCTCAGTCAGTTAAGTGTCTGCCTTCAGCTCAGGTCATGATCCCAGGGTCCTGGGATCAAGTCCCACATCAGGCTGCTTGCTCAGCGGGGAGCCTGCTTCTCCCTCTCCCTCTGCTGCTCCCTCCACTTGTGCTCTCTCTGTCAAATAAGTAAATAAAATCTTTAAAAAAATTTTTGTTCACAGCTTCTGCCAGATTGTTCTTGACAGAACTTTATGGCAATGTATGATAGTGCTTTCCCCCTGCCAAACAGTAAAACCATTAGGTTTGACCTTAATGATTTTTTTCAATCTAATAAGTGAAAAAGAGTAATGTCTTATATTTTTTAACTGATACTTCTATATCATGACTGAAGTTTCTGTATGTTCAGGAACTATTTTAAATTCCTTTTCTATGTTCTTCTGTATTTGGATCTTTTGCCCATTTTCTTTTTAGGAGCTTAGAATTTTTCTCTTTGATTTGTAGAAACTTTATTTTTAAAAATAAGGAGTTAACTATTTGTCTTTGAATTTTGTTGCAAATATTTCCCCAGTGTGTTGTTTCTTGACCTTGTTGTGGTGTTTTTGCTACAAAGATAATTTTCTTTAAAATAGTCAATATTTTCAGGGTGCCTCAGTGGCTCAGTCAGTTAAGCGTCTGACTCTTGGATTCGGCTCAGGTCATGATCTCACAGTTGTGGGATTGAGCCCCACATCGGGTTCTGCGCTCAGTGCAGAGTCTGCTTCAGATTCTCTCTCTGCTCTCTTCCACTCACTCTCTCAAATAAATAAATAAAATATTTTTTAAAAATAATAAAATAGTCAATATTTTAAAAAATGGTTTTCTTTCATGCTTTCTGATTGAGAGCTCTATTTAGTCCTTCCCTATACTAAGATTATAAAAATAAATGTCCCACTTTTTCTCCATGTACTTCTGTGATTTCCTTATTTTTACACATAAGTCTTAGGTCCACCTGGAATTTATTTGGTGTCAAGTGTGATGCATGACACAAGCTTAAATATTTTCAGATAGGTCCCCGAGTCATTTAACATCATTTACTGAATAATCCATTTTTCCCAACTAATCTGAACACCAGCTTTAAAATATGCTACATTCACACACATATTTGATTTTTGGACATTCTAGTCTGTTCCATTGACCTGCCACACAGCAGAACCACATTGTTTTAATCACCATAGCTTTATAATACAGTTTAATATTTGGTAATGCTAATTACCCTCAGATTTCTTCCTTTTTAGATTTTTCCTGGATATTCTTGCTTTTTATCTTCCAATGACTAAACTCATTTCGATGGTTCAAGGAAAGATCTGTTGGTATTTTTATTGGAATAACGTTAAACTTATAGATTACTTAGTGAAAATGGGTATATTTATGATTTGGGGTCTTCTTATCTAAAAACAATCTGCTTGTGGCACCTGGGTGGCTCAGTCATTAAGCGTCTGCCTTCAGTTCAGGTCATGATCCCAGAGTCCTGGGATTGAGCCCCACATTGGGCTCCTTATTCTGCAGGAGGCCTGCTTCTCCCTCTCCCACTCCCCCTGCTTATGTTCCCTCTCTCGCTGTGTCTCTCTCTGTCAAATAAATAAATAAAAGCTTTTAAAAAAAAGAAGTCTGCTTTTTATCAGCTCCAATTCTCTTTTGGGTTCTTCAGTTTCATTTTATAGCTTTATTCACACAGAGTGTGTACATTTCTTCTTACAGTTAATTTTTTTTTCTAAATTAAACATCTTATTTTATTTTATTATTTTTTTAATAATCTTTTTTTTAAAGATTTTATTTATTTATTTGACAGAGACAGAGATAGCAAGAGCAGGAACACAAGCAGGGTGAGTGGGAGAGGGGGTAGCAGGCTTCCCACTGAGCGGGGAGCCCATGCAGGGCTCAATCGCAGAATCCTGGGATCATGACCTGAGCTGAAGGCAGACGCTTAATGACTGAGCTACCCAGGTGCCCCAACATCTTATTTTATTTTAAATACAAACTATTTTTTTCTTTTCTTTAAATTTTTTTTAAAAAGATTTTATTTATTTATTTGACAGAGAGAGACACAGCGAGAGAGGGAACACAAGCTGAGGGAGTGGGAGAGAGAGAAGCAGGCTTCCAGCTGAGCAGGGAGCCCGATGCGGGGCTCAATCCCAGGACCCCGGGATCATGACCTGAGCCAAAGGCAGACGCTTAATGACTGAGCCACCCAGGTGCCCCTCTTTTCTTTAAATTTTTTAATTGTTATGTTAATCACCATACATTACATCATTAGTTTTAGATGTAGTGTTCCATGATTCATTGTTTGTGCATAACACCCAGTGCTCCATGCAGAACGTACCCTCTTTAATACCCATCACCAGGCTAACCCATCCTCCCACCCCCCTCCCCTCTAGAACCCTCAGTTTGTTTTCCAGAGTCCATCGTCTTCGTCTCCCCCTCTGATTTCCCCCCCTTCATTCTTCCCCTCCTGCTATCTTCTTTTTTTTTTTCTTAACATATATTGCATTATTTGTTTCAGAGGTACAGATCTAAGATTCAACAGTCTTGCACAATTCACAGCGCTTACCAGAGCACATACCCTCCCCAGTGTCTATCACCCAGTCACCCCATCCCTCCCACCCCAACCCCCACTCCAGCAACCCTCAGTTTGTTTCCTGAGATTAAGAATTCCTCATATCAGTGAGATCATATGATACATGTCTTTCTCTTTTTTGACTTATTTCGCTCAGCATAATACTTTCCAGTTCCATCCACGTTGTTGCAAATGGCAAGATCTAATTCCTTTTGATGGCTGCATAATATTCCACTGTATATATATACCACATCTTCTTTATCCATTCATCTGTTAATGGACATCTTGGCTCTTTCCACAGTTTGGCTATTGTGGACATTGCTGCTATAAACATCGGGGTGCACATACCCCTTCACATCCCTACATTTGTATCTTTGGGGTAAATACCCAGTAGTGCAATTGCTGGATCGTAGGGTAGCTCTATTTTCAACTTTTTGAGGAACCTTCATACTGTTTTCCAGAGTGGCTGCACCAGCTTGCATTCCCACCAACACTGTAGGAGGGTTCCCCTTTCTCTGCAACCCCACCAACATCTGTCATTTCCTGACTTGTTATTTTTAGCCATTCTGACTGGTGTAAGGTGGTATCTCATTGATGTTTTGATTTGGATTTCCCTGATGCTGAGCACTTTTTCATGTGTCTGTTGGCCATTTGGATGTCTTCTTGGAAAAATGTCTGTTCATGTCTTCTGCCCATTTCTTGATTGGATTCTTTGTTCTTTGGCTGTTGAGTTTGATGAGTTCATTATAGATTTTGGATAAGAGCCCTTTATCTGATATGTCATTTGCAAATATCTTCTGCCATTCTGTCGGTTGTCTTTTGGTTTTGTTGACTGTTTCTTTTGCTGTGCCAAAGCTTTTTATCTTGATGAAGTCCCAATAGTTCATTTTTGCCCTTGCTTCCCTTGCCTTTGGTGATGTTTCTAGGAAGAAATTGCTGCGGTTGATGTCAAAGAGGTTGCTGCCTGTGTTCTCCTTTAGGATTTTGATGGACTCCTGTCTCACATTGAGGTCTTTCAACCATTGGGAGTCTATTTTTGTGTGTGGTGTAAGGAAATGGTCCAGTTTCATTCTTCTGCATGTGGCTGTCCAATTTTCCCAACACCATTTGTTGAAGAGACTGCCTTTTTTCCATTGGACATTCTTTCCTGCTTTGTTGAAGATGAGTTGACCACAGAGTTGAGGGTCCATTTCTGGGCTCTTTATTCTGTTCCACTGATCAATGTGTCTGTTTTTGTACCAGTACCATACTGTCTTGATGATGACAGCTTTGTAATAGAGCTGGAAGTCCAGAATTCTGATGCCGCCAGCTTTGCTTTTCTTTTTCAACATTCCTCTGGCTATTTGGGGTCTTTTCTGGTTCCATACAAATTTTAGGATTATTTGTTCCATTTCTTTGAAAAAAGTGGATGGTATTTTGATGGGGATTGCATTGAATGTGTAGATTGCTCTAGGTAGCATTGACATCTTCACAATATTTGTTCTTCCAATCCATGAGCATGGCACGTTTTTCCATTTCTTTGTGTCTTCCTCAATTTCTTTCATGAGTATTTTACAGTTTTCTGAGTACAGATCCTTTGCCTCTTTGGTTAGATTTATTCCTAGGTATCTTATGGTTTTGGGTGCAATTGTAAATGGGATCGACTCCTTAATTTCTCTTTCTTCTGTCTTGTTGTTGGTGAATAGGAATGCCACTGATTTCTGTGCATTGATTTTATATCCTGTCACCATATTGAATTCCTGTATGAGTTCTAGCAGTTTGAGGGTGGAGTCTTTTGGGTTTTCCATATAAAGTATCATATCATCTGCAGAGTGAGTTTGACTTCTTCTCTGCTTATTTGGATGCCTCCTCGATTTTGATGCCTCTTTCCTTCCCCAAATTAGGGAATTTTTCTGCTATAATTTGCTCCAATATACCTTCTGCCCCTCTCTCTCTTTCTTCTTCTTCTGGGATCCCAATTATTCTAATGTTGTTTTGTCTTATCGTATCGCTTATCTCTCGAATTCTGCCCTCATGATCCAGTAGTTGTTTATCTCTCTTTTTCCCAGCTTCTTTATTTTCCATCATTTAGTCTTCTATATCACTGATTCTCTCTTCTGCCTCATTTATCCTAGCAGTTAGTGCCCCCATATTTGATTGCACCTCATTAATAGCCTTTTTTATTTCAACTTGGTTAGATTTTAGTTCTTTTATTTCTCTAGAAAGGGTTTCTCTAATAACTTCCATGCTTTTTTCAAGCCCAGCTAGTATCTTTAAAGTGATGATTCTGAACTCTAGATCCGACATCGTAGTAATGTCCGTATTGAGTAGGTCCCTGGCAGTCGGTACTACCTCTTGTTCTTTTTGTTGGGGTGATTTTTTTCCATCTTGTCATTTTGTGCAGAGGAGAATAGATTAATGAGAGAACAAAATGCTAGCAGGGTAACAACGTCCCCAGAAAATATACTCTAAACAAATCAGAAAAGACCTGAAGCAGGGGGAAAGAAAGGGAAAGAGAGAAAAAAGAAACGAAAAAAGAGAAAAAGATAAAGATAAAAACAAACAAAAACAGAACAACAACAACAAAAAAAACAGAATAGGATCAAATATGATCAGGCTGGTGCATAGATCAGTGCCACACACTAGATTTTGGGTGTATTTTGGTCTGTTAGAAGAAAGTGCCTCCCAAAACTTTAAAGAAAGAAAAACTTACATATGTATAAAAATAAGGGTTAATACAATGAAGGGATGGAATATGATTGTAAAGATGAAAATTATTAAAAATTTTATAAAGGAATTGATAAGAAGTTGTTTGAAAAAAGAAAGAAGAGGATTTAAAATAAAGAAAAAAAAGGGAGAGAATGTGATCAGGCAGGAGAGTAGAAAAAAAACATACACTAGAGATTTAGGGTATATTTTGATCTGTTAGAAGAAACTATCTCAAGATTTTAAAGAGAGAACAACTTATATATATATGCCAAAAATACGGGTAACTACTATGAAGGGATAGAATATGACTCTAAAAATGAAAAATAAAAATGTTTTTTTTAAAAAGGGATTGATAAGATGTTGGTTGAAAAAGGGAAAAAGAAAAATTCAAAAAAAAAAAAGTTAAAAAAAATTAACTTTGAAAGACTAAAGAATCAGGGGGAAAAAAGCCATGGATTCTATGTGCATTATTCCCCTAGTGCTGGAGTTCTGCCGTTCTCATCGATCGGTAAACTTGGTCTTGGCTGGCTGTTCTTGCTGATCTTCTGGGGGAGGGGCCTATTGCCGTCGTTCCCAAAAGTCTTTGTTGGAGGTGGAATTGCCCCACCCTTGCCAGGTCTGGGCTAAGTAATCTGCTTGGGTTTGCTCTCGGGAGCTTTTGTTCCCTGCAAGCTTTCCATACAGCTTTGGAGGCAGAGAGTGAAAATGGCGACCTCCCAATCTCTGCCCCGGAGGAGACGAGAACTTGGGGCCCCGCTCCTCAGTGCGCCCCCAGAGAAAAGCCATCAGTCACTCCTGTCTCCCCGGTCTCTGGCCGCACTCCGTGTTCACCCGGCCTGTGACCAAGCATTTCTATCTCTGGCACCCGACCCCGTGTGGAGTCTCCAAACCCCACAGATCCCTGCAGTGCGCTCCCACACCTCTCCTCCCCGGGGGAAGAAGGTGAGTCTCCCCGGATCTGCCACTTATTGGGTCCCTGCTGGAGGAGCAGTGGCCTGACTGTGCCGCAGATCACGGTTTATGGCAACCCCCAGCTGAGAGCCCACGCCTGGGCTCCACCTCTGCAGCCGGCTTCCCCGCTCCGATACCTGGGAGCTCTGCCGCACTCAGGCACCCCCGGTCTTTCTGTGACCCCAAGGGTTCCACCCCCTGCTTAGCCACCGGAGCGACGTCCCTCAGCAGAGCAGACTTTTTAAAAGTTCCGATTTTGTGCTCCACGGCTCTATCACTTGCCAGAAGCGGCCAAGGGAGGCCCCTCCCCCGGCGTCTATCTGCCCGAATATCGCCTCGGATTCACTTCTCCGCACGTCCTACCTTCCAGAAAGTGGTCGCTTTTCTGTTCAGAGAGTTGTTGCTATTCTTTTCTTTGATCTCCTGTTGAGTTTGTAGGTGTTCAGAATGGTTTGATCCCTATCCAGCTGAATTCCTGAGAGGAGACGAAATCCAGGTCTCCTACTCCTCTGCCATCTTGCTCCGCCCCCTCCTCTTACAGTTATTCTTAATTTATCTTTTTTTTTAAATTACTGCAGAACTTTTTTCTTTCATTATAAATTCTAAGTGGATGTAGTTTGCATATATGAAGGCTATTGAATAGAAAATAATATACATAGATTAACTTTATGGGTTTTTTTTAAGATTTTATTTATTTATTTGAGAGAGAGAGAATGAGAGAGAGCACATGAGAGGGGGGAGGGTCAGAGGGAGAAGCAGACTCCCTGCCGAGCAGGGAGCCCGATGCGGGACTCGATCCAGGGACTCCGGGATCATGACCTGAGCCGAAGGCAGTTGCTTAACCAACTGAGCCACCCAGGCGCCCGATTAACTTTATGTTTTACTGATTATTTGTTCACCCTTCTTTCTTAAAACCACAACTTCCTTCTCAGTTCATTTTTCTCATGCTGGGTACATTATTCAGTGAGTCTTTCAGATATAGGCCATGACTCATAAAAAAAATCCCAAGGTATTGCAAGCCTGAAGATGTATTTATTTTGCTGTCAATCTTGAATGATAGTTTGGGGAGAGAAGTCTAGGTTCAAAGTTGTTTTTCCACAGCAGTTTGAACCTACTGCCCATATTCTTGCATCCAGTCTTGCTAATAAAATAGTTACTGTCAAATCCATTCTTTTTTGTAAATTATCTAAACTTTTTTCTCTTTAGGATTAAAAAAATCTTTAATGTTCTGAATCTTGACGGTAGTATGGTACATGTTGGACTCACCTATTCTGCCCATTATTCTGGAAGCTATCTTAGTCTAAGGAGGTATGGTGGTGGTGCTTTTGCCCCCCGGGGGACACTTGGCAATGTCTAGAGGCATTTTTGTTTGTTGTAACTGGGAGTAGGGGGTTGCTGCTAAACATCTTATAATACCCAAGAAAGCCCCCCACCCCCAACAAAGAATTATCCAGCTCAATCTGCCAATAGTGCCAACAGTAAGAAAGCCTGGGGTATGGGTATTTTAGTTTGAGGCCTAGATGTGGCCACATGGGGGTCAAATGGAACTGACCGCAGTCTCACATTAAGTTTCTGGCTGTCAATCCTGACTTTGCAGTAGAGTTGTTGTCCTGGGCTTGTGGTGGGGCCCACCTCTGTTTATTACTATAGTTTACCCACTCTTCCCTCCTTCTGCAAATGCCTCATAGTTTTTGGTCCACAGAGAGGTGCTTTTCTTATTTTAGAGCATGACTATATAATAATGCTTTAAGATATCTTTTCGGTTATTTCTATGAATTCTGTTCTGAGAGAGATTTCAACATGTGACCTTTGAGGTCTTTATACAAAGGTACAAAGTCAATAAAATTAATTATAGCAATATTGAAAGAAAAAAAGAAGCAACGAATCACCCATAATCCCAGCAATCAGAAACATTCAAGGTTAACAATATATCAGAAAGCAGGTTTTTTTAATATATCACATGATATATAAGAACAGCTAGACAAAAGTAATTATAAAGTGGAAAGATATTATACATACTATTTTTTTTTAAGATTTTATTTATTTATTTGAGAGAGAGAGAATGAGAGACAGAGAGCATGAGAGGGAGGAGGGCCAGAGGGAGAAGCAGACTCCCCGCCGAGCAGGGAGCCCGATGCGGGACTCGATCCCGGGACTCCAGGATCATGACCTGAGCCGAAGGCAGTCGTTTAACCAACTGAGCCACCCAGGCGCCCCTTATACATACTATTTTAAAATTATTTTCACATTTATTTTATTTGAACTGAATGGAAGAAAAGGCAACTAATAAAATTGAAGAGCTGAACTACAGAATATATTTCTTTAACCTAAGAACTTTTAGCTACTAAAAGATCCAATATTAAAATAATTAAATTGAAAAAAGCAATTAAAATGCTTGGAATCATTTTTAAAGTTACATTAAAATCTGTATTAGTATTGATCAATTCCTTGCCATGAAAGATGACATTAGCACTTAGAATTCTTCACTCTGCTTCCTGACTTCCTAACTTTTGTTGATTACCATAATGGGCATCTGTTGTTTCAACCTATAGAACATCCTCTCACCCTATACTAGTAACCAATATTCTTTCCATACTACATCAAGACTTTTGGAGATTTTCAACCAAGGGGTCTTTGCTATGGTAGCTAAGAGCTGAGTGCAGTATCCACACTAGGCAAATAAAAGTCTTTCACTGTAATTTGATCTTCATAAGCCAAAGTAAAGAAAATGACTGGAGCAAATTCCTACCAGCCATCTAGATCCTTGGAGCTTCCCAGGTACTAATCTTCTCTAAGGCCTATTTGGTCAGCTTGTCTTTGATTCTGTGAGTGGTCCTCCCTCAATAAATTCTTTTTGTTTGTTTATTTGTTTAAATTGTCCAGAGCCTGTTTTTGTTCATTGAAACAAACAAAAAAATCTATCTGATATAAAAATGTTTTTACTTTGTCAAGGTTTATAACAGTATTTTCTGTAATCATAATTCCTATTTATCTTAGTCATATACAGGTGAATGGACTTAAAGTCCAATTACCATTATCCTTTATTTTCACATATTGCCTGATTTAGCTAGATTTCCTCACTGAGTAATTTTTCTTCAAGAATACTTAATGACAAACAATGAATCATGGAACACTACATCAAAAACTAATGATGTACTGTATGGTGACTAACATAACATTAAAAAAAGAATGATTAATGAGCTATGTATTTATATAATTCTTTCCTGTACAAAAATATCCATGAACTTCCTTTGAATTAGAATGGTATTTTGGCTAGATTTAATATTTTTAGGTCAAAAAAATTCCCCCCAAGAACTTTATACATATTGCTTCATTGTCTTAGCTGAGTAACAGGGATCATATTTACCCTCACTTTGGAAACAACTGCAAAATCAGACAAAACATGAAATGACAGGGTTCAGTGAAGGACTGATCCCTGAGATATGGGAAATTAATGAGGTGATCTCTATCACTGCCCCTGTTTACTGCCTGTAGAAAGTTTCTAGGCTGCAGTTCAGAAAGGGGGAAATTTAGGTAGTTTGGCAATCTCTGTGAAGTGAATAGACAGAGTTGGGACTTTAGGGAGGCCAAGGAAACTAGAGTCTGTAGGGCAGAATACCAGCGAAGACAGCTTCACAGAGAGAAAATTCTAAAACCTGCAAAGCATCCCCTTTGAGTATTCAGCTGAGTACTTATCAGCTTGTGTCTGAGGAAATGTTTGAGGATGAAGAAAGACCCACCCAAAAGTATTGGAACAATCCTTGGAGCTCACATAGGTCAAAAACAGTGCCTATTCCCACCAACCAGAGTGAAAAACATCAAAATTCACAAGGCATTAGGTAAGAGAGTACTCAGAAGAGTTTTGCCTCAGTAGGGGTAAAAAGTTAACCCTAGATTAAATGTTGCTCTGGTCCTGTAAAACAAAACTTAAAAACAGGATCCAAAAAGATCAAACTAATTCCAAGTAACAACCATATCTCAGAACAAAGCTCAAGAGTACTTGTAAGAATACAAAAACATTCAGTATCCAACAAGGTAAAACTCACAATGTCTAGCATTGAATAAAAAATTACCATGTATGCAAAGAAGCTAGAAAATACCAACCATAGAGAGGAAAAAAATCCATTTGGAACTGACTCAGAATTAACACAGACAATATAATTAATAGATTATAAGGTTGAAATAGATATTATAACTGTATTCCATATGTTCAAGAAATGGAAGAAAGATTGAACATATTAAGTAGAAACAAGAAAAATATTTAAAAAGGATCCGAATTAAGCTTCTAGAAAAGGATTAGAAGATGAAACAATGTCTAAGATGAAAAATACACTGAATGGTATTCGTGGCATATTAAACATTGTATACAGAAGAAAAAAATAGTGAACTTGAAGACAGCAACAGAAACCAGCTGATATAAAACACAGAGAAAAAATTTAAAGCACAGAGCATCAGTGAGTTGTGGAACATAGTCAAGTGGCCTGATATACATATAATTGAAGTAGGTGAGGAGAAGAAGGGGTATAGAAAATATATTGCAAGAAATAACTGATGATGGATCTTTTTAAATAAAATAAGCTTACCCCAATAAAAGATAAATCATGTAAAAAAGAGAGAAAGAATTGAGAGAATAACTGAAAAATTTTCAAAGTTAGTGAAAACTGTCAACCCACAGACCCAAGGAGTTCTCAACAAACCTCAAGCACAAGAAATTTTTTTAATTACCAAAGGTCATTATAATTAAATTACCTAAACCAATAATAAAATCTTAAAAGCAGTCAGAAAATGATACATTGTGTACAGAGCAATAAAGATGAGGATGACAGCAGATTTATTTTTGGAAATTATGCAAGATAAAAGACAATGAAGGAATATATTTAAATAACTGAAAAACAAAACTATCAATCTAGGCCTCTACCCAACAAAGCTATCTTTCAAAAACAGAGGTGAAATGCTTTTTTCTGTACATACAAAATCTGAACGAATTCATCAACAGATCTACACTATAAAAAATGAAGAAATTTCTTTGAGTAGGAAAATGATGCAAGATAGAAATCTAGATTCACACAAAAGAATGATAACCATCAGAAATGGTAAGTATAAAGAATTTTTTTTCCTATTATTTAAAACTCTTTAAAATACAAGTGGCTGTTTAAAGCAAAAATAATATCAACATGTTGTGGTATTTATGACATATATAGAAGTACAGTGTATGGCAATAAAGCACAAAGCCTGGGAAGGAGAAATGGAAGTATAGTGTTATAAAGTTCATGAAATGGTATAATATCATTTGAAGGAAGACTGTGATGAGTTAAAGATATATACTGTAAACCCTAAACGTGCCACTAAAATAACAAAACAAAGAGTTATAATTAATAAGCCAATAAAGGAGACAAGATGTAATTGTTTAAAAATACACAATTAAGCAGGAAAGAATATCCAGTGGGAAAAAGAGTCTCTTTGACACATGGTGTTGAGAAAACTGTCAGCTACATGGAAAAGAATGAAACTGGACCACTTTTTTCCACCATACACAAAAATAAACTCAAAATGGGATTAAAGACCTTAATGTCAGACCTGAAACCATAAAAATCCTAGAAAAGAGCAAACGTAGTAATGTCTCTGATATCAGCTATACCAATATTTTTCTAAATAGGTCGCCCGAGGCAAGAGAAATAAAAGCAAAAATACACTATTGGCACTACATCAAAATAAAAAGCTTCTGCATGGCAAAGGAAACAATCAACAAGACTAAAAGCCTTCCTACTAAACAGGACAAGATATTTGCAAATGACATACCTAATAAAGGGTTAGTATCCAAAATATATAAAGAACTTATACAATTCAACACCTAAAAAACAAATAATCCAATTTAATTTTTAAAAATATTTTATGTATTTATTTGACAGAGAGAGAGAGAGAGAGAGTGAGCACACAAGCAGGGGGAGCAGCAGACAGAGAGGGAGAAACAAACTCTCCACTGAGGGATGGGGGCTTGATCCCAGAAACCTAGGATCATGACCTGAGCCGAAGGCAGACATTTAACCAACTAAGCCACCCAGGCACCCCTAAATAATCCAATTTTAAAATGGGCAGAAGACATGAACAGACATTCCTCTAAATAAGACATCCAACTGGCCAATAGACACATGAAAAGATGCCCAACATTACTCATGATCAGGGAAATGCAAATCAAAACCACAATGAGATATCACCTCACACCTGTCAGAATGGCTAAAATCTAAAAGACGATAACAAGTGCTGAAAAGGATGTGGAGAAAAAGGAACACTCATGCACTGTTGGGAATGTAAACTGGTACAACCACTGGGGAAAACAGTATGGGGTACCTCAAAAAGCTAAAAATAGAACCACTCTACAATCCAGTAATCATACTAATGGGTATTTACCTAAAGAATACAAAAACACTAAGTCAAAAGAATATATGTCCTTATGTTTATAGCAGCATTATTTACAATAGCTAAATGATGGAAGCAGCCCAAGTGTCCATCAACAGATGAATGGGTAAAGAAGATGTGGGGTGTGTGTGTATATATACATATATATAATGGAATACCATTCAGCCATAAAGAAGAAGGAGGAGGAGGAAGAAGGGAAGAGGGAGGGGGAGGAAGAGGAGGGAGAGCATGAAATCTTGCCATTTGCAAAAACGTGGACGGAGCTAGATAGCATAATACTAAGCAAAATAAGTCAGAGAAAAACAAATGATTTCACTCATATATGTGGAATTTAAGAAATAAAACAAATGAGCAAAGGAAAAAAGAGAAAGAAAGAGCCAAAGCAAGAAACAGACTTAACTATAGAGAACTGATGGTTATCAGAGAGGCGGTGGGTAGGGGGATGGGTGAAATAGGTGATGGGGATTAAGGAGTGCACCTGTTGTGATGAGCACCAGGTGATGTATGGAAGTGTTGAATCACTATATTGTACACCTGCAACTAATGAAACACTGCGTGTTAACTACACTGGAATTAAAATTAAATTTAAAAAAATAAAAATGCAAAATTAAGTCAAAAGGATGCAGAAAAATAGAGAAAAGGGAACAAAGAATAGATGATAAAATGGAAAAAAAATAGCAGTAGGGTAGATTAAAACCCAAACATAACAATAATCACATTTAAAATAGTATAGAAAGTAGGTGAAGGATACAGGGGGTTCTTCTGTACTACTCTGTACTTCCTTTGCAACTTTTTATAAATCTCTAAGTATTTGAAAATAAAACGTTTTTAAAAGTTTTTAAAAGTTTAAAAAGTTAATTTAAACACTCAATTAAAAGGTAGATGTGGTCAGATTTGATTAAAAAGCAACTGAATGAAAACAAAAATACAGTATATTCTTTATCTTGTTGCTCCAGAGAAATCAGAAGCCAGAATGATCATTCACACAATTGGATTTTTCTGCTTCGATTGTTAAGAATTCTTTCAAACTGAGGACTTATTTTAGGAAAAATTTCCCATATTATATCTTAGAACATTTTTACTGTTTCATTTACTGATTCTCTACTCCATATCCATTCTTAGTGGATCATTATACTCCAGATATGTCTTCTTTATAACTACGTTAATATTTGTCTTATCTCTCTCCATTTACGTGACTATCTCAAGCTTTCCTTTATGTCAGGAACTGGGTCTTCAATTTCTTGTTGCTTCTAATTTATTTTTCTTCTGTAATGTTTCACAATCTGTTTCTTTTCTTTTTTAAGATTTTATTTATTTGAGGGGTGCCTGGGTGGCTCAGTCGTTAAGCATCTGCCTTCGGCTCAGGTCATGATCCCAGGGTCCTGGGATCGAGCCCCACATTGGGCTCCCTGCTCAGCGGGAAGCCTGCTTCTCCCTCTCCCACTCCCCCTGCTTGTGTTCCCTCTCCTGCTCTCTGTCAAATAAATAAATAAAATCTTAAAGATTTTATTTATTTGAAAGAGAGTGTGAGTGAGAGAGAGAAGGAGCAGGGGGAGGGGCAGAGGGAGAAGCAGACTCCCCGCTGAGCAGGGAGCCCAATGCGGGACTTGATCATGACCTGAGCTGAAGGCCAATGCCTAACTGACTGAGCCACCCAGGCGCCCCCACAATGTTTCCTTAGCAAGATCCCTCTTCATCTCTTTTGGCTGCTTTATCATTTTGTCTTTCAACTCTTGTTTTATTAAATTTATGGACTTCCCAAATTCTTCTATAGCAATAGCCTTTGAGAAACTAGCTAAAATCCTAAAGGCTCGGCGGAACAAAGATGTTGGATTTACTTTATTTCATTGGTTATTAAATTAAATGAAAAGCAAAATGTAACTTTTGAGTCCAGTACATTCATCTTCTTAGGGACCCTTTAAAAAAAAATTAATAAATAAAACACAATGTGTCTCCCTGGGGAATTGTGGGAATCTTACCTTCATGCAGTGACCTAAGATTCTCCATAGGACTAATACTAAAGCAGACCTAAAGAGCTGAGATTCTAAATAACCAAAAGACATGCATAACATATTTTAAAAGACAGTGATCAAAATTACTAACACCATTAAAAGAATAAAATGGAAAAGAATCATGTAATATGGTTTATAAGAAATTAACAGTTTGTACCTTCTGATCTTACATTTTGAAATATTGTACAACCATTTCTGGCCCATAAAAGGGCAGACACATGACCCCTCTCTGCCCTTCATACCCTCCCAGCACATCTTACTCAAGCATTTCTGTGCATTGCTGTATTAAAAATAGTGAAAATTAAAAAAAAAATAATGAAAATATCTGAGTCCACCTGGCACACATGGCTCAAAGATCTTCTCATGATGTCTTCCCTCACTAAGCACTTCCCCAACCATGCTGAATAACCAGTTTCCCCCTCTATCTACTTACCTACGTATGTGTAAACACACACACACACACACTCTCTGCATCTCAGGCACCTCCAATTACTACTCTGATGTAACTATCTGAAATTCTTGTACTTGTATTTGTGTACTTGTCTATGATTTACCTCTGCCCCAAAGAAGGAATCTTGTCTATCTTATTCGCTACCCTATCACTAACTCATCCCCCGCCCCCAGCACCAAGAATATACACCTCAGAGTGAGTGCTCATTAAATATTTGATGATTAAATGTTTAGGTCACATGGTTTCATGGTTAACTAGAGATGAGAGCTTCCTAATTGTTTCTTAGACTGGGATCTTCCTGTCAAATGGAAACCTTCAGAATATAGAGATGTTTCTTCGCCCTGGAAGCCAGACAGAGCAGAAGATTGTGGAAAACAGCTGGCTCGGCCACTGTTGGGTTGAACCCAAACACGATGTTTCTTTCCAGGCCTGAAAATCGTCGGACACTGTCCAACACAATGTGATTGGCCATGATATCTGATGCATCCTTGATCTGTACTAACAGGTCAGATTCCTCATTGAGCTGAGATATTTTTCTTTTCCTCATTGCTCTTAGGAGCTTATCTTTATATTTTTCCACTTCACTTGCTTTGCTGAAAAGCACAGCAATGTCCTTGGGAGAATAACCATTCCTAAAGAGAAACTGACATTTCTCTGCTACTTGGACAACCATCTCTTCCAGGTCCAAGTACTCCATAATCTCAAAGTTGCCTGGAATACCCTGAGCCCATTTAGCTTTATGAACCATCTCCAGGGACCCCAAGGGGATGTTAGGTGGAGGATTTTCTTTGACCTCCTGCATTACTTCTTGTAGGTAGTTGGCTATTGGATCTGCATTGCGGACCACTCTGGTGAGCTCTTCTCTTGGATACTGGGCTTCAAGAGCAGGGAGGCCATTGTGGCTCAAGTGGCTGGTCTGAAAGTAGTCCAGGAAGATCCAGAGAATTCCTGGGCAATCGTTTTCTCTCTGAGTGATGTTTTTTGCCTTCTCATACCAGTCTCCATCTTCAGTGCGGAAATTCTGAGCTTCATCAATGATGATGTGCTGAATCTTTTGAAAGTCATTTTTCATGAAGGTTTTCCGGGTCACTGCCTGGCAGATGTTTTTCTTGCTGAAAATGTAAGAAACATAGTCAGGTTTCCCCACTCAAACAAAGGAAGCCAATTCTACCCCCCCCTTTTTTTTTAAAGAGGGGTAACGGGCAGAGAGAGAGTGATAATCTTAAGCAGGCTCCACATCCAGTGCAGAAGCTGATGTAGGGCTCGATCTCACAACCCTGAGATCATGACCTGAGACTAAATCAAGAGTCGGAGGCTTAACCAACTGAGCCACCCAGGTACCCATCAATTCTACTCCTAAACTCTTCTGGACATAGTAAATACAATATGAATTTTAGCATGTGAACTTAAAGCCAAACTAGTCAAAGTTACTCCAAAAAATGAAAATGGATATAGTTAGGCTGCATACCTCACAAACTTCCTCAGGGGCTGATTTTCACAGATGTAAAGAATGTCACTTGGTTGACAGTGAAACACATTCCTGATCTTCTCCATTATCCTAAGAGCCAGGATGGTCTTCCCTGATCCAGGTAAGCCATGAACAAACAGTTCTCTGGTCATGCGAATGTTCTTTGACAGCAACTCATACTGTTTATCTGTGAGTATGTTCAAAACCTCAGAGCCCAGCTCTTCACTTAAGAAAGATCGGAACCCAAGCAAGACTATCACAAGGGACTGTAACAGAGCTTCTATGTGCTGGGTGGTTGTAAGGTTATAGGACTCGGGGTAAATTTGTAAATCTGAACAATGAAGAGTCTCTGCTGTTCTATCAGGGTTCAGCAGGAAGACCAAGGGAGTGATGCACAATTTCCCAGTGTAGCCACCTGTGTTCACCAGCTTCTGCTTTAAGGTACGGGCGACTGTCATAGAATAGCTCTTCCAGCTTGCATCACACTCACTGAGGATGGTGTAGAGGAGTGGGATGTTGTTCTGGGAAAGCAGAAGAGCATCACAGATTACTCCCTGCTTCTCTGATAGACCCAAGTCCACAGCCCAGCTTCGAGAAAAAATCAGTATTCCTTGAGAGAAAGGGCGTATTTCCTTATTTATTAAGTCTCTGAGTCCTTTATGTTTTGAGAACAGTTCCTTGTAGAGGTTTTCTGGAGTATACACCACTCTGTCTGATAATACTAAACAGCAAAAGAATTGGAATAAATTAGAGAATCCCAAGACAAGCTAGTAATCATCATTATATGTAATAGATTCACTCCATATTTGAGCCCAACCATGTATCAGTACTAGCATGCATTAGTAATGAAAAGATCAAGCAACTCCCAGTCTGCTGGAGCTGATAACTGACTGGCATAACAGAGAGAAACAATAATTATACAAAGTGGTAAATGCAATGGGAAAGAAGTGCACAGAGCATTATGCAATCATCAATGAGAGGTACACCTTGAGAAAAAAGAAAATATGAAAGCCTTTATGAAAAAGGAGACACCTGAGCTGCTTCTTAAGGGATGGCTGTCAGTTAGCTTTCTGAAGGTTGGGAGAATAGAGAGACAGGTAAAAGGGGACTCATGAGTAAAGCAGAGAGACAAGAAACAGCAAGGTCCATGCAAGCACTTCCAAGAAGTTTATGTTGTGAAAAACACAAAGGAGGAAATGAGAATGGGGAACAAGGCTTATAGTGCTATCTTAACACCTGGCAACACTGACTAGTGTTAACAATACTGTGGTATAGGCGGGAGGAGTGAGATGGCAGAGGAGCTGGTTCCAGGAATTCAGCTGGATAGGGATTAAACCATTCTGAACATCTACAAACTCAATAGATCGAAGAAAAGAATACCAACAACTCTATGAACAGAAAAGCGACCACTTTCTGGAAGGTAGGACGTGTGGAGAAGTGAATCCAAGGCGATATTTGGGAAGATAGACAGCGGGGGAGGGACCTCCGTGGGCCGCTTCTGGCAAGCGATAGAGCCGCGGAGCACAAAATTGGAACTTTTAGAAGTTGGCTCCACTGAGGGACGTCACTCCGGTGGCTAAGCGGGGGGTGGAACCCTCGCGGGACAGTGTGGTCTCAGGACCCTTGGGGTCACAGAAAGACTGGGGGTGCCTGAAGGCGGCAGAGCTCCCAGATATCGGAGCGGGGAAGCCGACTGCAGAGACGGAGCCGAGGCGTGGGCTCTCAGCTCGGGGTTGCCATAAACCGTGATCTGCGGCACAGTCGGGCCACTGCTCCTCCTGCAGGGACCCAACAAGCGGCAAATCCGGGGAGACTCACCTTCCTCCCCCGGGAGGAGCGGCATGGGAAAGCACCGCAGGGATCTGCTGGGTTTGGAGACTCCACACCGAGTTGGGTGTCAGAGAAATGCTCGGTCACAGGCCAGGTGAGCATGGAGTGTGGCCGGAGACCAGGGAGATGGGAGTGACTGACTGCTTTTCTCTGGGGGCACACTGAGGAGCGGGGCCCTGAGTTCTTGGCTCCTTCGGGGTGGAGATTGGGAGGCCGCCATTTTCACTCTCGGTCTCCAAAGCTGTACGGAAAGCTTGCAGGGAACAAAAGCTCTGGAGAGCAATCCCAAGCAGACTACTTAGTCTGAACCGGGCAAGGGCGGGGCAATTCCGCCTCCGACAAAGACATTTGGGAACCATGGCAACAGGCCTCTCCCCCAGAAGATCAGCAAGAACAGCCAGCCAAGACCAAGTTTACCAATCAATGAGAATGGCAGAACTCCAGTGCTAGGGGAATAATGCACATAGAATCCATGGCTTTTTTCCCATGATTCTTTAGTCTTTCTTTTTTTTTTTTTTTTAAGATTTATTTATTTATTTGACAGAGAGAGACACAGCGAGAGAGGGAACACAAGCAGGGGGAGTGGGAGAGGGAGAAGCAGGTTTCCCGCTGAGCAGGGAGCCCGATGTGGTGCTCGATCCCAGGACCCTGGGATCATAACCTGAGCCGATGGCAGCCTCCCAACCAACTGAGCCACCCAGGCGCCCCTCTTTAGTCTTTCAAAGTTCATTTTTTTATATCTCTTTATTTTTTTCTTTTTCTATTTTTTTAGTTGAATTTTTCTTCTTTCCTTTTTCAACCAACATCTTATCAATTCCTTTTTAAAAATCTTTTTTAATTTTCATTTTTAGTCATATTCTATCTCTTCAAAGTATTTAACCTTATTTTTGTAAATATATGTTTTTCTTTCTTTAAAATTTTGGGAGGTAATTTCTTCCAACAGACCAAAATACATCCAAAATCTAGTCTGTGGCTTTGTTCTATTCACCAGCTTGATCATATTCTTTTTTTTTTTTTTTTCCCCTTTCTTCCCCCCCCCCCCAGTTTCAGGTCTCTTCTGATTTGTTTCATGTATATTTTTCTGGGGTCGATGTTAACCTTTTAACATTTTGATCTCTCATTCATCTATTCTCCTCTGGACAAAATGACAAGATGGAAAAAATCACCTCAACAAAAAGAACAAGAGGTGGTACGGACTGCCAGGGTCCTAATCAATACAGACATTAGTAAGATGTTGGAACTAGAGTTCAGAATGACGATTATAAAGATACTAGCTGGGTTTAAAAAAAGCATAGGAGATACTAGAGAATCCCTTTCTGTAGAAATACAAGAACTAAAATCTAACCAAGTAGAAATAAAAAAGGCTATTAATGAGGTGCAATAAAAAATGGAGGCTCTAACTGCTAGGATAAATGAGGCAAAATAGAGAATCAGTGATATAGAAGACCAAATGATGGAGAATAAAGAAGCTGAGAAAAAGAGAGATAAACAACTGCTATATCACGAAGGGAGAATTCGAGAGATAAGTGATATCATAAAGCAAAACAATATTAGAATATTGGGATCCCAGAAGAAGAAGAAAAAGAGGGGCAGAAGGTATATTGGAACAAATTATAGCAGAGAACTTCCCTAATTTGGGGAAGGAAACAGGCATCAAAATCCAGGAGGCACAGAGAACCCCCCGCTTAAAATCAGTAAAAATAGGTCAATACCGTGACATCTAATAGTAGAATTCACGAGTCAGAGCCAAAGAGAAAATCCTGAAAATGGCTCAGGAGAAGACATATGTAACCTACAATGGTAGAAACATTAGATTGGCAGCAGACCTATCCACAGAGACCTGGCAGGCCAGAAAGAACTGGCATGATATATGCAGAGCACTAAACGAGAAAAATATGCAGCCAAGAATACTATATCCAGCTAGACTGTCACGGAAAATAGAAGGAGAGATAAAAAGCTTCTAGGACAAACAAAAACTTAAAGAATTTGCAAACACCAAACCAGCCTTACAAGAAATATTGAAAGGGGTCCTCTAAGCAAAGAGAAAGCCTAAAAGTAACATAGACCAGAAAGGAACACAGAAAATATACAGTAACAGTCACCTTACAGGCAATACAATGGCACTAAATTCCTATCTTTCAATAGTTACCCTGAATGTAAATGGGCTCAATGCCCCAATCAAAAGACACAGGCTATCAGATTGGATTAAAAAACAAGACCCATCGATATGCTATCTGCAAGAGACTCATTTTAGACCCAAAGACACCCCCAGACTGAAAGTGAGAGGGTGGAAAACCATTTACCATGCTAATGGACACCAAAAGAAAGCTGGGGTGGCAATCCTTATATCAGACAAATTAGATTTTAAACCAAAGACTGTAATAAGAGATGAGGAAGGAAACTATATCCTACTTAAAGGGTCTATCCAACAAGAAGATCTAACAATTTTAAATATCTATTCCCCTAACATGGGAGCAGCCAGTTATATAAGCCAATTAATAACAAAATCAAAGAAACACATCAATAATAATACAATAATAATAGGGGACTTTAACACCCCCTCACTGAAATGGACAGATCATCTAAGCAAAAGATCAACAAAGAAATAAGAGATTTGAATGACACACTGGACCAGATGGACTTCACAGATATATTCAGAACATTCCATCCCAAAGCAACAGAATACACATTCTTTTCTAGTTCCCATGGAACATTCTCCAGAATAGATCACATCCTAGGTCACAAATCAGGTCTCAACTGGTACCAAAAGATTGGGATCATTCCCTGCATATTTTCAGACCACAATGCTTTGAAACTAGAACTCAATCACAAGAGGAAATTTGGAAAGAACTCAAATACATGGAGGCTAAAAAGCATCCTACTAAAGAATGAATGGGTCAACCAGGAAATTAAAGAAGAATTTAAAAAATTCATGGAAACAAATTAAAATGAAAATACAACTGTTCAAAATCTTTGGGATGCAATAAAGGCAGTCCTAAGAGGAAAGTATATAGCAATACAAGCCTTTCTCAAGAAACAAGAAAGTTCTCAAATACACAACCTAACTCTACACCTAAAGGACCTGGAGAAAGAACAGCAAATAAAGCCTAAACCCAGCAGAAGAAAAGTAATAAAGATCAGAGAAGAAATCAATGAAATAGAATCCAAAAGAACAGTAAAACAGATCAACGAAACTAGGTGCTGGTTCTTTGAAAGAATTAATAAGATTGATAAATCCCTGGCCAGACTTATTGAAAAGAAAAGAGAAAGGACCCAAATAAATAAAATCATGAATGAAAGAGGAGAGCTCAAAACCAACACCAAAGAAATGCAAACAACTATAAGAACATATTATGAGCAACTCTATGCCAGCAAATTAGAAAATCTGGAAGAAATGGATGAATTCCTAGAGATGTATAAACTACCAAAACTGAACCAGGAAGAAATAGAAAACCTGAACAGACCCATAAGCAGTTAGGAAATTGAAGCGATAATAAAAAATCTCCCAAAAAACAAGAGCCCAGGGTCAGACGGCTTCCCAGGGGAATCCCACCAAATATTTAAAGAAGAATTAATACCTATTCTTCTGAAACTGTTCCAAAAAATAGAAATGGAAGGAAAACTTCCAAACTCATTTTATGAGGCCAGCATTACCTTGATCCCAAAATCAGGCAAAGACCCCATCAAAAAGGAGAATTACGACCAATATCCCTGATGAACATGGATGCAAAAATTCTCACCAAAATACTAGCCAATAGGATCCAACAGTACATTAAAAGGATTATTCACCATGACCAAGTGGGATTTATTCCTGGGTTGCAAGGTTGGTTCAACATCTGCAAATCAATCAATGTGATACAATACATTAATAAAAGAAAGAACAAGAACCATATGATCCTCTCAATAGATGCAGAAAAAGCACTTGACAAAGTACAGCATCCTTTCTTGGTTAAAACTTTTCACAGTATAGGGATAGAGCATACATACCTCAATATCATAAAAGCCATCTATGAAAAACCCACAGCGAGTATCATACTCAGTGGGGGAAAACAGAGATTTTTTTCCCCTAAGATCAGGAACATGGCAGGGATGTCCACTATCACCACTGCTATTCAACATAGTACTAGAAGTCCTAGCCTCATCAATCAGACAACAAAAAGAAATAAAAGGCATCCAAATCGGCAAAGAAGTCAAACTCTCGCTCTTTGCAGATGATATGATACTTTATGTGGAAAACCCAAAAGACTCCACCCGCAAACTGCTAGAACTCATACAGGAATTCAGTAAAGTGGTATGATATAAAGTCAATGCACAGAAATCAGTTGCATTTCTATACACCAAAAAAAAGACAGAAGAAAGAGAAATTATGGAGTCGATCCCATTTACAACTGCACCCAAAACCATAAGATACCTAGGAATAAATCTAACCAAAGAGGCAAAGGATCTGTACTCAGAAAATTATAGAATACTCATGAAAGAAATTGAGGAAGACACAAAGAAATGGAAAAACATTCCATGCTCATGGATCGGAAGAACAAATATTGTGAACATGTCTATGCTACCCAGAACAATCTACACATTCAATGCAATCCCCATCAAAATACCATCCACTTTTTTCAAACAAATGGAACAAATAATCCTAAAATTTGTATGGAACCAGAAAAGACCCCGCATAGCCAGAGGAATGTTGAAAAAGAAAAGCAAAGCTGGCAGCATCACAATTCCGGACTTCAAGCTCTATTACAAAGCTGTCATCATCAAGACAGTATGGTCCTGGCACAAAAACAGACACACAGATCAATGGAACAGAATAGAGAGCCCAGAAATGGACCCTCAACTCTATGGTCAACTCATCTTTGACAAAGCAGGAAAGAATGTCCAATGGAAAAAAGACAGTCTCTTCAACAAATGGTGTTGGGAAAATTGGACAGCCACATGCAGAAGAATGAAACTGGACCATTTCCTTACACCACACACAAAAATAGACTCCAAATGGTTGAAAGACCTCAATGTGAGACAGGAGTCCATCAAAATCCTAAAGGAGATCACAGGCAGCAACCTCTTTGACATCAGCCGCAGCAACTTCTTCCTAGAAACATCGCCAAAGGCAAGGGAAGCAAGGGCAAAAATGAACTATTGGGACTTCATCAAGATAAAATGCTTTTGCACAGCAAAGGAAACAGTCAACAAAACCAAAAGACAACCAACAAAATGGGAGAATATATTTGCAAATGACATATCAGATAAAGGGCTAGTATCCAAAATCTATAAAGAACTTATGAAACTCAACAGCCAAAGAGCAAATAATCCAATCAAGAAATGGGCAGAAGACACAAACAGACATTTCTGCAAAGAAGACATCCAAATGGCCAACAGACACATGAAAAAATGTTCCACATCACTCAGCATCAGGGAAATCCAAATCAAAACCTCAATGAGATACCACCCCACACCAGTCAGAATGGCTAAACCTAACAAGTCGGGAAACGACAGATGTTGGCGAGGATGCAAAGAAAGATGAACCCTCCTACACTGTTGGTGGGAATGCAAGCTGGTGCAGCCACTCTGGAAAACAGTATGGAGGTTCCTTAAAAAGTTGAAAATAGAGCTACCCTATGACCCAGCAATTACACTATTGCGTATTTACCACAAAGATACAAAAGTAGGGATCTGAAGGAGTACGTGCACCCCAATGTTTATAGCAGCAATGTCCACAATAGCCAAACTATGGAAAGAGCCAAGATGTCCATTAACAGATGAATGGATAAAGAAGATGTGGTATATATATACAATGGAATGTTATGCAGCCATCAAAAAAATGAAAGCTTGCCATTTGCAAGACGTGGACGGAACTAGAGGGTATTATGCTAAGTGAAATAAGTCAATCAGAGAAAGATAAGTATCATATGATCTCACTGATAGGAAGAATTTGAGAAATAAGACAGAGGATCATAGGGGAAGGGGGGGAAAAATGATACAAGACGAAACCAGAGAGGGAGACAAACCATAAGAGACTCTTAATCTCAGGAAACAAACTGAGGGTTGTTGGAGTGGAGGGGGGTGGGAGGGATGGGGTGGCTGTGTGATGGACATTGGGGAGCGCTGTGATTTGTGTAAGACTGATGAATCACAGACCTGTACCCTGAAACAAATAATACAGTATAGGTTAATAAAAAAAATAAAATACTGTGTTATATATCTGTATGTTGCTAAGAGAGAACGTAAATGTTCTCACCACACACACACACACATACTCGGTAATTATGTGAAGCGATGGATATGTTAATTAACCTAATTGTGGTCGTCATTTTGCAATATATACATGTATGAAAAAAATCATGCTGGGGGTGCCTGGCTGGCTCAATTGGTGGAACACGCAACATCTTGATTTTGGGGTTATGAGTTTGAAACCCACACTGGTTGTAGAGATTACTTAAAAAAATAAAATCTTTTAAAAAAATAATAAAAAATCGTGCTGTACACCTTATACATAATGTTAAATGTCAATTATATCTCCATAAATCTGGGAGAAAAGCCTAGCAAAGGTTATAAACTATATGATGTGTCCTACATGACATTCTGTGAAAGGCAAAATGATAAGGATGGAAAATAGATCAATGGCTGCTAAGGGCTAGGGATTGGAGAGTTTGACCACAGAGGGGCAGTGTGAAGGGGTCTTTTTTGGGTGATGGAATTATTCTGTATCTTAACTCTGGTGGTGGTTACATGAATCTATATATTTCAATCTATATATTTCTACCCTTAGAACTGTATAAGAAAAAAGTCCCTTTTATACATGTAAATTTTAAAATTAATTTTTAAAAGTGTTCTTTAAAAAAAGTTTTGGCTTTTTTATATGTATAAAAAAGTTTCTTAAACCTTCTGGCATCACAATCCCAAATTTGGAATCTAAGCAGATCTATGAACCTTCACCCCAGAAAAAAAAAGTCAAATAAACACAAAATTTGAGTTTTGAATCCAGTGTAGGGGGAAGAGACAAGGATGAACACAGATTTCTGTGCTTGGCTGGATGCAGGATGGACTCTCCAATTCATAGAGATAATGTGGAAGAAATGGCAGAAAAAGAATACTTAATACAGAATAATATGCAGAATATACAGAAGAAATAGAAGATTGTCAGAGTGGAAGATTGATTTTGGAAATGTTCAGTTTGGGATACCTGTGGTACATTGAGTATTCAGCAAGTAATTGGGCATACCAGTACAGTTTGTCTGGGATCAGACAAATACTAAAGTTATTTTTTATTAAAGTGGAATAAACTGGGAGTGTCTGGGTGGCTCAGTTGGTTGAGCATCTGACTCTTGATCTCAGCTCAGGTCTTGATCTCAGGGTCATGAGTTCAAGTCCCACATTGGGCTCCATGCTGGGTGTGGAGCCTACTTTAAAAAAAAAAAAGTGAACTAAACTAAGGGCTTCTCCTCTTACTATTTTGATTTAATGTCATTTTGGAATTGTTGGCCAGTGAATTAAGCCAAGTAAAGAAATAACGTATAACTATAGGAAAAGTTAGTTCAAAATTATCTTTGTTTTTGCATTAACAAGATTATTAAGTAAAATGTCTGGAAATGGTATAATGTATATTTTTAAACTAAGAGCTTTCCCACATGCCAGCAATTCACAATCAGAAATTATTATCATACAAAGATCTCAGTCTAGTAATCAAATAAAAAATTTTTAATCCTAGTGTAGTTAACACAGTGTTATATTTGTTTCAGGTGTACAATATAGTGATTCAACAATTCTCTATTAGGTGCTCATTATGATAAATGTACTCTTTTTTTTTTAAGATTATATTTATTTATTTGATAGACAGAGACACAGCGAGAGAGGGAACACAAGCAGGGGGAGTGGGAGAGGGAGAAGCAGGCTTCCCGCTGAGCAGGGAGCCCGATGCGGGGCTCGATCCCAGGACCCCGGGACCACAACCCGAGCTGAAGGCAGCCGCCCAACCAACTGAGCCACCCAGGCGCCCCATGATAAATGTACTCTTAATCCCCATCACCTATTTCACCCATTTCCTCCCTACCTCCCCTCTGGTAACCACCAGTTTGTTCTCTATAGTTGAGAGTCTGTTTTTTGGTTTGTCTCTTTTTTCCATCGTTTTATTTCTTAAGTTCCACATAGGAGTGACATAGGTATTTGTCTTTTTCTGACTGACTTATCTTTCTAGGAATAAAATTTAACATATATAGTAACAATACAGATAAAACTTTGAAACAATTGAGAGATGTATCATATTTTGCTGATTATAAATGTACTTTAACATCTCTGAAATCAAGATACATCTTCTAATTTAATTGGTAATATTTTCTCTTTTAGTGGTAAATAAAATAATAGTGCAATATTGTTTTCTTAAGTTTGATGAAATATAGTAAAAGAAGACTTTAATAAATAGCCAAACATCCCATGTTCAACTATAAGAAAATTCACTGTTGTAAAGTGACAGTTCTTCCCCCAAATCATTTATCAATTTCATGTAGTTATCATCAAAATAATTTCAACTTCTCCTTCTCTTTTTGGTGGAACAAAATGATTCTAAGCTTCTTCTAGAAGAGAAATGCCATGGTAATACCATTTGGGGAAAGTATATTCTTGTATATGTTTTGAATTACAATTTGGCAATGCTCACCTAATTTACAAGCGATTGTTACTGCTTGGAATTTATCTTTAAGGAATACCTCAAGGCATTTTTAGAAAAATGTATATTGTAGCATTGTTTAAAATAGAAAAAATTAGATATATAAAATTCCATAAAAGAAAGGACTGGTTAAAGAAGTTGTAGCAGGGGTGTTTGCAAAGTTCTTTTTTTTTTTTTTTACCCAGGTGGTGGTTACACAGGATTCACTGCATAATAACTATTTTTTAAAAGTGTTATTTATTTAAGTAATCTCTACATCCACTGTGAGGCTCAAACTCACAACCCTGAGATCAAGAGTCACACGCTCCCCCAACTGAGCCAACCAGGCGCTCCTCACTGCCTAGTTATTTATTAAGTTATATCTTTGTTCTATGTACTTTCTGTATATATATTTCACAATAAAAGTAGCTAAAATTAATAACATCCATGTTTAGGAATACTATGAAACACTATACAATCAATAAAAGAATTGGGTAAATCTATGAGTAAGGTACTTACGTATCACTCAGATTCAGCCTTGTGCTTGCATATATTTGTAGTACATTCATTTTCACCACTGAATAATATTCCACTATGTGAATAAACTACAATATATTTATCCATTGTTGTGACAATAGATAATTTGGTTGTTTCCTGTTTGGGGCTATTACAAATAGTAATCTATGACAAGTCACAGGGATCTCTCCAGTTACATACATCTGATGCACACGTACACATTTTGCGCTAGAAACTAGAAAGAATTACTACCTGGTAGAGTATGCAAATGACCAACTATACAAGGTAATGCCAAATTTGTTTTCCAAAGGGATTTAGCCCACTGAATTCATAGCAGCAATGTACACCAGATTCTGATACTACAACCTCTCCAACATCTGGTATTTCAATTAAATGGTGTAAGATGGTATCTACTTGTGGTTTTGATGTGCATTTTGCTCATTGCTGATGGGTTGAACATCTCTTCATAAGTTCATTGGACATATGCATTTCCTTTTCTGAGAAATATATCTTTATCACTATTGTTCATTTGTCTACTGGGTGGTTTGTCCTTTTAAAAAATTGTGTAAGTTCATTATATATTCTTGATACCAATCTTTTGTCAGCTACATGGATTTGCAATCTTCTTCTAGTTGAATCTTTTCACTCTCTTTAAGGTATCTTTTGAGGAACAGAAGTTCTTAACTTTAATGTAGTGAAACTTATCAGTCTTTTCATTTAAGGTTAATACTTTTACGTCTAATTTAGGAAATCCTTTCCTATCTCAATGACACAAAATTATTCATGGACATCTCTTTCTCTCTTTCTAAAAGTTCAAAAGGCTTGTTCCTGACATTTAAGTCCTTAAACCTTCTGGAAATGATTTATATAAATAGCATATATATGTAATATAAATAGAAGTCTAGTTTTATTCTTTTTTGCATATGAATGAACAACCAACACATTCCAAAGCAACCAGAGATGAATTACCTGGAAAGTAACGTTTTTGCTGTTCTTTCAGACATTCCAAATTCTTATGAGTGCACACAGTCCTGCTACGTGGTGTGGTAGATGACAAACTCAGTGCAAGGACCATCTCAGAAAATCTGGAAAGATCTTAGGAAACAAGAAGCAAGAGTTCAATATGCAAAAAGGCAGACGCCAACTTATAGCTGAGCTGTGTTGCAAAGCCTTTCACTTCATCTTGGAATTCAAAGCTTTGGCCCACAGATCCTTGTGTCTACATCCTAAGTCAGCTTAGGAAAGCCTACTTATATCTTGGGGGAGTAGGAGGACATACCAGTATGGTGCAATAGTTTTCATTTTTCATTTTAATTGTATTCTATTGAAACAAACTTTATATTTTTAGAATGTTTATGTTTTTAAATGTAGGATTAGAAGTATAAAGGTCAATAGATACAGATTTCTGAGAAGACTCTGAAATGGACTTTGTTTTTCTGGACTTCTGAAGAAGTTACCACTAATTTATTTTGTCTAATTTCATCTTGAGCTTTCCTTTTCCAAGGGGGATGCACATCATCAACACTTGCTCTGGTTTATCAGTCACGGTTAGGGTTGGCTCTGAAAAGGAAAAGTCAGAAAGGAGGGGCCCAGCCATGGATAGGTTGTATTTGAGTTCAGAATGGAAGTGGGGCAATGAGAAAGAGAGAATGTTTAATCCAGGGAACAAGAATGGAAAGGCAGGGGAAAGTGGCAGTAAGTTAAAGAGGACACACATGTACACGTGGAAAGGAATTTCCTAAATAATTAAATGAATTCATATTCAGAAAGGAAAAGAAGAGACCTGAATAAGAACACAAGAAAGGGTATGAAAATAAAAATTACTAGGTCAGACAGCCCCCTGCACCAACCTCTAGTAGGTCTCCTAGCCCAAGGCAACATCTTTTTGTTGAATGCTGGGTATTCAGAATGGGCAGAGGGAATGAAGGGCAATTCTGTAGCAATTGGAAATAATAAATCAAGCATCTGCAATTTAGAGAGTACCTCTCTTTCCCTAGATTCTAAAATAATATCCCCTTCCTCCCTCCCCCACCTCTCCCCCTTGCCCCCAGCAAACATTGCAATCGTTGTGGATTCTTCTCCCTGACCTGGATCAGCCTCCATCATCCAAGCTATCCATTCCTTTGTAACCAGCTGTTTCACACGATTGTCCTTCACCTGCCAGGAACTTGGCACTTTGGCAAACACTGCACAGCAAAATCGTTCCACCTTGACTGCACAGACATATCCATGGAGGGCCCCCTTATTGTGCACTTCAAGGAATTTGACAGCATATTTTATCTCATGCCTCTGTGTACAGAAATGATGGACAGGTAGTTTCCTAATACAGTAATCAATAGAGCGACACAAGGTGACAAGATCTATTTTCTCCTTTTCACATCCAACGACTTGATTGGTCTCATCATGCACACCAAAAAATATATACCCTCCTTCGGTGTTTGCAAATGCAGACACACAACTGGGGAGACTCTCATTAAAGCACTGGGACACCTCTGCTGAGAACATTTTAAATTCAACGTGGAGGGACTTAGTAAAGTTGAGCTTTTCTAAGAACTGAAGGTGAGTTCTAGCAAATAAAGCAGCAGCTGAGGCCCTTATGTTACCATCATTTTGTACACCAACCCGAACTTTCTGGGGACTTAATGAATTGGAATCATTAGTATTCACAGGAGTCTGAGATCTCCCTTTGAGGAACGTCAGTGCTTCCTGAGAATTCATGACATCAGTCGATGCTCTGTATCTGTGGTACAAATTGGAGGACAAGGTTGCCAGCCGTACACCAGAGGCCTCGGCGTTCCATGACTTCACAAAAATAAAAAAGAGGTCTCCCTGCTGCATCTCATCTAAATAGCCTTTAAAAATTGAAGGCATTTTCAGTCCTACTCCATGGATTTCGTAATTGTAGTCTTTGTTCTCAATCTCAGCCTTGACCACTCCGCCACCAGAATTCAGTAGAGCACATATTGCATTCATGATGATTTTATTCTGTTTCTTCTGCAATTGAGGCTTCATTTCGTTCCTTTGCTTATTCCCAAGGATGACTTTTCCTACATTTAAGACACATTCGGCAAAGTGTGTTTCCACCTTGACACTCATCTTCTCAGCACTTGTCCTATTCCTACTGTGAAAGGTTCTCCTAAAAAAACAGGAAGATAGAACCATTAGAATAGGACAAGAATAGGGGAAATGAGAAAACCGATAGTTCGAGGCCACTTTTCTGAAGTTGGTCACTTCCTTTCTGCCCACAGAGTTCGAAGCCAGGCTCCTGCATGAAATAAGTGTGGAGGACAGGTGGAGGAGCTAAGTCTGCTGGAAGCCCACTACCACCAGAGAAATGATCAAGAGGCTATTTTTATGCTGTGGTTTTAGTAACTGTTTGTACCAAGATCTCTGAGGGCAGTGTCTCCCGGTTCACCTGCAGAAAACAAGAAATTGTAGACACATGAAGACTAAAGCTGGAATGTAAATGGAAGGCTTTCACTGTCAGAGGTGTCTCTGGAGTGTGCTGATGTCTCTTGCTTTTCTTGGTGCTCCTTCTCCTCCCATTGAGATCTGGGCAATTCTTAGTTTATTTTGTAGCCCAATTTGAAGAAGGAGCAAATCTGATTGAGTTGCTAATTTGTCATTGTTGCTATGGAACAGACTCTTTAGCTTTCCCTGGTCCAAGCAGTTCTCATCTCATGAAAAAATATATGTAAATTAAATATAAGTATATATATAATTTGTTTGAAACTAACGGACAAATTATTGACTGTTTGGATCAACCAAGCTGGCGGGTAAAGGTGGGCTTTTGACATTTCCTAAACTGAGTGACAGGGTGCAGACACACCATCTTTGCAACCACACCTCAGGACAGAAGGGCAAGTGTGAGTGACGCACATCCCCACAGCTGTCAATCTTCGATTCATCTGTGGCAACCGAGGAAAGAGAAGGAGCCACTAGACCAACGCACGCATCATTACACAGTCCTCTGTCAAGGGTACTTTGCTGTGAACCAAGCTGTCATGCTATCTGACACTCCCCTCAGCTTCCTTCCTCAAAAGCTCGATGCAGGGAACAAAAGATGCAACCCAAGATAGAAGCAAACACAATCCCCTGGACAAGTGTGAAGGGAGACCCCAGAGTGGCAGCTGTGGGGCAGGCCTAGAGGATTACCAGCCAGAATGGGAGCAAGATGGCAGCAGGCTTCAGTGGGTGGCACGTGAGACTATACAACTGACGGACTGCTTAATGAGTTAGTCAGCTGAAGAGGTAGAGAGTTTGGGGTGGATGAGTAATAGGGACTTAGGCAAATATGTAAACACAAAGATAAGACAATAACTCTAAGTTTAAAATGAAAAATAGTATAAAAGAGAAAACATAGCCATAAGCCATGATATGGCATAGCTGTAAACAAAATGAGTCATAATGTTATCAACTCTGAATATTGTTCTGATCGGAAATGATGATATCATCATACTGGCAGGATGTGGGGAGAGAAAGGGTAATGAAGTGTGAAAGGGTAGTGAAGTGTGAGGGAGCGAGATCATCAGCTCTGGAAAAAGACAGTATCTAAAAGGGGGCAGGGGAGATGTGTGAGCATGAGCATGTTGTTTAGAAATATATTTAAAATTGCTGAAAGAAAAAGCCAAAGAGGCAAGAGGTTGCCTAGAGAGCAGAAGAAGGAGGCAGAGTAAAGGGCCACTGATTTTCTCACTATGTCTTATGAAACTTTCAAAACTACATATATGAGACTTCCTCCCAGACAGAACAGAATACCAGGGACCAGATTACTTTCCTGTCTAAAACAACAAAAATATTTTTAAAGAAATAATGGCTGCAAAATTTCCAAATTTGATGTAACTTGTAAAAAATTAAGATCAAGATCCAAGATATTCAACAAGCTCCAAGTACTAGAAACATGAAAACTACACCAAAGTGCATCAAAATTTAGTTGATTAAAGCCAAAGATAAAGAGAAAATCTTCAAAGCAACCAGAGGAAAAAGATACATCACACAAAGAAGAACAGAGGATGACGTTACAATTTGTTGTCAGAAACAAAGCAAAAAGATCAACATCTTTAAACCAATGAAAGAAAAAAAGAGAATTATGAACCTAGAGCTCTATACCCAGGGAGAATACCTTTCAAAAATTCAGTTAATAACAAAAAGACCATCAATTGTTTAAATGGACAAAGGACTTGAACAGATGTTTTTCCAAAGAAGAGGAACAAAGACCATTAAGCATATGAAAAGGTGCTCAATATTATTAGTCATTAGGGAAATGCAAACCACAACCACAATGAGATACCACCTCACACCTATTAGAATGGTGATGGTGATGATGATGATGGTGGTGGTGATAAAAGGAAAATAAGTGTCAGTGAGGATTTAGAGAAATTGGGATCAGCATACACTGCTGGTGAGAATGCAAAATGACGCAACCATTGTGGAAAGTAGTTTGGAGATTCTTCAAAAAGTTAAACATAGAATTACCATATGACCCAGCAATTCTACTCTAAAATACATACCAAACAGAATTGAAAACAGATACTCAAATCTGTCAGATTCAAATAGGTCATGAATGTTCATAGGAGAACTATTCACAATAGCCAACAGGTGGAAAGAACTCAAATGTCTATCAGCAGATGAACAGATAAACAAAATATTCTACAATCCATTCAATAGAATATTTTTCTGCCCTAAAAAGGAATGAGGCTGAGTGAAATAAGTCAATCAGAGAAAGACATGTATCATATGATCTCAGTGATATGAGGAATTCTTAATCTCAGGAAACAAACTGAGGGTTGCTGGAGTGGTGGGGGTTGGGAGGGATGGGGTGGCTGGGTGATGGACATTGGGGAGGGTATGTGCTATGGTGAGCGCTGTGAATTGTGCAAGACTGCTGAATCACAGACAGACCTGTACCTCTGAAACAAATAATACACGTTAAAAAAAAAAAGAAGAATATAGCAGGAGGGGAAGAATGAAGGGGGGAAATCGGAGGGGGAGACAAACCATGAGAGACTATGGACTCTGAATAACAAACTGAGGATTCTAGAGGGGAGGGGGGTGGGGAGATGGGTTAGCCTGGTGATGGGTATTAAAGAGGGCACGTTCTGCATGGAGCACTGGGTGTTATACGGAAACAATGAATCATGGAACACTACATTAAAAACTAATAATGTAATGTATGGTGATTAACAACATAAAAAAAAAGGAATGAGGTACTGATACATGCTTCAACACGGATGAACCTTGAAAACATTATGCTAAGTGAAAAAAAGCCAGACACAAAAGATCACTGTTATTTACCATATATTTATGTCCCCCTAGAATTCATATGTTGAAACCCTAACCCTGGGGCGCCTGGGTGGCTCAGTTGTTAAGCGTCTGCCTTCGGCTCAGGTCATGATCCCAGGGTCCTGGGATCAAGCCCCATAACGGGCTCCCTGCTCTGGGGGAAGCCTGCTTCTCCCTCCCCCACTCCCCCTGCTTCTGTTCCCTCTCTCGCTGTCTCTCTCTGTCAAATAAATAAATAAAATCTTTAAAAAAAAAAGAAGAAAAAAACCCTAACCCCTATTGGGATGGATTAGCAGGTGGGTAACTAGAGGTAATTAGAGTGGCGCCCTCATGATGAGATTAGTGTCATTGTAAGAATAGAGAGAAGAGAGCTTGCTTCCTCTCTCTCTGCTCTTTCCACCATGGCAGCTGTCTGCAAACCAGGAAGTTTCCTCACCAGATACCACATCTGCCAGCACCTTGATCTTGGACTTCCTAGCCTCCAGAACTGTGATAAATAAACGTTTGTTGTGTAAACCTCCCAGTCTATGGTATTTTTGTCATAGCAGCCTGAACTAAGACAGCTACATATCATAAAATTTCATTTATGAGAAAAATCCAGAATGGATAAAATCATTGAAACAAAGAAGATGGTTGATTGCCAAAGGCTAGGAGAACAGGGGAATGGTAAGTAGCTGCTCAGTTGGGTTTTATCCGGGTGTGATGAAAATGTTTTGAAGCTTGACGGAGGTGGTGGTTGTACAATATTGTGAATGTACTAAATGCTGCTAATTTGTTCACTTTAAAATGATTAATTTTTGTTATGTGAGTTTCATCTCAATTTTAAAAATTAATCAAAAAAGGTAAAATAAAAACTTTCTCAGACATATAAAAGCTGAAAGAATTTATTAAGAATGCAGTGTAAGGGGTGCCTGGGTGACTCAGTCATTAAGCGTCTGCCTTCGGCTTGGGTCATGATCCCAGGGTCCTGGGCTCCCTGCATCACGGGAAGCCTGCGTCTCCCTCTCCCACTCCCCCTGCTTGTATTCCCTCTCTCGCTGTCTCTCTCTCTGTCAAAAAAATAAATAAAATCTTAAAAAAAAAAAAAAAAGAATGCAATGTAAGAAGTGGTGAAGAAAGTCTTCAGTCAAGAGGAAAATGATACTAGTTGGAAAATGAATATACACAAAGCAAGGAAGACCACTGGAAATGGTAACTACAAGGGTAAATATATAAGATATTTTAAAGATTTAACCCTCTCAAAGAAGAATAAAACCGGAATACTAACATCAACTGATTTCAATTAACTTATTATACAGTTACAGTAACCAAGATAGTATAGAACCAGTATAAAGACAAATAAATAGATTCATGGAATAAAGAGTCTGGAAATAGACCCACATACATACGGATAGGAAGTGGTTTTTTGTTTTGTTTTTTTTAAAAGATTTTATTTATTTATTTGAGAGAGAGACTGAGAGAGAGAGAGCATGAGATCGGGGAGGGTCGGGAGGGTCAGAGGGAGAAGCAGACTCCCTGCCAAGCAGGGAGCCCAATGCGGGACTCGATCCAGGGACTCCAGGATCATGACCTGAGCCGAAGGCAGTCGCTTAACCAACTGAGCCACCCAGGCGCCCAGGAAGTGTTAATTTTTTTCAACAAATAGGATTGACACAATTGGATATCCACATATGAAAGAAATGAATTCATATTTGACACCATTTACAAAAATGTATTTAAAATGTGTCATAGACCTAAATGTAAAACCTAAGACTATGTGGAACTAAGTGAATACTGCCCAAATGACAATAATGAGAGGCTATTTATGGAGAGCTCACTGTAACAAGGGAGTCAGCCACCATCACTTGTGATGGCAGAGACTCAAAAGCAGGCAGAGGAATGGGAAAGCTTTATAGTGAGAGAGAGAGAGAGAGAGAGACAGAGAGAGAGGAGGCTCAGGGATGCTCTGATTTGAGATTGGTCTTCTAGGGAAACTGGAAGTGAGCTTACTACAAGTGGTACATCTTCTGTGACGGTTTGGGAGCCTGTTTAGCTTTCTCTGTTTCGTTCTGAGTTGGAAGCGGAGACAAATATCAGAAAAGCTGGAAGTTATTAACTAAGTCCTAGGGCGCCTGGGTGGTGCAGTCAGTTAAGCTACCCACTCTTGGTTTCAGCTCAGGTCATGATAGGGTCCTGAGATGGAGCCCCTCGTCAGCTCTGTGCTCAGTGTGGGGTCTGCTTGAGTTTCTCTCTCCCGCGGCCCCACCTCCAACCTTGTGCGTGCTCTCTCTCTCAAATAAATAAATAAATCTTAAAATTAAAAAGAAAAAAATCAAGTCCTGACCACTTTTGCTGCAAGGGTTGTGGTTTGGCTTCCAGGGGTGGTTGCTGCCACGTTGTGGGTCAAGAGTTCTGTGTTTAGGGGCTCCTGGGTGGTTCAGTTAAGTGACCAACTCTTGATTTCAGCTCAGGTCACTATCTCAGGGTCGTGAGATCCAGCCCCTTGTGGGGCTCTGTGCTGGGGGCGGAGCCTGCTTAAGATTCTCTCTCTCCTTCTCCCTCCCCACCCCTTCACATGCCCCCTCTCTCCTTAAAAAAAAAAAAAAGAGTTCTGTGCTTACATATGGTCTGGCCAGTGTCCATTTATATATTCAGCCTCTCAACCTCAAAACTTCTAGAGGCAAACATAGAAAATATTTTTATCTTGGGTTTGGCAAACATTTTTTTAGAGATGTTACTAAATGTACACTACATAAAAGAAAAAAAATAATATACATTGGATTTTAAGAACATCTTTTTGAAAGACACCTGTTAAAAGAATTCATTCTTTTGTATTTTCAAATACAAGTCCTTGACCAGAAGAAAATATTTGCAAATGATAGATCTGATAAATAATTTGTATCTAGATTAGATATAGGACTCTTGGAAGGGGAGAATAAGAAAACAGAAAACCCAATTTAAAAATGGATAAAAGATTTGAACAGATATTTCACCAAAGAAGATATATGGAGAGCAAGTAAGTACATGAAATATTATTCAACATCCTAAGTCATTAGGGAAATGCCAATTAAAACGACAATGAGATAGCACTACACACTTATTTTAATGGCTAATGTGGCTAACTATACCAGCTACTGGTGAGGATACGGAGAAAAGGGAACTCTCAGGTTCCTGGCAGAAACAGAAATACAACCATTTTAGAAAAGAGTTTGGTAGTTTCAAACACTTACCATATGACTCAGCCATTTCACACCTAAGTATTTCCCCATGAAAAATGAAAACCTAAGTCCCTACAAAGACCTGTACCTGAATGTGATTAGAAAGAACCCAAATGCCCACTAACAGAAACAAATTTGGGTTGTCCATATGATGGGAGCCTACTCAGCAAGGAAAAGGAGAGAACTATGGGTACCCACAACATGAATGAATCTCAAAATAATTATTCTGAGTGGAAAAAGCCAGACAAAAAGACAGTACATATCATAGCTACTTGTATAAGGGGAGCGCATCCATTTGTATAAATTTCTAGAAAATGCCAATTAATCTATAGTGACAGAAAACCAATCAACCGTGGCTCAGGGTGGTGGGAAGGACAGGAGAGTGGGAGGTAGCGGTTATAAAAGGGCACTTGGGGGCTGATAAGCTACGTTCACTACCTCGACTGCAGCGCGGGCTTCAGCTTGTACACTTTAAATATGTGCAGTTTAGGGTCGCCTGGCTGGCTCAGTTGGTAGAGCATGTGACTCTTGTCCTTGGGGTCTGAGTTCAAGCCTGATGTTGGGCATAGAGCTTACTTAAAGAAATATATGTGCAGTTTATTTTGTGTCATTAATAACCCAATAGAGCTATTAAAAATTACATGAATGATGGTGAAAAGATAAGTACAACGTATTTTTATAATATATATAATTAGCTCAAAACCAGTGGGAGATCGATGTGCCTTCTATTACTGAAATTTTTCCATAGATACTATATCTTTGATAGAATTATGTATCGGTGTCCCAAACTGTGCTATACTCCAGATGGACACCTTGGTATGTTCCATGCTCAGTTGCTAGTAACAACCATCCCACCCTGTCTTTTCCCTTGCAAATTGTGGATTTGTACTTACCAGGCCTGCCAAGTCCCCTCTCAGTGGCAATCAGCAGGCCCTCCTAAGTGCCAGTGAAAATGACCTCAGCAAAACGAGAGAAAACGCTCTCCCTTCCAATACAGGTGCATAAAAGCAGGAAGTATTGCATTTCATAAAGTTGCCCTTGTAGATTTTTTTTTTCCTAGCAGGGGAATCCTCTAACGTACCTGGTCGTCAGAGACTGTTGCTCTGGCCCATGGTCATGTCCATTAGCCTGAAGAGATACTATAACTATGAATGGTTGTATACTTAATGTCTTGTCGCTATGATAATAATACTGAAATTGATTTCTGTTTTCTGATAGGCATAAACACCTGTGCATTCTCATCATCAGGCCAGGAACCGACCATCATATTTCACTCTTCTTTGATTTGCAAGTAGGTACTAAAACTTGTGATTGTTAATTTTCTTATTTAAACAAAAGAGTTGAAAAGTTTTGTGACATTTTAAGGAACACTTCGGACGCGGGACGCTCAGGCTTAGCTGCTCATGTGGCCACAGGAACTTTCGCTTCTGCCCTGCGCAGACTGAAGAGGAATCGGTTTCTCTTTCCTTGTAAGGCAGGCATAGCCTCGCCAACATTAGCCAGAGCCCCCACCTCCTTGTAGAAGCTTCGCTCTGAGATCCGCCATCAGTGAAGCGCCACCGTGTCCGGCATCCCCTCCCTCCAGCACTCGTCCTCAAGGATTCCCTTCTGGGTCCTACCACAGTCGTGTGCAAAAGGGGAAATGGAGTCACTCACAGCAGCCTAGCCTCAGTGGACAGAACCCACGGGGGTTCTATTGGCCACTTAATGGGGGATACAGGGCTTCCCGGACCGTTCCGCGCCTTCCCACCCTGCCCGATGCTGTTGTTTGAAGACTGACGTTGCAAGCCAGGGGCTTACAGGCATCCTCGGAACACAGTCGCTCGTAATAAAATGGACACTGACCCTATTCATCCGCAGACCACAACCTCACTGGCTTCACCTTCAGGAGCCTCGGAAACTGATTGGTTCTTTCCTCGAAAGTTCTTCGCCCTCTTGAACAGTGGGGAAATATTACCGAGCTCTGTTTGGAAAGATCTAGGCTGAGGTCGCGCGCCCCACCCTCCTCCCCTGCGCACCCGGCCTTAGCAGCCTCCCAGCTTGCGGATCCCCCACTGCTCGCCTGTCGTTGGAAGTTGCTACCGAGAGCAGACCAAACGACCCGAGCGGGGAGGAGCTCCGGGAGCTCAGGGGAGCTCAGGGAACCGGCGCAGACCTAAGGAGGGAAAGAAGCCGAGCTTTTGGAGGATCTGTGCAAACGAGCGCGGGGGGACTCCTTACCCGCCGAGGTTTCTACTGTGCAGAGCTCCTCACTCCGGAAGTGGGCGACGCAGCCTCCCAAGCCCACAGCCGAGACCTTGACTGCGCGGTGCCCCGGGTCTTATATCCGCTGAACTGAGCGATACCTCACAGGGCGGGGTACCGCGCGCCGGCGGGAAACAGTGGGACAACCCACCAGTATGGTTTCTGTAGACCCGGAAACCCAGTTCTGCAAGGACAACAGCCTTGGTTACTTTTGGCGGACACAGGTGGGGGTTTTTTGGGGGGAGGGGGGATCTTTTTTTTTTAAGATTTTATTTATTTATTTGAGAGAGAGAGACAGAGATAGCGAGAGAGAGAGCATGAACTGGAAGGAGAGGGAGAAGCAGGCTCCCCACCCCCACCCCCGAGCAGGGAGCCCAACGCGGGGCTCGATACCAGGACCCTGGGATGATAACCGGCCGAAGGCAGCCGCTTAACGGACTCAGCACCCCAGCGCCCCAAAGGGGGTCGTATTTATCGCTTCTCTGTTTTCTGATTAATTTTTTGAAGCTTACAGTTCTCACCCCCCCCCCACACACACACACACTCAGGGAGGGAGATCCGGGCGCAACCCCACGTCCTTCAGTCCTCCCCAGCCGGACTCCAGCCCTTCCCCGGCGGCCCAGGCTCCCGAGGCGCGCTCCGCAGGCGTCTCCTCCCGACGCCTCCAGCCCCTGAACTCCCGCTCGACTTGGGGCATTCGCCGCCGGGGCTCTGCTTCCGGGACGTGAGGAGTTGGGGGCGTTGGGTCCAGCGGGAGGCAGAAAATTAAGCCTCCGCTTTCTCGCGTCCCCCTCCCCCACCCCAATTCGAGAAGTTTGATTCTGCCTCCTTTTGCGGGTGCTTTAATTTGTAAAGGGGTGATGACCGGACCCCGAGAACGGCCGCGGGTGTTCGCGCTTGGGGGAGCCCCAGCAGCCTCCGACGATGGTATTCTGGTGAAAGAAATAAGAAAGTGTCCTTTCGATTCGTCTGTCTCTGCGGACAAGACCCAGGTCTTGTGCAACACCGTCAGTTTTCAGCTCATTCGTCCTAATTTTATTCCCAAACATGTTCTGGGACCTCTCGAAAGGTCTGGCTTCGCGCGGGACTCTCTGGACCCCAGGGCGCGCATTGCGGTGCGGGGCACCCAAAGAAGCGCACAGGCGGCCCAGGGGGCCGAGGAGTCGGATGCGGGGGACTGATCTGAGCCCGCGCCCCCAGGGGCCGAAGTAGCACTTGGGCGCCCCTGGAGCATTCAGTCCCGTCCTGACTCCAGCTGCCCCTCTCCAGGAGGGACCTCCTTCTGTCTTCCTCCGCCCTCTTAAAATTCTGGCAAATAGATGTTTGTTTCTCCATCTCTTCACTTCCAACTCCCGAATCCAGCCTGAAGGACCGCATGAGCTCTCCCAGCAAACACTCTCCCACCTTCTCGCCAGGAGCTAGAGGTCTCTTGGGCTGCCTATGGTGCCTGGGTCAGGCGGGGACCTGGGCTACCACAGTCTGGCCCCGGGGGCGCTTGCTGTTTCACTCACTTCTCAAGACCCGGTTAGGGATCAGGCCCAACCAGACCCTTTGGGCATGGGGAGAGTCCGAAGCTTTGAGATAAGGGGCTGGAGGAAAGTCATTGTAGGACTACAGGTCTCTGGTGAGTCTACCTTGCTGCCCAAGAGCATTCAAATCTATGCCCAGGAAGGATTTGGTCACTCCCAGCAGGGTACTCTGTAGAGCCAGGACAAGCCAGGGAGACAAGGAGGCTGGCCAGTTACCAGGAAATCAAAGAGGAGGGACCGGTCTGGAGGACACAATCTGTGGTCATCTCTGGGGTCCTGCTTTTTTTTTTTTTTTTTTAAGATTTTATTTATTTGCGAGATAGAGATTGAGAGCAGGGGGAAGGGCAGAGGTAGAAGGAGAAGCAGACTCCCCGCTGAGCAGATCTGTGACTTGATCCCAGAAACCCCAGGATAGTGAACTGAGCGGAAGGTAGACACTTAACCGACTGAGCCACCCAGGCGCCCCTAATTTTTAAATGTATTGTCAAATAGCTGAGGTGTATGGAAAGTACAAAAATAATGATACATTGAACTCCCATGTATTCACCACCCAGCTAAATGATAAAAAAATTAGCAATACTTTTGTGTACCTCCCACTGGTCTCATTCCCTCATCCCATCTGTCCCCTACTCACCTGATAACCAATACAATTTTCTAAATTCTAAGTTACAATCCTTATAGAATTCTGTATACTTTTATGACATATATAGATGTCGCTCATACATGAGTTTCACACATTTCCATACACTTGAGCCATATGTAAACAGTATCCTATTGTATGTAGTTGGCAGAACTTGCTTCCAACTCCTTAATGTTTTGTTTTAAAGACTTACCTAGATTTTTTCTAAATTTTACCCATGTCTCTAGACCTTTCATTTCACTGCTGTATGAACTGGGTCTTTCCTTCTCACCTTTCTATCCATCCCCTTTGGTCCTCAAATTATCCAGGTCTCCTCAACTTTTTCTAGAAAAGACCTCAGCTTCCACCCACTTTGGGGTCATAATTACCATAGCATTACATCTTCATTTCTGGTCCCAGCCCTACTCTCCCATTCCCCCTTCCTGATCTTGAGATTCTGGAAGGCCTGGAAAAGGGGAGTAGTGCTTTGGTGAAATGTTGTCCCTCTACTAAGTTTTCGTCTTTATCTCTTTGTTTGTCTAGGGTAGGAGGTAAGTAAGGGCAGAAAGTGATTTATTCTTCGTATTTACTCAAGATTAAAAGTAAAACTCTTGGGTTTGCTCTGTCCAAAAGTAGGAAATGCCAAGAGCCACTACTGGTCACACACACACACACACACAAGGTTAATGCCATCTTTATATCTTTTTTCCTTCAACAAGCTAAGCAGGGAGCAAGCTAAAGAGAAGGGACATATCACCTTAGAAGAGATTAAAGAGACATATCACAAGGCACCTGGGTGGCTCAGTCGGTTAAGTGTTTGCCTTCAGCTCAGGTCATGATGCCAGGGTCCTGGGATCGAGCCCCGCATCGGGCTCCCTGCTCGGCGGGAAGCCTGCTTCTCCCTCTCCTTCTGCTGCTCCCCCTTCTTGTGCTCTCTCGTGCACTCTCCCTCTCTCTCTCAAATAAATAAAATCTTTTAAAAAGTAAATAAATAAATAAATAAAGGGACATAACACCTTTGAAGGTTCAGGCAGTGTCTCATGGAAAGAGAAATGCTGTATTAAAGAGAATCACTGCCATGTGTGGGTGACAACTGCCAGCACGTGAGGCTGAAGTCACAGTCAGGTTGGAGGCTGCATGCCATGGTCTGTAGGTCTCGGTCCATAGAAAACCCAATTCATCTCCCCATGAGAGACCCGGGGAGACTGAGCTGGGCTCCATGCTCAGTGACATTGTGGCTGGTCAGACTTTTCCTAGGCGACTGAGACCCATAGTTTTAGCATAGAGCCTTATCAGTGCTGCCACAGTCTTTCTTTCAAACCTGAGTAATTTGTTTATAATATTCACTTTTCAGGCAAAAACCCATTTCCATCTTCTTTTTTTACTTTTTGCAGTAACAACAGATTTTTAAAAAAACTTTTAAGATTTATTTATTTATTTTAGGGGGAGGGGCAGAAGGCGAGAATCTCTTTTTTTAAGATTTTATTTATTTATTTGAGAGAGAGAGAGAGAGAGAGAGAGAGCATGAGTGGGGGGAGGGGCAGAGGGAGAAACAGACTCCCAGCTGAGCAGGGAGCCCGATGCAGGGCTCCATCCCAGGACCCTGGGATCATGACCTGAGCTGAAGGCAGACGCTTAACTGACAGGCACCCAGGCGCAGAGAGAGAGAGAGAGAGTCAGTCTTAAACAGACTCTGAGCTGAGTGCCAAGCCCAATGCAGGGCTCTATCTCACAACCCTGAAATCATGACCTGAGGCAAAAATCAAGAGTCAGCTGTCAGCCGCTCAACTGACTGCACCACCCAGGCGCCCCTCAATAAAAACAGATTTAAAAAATAAATCTTGGGGCACCTGGGTGGCTCAGTCGTTAAGCATCTGCCTTCGGCTCAGGTCATGATCCCAGGGTCCTGGGATGGAGCCCCACATCGGGCTCCGTGCTCAGCGGGAAGCCTGCTTCTCCCTCTCAAACTCTCCCTGCTTGTGTTCCGTCTCTCGCTGTGTCTCTCTCTGTCCTATAAATAAATAAATAAAATCTTAAAAATAAATAAAAATAAATAAATCTTACATAAACATTCTTATGATTTTTAAAGAACAATGTTTGCCATTTGACAAAGAGGGGTGAAACCTCACCGCAACAAATTTATTCAGAGGAGGGATGAGGCGTCCTTTACAAGTGTTTATACAAATCACACACATGAGAGAAGATGGTGGGGAGAATCTCAGTTCTCTGGCCCTCAGCACCAACACTGAGATCCAAGAGCATCCTGAGGTTGTCACCTAGTGGGTGATTATGCTCTCCCTGAAGGAGCCCAGTTGGTTTGTGTCCAATGCTCTACTTGCTTTTTCAGGTATAGGAAAGTGGCTCAGAATATTCTCTCTGTACCCTCCCTCAGATCTTTAGATCACTGAGAATGAGTGTGGGAGGCAGAATAATGGCCTCCCAAAGATGCCAACACCCTAATCCCTAGAACCTGTGAGAGATGTTGTTACAAGGCATGGGGAATTAAGATTACAGAGATAATTAAGGTTGCTAATCAATTGACCTTAAAATAAAGAGATTATCCTGGATCATCTGAGTGGGCTCACTGTAATCACAAGGGGCCTTCGGTATGGAAGAAGGAAACAGAAGAGTCAGTGTCAGAGTGGTGTGCAAGGTGAGAGAGACTTGACCAGCCACTGCTGGTTTTGAAGATGGAAGGGTGGGGGCGCCTGGGTGGCTCAGTCATTGGGCATCTGCCTTTGGCTCGGGTCATGGTCCCAGGGTCCTGGGATCGAGCCCCACATTGGGCTCCCTGCTTGGCGGGAAGCCTGTTTCTCCCTTTCCCACTCCCCCTGCTTGTGTTCCTTCTCTCGCTGTCTCTGTCAAATAAATAAATAAATTCTTAAAAAAAAAGTTGAAGATGGAAGGGTGTCATGAGTCAGGGAATGCTGGCAGGCTCTGGGAGCTGGAAAAGCCAGAAAACAGATTCTGCCCTAGACCTCCAGAAAGGAAGGCAGTCCTGTTTACACCTTGATTTTGGCCCAGTGAGACCCAACCTGCTCACCAATCTGAATGTTATAATCAGACATTATGTACAGTAGCAAATATGCAACACCACCTATGAGATATTCTGGCAAATCACCTCTTCCTGCCAACACACACACACACACACACATACACACGTCATTGAACCGAGATGTTCAATCCTCTAATTGCCATTTTAGACAAAACACGGCATGGGGGAGAAATCAAATGGCACCACAAAGAGGCAATCAACTGAACCATGAATGTGAGAAGTTCAATGGGATAAATGAACTGGATTTTTTAACAAATCACTGGGGAGGAAAGAGACGGCTCATGCTATAGGTTAAGACAGACTTAAGTTATCTATCAACTAAATACAAGGTGTGGGGGCGCCTGGGTGGCTCAGTCGGTTAAGTGTCTGCCTTCGGCTCAGGTCATGATCCCAGGGTCCTGGGATCGAGCCCCACATCGGGCTTCCTGCTCAGCGGGGAGTCTGCTTCTCCCTCTCCCTCTGTCGCTCCCCCTGCTTGTGCTCTCTGTCTCTATCTCTCTCTGACAAATAAAATAAATAAATAAATAAAAATAAATAAATGCAAGGTGTGGACCTTGTTTGGTCCCTGATTTCAACAACAACAAAATGTAAAAACCAAACATAAAAATGTAAAAAACCAAACAACCAATGAAACAAAAACTTCTGACAATCAGGGAACTTGGACTGTGACTGACTGGGTATTAGATTATAATAAGAAATGATTCGCAATTTTGTTAAATGTGATAATGGCATGGTGCTTATACATTTTTAAAGGTCTTTATCTGATAGAGATATATGCTGAAACATTTATAAGTAAAATGAAATGCTGACTAGGATTTGCTTTAAAATAATTTAGAAGGGGCGCCTAGGTTGCTCAACTGGTTAAGCGTCCCACTCTTGATTTTGGCTCAAGTCATGATCTCAGGGTCATGGGATCCAGCCCCACATGGGGCTCCGAGCTCAGCATGGAGTCTGCTTGAGAGTCTCTCTCTCTCTGCCTCTGCCCCTCCCACTGCTTGCTCTCTCTCTCTCAAAATAAATAAATAAGTAAATAAATAAAAACATTATTTTCTAGTCATTGTATGTTTCCATGAAGGTAGAGAGATGCTTCGAGTCAGGACTACATCAATTTTATTCCTTTTTTTAGTGGGGGAAAATATTGGTTACTGTTGTCTCAGAGAGTTGTGAAGTATATATTCCCTTGATTTTAAAGTATAAACTTGATGAATTTTGGTATTGTGTGAGCTCATCCTCATGCTGAAATTTTAAAAACAGTTGAGCTGGAATTAGACTCAGCTACAATGGAAACTTTGTAAATAAGTTTTAATGGTCTGTTGCAGTAGAGGTTTTAGTAGAAAATTGGTTCAGAATATTATTAATCAACATAAACAATGTATATTAGTTTCCTGCTTGAGGCCTTGAGTTGTGTGTTATTTGTATTCTCTTAAATCTACTTGTAACTAACCATCAGAGTTGTTCTGCCCTAGAATGGCTAGATAATCATTTGGGGCTGATAGGTTGTCTACCACAACGTTCTCTCTGCAAAGGAAAGAAAGACATTATGGCAGTTAGTGTCTTCAGCCAATACGGTTTGCAGGTCTCTCTAGGAGCTCTTTAAAATGGGATCTGTAAGCACTGAAGAGCTTGGGGCAGTGGAAAGACCAGGATCCTTGGAGTCAGACTGTTTCAGGCACTGAAGCCCTGGGGAAGTTATTTGACTTCTTTGAGTTTCACTCTCTTCAGTGTAAACAGCACAGACTCGCCTCTCAGAGCACGTAATGAGCATTTGTAGAAAATATGTTATAAGGAGATTCCACTCAGCAGGGAAGTCTTCATTTTTAAAATGATTTTTATTTTTTTATTTTAATTTTAATTTTTTTAAAGATTTTATTTATTTATTTGACAGAGAAAGACACAGCGAGAGAGGGAACACAAGCAGGGGGAGTGGGAGAGAGAGAAGCAGGCTTCCCGCCGAGCAGGGACCCCAATGCGGGGCTCGATCTCAGCACCCCGGGATCACGACCTGAGCCAAAGGCAGATACTTAACGACTGAGCCACCCAGGCGCCCCTAAAATGATTTTTAAAAAGCCAACGCAAATGAACTAGATTAGATCTAAGATCGGATTAAAGGTGTCTGGGGCTTTTAATTATGAGTTGTTTCAAGGAGAAGAAACCAAGTCCAAGGTAGTATCAAATTTGAAACGCCAGTGGGAGGAAGTCAACGAGCAAAGAGGACCAGGCTTATGGGGGACACAAGAAGTTGAGTCTGAAGTGGGTTCTCCCTTCCCTGGCCCTTTCTCTGCTCTGAGCTCACATACTTCCTTTTATTCTGAGGTTTGTTGGTTTTTAAATATATATAAATTATTTTGCATTTAGTGTTTATTATTGTTATTTTTAGTAAGCTCTTTTTTTTTTAAATAGGCTTAGACTCATGACCCCGAGATCAAGAGTCACACGCTCCCCACACTGAGCCAGCCAGGCGCCCCTATTCTGAGGTTTTGAAACAAAACAAAACAAGGACAGTCCCTGCAACAGCTGGAGAAGCTTTTGAATTCTCTCTGAAATAGAAACAGACTTGACCGAAAGAATGACTTCCTGCATGTGCTGTACCTGTTAAAGATAGAGAAATGACCCCAGAAGATTCCTAGGGCAGTGAAACTACTCTGTATGATACCACAATGGTGGGCACAGGTCATTTTACATTTGTCCAGACCCATGCACGCTAGGACACCGAGAGAGAACCCTGATGTAAACTGTGGACTTTGTGTAGTAATGATGTGTATGTGTAGGTTTGTCAGTTGTGATAAAGGTGCACTGTGGCGTGGGATGTCCACAGTGGGAGAGGCTGTGTGTGTGTGGTGATGGGAGGTATATGGGAACTCTGTATTTTCTGCTCAATCTTGCCATTAACTTAAAAGTAGTCTAAAAATAAGGTATACTCATTTGAAAATAAATTTTTAAAAGGGAGGCACATACAAAAAATAATAGTAATAAGGTAACTGACTTTACTTAGCCAATACACTTCCTGGTTGCGCTGTACCCATTAAAGACTAAATTACCTTGGTGGTCTAGTGCTCAACTGCAGAATTTCCTCTTGGTGGGGGTGCAAAATGTGTTACAGTCCCCCTGACAGGATGTCTTCATTTATTCTGGTATCTGTAAAGTCTGTATGAATCACCTAGGGATCTTGTTTATAATGTAGACTCTGATTAAGTAGTTTCGGAGATAGGCCTGAGATTCTGCATTTCTGAGAAGCCCCTTCATGCCTGGAGAATTTAGAGAACGTTTGGCAAACATGCATCCCCTTCCTTGCCTAGACTACTGCCTTTGCTGTCTGCCCAGAAATTCCCTATTAAAGAATGGTTCCACGGGCGCCTGGGTGGCTCAGTTGGTTGAGCGACTGCCTTCGGCTCAGGTCGTGATCCTGGAGTCCTGGGATCGAGTCCCGCATCGGGCTCCCTGCTCGGCGGGGAGTCTGCTTCTCCCTCTGACCCTCCTCCCTCTCATGCTCTCTGTCTCTCATTCTCTCTCTCTCAAATAAATAAATAAAATCTTAAAAAAAAAAAAAAAAGAATGGTTCCTTTGAATAGTAAACACATTTCTCTGGTCAGTAGGATTCTCTTTTCTCTCAGTCCCGTTAGTGCTTTGCTTGAGGTTCTCGTGGAACAGAGCACATTTTTTGGCTATACTAGTATCTGTGTATCTATCTTATTCCCTCACCCTGCCCCTCTCTACCTCCACTATCCCTAACCCTATGTTCTCATAGAGTCCTGTGCTTTTCATTCATAGTCCTTATAACAACTCTGATTGAATCAATATTTACATCATTGCTTTTATGGGTGTCTTCCCTACTCAATCAAAAGCTCCATGAGGCCAAGTATCATGTCTATATTGTACAACACCGTATTCCCATCAATGCCACAGCACCTGGCACGTAGTAGGTGCTCACTGAATATTTGTTGAACAGACTGTGAGGTTCTTGGGAACAGAAACTTTGTATCCCAGCACAGGGCTCTGCACATAACAATTCAGTACATAATTGCTGACCTAATAACAACAATCTCAGGAAAGTTCAACAAACATGTTCTCATTCACTCAAGTCCTTCAACAGGAATCTATTGACTAGCTACTATAAGCCAAGCCTGATTCTGTCATCAGAGATCTAACAGTATTCAGAGAACATAAATGTAAAAATAATTCATTTCTTCAAGATGGAGTTCTCTATCCTTGATTTAAGTTCACCTGTTTTTCAGACCAACAGGTCCTGAAGGTCATGGTTTATGCCTTTATAAAGGTTTTTAGGTAAGGAAGGTTTTTATGGAGGTTTTAAGGTTTTTAAGTGTCATATTATTAACTCAGGGTTGGGGAAAGATGTGGGGAAGGAAGACTGAAGGCACAGGAAGCATTTGAGAGTGTTGCAACCATGCAATTGTGAGATGGTGGTCTGGGCTAGAGGAGATGCTGTGGAGAGGAAGAGACTTGCATGGATGTGGGAGATATTTAGGGAATAAAATGAACAGGACAGAAACAGAAGCAAAGATGGACACATAGGACTGCAACAAACTTGAAAACATCAGAGGACACAATCACCAGAGTGAAAAAGCAGGTTGCAGAACGGGAGGAAATGTTTGCAAATCATAGATCTGATAAGGGGTTAATATCTAGAACGTACAGGAAATGTCTACAACTCAGCCACCAGAAAATCAAATAACCCGGTTCAAAAATGGGCAAAGCATTTTATTTGCATGACATACAAATTACCAACAAGCATATGAAAAGATGTTCAGTATCACTAATTATCAGAGAAATGCAAATCACAACCACAATGAGGTCTCACTTAGGGTAACTACTATAAGAAAAACAACAGGGGCACCTGGGTGGCTTAGTTGTTAGTGTCTGTCTGCCTTCAGCTCATGTCATGATCCCAGAGTCCTGGGATCGAGCCCCGCATCGGGCTCCCTGCCCTGCAGGAAGTCTGCTTCTCCCTCTCCCACTCCCCTTGCTTGTGTTCCCTCTCTCGCTGTGTCTCTCTCTGTCAAATAAATGAATAAAATCTTAAAAAAAAAGAAAAAAGAAAAACAACAACAAAAAACAGAAAATAAAACAAGCATTGGTGAGGATCGGGAGAAATCAGAACCCTTCTGCAGTGTATGGGATTGTGAAATAGTACAACTATGTGGAAAACAGTGTGGAGGTTCTGCAAAAAGTTGAAAATAGAACTATCATATGACCCAGCAATCCCACTTTTGGATATATATCCATAAGAATTGAAAGCAGAATCCTGAAGAGATACTTGCACACGCATGAGCATAGCGGCACTATTCACAATAGCCAGGAGATGGAAGCAACCCACATATCCCTCAACAGATTAACAGATAAACAAAATGTGGTATATACATACATATACCATGGAACACTATTCAGGAAGAAGGAAGAAAATTGTGTCACAAGCTATATATAACATGATGAACCTTAAAGACATTACCCTAAGTGAAATAAGCTAGTCACAGAAAGATAAATATGGTACAATTCCACTTACACAAGATAACCTAGAGTAGTCAAATTCATAGAGCCAGAGAGCAGAATGATGGTTGCCAGGGGCTGGGGGAGGGAGGAACGAGGAGTAGCTGTTTAAGGGCACAGGGTTTCAGTTTAGCAAGATGAAAAAGCTGTGATCTATTTCACAATAACGTGAATATACTTACCACTACTAAACTGTACATTTAAAAACAGTAAGCGTTATGTTGTATGTGTGTGTGTGTGTGGTTTTTTTTACCACAATAAAAAAAAATGAACAGGAACTGTGATTGAGTGGTTGTGATAGAAGGGGGAACAGGAAGACTTACACGCGATGGGTCTAAAGTTCGAGAGGAAGGCCTAGGATGGAGATACAGATACACAATCAGCCTGGAGAAATGGAGATAGAAGAGATCACCCAGAAAGACCGTGTGGAAAAATGAGAATATCCTCTTTAGAACAAGGGCTGAAGAATATTCCCATCACAGGGAAAGGAAATGAAGTGAGAATTTCAAGATAGCCTGCAAAGAAGATTGAGAACGAATGGAACATGGGACGGCGTGGGGGGAGAGACAGCGAGAGACAGAGAGAGAAAGAGAGTCCTATCAAGGAAGCCCAGGCAAGTAGGTGTGTTTCAGGGTGGGATGAGTCAACAGTATCAAAGGAGTACAACAAGTAATGACTAAAGAATGCTCATTGGTAAATTGTATCCGGTACACAGTGCATCATCAGTGACCTTGGCCAGGCTGGAGGAAGAGAATAGTGGGTGTCCAGATATCACGGTGGGTGAATTCTCAGAGTCTACATGAAAATACCTTTGTCTGATAGAGACCCCCTTCATGAAGTTACATTTGTGACCACCTTGTATACTAAGGGATGTTTGAAGATTCTTTAGAGAAAGTCTCAGTTGAGACATCTAGCCTTCAAAGCTTTAAATTTTTTGTGGTGTATTGGAACCTCTAATTTAAGCACATTTCATGTTAGTTCATTGTCAAGGAAACTATATGCAAACTGGAAACTCTCTTCCATGTGTAAAAGGTCTTGAGTCATTTGTCAGAAGAACCTCAGCAGACTCTATCACCATCTCTTACCCTTTTAGGCCTAAAGGAAAATTACTAATTTAGTGATAAGTAAATTTTTTTTCTAAAAATAAAGAGTTAGAGATTTTGTTCTCTCCAAGTATAAACCAAGAAGTTTGAGAAACTAAATGGAGTGGAGAGATTTTCAAAGCATGAACAAAACCAAAATTAATTTAATAAAAAATCAAGTACTCAGATGAACTTTTCATCTGGTTAGAAGAGAACTTTTCAAACTCTTCAAAATATCATATAATTTCTAAAGTTCTTTCCGAGATGGTAATTTGGCATCGGCTTCTGGCTCCTATCATCAAGATCAACCCTGGAGGAATTATAGAGAGAAACATCATGGATGCTAGAACACACCAGGAAAAGTCTGAGAGCAACCACTGGGAGAAGGCTATTTTGAACCTGTGTGTGTGTGTGTGTGTGTGTGTAGGTAGCTGCAGCCTGAGGCAGAGGGGCCTAGAATAACTGTAGAAGGTAATTAGGAGGAAAAAAGATTAGATAGATAGATGATAGATAGATAGATAGATAGATAGATAGATAGATAGATAGATAGATAGATAGATAGAATGGATGGATGGATAGATAGATAGCTACATAGATGATAGATAGATAGATAGGATGGATGGATGGATAGATAGATAGATAGATAGATAGATAGATAGATAGATAGATGATAGATAGATAGATAGATAGATATAGATAGATGATAGATAGAATGGATGGATAGATAGATTATAGATTAGATAGATGGGGGCGCCTGGGTGGCTCAGTCGTTAGGCGTCTGCCTTTGGCTCAGGTCATGATCCCGGGGTCCTGGGATCGAGCCCCACATTGGGCTCCCTGCTCAGCGGGAAGCCTGCTTCTCCCTCTCCCACTCTCCCTGCTTGTGTTCCCTCTCTCGCTGTGTTTCTCTCTGTTAAATAAATAAATAAAAATCTTAAAAAAAAAAAAAAGATTAGATGATAGATAGATAAATAGATATAGATAGATAGAATGGATAGATAGATGATAGATTAGATAGATAGAAGAGAGGGGCAGAGAGAGAGAGAGAGAGGAGATTTGGATTCTACTCTGCCTCCTCTACCCCACCCCATACACATGATTGCCAGGAGCAATGGTGCTGGAGTCCATAGAGATAAAATCAGGGCAGTAAGGATGATGAGTTAGGGAGTGTGTAGCCTCAGCCCTCCATCACCCCATCCTCCCTTCTCCAAACCCTCAGAGAGAATGATTTACTAAATAGGAAGTGCCCCCTTCCACAATCTTTCTGGGGCGCTGAAGATAAAAGCCCTGCCCTGAAGAGTGGCTTTGCTTGGGAGAGTTCTACTAAACCGAAGTGTTTAACCATGATTTCCTGGTGTCTGGTTCTGTTTACCCTAATGCTGCTTTCCTTCACTCTCTCTGAGTTCAACCAGCTGATGGGAACTAGGATCTGGCTCTTGGCACTGCCCCAGCACAGAGTGGCTGGTATCTCCAGGGGAACCTGAGACCCCTCACCAAAACCACAGCACCCCCTTGTACCAGACTATTTACCGAGAAAGTCAACAAAATGGGTTGGGTATCACTGGAGGCAGAGTTATTAGAATAGTCGGACCAAGAATTTGAAATAAATGTAATAAATAGAGTACAAGAGATAAGACATTAGAAATATGAAATGAGAATGGAAATAATAAGAACCAAGTGGAACCATCAGGCAGGGAAAATGTAATAGACAAAGAACATGAGATGAGATCTATCACAGAATGGAGAGAGATAAAACACTGATTCCTGAGTTAGGTCATCAGATCAAGGACCTCTTACAGAAAGAAGCTGGAAAGGATAAAGAAATGGAAAATATAAAGCAAGGTTCAAAGATATAGAGAGTAGATAAAGAAGGATCATCTGGGAGCACCTGGGTGGCGCAGTCTGTTGAGCGCCGGACTCTTGGTTTCAGCTCAGGTCATGATCTCAGGATTGTGAGAAAGCCCCATGTCAGGCTCCTCACTCAGTTGGAGTGTGCTTGGGACTCTCCCTCGCCCTCTGCCCCTCCCCTACTGCGCACTCTCTTTCTGAAATAAATCTTAAAAAAAGGGGGGGAGGTGCCTGGGTGGCTCTGTTGGTTAAGCGTCTGCCTTCGGCTCAGGTCATGATTGCAGTGTCCTGGGATCGAGCCCCTCATTCGGCTCCCTGCTCAGCGGGGAGCCTGCTTCTCCCTCTACCTGCTGTTCCCCCTGCTTGTGCTCTCTCGCTCACGCTCTCTCTGTCAAATAAATAAAATCTTAAAAAAAAAAAAAAGGATCATCCAGATAATATGAGTCCCAGGTGGAGAACAAACCACTCCCCTCCACAGTCCCACTTTTTCCCTTTTTTTTTTTTTAAGTAGGCTCCAAACCCGCATGGAGGCCAACACCAGGCTTGAACTCAGGACCCTGAGCTCAAGGCCTGAGCTAAGATGAAGAGTCAGATGCTTAACCAACTAAGCCACCCAGGCACCATCTTCCCCCCACCCTTTTTCCTTTCCTTCACACACACACACACACACACACACACACACACACACATATCCACCAGGATATTAGTGGAAAAATTGGTGAAATTTCAATAATGTCTATAATTTAATTAATAATAGTGTACCGATGTTCATGTCCTATTCTTACTCATTCTATGATTTTATGATGTTCATATTAGGGGAAACAGAGTGAGAGACCTAAGGAGCTTGGTACTATTTTTACAACTCTTTTCGGTCTAAATTAGTTCAAAATCAAAAGGTTTTTAACATTCGGTGTCCTACATTTTCCAGTTTACTTTCTCCCACTGCTAAACCTACACTGTCAATGTTCTTCTTCTTTTTTTTTTTTTTTTTTTTAATTCTGGAAAAACAAGAGGAGGAAACAGATTTTATCACCTACAAACTGTTAGCATAGTGATGTATGCTATCTGGTCTTTTTTTTTTTTTCTTGGCAGTGGATTTTTTAACATTTCTTTCTGCTGCTCATTGAAGAGGCAACTCTAAGATCCCGCCACAAAGAACGTCTCTGCTCTCTTCTTGAAAATTGTCCAAAAGTGAGAATGAGAAAAGAAACGCCGGTAGGGACACCCGCAGACCTCAGCGTTGGTGAGGAAGGCCTAAGTGCTGCCGAGTGCGGGAGATGTGAGGACCGAAGGAGAGAGAACGTGCAACTGTGGGTTTTGGCGCAACCACCAAATGGGAAGTTCTCTGCGTTGAGCGAGCGGCTTACAGACCTTGAGGAGGAAACTCCATCAGCAGCTGTTTGAACAACCAGATGGGCAGCAGAGGTGAGTTTCACGAGTTTCCCTACCTCTGGGTTGACAGCAAGCATTGCCAAAAGAGACACCTCATCTTTACAATCGCTCTTCAGGGCTGAATAACATCTGTGGAAGACAAACCGTCCTGTTGCCACCAATATTTAGCTTCAAAAAGAGGAAAGCTGGGACACCTGGGTGGCTCAGATGGTTAAGCGTCTGCCTTCGGCTCAGGTCATGATCCCAGAGTCCTGGGATCGAGTCCCGCATCAGGCTCCTTGCTCAGCGGGGAACCTGCTTCTCCCTCTACCTGCTGCTCCCCCTACTTGTGCTCTCTCTCTCTCTCTGGCAAATAAATGAATAAAATCTTTATTTAAAAAAAAGAAAGAAAAGAGGAAAGCTACACCAATCCTCATACCAGTTATAAAACCCTGTGCCGTGTTTCCTGTGAATCAGGGAAACTTTGGTGCCCCCCAAGCATTGCCCTGGACCCCTTCCCACAATATACAGCTGCAAGCAGTTCAGTCCAGAATACAAGGATCGAACCCTGGGGAAAAGCAAAAAGAAAACAAACAGATTAAAAAAAAAAGCCCCTGGATACGTGTGAAGGGAGAGCCCGGGGATTGACAGCCAAGGAGTGGCCCTAAAGGGTCCCCAGTCAGGATGCAAGGGCAGAGGGCTCAAGGGGAATATGTCCTGAAGACAGGAAATTTGAATTGATGTTAATGGATGGTATACTTTAATGTATTGACACTTAATGTGATTAACAACAAAAACAAAACGTTTTCTCATTTGAGGCAGAGGATTTGGAGATAAGTTTGTGTCACATACATAGAAAACTAGACAAAAAGTAAGATGATTGTAAATTCTGAGCAAAGCAGAAAATTGTACAGGAAGTAAAATGCAGTCGTAGTATATCGCCTAGCCCAGCTGTGACTAGAGAGTCGGAACAAGGCAAATGCTGAATATTTTTCAAACCCCAAATGGTGATTTTGGCAGGATGTGGGGACAGGAAGCTAGGGAGGAAAGGTAAATGAACGAAATCTTTCATAGACAAATAGATGATATGTATACAAAACTGAAAACTGCACTGTTTGGAAACGGAGGTATATACCAAAAGAAATATCAAAGTGTTCACCGTTGGGGAGCAGGAAAGCGGGCAGGCAGGAAACTGCTGATTTTATACTAAAGCCTTGCAGAACTATTTGACCAACTAGCCATGTGCATATGCAGCTCTGATTTTTTTAATTTATAAATATTCTTATTATAATATAATTATCTGGAAAGTAGTAGGCAGCATGCCTGCTATTATGGAGTGCTTTTTTCCATATAAACTGGGTCTCTCTATAATCTGTGTTTTATAGTCCCATATTCTTGAATGTAAAAGGCCACACACTTGACAGTCCAAATAATAATAATAACAGTGCCATTCTGACCCTCTTGCATATTCTAAGTTTTGAGTTTGGGGGATCTGGCATTTGTGTTCTCCAAAGCAACTAGTGAAATTGCAGTGCTTGGCCCTGAAAAGTACCATGAGTGTAGTTTTCTGAGTGTAAAATAAACAGATAACATCCCTTTATAGCCGCAGACAAGCAGGTATGACTCAGCTTGGCAGAGCTGTCTTTCCAAATGCTATTTCTAGCAAAGGGGAATTGTATGAACACTCGGACTTCAGAGACTGTTGCTGCATCCCAAGAAAGCAAATCCCGAACTGCTAAAAAGTCCGCTCTCCGGATATGTTGTTTAACGAAATGATGTGCAACTCTGACAACATTTAAATCGACGCTTGTTTTCCTGGATGCGCTATCCACTTGCCAAGTTGCTTTTTCAAGCCAGGAAAAGGAAGGAGAGCTCTTCCCTGTCTCCCATATGCATGAAGATAATAAAACCTCTGCTTCTGCTTAGTTTCTGAAGAGTTTGGGAGTTTTGTGTTTCGTTTAAATTAACATTTCTAATCCTGGAACTGCTGTCTAACTAGGGGGCTGACCTTCCCTACTGTTTGGGCTCTGGGAACCCTCAGCCCACCCCCATGCCACCAGGCGGAATCAGTTCCCCTGGGGCCAACCAGCATATGCTCTGCCCTCCTAGCCGCAGGTGACACCAGCTCAGCGGCAGTGGCTTCTCCCCCATCCCTTCCTGTGACCTCTATTACCTTTTTTCTTTTTAATGTTAAGAGTTTATTTACAACACTCCTTTGTTGTACAGAAATATGTAAGCTCAGTGTAACCGGTAGCCATGGATAGTTACGACTTATTCATCAACCGTTGCTAAAGCCTGAGCACACTTTCAATTTGTTGGTACCAAATCCCCAAACTTGGTGGAAGGCAGAATGTCACAGGAAATACACTTTTCGGCTGTGTGCATCGGTATCCTGGGATCTGTACCACAGGCATGTTTTGGGTTTTGGTTTTTTTTTTTTTAATAGCTACCAACTTCATAAGAGCAGCCCAATCAATCCTAAAGAAGGTCCTAGCACTTTCCCTTCCCAGACCCCAGGGGATATCCTCAGCCCACTTTTCAGTACCCCCAGCCTCAGGCTCTGCCCTAGACGATTCCTTTCTAGCTCCCCCACCCACCACGAATAGATGGGAGAGGAAATCTTTCTTCAGGCAGGCCTCAGTCTGTGGGACTGTACCCACAGGAGTCTGGTTGATCTTTGGGCTGGGATACACAGGCTTTATGGGCTAGCCCAGCACCTACCCACCACACCCGATGCTGGTCTTCCAAGGCGGTGAGTCAAAGGCAATCATCTGGAATACAACACTTTGTAATATAATCTCAGGAACCTGTTCGCACCCGAGACCCAAACCTACTTCACTCGGTTCCCAGAACCTTGGCTTATAGTGTGGCTGTTTCCTCTGAAATCTTTCACATTTTATGAAAGATTCTATGAACCATGAGGAAATCTCTTACCTTGGTATTTCGATGGATTAAGTTTTGGACTTCAATATTGAGAGGGAAAGAGGCCGCTGACCTAGGAACCCCAAAGGTCAGTGCCAGAGTGCCTACTGGCAGAACCACATAGACAAGGGAGGTGACAGAGGTGTCTTCCTCCTTGGGGCTTGGTATTTTACTGTATTGGAGCGTTTCCCTTATCTCTATCGCCTTTAGAGGTTATGCAATCCTCCCAGAGATTACTGTGTAAGCTCTCGGTCTGTGAGTAGCACCGCAGATGCACCTGCAACTCCCCTTCGGGGTGTCTCCCTGCTCTCAGAACTGGGGGAGGAGGAACGTCCAGGAACTCTGGAGACTTGTGCCGGACCGAGCGTCCTTGGACCTGTCCGTGCAAAGGGCCCTTCACTGTCACCCCTGGCTGCCACTGCCTCTCTTCTATCATCCCGAAGCCCCCCTCCTTTCTGTGTGCTCTGGGCTTCCCCGTGCTCGCAGGTGGTGGCATCTGGCTTCGCGCCCTCTCCACCCACCCCATGGCCCCGGTCACCACGGCCTTAAGGCGTCCACGCTGGTCTTTCTGGGGAAGTCTCTGCAGAGTCTGGAGCCAGGAAGCGACCCTGCCTGGCCAGGAGAGGAGCGCGCGGGTCAGCGCCTGCCTCAACGGCCCCGTCCGCTAACAGTGATCAGGAGGGAGCCACTAGACCCCTCAGGGGTGGGGGGAAGCGAGGTTTTGAAGCCCTGAGCTAAGTTGCTGGAAGAACCTCCCTACCCACTTGCCGCCCACCCCGCAGGCCCCTCCGTGGAGGCACCAGAGCGCTTCAGCCTCCTTGTACCCCTGGGGGAGGCTGCCCAGCTAGGGGGGCACAGAGGTGGGGGGCACCGAGCAACAGCAGTATCTACCCAATCTGGGCATCCATGCCTGTTAGGACAACAGTGGTGGCTAAGGTGGGTGGCCCCGGGTGGGGCGCTTCCAGCAGATGGGTTCCTGTTTTGACTTGCCCAGATGTGCCCTGCCCCCCACCCAGGGAAGGAAGTGAGTGTGGGCACAGTGGGGAGGAGGTAGGAAATCGAGCCTCTGACTCTTCCCCTTTTGTCTTATTGATTAAATTCTCTTTTTTAAAACGTTTTACTTATTTGTCAGAGAGAGAGAGAGCACAAGCAGGGGGAGCTGCAGGCAGGGGGAGAAGCAGGCTCCCCACCAAGCCAGGAGCCTGATACAGGACTCGATCCCGGGACCCTAAGATCATGACCTGAGCCGAAGTCCCCTGCTTAACGGACTGAGCCCCCAGGCGCCCCTTATTGCTGAAATTCTTAAAGCAGATGTGTCAAAGGCAGAGTTTCCTAGCCCCTCCAGGAAGCTGGGATTCGGCAATAGATGGTGAAAGGCACTGGTGTTGGGGTTCAGGGAAAACAAAAATGAGCAAGTATTTCCTTGGGCACAGGCCCAAGAAGGCGAAGGCGGGAAGGGCTCAGGAGCAGGCTGCCCGCAGAGCTGATTGACCCGGTGCCTCCTGCGGACTACGCACATAGTGCAGGCTCCGGGACAACACACATGGTGGGGGCTCCGGGGCGGTTTAGTCCAACCCCGACTCCAAATGCTGCTCTCACGGGTGCCCTCCTGCCAATCTGCCTTGCAACCTTGGCAAACAGAAGTTTCTTCTTTTCACCACTGCCTGCTTTCCTGCCCGGAAGCCTTAAGCCCTAAACACACTGAAGCCAGATGGCCACCATGTCTTAGGGGAAATTGCAATTTCATTAATGCCAATGTATCCATTTTCTATGGACATTGTGGTTACTTCCATTTAGAGAACGATCACAAAAAGTGTTCTCTATGAAAACCAGCACAGCTCAACATCCAGACACAATAGCACTAACTTTTTTATTCACACACCTATTAGGTCTTACCTTACCACACAATCCATTTTCCAAAAACAAAGAATTCAGCCCATTATCCTGGCCTTTGGAATGGGTACCGAAAGAATTATCCAACTTGTATTCCGAATCACAGATGAAAATTACTCTAGGAATTTCTGGAACATGATAGATGTAAGGAGACAGCAAGAGAGCCAATGAAACATCCAAACTGTCCTAGGGCCAAGGGGAAGGTCGACAACTCAGGGAACACTCAAGTCTTTCTTTTATATGGAGACTTCATTGTCACTGCTAAGATCCCCCGCTGAAATGACACGCTTGAGTTCCCAGCTTAAGACTCTTCAAACTACAGGACCAGCCCCAGCAGCCCTGTGGGCCCCTGTCTAAGACACTGGTTTAATGAAGCCATAATCCATGCACTTGATGAGACATTCCCGGGCTGTCTGCACCACTGCCCCCTTCTTCTCATCTGGCTCTTGTTTGCCCACAACAGTCAGGATCTCCAGCAGCTCACTCTCCACCAGCTTCTTGGCCAGCTCAGCGTCGGCTGCCAGCAGGTTATAGGCAATGACTAGGCCCCGGTGTTGGACTGACAGCCGGTCGTGCAGGCAAAGCCGCTGGAGGATCTCCAACCACTGAGTTGTCTGGAGGGCAGAGGTGGATAAAGAAGGATTAGAGAAATCAGTGGAGGGACAGCGATGGGACATTTGGGACAAGATAAATAGAAGGCAAGAACGTATCTGGTTATGTGCATGGGACTCAGCATATGCCTACCTGAGCCCATTGGGACTAGCTCACAGACACCCACCTCCTTACCAGAGCCAGGGTAGGAACCCAAAAACTAGAAGGAACTTGACATAATCCAATCCCTTTCATATTATAAGTGAAGGAACTGAGGTCTAGGAAGGGGAAGTAACTCAGCTATGATCATACACGCGAAAACAATAGAGAATAAACACCTACCTGTCCATTTATTTTTTAAGCATCTGGAGAAGCAAAGGGACAGGCCCACTGCATGCCTGATTGGAATAGGGATGGAGGGTGTTCAGAAAGGAGGATTCTAACCCTGGGCACATGGGCAATGCCTGCTTCTGCCAACCCAAGTGCCCTTAGAGACATGAGCTCCAGGCACGCCTGGGGCTTGCGCTCCACCAGTTCTGACTGCAACTGGAATTAACACTGGAGTCTGGAGTACAGCCTCTCCTCCATCCCTCTTCTCCATTCCCAGCTGTGAAGCAGCCCAACTACTGTGAATGTGGAAGGCAGGACTCTAGACCATCTGATCACCCCAAGAGACAGAGTTGGAGCTAACAATAGAACCAGGAGGCTTGACTTTACAGCATTCAACAGACACACATGAGCGGCAGAGAAGAATAGTTATTGGTATGGGTTTTGGAGTCAGAGAGACCATTTCAGGTCCTAGGTTATAGTCACTTACCAAATATGACCTTAGATCAGTTTTTTAACCTCTCCAAGTCTCAGGAGCCCTTCCGTCATCTGGTATACCTACTTCTTCACATTGTGATGATTTAGTGATACGGTGCATGGACAGAGCTTAGCACGGGGGCTGGAGCATAGTAAGAGCTCAACAAAGAGAAGTGGACAGAGATGATGATTTTAGCCACTAATCCAAGGATTCCCCCTTTGCACGGGACCTGTTACCTCACCCTCCATTTGTCAACAGGGACAGCTTCCTACGTGGACCCCTCTCAAATGGGGAGACAGGCACAGAGGGGAAGAAAAGACAAATTATTGGCTTTTTGGCTTCTAAGCAGATTTTCTCAAGTCTGCACCAAGCCTCCTACCACAAGAAAAGGAAATGAAAATCTATCTAGCTGTGGTAGGGTTCAGGGAAAGGTTTAATGTTGATGGGTAATATAACAGGTCCCGTGCCATTGCTCCCAGGCACAGACATGTAGCCAAGATTTCAGAGCCCCTCAGGAAGAAAAGAAAGAAGTGGCCAGGAGACGGTCGGCAATCCTGAAGGATTCCAATCCCTTCTCAACTACCTGGCGGTGTGGCCTTGAGCTAGTTACTTTTCTGCACTCAGTTTTCCTCTCCAGTCAGTAGGGATAATAATAACCATACCCACCACCCAGGGTTGTTGGGAGGATGGAATAACTTAATAAATGTAAACGTTTAGAGCATCACCTAAAGCCCAGGAAGTGGGTGAGTCACAAAGCGCCCGGTGGGAGTCTTGATTGAAGTTGTGTGACCAGTTACTTCAGCAGAGGCCATTGGAGGGCGGGGGTTTCAAAGTATGGTCTCCAGGCCGGAAGCACCCCACCTAATCTACTGATTCAGAATAGCTAGGGGAAGTATTTTAACCAGCCCTGCAGGTGACTCACACACCTTACAGTTTTGAGAAACTTGTCTTAGGGGGCAATGCTAGAACCCAAGGACCAACCAGGAAGAGCTACATCTGGCAGAGAGACTCTTCTCTGGTGCCAAACAGCATAAGCACCTGTGCAACTCAGAGAAGGCATGTGTGCAAACACACACACACACACACACACCTTAAACTGACTACCTAAAAGAGCCTGCCAGGGGAACCTGCGTGGCTCAGTGGGTTAAGCGTCCGACTCTTGATTTCATCTCAGGTCATGGTCTCAGGGTCATGAGACAGAGCCCTGCCTTGGGCTCCCTGCTCAGTGGGGAGTCTGCTTGAGGTTCTCTCTCTCTCCCTCCCTCCCCCCCCTTGTGCGCTCACTCTCTCTAAAATAAATAAATCTTTTAAAAAAATAAATAAGAGCCTACCTTTAAAGCAGACTTGAGTACATTTGAATTGAGATGCTTACATTTTTTGTCTTCAGTGGACTTGATGCCCACAAACTAAGTTCAGTTCAGTGAAATGAAGACATTTTCATTTTGCACTGCCATGTTCGTGATTGCGCATATACCACTTTGCTGAGACGGCCACAGTCCCACCATGTGAGCATCATGTTCACATAAGAGGACCTGCCATCTCTTTGCCAAGCCACAAGCTCCCTACGGTACCCCCACCAAGTCCATGGTCTTCTTGGGGAGCTCGGGGGTGCCATAGCAGTAGCTAGTGTTAGTGTGGTCCTCCTTGTTATCATTCTGAAGTACTGAGCTATAAGCACCACCAAAATCACTGGGTGAAACTACAGTGGGAGGGACCCAAGTTAGCTCATGTGGGAAGTCCCCACAATGGATGTAAGAGGCCACACGGTGTAGACCCTCCTTCTAAGGTGGGAGGAACAGATACCCAGGGACCTGGGAAGTGTTAGCACGGAGCCTGGTCTCCCGCAGAGGATCACACAAGGCAGTCCCTTTCCTGCCCCCAGGACCCGCTCTCACCACTTGGGTCATCTTGAGGCACAGTTTCTTATGTGCTGCCGTCAGCATGGCCAGCGCCCCTGCGGCCGCATTCTGCACCTTGTCATCATCCTCCCCGCAGAGCAGCACCACCAGCTTCAGCCGGTCATTCCCATCAGCCAGGAACCTCTCCTGTACCTATGGGAGCGAGGCGGGTACGTGGCTCAGAGAAAAATTCCCCCACCTGCCAGCCTGGAGAGGGAAAGAGGCACCTAAAGCCATGTTCTCTGACCCAAGATTCTTTGGAGCTTTCCTTTGAGCAGCTCGCCCATGCCACCTCCCCCAGGAAGTCTCTGATTAGCTGGATAAAGGGGCTATAAACTCCTCCAGGTACAAAGTTCAAGAGGGTTTAGGGGTTCTCCATACGGCCTGTGCCACCACTCCTGTTTGCATTCAGCTACCCACACCAGGGGAAAGGGCAGGCACACACCCACGAATGGTAGATGTTGCCCAAAGAGCCATGTTTCACCTCTCTTTGGGGAAGCCTGGTATGCTTCTCCCACAACAGATGGGCCTTCAGGGTCTGCCATAAAATGACTTTGCAGTCCCTGAAGGCGCAGGGGTTGGACAAGAGCAGGGGACAGAGGGAGAGCTGCTGTACCATTCAACAGGAGAGGGACGAGCTTCCCAAGGACCCTAAAGCCAGGAGTAGAGCCTCCTAGGGCCCAGGGCCCTGATATGTCTCAGAGTTCACTGATCCCCACCACCACCACCACCACCTGCTCCACAGTAAAATCTGGTTGGTCACATTTAAGGGCATTTTGTTGGGTCGGGTTTCCTAGAAGTGGCGCTCTAAAAGGGTCAAAGGTCGGTCATGGCTGCCCAGGTTATGACCCTCCCCCTGCATCTCCCTGAAGCTGGAGCAGTGGTCCTCAGAGGCAAGAGGATGACAGAGATGGTCAGTGCATGGGGCACAGTGGTGACTGGGAAGCAGATACCCCCAAAGGACTACATCCCCCTCCTCTCACATGTAGATGTGGCCATAAACTAGTTCTCATCATGGAATGTGAGAGGAAGTGATAGGTGTCGCTTCCAGGCCACCATGGCGGAGAACTATAGGGGCCTTTCCTGTGGTCTCTCTCCTCATTCAAGTGGAGACCACTCCCAGAGTGGCAGAGAGGGAGACAGTTCTTTTTTAGGGTGGGGGTTGCGGATAGTTCTTGATGGTCGAAGAAGCCTGGATACAAGTCATTGCTTAGAAGAAAGCCACTGGATCCAAACGTGAGCAGGAAGTGATGTGAGTGAGAAATGAATTTCTATCCTGTTGGGACTGCTTTATTTTGATTTGGGTTGTTGTAGCAGCTGATGTTCCCAGAGGAAGCCTGTCTCCCCTTCCCATCGTCCCTCCCCTCCTCTTTCTTTGGATATACTCTCTTCTCCCACGAGGCTGCCAGCCCCCCAGGCCAGCCTCAGGCCAGCTCCCCGGTGGATCCTGTTTAGATTGATTGATTGATTGATTGATCTGATTTGATTTGATTTGATTTATTTTACTTCAACAGGCTTTCATGGGTTGGGTTTTCATTCTATACCAGTGGGAAGATCCAAGACCTTGAGGTAAGAATTGAGAGCAAAGAGAACGGGTCTCCCACTAAGCCCTATATGAGGGCCCAAAAGGGCCACTTAGCCTGGGCCTCATGTTCATGAAGGGCCTCAGATTTGGCCCTATTGTTACCCCTGATGAGGTTATACCTACAGGCATAGCATTACTCTGGCAGGACAGAAAGAAGACATTCATTCACCATATGGTTATAATTTCTTCCCATTACTGGACCGTGAAGCTATTGGCATGTTTTGAATTCATTTTATTTATATAAATCCTATAATTACTCTGTGAAGAACACAGTTACACTGCATTGCAGTTTCCATGGGAACAGCAATAGTTCATTAAATGTTAACATTTAAAATAGCCTAAAATTGTTTGTATCTGTGTTTGCTTTTCTTCATTTTGTTAGGTATGGGGAGCTTCGATAAAATGTAAGTGGTCTAGCCTCTTTTGGCCTCTAAGAGCCCTGGTCTTATATCCTTCTCTGCTACAAGATTATTCAGACATAAGTAACTTATGGAAATGGTACCTTCCATCTCACCCAGCTCAAGCTAGGGGTTAAACCCTTAGCTAGGAACAATACTATTTTGTGTGTTTTCCTTGTCTCCTTGGTACATATATTCTTCTCAGGGTCCCTACAGGGAAGGGGGCTGCACTCCAGGAGAAATACAGGGGTTCCTGGGTTCTCTGGCAAAATGCTACCTTAATACCACTGTAACCCTCAATCTCATGCCAGGCCCTGCTGTGTGGCTTGACTCTTCATGCCAAGATCACTCCCCGCCCCCATCCTGAGCCCACTCCCATCCCGAGCCCACCTCACCTCCTTGTTCACCACCATATTGCACATGCATTCAGTGGCCGCCTGCCGCAGCTGGTCATGATTCTCGAACATGTAGTTCTCAATGTCAGGCAAGGCCCTCTCCTTAAAGATCTTCTGCCTAGGGTGTGAGAGGTAGGGAAAGGAGGCCACTGAGTCCTCCGTAGTGAGCATTTGGAGTTTCTGGCCACCCAAGGGCCATTCCGCCCTGCAGGTGGTTCCCTCCCACATCCTCGGCCAACGTGGTTTGGATGACATTGATCCTGCCCACCAGTTCCAGGAAGGGCACCAATGGGCATAAACTAAATGACAGCATAGCATCCTGGCCATAGCCATGGGCTGTGGGATGAACATGTCACCAGGCTAGATTCTTCTGTTTTTTTGCTGCAGAAGAGAAACTCTTTCTCTCCTGCTGGACATGAAGCCAAGAAGATGTGAGGTCCGGAGTGACCCTTGTGATTGTGACAGAGGGGAAGAGCCCATTTGAGAATTAAGACAACACAGGCAGGAGAAGTGGACAGAAGTAGGAAAGTGGGGAGTAGTAGGGAAAGTAGAGAAGAAAAGAAAGTAGGGAAGTGGAGAAGTTTTGTAACGTCTGCATCAAGCCACACCCGCATCTGGTCACCCCAGACTTTTATTTACATGAGTCATTAAATTCCTTTTATGCTTAAACCAGTTGCAGTTGAGTTTTCTGCTCCTTGCAACTGAAAGAATCATAACCTAATTCTCTCCCCCATCCCCTTGCTCCCAGGAAGGAATCCCCACCCATCCATTGGGTATCTTTTTTACTACTTTAGTCAGAAAGAAGTGTCTTTATGATCTCCTTTGCCTTCATACGTTCACTATGGGCTAACTCAAATCCCTTCCACTGCAAATGTCTACCCCCTGCCTTCGATCCTATCCTCAGAGGAAAGCACACACACTACATATGAAGTTTCTGGGGCGCCTCTCTCCACCCCCGCTCCCTCCCTCCCCACCTCACTCACCGGAGTTTGTCACTCCGCCCAGACAGATTCGTGAGGCCCAGGAGAGCCTCGTAGTTCTGGAGCCCATCCCTCTGTGTGTCCAGGAGACTCACGAGAGGCCGCACCACCTCATACACCTGTGTGGAAGGGTCAAGAAGTGGGTCGGGCAGAGACCAGGTGCCCCCAGACCCTACCATTTATAGGTGCCCCGCTTTAGAATTTCCAAAATGCTTGTCCACCCACTGACTGATGCAGTTTTCACAATGACCCTGAGAGGCAGGACTGTTTCCCTTACTTTGCAGATGCGATAACCCCAGTTTCTAAGAGGACAGTCCTGTTAAGTCAGAAGCAGAGCCAAGCCTGGAGTCCAGGCACCTCCAGTTCACATGCCCCCTCCCAGGCTGGGGGTAGGGCGACAAGGGGAAAGGTCCTTGGGAGCAGAGGGGACTCCTCCCATTGCCCCATCCCACCCACCCCGGCACCTGGCACCCACCCGTTCCCCCGGGAAGGCGATGTCTGGATTAGAGACGGCGGCGATCTTTGCCAGAGCATGGGCGGCCTTCACCTTGCCCACGTCCGTACCCTCCAAGGCCAGGGGAATCAGCGCCTGCAAGAGAAGGCACGGTCACTCCTCCGTCATGGACATCAAAGGCCTCTCTTCCCACCCTCCCTCTCCAGCTGTCTGCCTCTGCAGTACAAGCAAGGCTTGAGCATCACAGAGAACGATTAAATACAGAATCAGGGATTCACTCCCTTGCTTCCCAGCACACTTCAATGTCTTCACCTACACTCTCCGCCACCCATCCACACTGCTGGTTTTTGGAGAAACAAATGGATCTGTGTTGATGCCCTGACTTAAGTCAAATCTAATCATCACAGCAGCCACTTCCTGAGTGGCTACTATGAACCAAAACTTGAAGTGTATTTCTGGAATCCTTGTGACGTTCTGCAGAGTGATTGTGCAATTTCCCCCCTATTTTACAGATGAAACTGGCTCGGGGAGCTTGAGTAATTTGCCCAAAGTTCTGCAACTAAAAAGGGGACAAGCAAGAATGCAAAGACCAATCTTCTACAGCAAAGTCCACGATGGTCTGTGCATCTGTACCGGGCTTCCTTCCAATAGCAAGGAGGATAACTGGGATTCCACACCATAAAATCAGGCAGAAGACAGTTTGGGGCTATGAGCACAGACAGGACAGTATTCCAGGAGGTTGGGTTGGGGCACAGGGTACATTATTCTTGGGCCAGGCAAAGAGCATGCGCATACTTGCACGCCCCCCCCACCCCCCCCACACACACTCCTCCCCATGGATCACCTTCTAGGATGGCAAACCTTATCCCACCAATTACCTTGCCACCACCTTGAGCCACAATGGTTCCTCGGTCTTTAGGGTTATCGCAGAGTGCCAGGAATACCCTGTAGGGCGAGGATGAAGGACACATAATGTGCACCCTTCCCAGGCATCCGCAGGCCAGCCAGTCAGACCTGGGGAAGCCCTAGAAAGTGCTGCCCCTGGCATTAGCCACCTTGGCCAGATACCGCCATGGATATAAGGAGCTGGGGAGAAAGTGAAGCCAAGTGAGGCTGCAAAGAGCCACTCTCTCCCTATTTGGGGAGACAACAAATGGCTCCTTGCTGCCCATCAACCAGGAGAAAATCTTCAACCTGGATGCACCCCAGGACCTCCATGATCTGGCCCTTGTCCCCCTCTCCGGTCTTACTAGCACCCTCCTGTGCACCCCATACTTCAGACATACTGTAGGAGAACCCCATCTCATTCACTCCTTCTCCCTCTGTCCTCAGTGTCTGTAGATGCTGTCCCTTCTGCCCAGAACCATTCCTCCCTGGCATTTCGGTGACTCCGTGTCTCCCCTCATGGTTCCACTGAATTGTCACATCCTCCAGGAAGCCTTCCTGGTTTGCCCTCCCACCTACCTCCAGTCTGGCTTGTGCTCCAACCAACCCTCTGTTTCCCCCACTGTACCGTAACTGGGAGCCTGTCTGCCTCCTCATCATACTGCACAGAAACTGTGCCTTTTGTGTGGAAGAGCAGGTGCCACACAGGACTTGGCAAACAGGTAACCAGGATGGACAGTGACCTCTTTCCACCCAATGCAAACGTCCACCTGTGATCCCTGCCCCACCACGTCACTTTTCGATGTTGATCCCCTTCCGTCTCCTCTCCAGGCCCCCCAATGACTCATTCGCTCATTTACACCCCTGCCACCTCTATCCCCGCCCAGTCTCCCCCCCAGACCCCTCAGACCCCAGCCCTGGCCCACTGCAGCCCCACCTGGCCAGCAGCTCTTTGGTCTGGTCAGTGAGGATGGCACTGTCCGCTTTCACCATGCAGGTCAGCGCGGAGGTGACCCCAGCCTTCAGAAGCCGCTTCACACGCATGTCTATAAAGTCCTTCTTGTCCTGGGGAGACGAAAGGGTGGCAGTGGGGAAGGAGCCAGGGCACCAGGCCAAACTATATGGGAACTAAAGGTGGTGCATTTCTGACTGCTAGTGGCAGGCTGAATAATGGCCCCCAAAGATGTCCACGTCCTAATCCCCAGAACCTGTGGCCGGTACTTTACACAGCAAAAAAGGACTTTGTAGATAGGATTAAATCAAGGATCTTGAGACAGGGAGATAATCCTGGGTTATCTGGGTAGGCCCAATATAATCACGAGGGTCTCAACAAGAGGGACGCAGGAGGGTCAGAGTTAATAGAAGGTGTGGCAACAGAAGCAAGAAGCTGGAGTGATTTAAGGTCACTAGCCAAGGAAGGTGGCTTCTAGAAGCTGAAAGAGACAAGGGAACAGATTATCTTCTCAGAGCCTCCAGAAGGAACCAGCCCTACTGACACCTTGACTTTGGCCCAATGGGACTGATTTTAGATTTCTGACCTGGAAATAGGTCAGCACTGGAAGTTTTAGAACTGGAAGATAATAAGTTTGTGTCGTTTTAGGCCATTACGTTTGTGGCAATTTGTTACCGCAGCAATTAGAAACTGATATACTCTTCCAGATTCCCTTTGCCCAAACAACAGCCAAGGGGGTGTCTGGCATGTTCTCCTCTTCCTTGCCCCCTCCCCCACTCCCAGTACAGAGCCTGAGCAGCTGGTGTGGCAAGAAAATCATCCCAAAGATCTTCATTCACAGAGAAGTGAAATCAAAGAGATCATCCAAAACCCCAGATGACCCAAATATTCCTTTTTTTGCAAAAGGTTGGCTTTTTATTGGTGGGGGGAGGGGAGGAGTTGGGTGGGGGACTTGGGGGATTAGGCAGGAGGGAGAGGGGATAGGGAGCAGATAAAGTCGACCTAACAATGGATTGGATTGTGCTGGAAATCCAAAGTCTGCCCCAGGGTTGAACAGTCTCTACAGATAATTCTTGAAGTGGCTGGGAAGACGCTGGTGGTCACGTGCAACCTCTAGAAGCCACATTTGAACTTTACAGCAGCAGAATATGCTATATACCCTTGCCTGCATGAACCACTATGCAGCTTTAAAAACTGATTCTGATACTGGGGCGCCTGGGTGGCTCAGTTGGTTAAGCGACTGCCTTCGGCTCAGGTCATGATCCTGGAGTCCCTGGATCGGGTCCCGCATCGGGCTCCCTGCTCGGCGGGGAGTCTGCTTCTCCCTCTGACCCTCCCCCCTCCCATGTGCTCTCTCTCTCTCAAATAAATAAATAAAATCTTAAAAAAATAAAATAAAATAAAATAAAAACTGATTCTGATTAAAAAAAAAAAGAGGGGGGGACACCTGGGTGGCTCAGTTGGTTGAGCGACTGCCTTTGGCTCAGGGCATGATCCCGGAGTGCCGAGATCTAGTCCCGCATCGGGCTCCCTGCTCAGCAGGGAGTCTGCGTCTCCCTCTGACCCTCCCCCCTCTTGTGCTCTCTCTATCTCATTCTCTTTCTCAAATAAATAAATTTAAAAAAATAAAATCTTAAAAACTGATTCCTAGAACGACATAGCAGGTGGCAGGGATTAAGGAGGGCACTTGTCGTGATGAGCACCGGGTGATGTATGGAAGTGTTGAATCACTAAATTCTACACCTGAAACTAATATTACACTGTAAGCTAACTGGAATTTAAATAAAAACTTAAAAAAAAAAATGATGGCATAGCAATATGGAAAACACCTAAAGTATTTTCCCAAAATTGGGCACAAAATAATAACAACATTCTGATTATAACTATGAAAAGAAAAAAGATGCACAGAGAAAAACAGCCTCTGGTAGGTAATATAATATACCAAAATGCTGATAGTGGTCAAGGGGAGATGATGTCATTATGAGTAGTCATTTTCTTTTCTCTGCTGTCCACCTTTTTGTTTGTTTTGCAATGTGGTTATATTACGTTGAACATTTAAACAAATCTGTCTTTTACAGGCTGGAAACACAATGCATGTACATTCATATTTAAACCACATACAAAGCATACCCTTGAGTTCAGGGGATCCCTGGGGAGGGCCCCAAGGGGGTTTGTGACATCTGGGCTACTGCTGACCAGCATCTCTCCCCCTCTCATTATTCCTACTTAGTACCAATAGCCCCAAATCTAGATATCCCAGGAAACAAAAGTTCCGTAAGCGTTGGAAACATGAAATACACTGTCTGAGGTCCGTGAAACCAACAACATAAACGTTCATCAAGGCTCCATTTGATTTTCAGACTACAAATGGCTGGATCTTCACCCCCCACCCCATGTAAAACATTAAAACTGGGGGGGAATGAGCACCACTTAGTGGGGGAAATGTATCCATGATCCTCTTCAATTTTTCTGTGTCCTACGCCAAGTCCTCCAAGCACGCGCACACACACACACACACACAGAGCACCCAGACATCACTACCTTTCCGTTCACCTCTCTGGCAGCCTGGTGGCAGGGACCCCTCCAGCATCATCCCTAGCCTTACCTTAGGGTGCTCCTCGGGCACGTGCTGCTTGGAGAACTTGGCGAGCTGCACCAGCTCAGGGATGACCTCCTTGACATCGTAGCTGTTGGTGCAGTTCACCAGGGTGGTGGCCACTGAGTACAGGATGGTCTTATCAGTAGTCTGGAGTTACGGGGTGGGGCGGCAGGAGGAGAAAGGCAGAAAGGAAACTTTAGAAAACATCTCTGCTTCCAGGACGGCTCCCTGGCCGGGCCGGTGAGTTGGTTTGGGAGGAGTGTGGCTGATGCAGCCCAGCTTGGAGAAGAGCAGGTGGCAGGAGAGGGAGGAGGGAGGAGGAACTGGGAGCTGGCTCTGCTCATGCAGGGTGGGCAGAAGTTTCTCCTGCACCTGCAACAGCACCCCTGAGAGCATGGGTGGGGGCCCCCTGAGTGTGCCTCTTTCAAAAGCCCAGGTCAGCACGCTTTGGTGGGGGTGGGGTAGGGACTGGACACCTCTGGTCTGGCCCCCGCGGAAACTCCCTCCCTCCTCTCCTCCCTTTGGTGGTGGAAAAGAGCCAGGGCATTAGCCTAGCAGAGGAGGAAAGGAGTCTGGGAGGCGCTGGGAAGGAGGAAGGGACCCAGAAAGGGCTAAGCACTGCCTCTCAGTCCCTCAAGACCTCACTTCCTGAGGGTCCCAGGAAAAAATACCATCCTCTCATTCATCTTCCCACTGCCTGGAAGCCATGAAGAGTCATGAGCCCATTTTATGGTCAGGTAAAATAAGGGCCAGACAGGGGGAAATAACCAATCTGGTTTACACGGGTAGGAGGGCCAGAGCCGGGATGAAGACACAGGAGTCTCATTTCCCAGGCTCAGTGGAGGACCCTGTGAGCCTGAACCCAGGAGACCTTTCCTGAGGCCAGAGGTCAGGGCCACACTTGCCTTGGCCAGCTCAAACATGGCCTGCAGGGCAGGGATGTCCTGGACCAAGTCGTCTTTCACATCGGCATCTAGCGTGAGGTAGGCCAGGCCCTCCACTGCCCATCGCCGGGTCCGGGTATCTATGGATGCACTGCACAGCCACCTGGAAATTGGGGAGGAAGAGCACTGGGCAGGGGTGCTGGGGCTCAGGTCAAGAGATGAAGCCATTTCAGGGTAGTGGGTAGTAGGTGGGGGGCCTTTCACAATGTGGCGTCCTCTGGAGCCCATCCCAGAGAGGAGGTGGCAGGCTTGAGGAAGTAGGACCCCCTTACTTGCGACACTGTTTGGCCAGCTTCTCTGTGGACCCTTCAGCAAACTGCCTGAGGCCGTAGTCTGTGCCTCCCGCGGAGCCAAGCTTACAGAGTCCCTGGGGGGGCGGGGGGGAGGGAGAGGCTTGTAGAGTCAGACACACTTGGGGACAAAGGCCTTGCTCAAACAGGTCCCTGTGGCTGGAACACTTTGCCCCTTTACCTTTGCTTGGACAAACCTCTATGCCTACTACAAAACCCCGCTCAGGGGTCACCTCTTCCAAGATGCCTTCCCCGAGCTCAGCTTCTAAGACAGGGTAGATGCTCACGAAGCTGGACTTTGTTTTTTCCAAGATTTTATTTATTTATTTGTCAGAGAGAGAGAGAGAGCACAAGCAGGGGGAGTGGCAGGCAGAGGGAGAGGACCCTGTGACCCTGGGATCATGACCTGAGCTGAAGGCAGACACTTAAACATCTGAGCCACCCAGGCGTCCCACGAAGCTGGACTTTTGCACCCTGCCGCTTTCTATCGTCATTTGCACCCCACTGATGTTTAGTGTTTTGAAGAAAAAGCACAAGACAATACTCATCTTATCTGAAACTACAACGGTAAAGGTTATTCTCGTACAAAAACTGGCACAGAAATCAGACCTTGTGGGTAACGAATTTAGATGTGCAGAATTTTACCCAGGAGAATTGCACTCATATTAGGAAAACGTGCCTTCCATAAGAGAAAACTCATGATGGCAGAAGCTATAATTAGTCCTTTAAAAATTGATAGAAACAGGAAAACACATCAGTGGCTCAAGTTGTCACTGTAATGGTATACAAGCAACATAAAAGACCCATGGAAAGACTTTCTGTAAAATGAAATCGGAAACATTGAAACAGGTGAACTGTGCCATCCAGAAACTGATTAAGGACACAAACTGACTTTTTAGAGTTTGCTTTGAAAATACTGGTTGGACAGAAGCTCCTCAGGGTTAGCATCGTTCAAAAGCATGGAGGCAAATGTCCCCGGGATTATACAGTAAGGGCCCGCCATTCTGAATTTCCGTTCTCAGAGCCTCCTTCTTTCACCCTGCTCTGCAGGGGCCCCTGGGTGGGTCCAAGTGCCCCCTACAGCGCAGACTTCTCCCAGATAGGGGCCACGCCCTGTTCATCCTGGCGTCCCTGGTGCCCTGCACCGTATCTGGTGCCAATACTCACCACCAGTGTGCGGATCTTGATCTTCTCGCTTTTGGTGGTCTTGTAGATCTCTTTGAGCAGTGACACGCCATTGGTGATGATGAAGGTGGCGCGGTTAAGCTTGGTGGACGCGTGGATGAGGGCCTCCACGGCCACCAGCTGGTCTACCTCGCGCTCCGAGCCACACAGCGCTACCATCAGCTCCATCACACCTTTTAGTCCTAACAGCTGATTGCCCAGGTCAAAGGGGCCTTGCAGGATCCCTGACACCGTCTGAATGGCAATCACGTTCTTGTCCATGTCTTGGGGATCAAACTTGCCCCTAAAACAGAGGGCAAGGTGGTCAAGAGAACTGGCTGAGGTGGGTGGGAAGAGTGTGGGATTTGGGGGCAGACAGACTTGAATTCACATCTCGGATCCACCACTCATGTGCTGTGTGACCTTGGGCAATTCACTGAACCTCTCTGAGCCTCAGCTTCTTGATCTAGAAACTGATGGTATAGTACTACTACTTATCAGAGTTACGGTGAGGGTAAGTGATATAACAGACATGCCATGGGTTGTGTCCCCAAGAAGCACACTCAGATGGATGGGGATTGACATGTAGGAAGTTTTTGAGGGAGAACTCTTGGGATCAGCTCACGTTGGAGAACGGAAGGAAGCAAGACTGGGCAGAGGGACACGTTGGGCTGCAACTCAGTCAGCATAAAGCCTCAGCCTGTGATGAGTGCTACAGTGGGAACACATTCCAGAGTTGTTTCCAGCTGGGGGTAGGGATGCGTCATTGGATGCTGACCGCCCTGGGGACTGTCTCCAGCTGAGGGAGGTCCCCAAGAGAGGTTACGGGCGAGGGCTGTCAGTGCACGGGCTTCCCAGCAGCTGTGATGTCTAGCGGCACAGTACTGCAGCCACACCAACACGGAAGGGTACTGTGGTGCCCGGCACATGGCATCACTCTGCAGTGTGACCAAGTCATGCAGTAGCCTGAGCTGCTTGCTCCCCCATCTGGTCCCAGCACCCCGCCCCCCCACTAGCAAATGAAAGGTCTGCCTTGCTTTTGGAATCGACTCTCTCTACTCTATGGGAGAATCTCCATGTGGGGCTGTCAGAGATGACAAGTTTTCTGATCTTCCCATGATCTGCCCAGGTCAGTCTGATATGAGGGACCAGAAGTGCATAGTGTGATGAATGGGAAGAAAGAAGGCAGCGTAATCTGGGCAGGAGAAGGCCACACCGAGCCAGACTGGGAGACCTGGGCTGTGATCCCGCATCTGCTGCTGGCAGGCTGGGTGACCTGGGCAAGTCCCTGTGGGGGAGAGGGTCAGCTTTGGAAGCTCAGAGAGCCCCTCCACTTCCGATGCCCACTCCGTGCCAGGGAAACCAGAGCCTTTCATAATCGGTCAGGGTCTGCCTTCTCGACTCCTTCCACCTGCCCCTGCCGCAGTGCCTGGTGAAGCAGGGTGGCTTACACCCTTGGGGAGGGCCCACCTCAGGCACCTCTGCTGCAGGAGGTGACCCCACCCGCTCAGGCTCAGTGACTGATCCAGGCAGGGACGGAAGCTACGGGTTGGAACAGGAGCTGACAAACTTTGGCTGCTTGGCCAAATTTGGGAGGCTGAGAATGGTTTTTATAGTTTAAAGGGTTTTTTTGTTTGTTTGTTTTTTGTTTTGTTTTGTTTTTTTAATATGCAACAGAGGGCTGCACATCCCACCAAATGTAAAATATTTACTCTGGTCCTTTAGAGGAAAAGTTTGCCAACTCCTGGAAGGGAGAAAGGAAAAGCAGAGTGTCTCCACCCTCCCAAGACTCACTTGGGATACTTTTTAAACTTGTAGCTTCCTGAGCCACAGCCCAGACTACTGAGTCAAGGCGGGGGGGTCCCAGAAGTCTGAATAATTGACAAGCATGAGGATCATTGGAATAAAGGGTTAAAAGATGGTGTAGCAGTGAGAGAAGGAAGGGGACACATAAAAAAGAGACTCGGAGCATCTGAGTCACAGCGATGGCACAGTGGTAGTGCGAAGACCAGAAGGTCACTGTTGAGGGTCCCAGGCTGCTGTCTAGGCTCTGCGAGGCTGCAGAGTGCTTAAAGTCTCGACAGCACCAGGTCTCCATCTTGGATAAGCTGAAATTTGTTCTTTCAACTGCAGGCACTTGTGATAGGTTTAAAATAAGTCCAAAAATATTTTGACGCTCCTCCGTGCAAAAGGTAGAGCCTAACTCCCTCCTCTGAAATGTAGACCATGCTTGTGGCTCGCCTTTCACAAAGAGAATGTGTGGAAGTGATCTGTGTGACTTCTGGAGCTAGGTTATAGAAGACATTGCCACTTCTGCCTCATTCTCTCTGATCCGCTCACTCTGGGGAAGCCAGCTACCACACGGTAATGATACTCAAGCAACTGTGGACAGGTCCACACCAGGAGGAACGGAGGCCTCCTGTCAACAACCAGCCATTAGAGCGCGCCATCTTGGAAGCAGATCTTCCAGCCCCAGTCAAGCCTTCAGATGACGGCAGCCCAGGCCGACATGTGCCTGTAAGTTCCTGAGAGCCCCAAAGCCAGATCCAGGCAGCCTAGCCACTCCCAAACTGCTGTCATATTGTGAAAGAATGAATGGTTACTATAACTTCAAGCTGCTAAATTTGGGGGTGACATCGATAACTAACACAGAGAGTGATTCCTTGAGACTCACGTGATGTACTCCTCACAGATCTTGCGGAAGTGGTCGCGCTCTGGGTCACAGCGAAGGTCATCATAGAGCTTGTTGATGAGGATAGAGGCCAGCATGCGGGTGTTGTCGGTCAGAGGCAGGCAGGATGGCAAATCTGGAACCTGCCCCACCACCTTCAGGATCTTCCTCAGGCCTGCAGGACAGATGATGGCAGATCTGCTGGGGTCTGTCCTCACAAACACACCATCTTATTCGGTTGTCTTAACACCAGCTTCTCTCCAGTGTGCCTTTAGGCAGCACACGGCTTACCCAGAGTGAAGGACACTGGCATGGGGCCAGGAGACCCACATTCTACACCTGACTCTGCCCCTAGGTGAGCAATTCACCTCCCACTGTGGCTGGGCTTCTATTTTCACATTTACAAAATTAAGACGAGTTGATCTCAGGGGGGCTGTACAAGTGCTGACATTCTGTGGGTTGATGTGGCCTCATTTCTGTAAAATGGGAACCATACTCTACCTACAGCAGAGCGTTTGAGGACTCAGTGAGATCATGTATGGAAGCCACCTGGGGCCAATCCAGACATGTCATCATCACTCAATGAACATTTATTATTTATTTAGTAAATGCTACATTTGCTATTTGTTATTACTACCGCTTCTCCTCTCTTCTATTGAAGAATCTTCACTGTCCTATCACCCATTAGGCTAATCCAATCATTACATACCTGTTGAATAAATGAACGAATACATGAATAAATTAATTAGCACCTTTTAGGTAGCAAATACTGAAATTAAGGATGTAATCCTCTCCTCAAAATGTTCACAATGCAATAAGGAACAGTCATATAAAGATTACAATAACCTATGATAAGGACAGAAGGTGTGATATGGACAGAGTTATGACACCACAGATGGGGTAATTTGCTCCAACAAAGTTAAGAGCTGTAAGTGATTCTGAGCACTTACTATGTGCCAAGAGCTTTATACACGTTACCTCGTTTAATCCTAACAAAAACCCCCTGGTTAAAAATCATTATTCCCGTTCTTTTTACAGAGCAGAAAAACCAAGACACAGAGAAGTCAAGTAAGTTGCCCAAGATCACGCAGCCGGTAAGTGACACAGCAAGGACACCGTCCCAGCCATGCCTGACTTCAAAGCCCATGATATTAACCGTTACGTCATGCTACCTCTGGGACAACTGAAAGCTTGACTTCAGAGCCAGGTTTTAGGAGTGGCTACGAGTTGGTCTGACCTTAGCTGACGCAGGTAAGCGGGGAGGACGAGCACTCAAGGTAGATGCTGGGAGGCATGAAACTCTGGACGCTAGGAGGCAATTAAAAGTGCTCAGCAGTATGTTTTCTGTCGTGCATGCTTTACCACCCCACAGAAGCACTGGCAGGGCTGGGGAGTCATGGAAGGGGGTTGATGAACCAACCCAAACTCCCCAGCCTAGCTCTCAGAGACAGCCACTGAATGCACCTGCTCTACCAGCCACCACCTCCCCAACCTCAGCCCCCACGCTGCCCTTCCATTCCCACCCTTGCCTTGAGCATCTCATTCCTCTTCTGCTAGAACACTCTGGACCTTGTCCTCATCCATCACTGCCCCTCCCTGAACCCAAAAGCTCACTTGACGCTGGATGTTCTGATGGCTCCCCAGTGCAAGTCTCCCAGACCAGCTCATACAATGTACTCCCAGTGTACTTTTTACACTAGTAAAAAGGCAGCTTTTTACTAGTGTAACAGGATTCGTGAGTCCACATTACTTTTACCCAAGAGCTCTTTATTTTGGTGTCTCGAATAACAAATATTGCTCCCCACCTGCCCTTGCCCTTAACTGTGTGGTTGGACCTCAGTCCTAGTGAAGAGAGAAAGAGGTCTATGGTTCCCCCTTTGAAATACATGCAGAAAAGACTGGGACTGGGGAGGGGAGGGGAGGTGCTGAGGGAGAAGGTTTATAAGCTAGAGTAATCTGTTACTGTACACTTTGCTGAGACCTGTGAAAACCAAACAAGGAAGTGCAATATCAAAAGAAGATCCATTTCAAAGGCGTAAAGCTAATCTGAGCCTTTAGAACAAAGGATGATCTATGCCCTATTAAACCTGTGGAGGTCATCACAGTAGATTATAAAGCCATGGGTATGACTCCCGAACAACTAAAGTTGATTTGGGAGAGGTGTAACACCCTGGAGCTGACCAGATAGATGGGGACTATCTGCTAGAACCTCATTCCTGTGCTTTATATATAGGAGACTTGATGCCGTTTCTCCCTTCTAGAAGGCCGTGGAGTATTTTGCCAACACCAAGACTTCAGGAACATTACCCCATGGCTGGGGGAGTCCTGTTTGTCTTTGGCATGGTCCCCCGTGGTGAGGTAGTTCTGCCCAGGTGTTTTTCAGTGTGTTTGGACATTTTCTGGGTGTGTTCAGGCCCTGAATTCAGAGCTGCGCCTTGATCTGTATCTTCACCAGCTCCTGGTGGTTCCTAACTGCTAATGCCTTGTCCCAGGCAAGGGCCACACCTCTTCTGTTTTCTGCTCAGCGCCAGAGATCCTGGTGCCCACTCAAAAGGCTGGAGTGAGCCCCCGACCCTCCCGCCTCCTCACCGTTATCCACCACATAGATGGTACGTGAGTTGTCGTGAATGGCGAGGTCCTTCCTAGGAACATTCTTATTGAGCAGGTTCAGGGCCTGATCCCTGCCCTGGCCAGACACCTTCTTACTGACCAGCATGTCGAGCAGGTGGCTGGTGATCTGCTTCAGGTCCTTCTTGGTGTCTGAGGAAGGAGACGATAGGGGTAAAGAGAGAGGAGGGAGTCTCAGATCTATAGGACCAGCAATGGCAGAAGCTTCCAGAAGGACTCCGGAAATACGGAATCCACTGCTTCCTGGATGTTGGAATTTCCCAGGAGGGTATAGTATTGCCCATCTCACCCCCAAAAAGGGGAGAGAAATCCCTAGACAATACCCCCAAGTGGACCTCCAGCCACTCTACACTGCGCCCTGACTTCTACCGCAGCTCACGCGTACTTGAACAGCTCTGGTTCTTAGAAAGTTCCTTATTCCTAGGCATGACTGGCAGGGAGCCAGGGGCACTTCATGTAGCTTTTAATAAACTGATTTAACAAAATGTTTTCCAGAAAAGAAATTCATACTCCTTACAGATATCTTACTCCCTGAAGATCCAGGCATGCCGGGGGCCTGAATTCAAGCCTCAGATGGGATGCCACATCTTCCCTGCCCACTGAGGGATTAAAAGGTAAATGCTTTTTCCTGCTTTTGCCCTGTCTGACTTCTCTACATCTTAGGTAATTTTGCTCTCATTCTAAGGTTGGAGCCAAAGGCAGGCAGGGAGGCAGGCGGGCATGGGGAGAGGCAGGGAGACAGGCAGGGAGGCAGGCAAGGAGGGAAGCAGAGAGGCAGGGAAGCAAGCAGGTAGGCAATGAGGGAGGGAGGCAGGCAGGCAGGTGGAAAAGGAAAGATCTCCCAAAAATGTCATATAAATGAAGGATGAAAGTTGAGGCTATCTCTAACTGGACAAGGAAAGTCATCTGTGGACTTGATAGTTTGTTTCCAGATAAGGGTGGGTCACAAGGGTGAGAGAACTGACTTATTCTGTGAGGCTCCAGATGGCAGAACTGGGCTCAGAGGGGAATGGAAGCTACAAAGAGATGGATTTGAAATCAGTATTTAGAAGAATTCTTTAGCAGAGATGTCCAGCAGCTCTCTACTTCCCAAGGACGCTGTGGCCGCCAACAGAACCACCCCTTTCAGGGTCCGCCCCTTCCACTCTGGCCCCAGGTTGGTCATGGGACTTACAGCACTCCCAGGAGCTTAAAAGCACTTGCACGTTGGGGCTGGTTCATTGAGAATGCAGCCACCATGCTTGACAGACACCCAAGCTGCCCTCTAGAGAGGCCACAAAGAGAAAACCCAGGGTGTCCTGGCCAACATGTCCTGTTCGCCACCAGCTGTATGAGTGAGGCCATGTTGGACCCCGCAGTGGTTCTAGCGGGAAAAGAATGACTTGCTGACCATTACGACAATAAGTCAAAACCACATCAAGAACCTAGGGGGCAGCTGGGTGGCTCAGCTGGTCAAGTGTCAGCCTTCGCTCAAGTCATGATCTCAGAGTCCTGGGATCCAGCCCCTAGTGGGGCTCTCTGCTCTGCAGGGAGCCTGCTTCTCCCTCTCCCTCTGCCTGCCGTTCTCCCTGCTTGTACTCTCTCTCTCTCTGTTAAGGAAATAAATAAAATCTTAAAAAAAAAAAAAAAAAGACTGGAAAGACACATATGGCAGTGATAATAATTATCTGGAGGGGGGGTTACAGGTAAGCGTTTTTTTTTCATCTTTACATATTTCTAAAATGTTCCAAATTTTTCCAAGAAGTCTCTGTTACTTTTTTCTAGTTGTGCTAAAACATACATGAATAAAATTTATCATTTTAACCATTTTTTAAAAGATTCTATTTATTTATTTGACAGAGAGAGAGAATACAAGGAGGTGTGGGAGTGAGGGGCAGAGGGAGAGGGAGAAGCAGACTCCCCGCTGAGCAGGGAGCCCAACTGAGCCACCCAGGCGCCCCTCATTTTAACCATTTGTAAGTGTCTAGCTGAGTGGCATTAAGAACATTCACATTGTTTGCTGCCATCATCACCATCCATCTCCAGAACTTTGTTATCCTGTAAAAACCAAAACTAAACCACTCATTTCCTCTTCTCCTAGCCTCAGTGACCACCATCCTACTTTCTGTCTCCATGATTTGGACTACTCTAGATACCCCATATAAGTAGAATCAAGCAGCACTGATCTTTTTATCACTGGCTTACTGCATTCCACATAACATCCTCAAGGTTCATGCACGTTGTAGCCTGTCAGAATGTCCTTCCTCTTGAAGGCGGAATATTATTCCATTGTGTGTATAGACCACATTTTATCTATCCATTCACCCCTGCGTGGACACTTGAGTTGTCTCCACTTTTATTTTTATTTTTTTAAAGATTTTTATTTATTTATTTGACAGAGAGAGAGAGAGCACAAGCAGGGGGAGCGGCAGGCAGAGGGAGAGGAAGAAGCAGGCTCCCCTCAGAGCAGGGAACCAGGACCCTAGGATCATGACCCGAGCTGAAGGCAGATGCCTAACTGACTGAGTGACCCAGGCGCCCCACCTCCACTTTTAAGTTATTGAAAATGATGCTGCTATGCCTCTATTACTTTTATTATTAGAAAATAAATATAAAAACAAAACCAGGCCACCTCCACATACAGGGACTGAGCCGTCAGAGGAGGCAACTGACTCTCCCTGGCCCCCACCCCTTTGACAAACACGGAAGACTGCCTCCTACCTAGAACCAGGGCTTCGTCCTTGCCTCGATGTTCTCGTTTGTCCTCCCCTGACAGAGAGTCAATGATGGCCTGGAGCAGGTTGCAGACGGCCAGAGACATCTCCTCGTTCTCCACGGCCATGAGGCCACAGATTCTGTCTATCCGGACTGCATGGAGAATCACCGTGGCCTAAACCCCCAGCAAGACCCACCATCAGCTGCCTGCCCCTCTCTTCCAGCTGCCGTGCAGGTGAGGAAGTAGGGGACGACCATCCCCACCCTGCCCGTGCAGGAGGGAAATGAACCCAGGCAGCCAGTGCCTCGTGGGGCCCAAGGTCTGGGAAGACCCGTGACACAAGCCATGCCTCTTTCCAGAAGCTGAAAGCTGGGCTGTCCGACACGGGAGCCACCTGCCACCTGGGAGCCATTGAGCACGTGAGTCCGCATTGAGATGTGCTCTAAGTGTACGATACACACTGGGTTTGGGAGACTTAGTATGATAAATGCCAACCACCATAGCCTTTGCATTCAGCTCTGCCTCATAAACCACTTTCAATAACCTTATCTTTGCATAAAGGCATTTCCAGCTCGAAGGGAAATGCAGAGGATCAATCTCCGTTGAATCCAGAACCATACAATCAAGGATGGGGGGAGACACCTTAGACTTTGTATCAGGGTCTATTTATGCTGGCCGCTCCCCGCCCACATGTCACCCTCACCCTCGCTCGGTGGCCACTGCACAAGCCCGACAGGGTCCGCACGGCGGCCAGCACCAGCTCGGGCCTCTTGGTGTCCATGAGCTGCAGCAGCAGGCCCACTCCGTTGTTTTGGAAAATCATCTCAGCCCCTGCTTCTTCACGCCCTAGGACGATGAGGTTGTTGGCAGCCTGAGGGGGGAGGACACAATGAGGGTCATGGAGGAGGTGGGGGTCCCAAAGTCTTGGCCAGGGGCCGATGCAGGGGCTGGTGTAAGGACTGGATTTTCTTTTCTTTGTTTTTTTAAGATTTTATTTATTTATTTGAGAGAGAGCCAGCGAGAGAGAGAAAGAGAGAGAGCACGAGCAGGAGCAGAGGGGCAGAGAGAGAAGCAGGCTCCCCGATGAGCAGGGAGACGGATGAATGTGGGGCTCTATCCCAGGACCCCAGGATCATGACCGGAGCTGAAGGCAGATGCTCAACTGACTGAGCCACCCAGGCACCAGGACTGGATTTTCAAAACATCTTTATACTGGATTCTTTCCCTGTAATCAAACCCCTGGAGATGTAGCCTAAGAATATGATTCAAAAGAAGAAACAAAGTAACTTGCATAAAGGCAAACTGAAATAGTGTATAGCCACTGAAGTCATAAATAAAAAGATGACCCAGCAAATTGGAAAAAAAGAAAAAGAAAAACACTGGTAAGCAGAATCCAAATAGTAGGTTCACTCTGATTGCACTTACATTAAAACAAAACTGTGTATATATGCTTATGGATAAGGACTAAAAAGTTAAATTAATTAAACAAGGAGGCCCTTAGAATGAGTGGCTTTAATGCCCTAGCAGCTAATGTAAGCAAACACAAACCTAAGCCTATAATGTCTCAGAGTTAAGAAATCAAAACTTAAGGGCACCTGGGTGGCTTAGTCAGTGTCTGCCTTCTGCACGGTCATGATCCCAGGATCCTGGAATTAAGCCCCATGTCCGGCTCCCTGCTCAGCGGGGAGCCTGCTTCTCCCTCTCCCCCCTGCTCATTCTCACTCTCTCTCTCTCAAATAAATAAAATCTTTTTTAAAAATTTAAAAATTAAAAAAAGTCTAAACGTAAGAACAACTATTACAGCCAACTAGGCTTTCCCAAGTAACGTAACTGCTTTTTTTTTTTTTGAAAGATTTTATTTATTTATTTGACAGAGAGAGACACAGGGAGAGAGGGAATACAGCAGGGGGAGTGGGAGAGGGAGAAGCAGGCTTCCCGCAGAGCAGGGAGCCCAATGCGGGGCTCGATCCCAGGACCTGGAATCATGACCTGAGCCGAAGGCAGACGCTTAACGACTGAGCCACCCAGGCACCCCCCAAGTAACATAACTACTTAAGCTATAGCCAATCAAATAATCTGGTTGCTTCGTTTCCACCTCTTTTCTATAAGTCTTTCCCCCAGCTCCTGTGGGTGGAGAGCTCCTAACCACTTCCTGTTTGGTTGCTACCCCATTTGAATAGATTTTGTCCAAATAAACTCAAAATTATTAATATGCCTCGGTTTATCTTTTAACAGAAGTGAAGTGTTTGCACATGGAGAATTCTTTTCCTTTAAAATTTTCCCTTGAATATGGTTTTGGCATTTGGGGTTTGTTTGTTTATCTGTTCAGGGCAATCTGAAGTTACAGGGGTTCTCAGGAAGGTGGAAGGTGGTGGGCAGAGAGAGCAGGAGATGGGTCTTGAAAGTTCTGTGTGAGTACTGATTCTGCGATGTGCTAGCTGTGTGAACTTGGGCAAGTCATGGCACTTCTCTGGATCCCAGATTCCAAAATTAGGCAGTTGAGCTAGAAAGTTCCCCAATGTCTTCCCACTCTAAAGCCTTGAGGATACATATACCTTAAAGGGCCCCAGATCAGGAGAGGAGGCCTCAGCAGGACCTGAGAGCTGGGGTTGGGGGAAGAACTCATGAGGCAGGAGAAGGTAAGCAAACAGAGGAGTGGAATGCTGGGGAGGAGATGGGTGAAAGAATCCCAGACAAGCGCCACCAGAACCATCATCACTCTACCTTGGGCTTTGTACTTGTCCAGGTACATTTATCAATAACAACTCACTAAGTCCTCACAACAGTTTGTTATAAAAGGTATTTGCATATTATATAGACTTATTGACTAACAAAAATTCTTCAGGCATTGTCTGTCAAATTCTTATAAATACAAAACATTCAGATGTTCGGGGCGCCTGGGTGGCTCAGTCGATAAGCAGCTGCCTTCAGCTCAGGTCATGATCCCAGGGTCCTGGGATCGAGCCCTGCATCAGGCTCCCTGCTCTGCGGAGGCCTGCTTCTCCCTCTTCCACTCCCCCTGCTTGTGTTCCCTTTCTTGCTGTCAAATGAATAAATAAAATCTTTAAACAAAACAAAACAAAACAAAACAAAACATTCAGATGTTCAATTTGTTTCCTCTGAAGAAAGACCAGAAGGGAACATTAAAAAAAAAGGCAACAAATTTGGCTAAGAGGATGGTATCATGAGCAAATATTTTCATATTCAGGATGAATTTTTGCAATAATTTATAATGGAATAGAACATTATTTTAACATGCCATTTTTAACGTTCTCAGGGTGGAAACCACGGTATGGCAAGTGAGGCACTTGCCTTGGGTGCAAAATTTACAGGGACATCAAAAACCTCAGCAATCAAGATAAATAATATCTAGTGCAATATTTTAAAATATCAAAATCAATGCAATGCAACGCAAAAAAAAAATCCATGACGAACAAAATATCAAAAATTTAAATAAAGACTCCAACCCTGCCACATGACTCCTCCTCAGTCTCACTCTAGTCCTGGACTTTATAGCCAGAATTAGGGAATTTTCCAAAGTGCTTAAACTTTGGCCTATTTTTGTTCACTTCTTCCAAGAGGACGCCCTCCTCCTCCTCCCCCCCCCCCCCAAGCAGTCCGGGAGTCACTGTCCAGAGATAGGGGCCAGGCCTGCAGCGGAAGCAGTTATGGGGGTGGGTGCCCCGCGTGCGCCCTCTGCTGGCCCGCCGGTTGCCCAGCACGCACCTTCTCTAGCTTGTCAGCTTCACTGTTTTCGTCCAGGAGGATCTCGAACATCTTCTCTACCCTGGAGTCCGTGGAGAACTGCACACGGAGCTGAGGAGAGAGGAGGGAGTGGGGAAGGAGGCAGGCAGGGGTCCACATTCCAGGTGGCTCAGTAAATATTAGGGTATCTCCTCAGGGCCCCTACCCTGTCACTCATTCATTCAACAAACATTTGCTGAACAACTCTTACGTGCCAGACACTGTTGCAGATGCTGGGGGTAGAGTGGTGAACAATATCAAGTCCTTGCCCCACAAGGCTGACAGTCTAGTTAAGTTCGCTATTCCACTGGGTCATCACAAGTCTTGGAAGGCTACAGATCATCACCCCAATTTTGCAGTCTAGTTAATAATTAGCTATTATATACTTACACATGGGCTAAATCAGAACTAGGTGTCTAGGATCAGAAATCTGAAGCAGTTTTGAAGCATCTCTTCACACAAATTAAAACCGTTATGTTTGGATGTCTCATTCCTCACAGCCCCAGCCCAAACTCCTGTGCTCTGAATCTACCATAAAATGACCCAACTGAGCATCACCCCGCATTTGTCAGCTCCTTCTGTACTTCCTACTCTTTTGTTCTGCTGGTCCACAGCCCTGCCTATTTCCATCCCTGGCTCATTTCCTCCTAGGGGGGTCTCTCGTTGGCCACCTCCTCTTGGATCACTCCTCTCTTTGTTTACACAGCCGCCGAGTCTGCACTCGGGACAGTGTGCTGGTGGCATGGGGCTGCCCCAGGCACAGAGGAGTTACTGAGTCTTGGAGCAAGGAACTTAGTGATCTGTTACCCTCCTGCGCTTACAGAGGAGGAGCTGACACCCCAAGGGATCCCTGAGAAAGTTAGTACCTAAGCCAGGACTAAGATGCAGGAGTCCTCACCTCTGATCCAAGTTCTCCCCACCCCACTCCATTATCCTAGAAAAGATTTCCTGTTCCTCCTGGCTCCTGACTCTCTATCATTCAGCAATACCCTCTCCTCAATACTGTCTTTGTCCTCCTAGAAAGAGAGGAAGATCATGTTACATATATATTAAGTTACAATTTTTTTTTTTTATATCTCCACCTGAGGAAGGGAAAAATGGGGGGGGGGGATTGGACCTGAGAAACAAACAGGGTTTCAGAGGGGAGGGGGGAGGGGGGATTGGTTAGCCCAGTGATGGGTATTAAGGAGGGCACGTACTGCATGGAGCACTGGGTGTTATATGAAAACAATGGATCGTGGATCACTACATCAAAAACCAATGATGTATTGTATGGTGACTAACCTAGCATACTAAAACTAAAAAAAAAAAATCTCCACCTGAAATTTAAGAGAGCCATGTTCTGGTCCCGGCTGGTTTGCTCCCTCAAACAAGCATCTCTGATCATTCAGAGATGGGTGGATGCGTGCATCTGCTTGGCTCTTCTACGACGCCTGCCTGTGCCAGGTGTTCACTCCATCCAAGAGTGGAGAGGTAGGGTTGGACCTCCCCTGGTGGCCGGCTTCCCTAACTTGTCCCTACTAGGAGTGGGGGGGAGCCGGCCAAGGCTTGCGGGAAGGAGTCGAGCTCACCTTCTCTTGGATGCTGGTGTTGAGCCTCCTCAGCGTGTCCTGGAAGTTTTGGTTTCGTGGCTCGAGGGTGGCACAGCGCTGCACGTCCTTGAAGGCCTGGTCCAGCTTCCCCAGGTGCTCCAGTGCCTGGCATCGCCGATACAGAGCCTTGATGTCCGAGGAGTTGATGTCAATAGCTAACGAAGGAGACAGGGCCGCCTCAGGGGCCTGGGCTGCAGACTACCGTCCTCCCTTCCCTGCCACTGTCCCCAGTTGCAGGGCTTCTGTGTCTTCAGTGGAGATTATCCACCCATGTGGACTATCTGGCCCAAGGTTCCCCTTTGTCAGGGACGCAGTAAGAATCATAGTCTCAAGGTCAGAAGGGAGCTTAAGGGCCATCTCATCTAGCGCCTGATGCTTCAGTCTCTTCTACGTCGTGATCCCAGCCAAGTGCTCATCCAACGGGTACTTGCATACCTCCAGCAGTGGGGAGCTCCCTCCTTCTCAAGGCAGCCAAGCAGCTCCATCAAGAAAGCCCTTCCCTCTTCCTACCTGAAATACATCTCCCTGTGAGTTTGCCCTTTTGTCCTAAGTTCAGCCCTGGAACCCCTGAGTTGAAATCCAATCCTTCCTCCTCGTGACAGCCTTTTAGGTATTTGAAGGCAACTCTCCATCCCACCTGGGAATTGCCTTCCCTGAGCTAAATATTGCCACATCCCTCAACTGCTCGTCAGAGGTTGTATTTCCAGGCCCAGCTCCAGCTGCTTCCCTCCCTTCTGAACTCACTTCAGACTCTCTCTCTTCCTCCTAAAAGAATAGTAATCAGATCAGAACACAACACCTGCAGCCAAGAGAAGTCTTCCCATTTTGATGATGCACTTAAGCCAGCATGACTGAAGTTTAAGCCTAAATTGAAGCTAAAGTTAAGTTTAAAGGTTTTTGTTGTTGTTGTTGTTGTTGATTTTAATGTTCATTTCTCCCTGGTCCCTGTGGACTGGGCTATTGCCTCCCTCCTCCCCTCAGGGAGCCCGATCCCACAGAGTGAACTGGGTGATGCCCTGGTCCTGGGGCCGCAGGAGGACCATACCCTAATTTACAACAGAGGAGGTTGTGCATTACCATGACATAAGGATTTTCGGAAACATCTTTTAACAAAAGTATCTCCCTTGACCTATGATTTAACATATAATGAGAGTTGCAAAAATGCAAAAATTTAGGGATGGCCTCTCTGGACATCTGAAGTCCGCCTACAATGCCTAGGATGACATTTACACGATCTGTAATTCCTTCAATTGATAAAGAGCCTCTTAGACAAAACAGGGATGCTGGGGGGGGAGGGGGCGGAGTTTGGGGGAGGGGCGCTCACCTCTAGAGGCATCTGAAGCTGCCTGAACGTAGCTCTCCTGAGAAAGGGGGAAGAAGGAGCCAGGGTTAAGGTGGGCCCAACGCGGAGGCAGCCAGAGAGGGTTTGCTGGGGAGTTGCTGGCTGTCGGGGGCCCAAGGGCGGGCCCCTCGTTCGCTGGGCATGGAGGAGTGGATGAGCTCTGGCATTAGGCAATCTTGGGTCTGAATCTGGGCTCTGCTGCTAATTACCTGGGAGATCTTGGCAGGTTATGGAGCCTTCTGAGCCCTGAGTTTGTCATCTGCGATATGGGCACGAAACAGTAGCTAACTGGGCTGTTAGTAAGATGCCTCGAAATAACATTTAAAAACCCCTGGCGTGATGCCAGTGCCCATTAGGTTGACTCCCAACTGGAGGAATTTCTGTCTCCGGGAGGAGTGGGTCAGGCAGTGGGTCTAGGAAAGCAGTGGGAGGTGCCCTGCTCCAACCTGAGGGGTCTGGGAGAGAGGGCTGGAACAATGGACAATGCCCATCAGGCTGGGGGGCTGCCTCCACACCCCTGCCTCCCAGCCCTGGCCCTCAGCCTCCCGCCCTGCCCACTCCAGACCGTTTTTAGGCCACAGGCTGCCCGGTTCCGATAGAGCGTGGCCAGCAGCGCCTTATCCTTGGTCAGCTTCAGGGCCTGGCTATAGCTTTTCGTTGCCGCCTTGTAGTCCTGGAGCTGGAAATGCCTGTTCCCTTCCTCCTTCAGCTGCACTGCTTCGGCCTCCGCCATCTGTCGGGACAGGAGCAGCTCCGTCTGGCCGGCCCCTGACTCCAGACCCGGAGCTGGACTCCTGGCCTGAGGTCTGGAGCTCCACGGTCTCCTCCGACCAGGATGGAAGGTGAGGGTTCTGCCTGGAAAGGACCCACCCCCATCCCCCTCAAATCCATCCCCCCCGGGAGGACTTGATAGCATTTGCTTGGAGAATAGCATGGTTGAGGGAGTCTCAGAGTCCCTGTGCCTCCCTCTCCGTCCCTCCCAGCAGAACAGGTGAAGCCACCCCACACGCCAAAGGCCTGAATTCTCACTGCAAGCCTTACAAGTTCTTCTCTGTCCCCCTTCTCCCTCCCCAGTCTGGGGCACCCCCCAGGGGGGCTCACTTGCTTAGAGGACAGTGCTCCTGGTCTGTCGTCCTGTGACGCTGCTCTGCTGAGCTCCCTCGTGAACCCCCGGACACCAAGCCTTAGTCTGTCCCCTCCCCCACTCAAGAGGCTTCATCGCCCCTGCCAGGGGCTCCAGACCATATTTGGCCACAGGGGCAGGTGCCCCTGGAGTCTGTCATTGATACTCAGGGCCCTCCCCTCCCCAGACTGGACAGTCATTACCATGTGGGAGCACTGACTAACCTCTGCCCCAGCGTCCCGTTCAGGGGCCGTCCTGGACTCAGGCACTCACGCCACAAAGAGTGAGAGAAAGATCCAGAAAGGAGAAGACCCCCTCCCTAGGCACAGCTATAATGCCCCTTGTCCCTGTCCATCCCAGATAAACAACCTCCTCTCCCTCCCCCCAACCACTGCTATTTTGGGAGCAGAGTGACAGCTGAGGGGCTGGCAGACTTAGACAGAGCAGCTGCCCAGGTCCAGGACCAACTGGAGACTTCCAGAAATGCCCTTCTGGAGGGCGGAGGGATGGAAGGGGGGAGGAGAGTTCCTTCCCCTCTTCCACTTGCCCCCAAGTCCCTTAACCCCTCCGGCACTCATTGCTGAAAAGGTCCTTCCTTTTCAGGACAGAGAGGCTTGCAAACTCGGTTAAGTGCAAGTGAGTGCTTCGTTTCAGTGTGCACGCCTTCTCCTGCATCCACCATCTGTATGGAGTGGAGGCATTCAGTCTACCTCTCCCAGAAGACTGAGAGCTCCCGGACGATGGGCTCTGCATATCTCGCACTAGACTACAGTCTTCTCCTTGAACAGAGCTGGGTCAGTCTAGGAATTCCCTGAGCCCAAGGACTGTACCCCCACCCCCAATCCACCTCAGAACTCTCCTGGTAAGCTGAGTCTCGGAAGGGGATCTTCCTGGGACAAAAACTGTTTTCACTACCAGAGCAGGTCTCCCCTGGGGCAGGACTTGTTTCTCCCCATCTGACTGAGGGTTCCTGAGACGAATTTTTGAGTCTGTTCCTACTTGGACTTAGAACTCTCTCGCCTTCCAGTGTCTCCAAACCTGGGTCATGAGCTCCCTCCCGGGGGGCAAGAACAAAGGACAGCATCTCATGCAGTTTGGCTGTCACCCCCCCCAACCCCTCAGCCTGGCACAGAGCCGGTCAGAGTCAGTGCCCAATGCGGGTCTCCTCAATGAATGAATGGATAAATGAATAGTGTCTCCGTGCTGATGCTTTGCTTCACTTACCACTATTTTGGCCCCTCTCCACATATATCCTCAAGCCTACCTGACCAGGGCAGAGAAGTGCACTGAAGAAAAACATAGGTGGGTCACCCACACTGGATTCTGCTCCTCGCTCTGTAACCTTGGACACAGCTATGATCTAGGAAATTTCTACTACGCCTCTGGACCCAAGGCTCAGCCCTGATGCATATTTGTCTGATGCATGTTTGTTGACTGAATAAATACATGAATGAATGTAGGGAGGGATTCCCTGCCATCACGGTGTCCTAAACCCTGAGCCCCTTTATGGGGCAAGCTCTCTGTAGCAACGATAAAGGATCCTGCCACTGGCAGAAAACTCAAGTTCTCTGACTTTAGGTCCAAGGGATCTTAGATTCAAATCCTGATTCAGGGGCACCTGGGTGGCTCAGTTGGTTAAGCATCTGCCTTTGGCTCGGGTCATGATCCTGGGGTCCTGGGATCAGGCCCCACTTCGGGTTCCCTGCTCAGCGGGGAGCCTGCTTCTCCCTCTCCCTCTGCCTGCCACTCTCCCAGCTTGTGCGCACTCTCTCTCTTTCTCTCTGTGTCAAATAAATAAATAAAATCTTAGAAAACAAAACAATACAAAAAAAAAAAAATCCTGATTCAGTAATTCACACCCCAACCAATTCTTAAGCATCTACTATGTACCAGGAAGTGTGAATGACAGTGGAAGCCAAGACCACTTGTGAGGACAAAAATTTGTGTCTATTTTGTTCACTTACATATTTCAAGTGGCTATCTAAGCGTGTACACAAGGGCTCAACAATATCTATTGAATGAATGGATGAAATCATTCCATGATCTGTGATTTCTAAATACAAAGAATACCAGGATATTTTGAAAAAACACATAATGGGGAAACAAAATTGTTTCAGAGAAGGTTTCCTGAGTAAATGATTACATGAGTTAATACATGCAGAGTTCCTAGAACAATGTCTGGCAGAGACATTTGCTGAACGAATGCATGCATATTTCAGGCAAGACCTGAAGAATGAGGAATTGTTCCTGTCTTCGTCTGCTTGGGCTGCTGTAAGAAAACACCACAGGCGGAATGGCTGGAATAAGTGAAATTTTTGAAAAATAAGCGTATTTTTTCACAGTTCTGGAGTCTAGAAGTTTAAGATAAAGGTACCATCAACATTAGTTTCTGGTGAGGCTTCTCTTCCTGGCTTGTAGATGGCCACATTTTCACTGTCTTCACATGGCCTCTTTTCTGTGTGAGGAGGAGGCATGGGGCAGAGAGAGAGGGGGAAAGAGAGAGAGCGGGAGAGATGTAAGAGATATCTCTTATAGGGACACCAATCCTATCGGACTAGGGCTCCACTCTTATGACCTCATTTAGTCTTTATTACTCCCATATAGGCTCTATCTCCAAATACAGCGACCCTGGGGGTTAGGGCTTCAACCTACGAATTTGGGGAGGGGGGGATACAATTCAATCCATAAGAGTTCCAGACAAAGAAATCTGCAAGTACAAAGGCACTGATGCAAGAAGGTTCATGCCTTGGAAGAACTAAGAAAAAGCCAGAAGAATTCGATCTTAAAGAGAGAGGAGTGGCTGAACAGGTAAGTAAGGTTGAGTGGAGCATCATAAGGAGTTTGACCTTTGTCCTGCTTATAATGGGAGCCACTGTAGAGTTTTAGGGTGGACAGTGACATACCTGATCTTTTGTTTGAAAACATCACCCTGGTTGCAGTGTGGAGGATGCTCAGGAAGATGCAAGAGTGGAAACAGGGAGGCGAGTGAAGAGGCTGTTGTATGCAATCACGGTGACTCAGGCCAGAGTGTGAGAGAGGAGATGGGGAGACAGATTCGGGACAGGTTAAGGAGGCCATATTGACAGAACTTGAGACCCCTGGGATGTGGGCAGAGCTCCAAGGAAGATCCCAGGTTTCTGGTAAAAGCCCTCATGTTAGCCGGTCTCTGCCCCAGCTCCTCATCTGTAATGTGGGGCCAGAAGGGTTTTTGTGAGGATTAAATGAGTCACATGGGTAAAGCACTTGGAACAACGCCTAACACGTTGCTATCATTCCCATCATAGTTGCTATTGCTTTGCAGTGTTGAAAACTGTAGACACTTTTTGCTTTTGCACTCAAGAATTATGAATTGATCTGATCCATTTTAAAAAATAATAACTTCCGCCTTCAGGCCAACAAGCTCTGGTTTTGTAAGCCGCCCCTGCAAGGCTGCTGCTGCCCAGAACCAAGCCAATTCAGTCTTCCGCCATCTCCTGTCTCTGGGGAAAATCAATAAACCGATCAGAGCCTCGATTTCCCCATCTATGAAGTGGGGCAAGAATCCCTGTTCTACAGAGACAAAAGGCCGTTCGCATCCTGAACGGCACTGGGAGGGACTGAATGGGCGACGGCCACCTGTTCCAGGAGGGGGGTATCAGAGGCGCCCACCGCCACGCCGGGAGGCGCACGGCGTGACACTTCTCCGCCGCCACACCAGAGGGCGATGTCGCGGCCTGCCGCGCCGCCCGACCCCGGGGGCGGCGCTCCGTCCCGCCGGAGTCTTTCTCCTCCACGTGGGGACGCGGGATGGCGGCGGCGGCGGCGGTGGGTGTGCGTGGGTGCGGGCGGGGGCGCTCGGGTCCGGGGTCCCCGAGGCCAAAGGGAGGCGGCAGTGGGGACTTCCCGGTCGGGCGGCGTGGCTGAGCCCCCGACGCGCTTGTAGGCGCAGGACGAGGCGGCGGCGCGCGACGTGCAGCGGCTGCTGGTGCAGTTCCAGGATGAGGGCGGGCAGCTGCTGGGCTCCCCGTTCGACGTGCCCGTGGACATCACCCCGGACAAGCTGCAGCTCGTGTGCAACGCGCTGCTGGCCCAGGTGAGCGGCGGCCCTGCCCTGGTCCGGCCCGCAGGGGATCAGGAGACCCAAGGTCTGGGGTTCGGGGGTCCCACTGCTCAGCGACAGTGGGTGAACGCCCCTGGCGGCTTGTCCGTGGTAGGGCCACCTACTTCGGGGGAAGAGTCAGGAGATCTAATCAGCGTGACAGCGCTTTGCGCGCCTTCAGGGTCCATCTGGGGAGAGAGACCGCATTTTGAACGCGTTGGGTGCATCGTCAAATTCCTCGACACAGCTCCGCGTTAATATCCCCATCTTACAGGGCGGCCCAGAGGCATTCAGTGATTTGTACGGTGCTACGCAGTAGGTGCTAGATTTGGAATTGGAACTCAAATGTCAGGTTAAAAACCCTTGCTCTTCTAAGCCAGGTTTATCAAAATGCTGCCCTCTGGTGGGGCTAAGGGCTTAAAAACACAGTACCTGGACCCCACCCCAGATTTACTACACCAAGACTCTGGGAGTGAAACAGAGTCTGCATTTTCTTTTCTTTCTTTCTTTTTTTTTTTTTTTTTAGATTTTATTTATATTTATTTGAGAGAAAGAGAGCGCACAGCAGGGAGAGGGGCAGAGGGAGAAGCAGGCTCCCTGCTAAGCAGGGAGCCTGAGGTGGGGCTCCATCCCAGGACCCCGGGATCATGACCTGAGCCGAAGGCAGACGCTTCACCGACTGAGCCATCCAGGTGTCCCCAGAGTCTGCATTTCAACCAGTTTTTTGGATGCTGCTTATACATTGTAGGGCATGGTGTGGTGGTTTAGAAAACACTGCATAATTCTGTATATGAACACTAATTCAGGACTTTAATTTTCTTTCTGAAGCACTTAGTCATTAGCAATAGGACATTGGGCTAATTACTTGTAACTGCTCTGAGCCTCAGTTTTCTCATCTGTCAAGTGGGAGTATTGATGCCTACCTCCCAGGGTTGTTGTGAGATGCAGATAAAGGGTTTTAAAGTACTATGTAAGTGTCCTGCAGTTACTCTTTGAGGATAAAAAAGGCCTTGTTCAGTGGGCATGGTGGGGGGTATCCCAAACAGTGGCTGAAAAGAATAAAGCTTCACCTGCCCACAGCTCAGTGGGGAGTGCTCCTGCCTATCCTTTGATGGAGGAGTTGCCCTTTGCCATTGCCCTCCAGGAGGATCCCTTGCCACTGGCTTTCTATGTCCACGATGCCGAGATCATCTCGTCACTGGGGAAGACGCTGGAGTCACAGGCAGTGGAGACAGAGAAGGTCCTTGACATCATCTACCAGCCACAGGCCATCTTCAGGGTCCGTGCTGTGACCCGCTGCACCAGCTCTTTGGAAGGTCACAGCGAGGCGGTCATTTCTGTGGCTTTCAGCCCCACAGGAAAGTAAGGACAGCTGCAGAATTGTGGAGTGGAGTGTGGGAGTACAGCCTCTTGCTGGGGTGGGGAGGGTACCCCAAGTTACAATCAATAGGACCTCAGGCTGCCTATCATAGACCTGAGCTCTGGGCACAAATTGCAGGTTAGGGACTTCCCTGGTGGGGTTTGGTCTTGAAGGACACCCACCTTGGAAGAATCCTTCCTGGACTTGATCTCAGGAGAGCTGAGCTGCGAGCTCCCTAGCTGTGTGACCCGGACAAGTCACTTTCTGACTTAATTCATCATCTGTGAAGCGGAGTTTCTTTGCGTTTTGCAGTCATACTGGGATAATGAGCAGCTTCAATCCTGGTAATAGCTGTGGCCATTCCTTTTAGAAAAGGAAGAGGAGAGAAATGGCTGCCTGGGGTCTTCTCCCAGATGGGATCAGTGTTACATTTCTCCTCAGGGGAGAGAGAAAAGCCCAGCCCCAGATTCTATGCCCAGAAGACAATTGAATAGGCGGCAGAAACGCACATGTGCAGTGTTCTGGTGCAGGCCCGACCCCTTGGCCCCACTGCAGAGGTCAGGTGGCCTCTCTTCTTCCCCAGGTACCTGGCCAGTGGCTCCGGAGACACCACTGTGCGCTTCTGGGATCTCAGCACCGAGACACCACATTTCACGTGCCAGGGTCAGTACGCACTTAGCTCTGTAGGGGGACTTAACCCAGTGGCGGATGTGCAATCATTTACTCAGCCCTTTAGTTCCTGAGGAGGTCCAGAACCCATTCAGCCCCTTCATGGCCAGTTAGCAGCGGCCTGTTTCTAGGTAGAGACCGCACCTTTGAGCAGGCTACATACAAACTGGACCAGAGAGTTCAGTGTGGGGTTGTGGGTTGTGCTGACGGCTGGTAGCAAGGAGAATCTGGATTTTGACGGCTGGTAGCAAGGAGAACCTGACTTAAATCCAGCCTCGACCACAGTGGTTCTTAAACTTGAGCACTTGACCATGCATCAGAATCACCTGGGAGGCTTGTTAACATACAGATTGCTGGGCCCCACCCCTAGAGTTTTGGTCTCCTTAGTTCTGAGATGCAGCCTGAGAATGTGCATGTCAAGTTCCCAGCTGGTGCTGATGCTTCTGGCCGAGTGATCTCGTGTATGTAGGGCGTGCTCCCCAAGCTTCAGTTTTATCATCTGAAAAATTGGGAATCGTTCTTGCTCCATACTTTAGAGCTATCATGAGAATTATAAGGGATGACGTGTGCAAACGCTTTATACCATGTATCGTGTAAGGAATTATTAGAAAGTAGAAGTATTATCTGTGCAGCAGGATGCATGGCTTTAGCACTTGGGATAGAGTTTGCCTAGAAAGCCTCATCTCTCCTTTGGTTCGACTGCTCATTTATTCAGGGAATAGTTGAGAAGTGCCAGGCACTGCTAGGCACTGAGAATAAAGACAGATGTGCTCCCTCCTTTCTCCCTCCCCTGCTTTTCTAGGACACAGACACTGGGTGCTTAGCATATCCTGGTCCCCAGATGGCAAGAAGCTGGCCTCAGGCTGCAAGAATGGCCAGGTCGGTGGTGGTCAGCGTAACTAGGCAGGGACTCTGGGCTCCCTTCCTAGGAGTTGGGTCAGATCAGGTTCTGGGGTCTTTAGGGAAGGATGGGTTGGGGCCAGTGGGCGGGGACCTGTGGTGGCCCAGGGACAGTTCAGGGAGGGTTATTGAGTAAGCTTCTGTCCTTCAGATTCTCCTGTGGGACCCAGGCACAGGGAAGCAGGTGGGCAGGGCCCTTGCTGGCCACAGCAAGTGGATCACAGGCCTGAGCTGGGAGCCCCTCCATGCGTAAGTGACACTGACGGAGCTGCGGGGGAATGAGGCGCTAGGGGCTCAAAACTGTCCTCTCCCCTGCTGAGGGGGCGAGATGGCCAGCCTGACCAACAGGCATGGTATGGCAGGCAGTGGGGCAAGTCTTCCAAGCGTGTGTTGCTGCTTGAGAGGGGGCTGCTCATCATGGGGCCTGAGAGCTGCCTTGCAATGCAGCTTGATCTTGGGGTCAGGAAGCCTTCACGTCATTGTCCCTGGCCCTTGAGCTGAGCATGGCGACGTGCTATGGGCATTGCCAGGTCGGAAGTGAGGTCACATCTCCCCCTCTCCAGGAACCCAGCGTGCCGCTATGTGGCCAGCAGCTCCAAGGATGGCAGCGTGCGGGTCTGGGATACGACTGCGGGCCGCTGTGAGCGCATCCTCACCGGGCACACGCAGTCAGTCACCTGTCTCCGGTGGGGAGGGGACGGGCTTCTCTACTCTGCCTCCCAGGACCGCACCATCAAAGTCTGGAGGGCTCATGATGTAAGAGCCGGGAGGGTCCAGAACCCAAGCCTGGGGGAATCTCAGGCCACGGGATGCTGGGGCTGGAAGGCAGGTTGGCCAGTGGGTCCTGGGATCCAGGTCGGGGAGGCGCTTCGGGAACGGTGGGTCCCGTGGTTGGTGCTGCATGGTAGTGGAGGTTCCAGTGTTCATTAGCACAGGCCGGACGTTCCTACTCTAGGAAGCCTGTTAGCTTTATGGAACCTGCTGTACCCCAGAGTTACTTGCCAGGAGCCAGTGTATTCCCACACACTTCACTTCCTTCCCATGAAACATGCTCATTTTAGACATGAGGAGAGACTTGAGCCCAGAGGGGTGATTCGATTAAGATCACAATGAACGAGGGTCCTGATTCCGAGTCCCGCATCACTGTCTTCTGGGGCTAACCTGGGGGTACCGGATCCCTAGGGTGGAGAGTGGGGTGGGAGTGTGTCTGACCTGACTCCCTCTGCCCTAGGGTGTGCTGTGCCGGACTCTGCAAGGCCATGGCCACTGGGTGAATACCATGGCACTCAGCACGGACTACGCCCTGCGTACAGGCGCCTTTGAGCCAGCCGAGGCCTCGATTAATGCCCAAGACCTCCAAGGGGCCTGTGAGTGGGCGGGAGAGGGCTGCCTGGGAAGGAGCCGCTTCTCTGGCTTAATGTGTGAGATTTGGACCTCGGCCGGGGTGTTTGCTATTGGCGTGGGATTTTCTAATCGGCCCCCTCATCTCCTCCTCTCCCCTCTGGTACCCGGCCACAGTGCAGGAGCTGAAGGATGGGGCTCTGAGGCGGTACAATCTGGTGCGGGTGAGTATGTGCCAGCCGCCAGCATGCCCAGCTCTGTACTTGTCCCCCACTGGTCCCTGAAACACTGCAGATACCCAGGCCCCTCCCCCCTTTCCTTTTCCAGAAAGTTCTTCGTGATAATCCTAGTTTACACTCCTAAAACCTTAACACATAGGGATCATTTTAATCATTTTGTTTCATTTATTTGCTTATCTATTTATTGCATTTTCTCTTTATTTTTTTTTTTAAGATTTATTTGAGAGAGAGAGTGCAAGCATGAGCAGGGGGAGGAGTGGAGAGGGAGAGAGAGAGAATCTCAGGTAGTCTTGCTGAACATGGAGCCTGACACGGGGCTTGATCTCATAACCCCGAGGTCATGACCTGAGCTGAAACCGAGAGCTGGACGCTCAACCAACTCAGCCCACTGCCCCTCTTTAAAGTAACACATTTAAGGGCACCTGGGTGGCTCAGTCAGTTAAGCAACTGCCTTCGGTTCAGGTCATGATCCCGGAGTCCCGGGATCGAGTCCCGCATCGGGCTCCCTGCTCAGCGGGAAGCCTGCTTCTCCCTCTGACCTTCCCCCTTCTTGTGCTCTCTCATAAATAAATGAATGAATCTTAAAAAAAAAAAAAAAAGGTAACACATTTATGTGGTCCAAGGACCAAAGAACACAAAAAGGTAGATAGTGAAAAAGTCTCGCGTCTCTGTTGCCCTTCCATTCCTTCTGGAAGCACCATGTGCTACTAGTATCCTGTGTTTCCTTCCAGAGACTTCATACATACACATGCATACAAACCCACATATAAAATCCTTTTTTCTTTTGAGAGAGAGAGAGGGAAGGGGGTGGCTTGCAGAGGAGAGAGAGAATCTTAAGCAGGCTCCACGCCCAGCACAGACCCATCTCAGGGCTCAATTCTACGACCCTGAGATCATGACCTGAGCCGAAATCAAGAGTCAAACGCTTAACCAACTGAACCATCCAGGCGCCCCAGTCCTTCCCTTTTTTAACACACTATTCTGTACCTTGCTTTTTCTTGTAATTGTGTACAATGATTAGAAACCATTCCATGTGCATAAAGCTTCTTTTTGGGGGCAGCGACTTACCAGGGACCCCATGTGAGTTGGTAGCTGGCCAGGCCTCATTTCTCCTAGTGCCGGCCTCTGTGCTGGTGTGGGGTAATCAGTGGTGTGTTTGCTGCCGAGGTTGGGCTCTCCTGTCTGAGGCCACGTCCAACACGGTGTGCTTTCTGCCTCTCCTAGGGCCAGGGCCCAGAGAGGCTGGTGTCTGGCTCAGACGACTTCACCTTATTCCTGTGGTCCCCAGCAGAGGACAAGAAGCCCCTTGCACGGATGACGGGACACCAGGCCCTCATCAACCAGGTGCTCTTCTCCCCTGACTCCCGCATTGTCGCCAGTGCCTCCTTCGACAAGTCCGTCAAACTCTGGGATGGCAGGACGGGCAGGTGAGTGAGGGCGTGGAGAGGAAGGGCCCTAGTCCTCTGGAAGGAGCTTGGCTCTGCCACTTCCTGGCTGTGTGGCCTTCGCAAGCATCTAGACTTTCTGAGGCTTTGTTTCCTCTTTTGTAATATGCAGACCCTACCTCTCAGCTTCATTACCAGGGTTAAGTGAGATGGTATATTTAGGACTGGCAATATATGGGCACGGAAATGCTAGCTCCTTTCATATCAAAGGAGAGAAATGATCTTAAGATGGCCAGGCATGTGGCAGAAGTATAGGTTTGAGGTGTAATTATTTCCTGGCCCTCCTCAAAGTGTGGTCTACACACCGGCAGCTGCAGCAGCATCTGGGAGCTCGATAGCAATGCAGAACCTCGGGCCCCACCCTGACCTTGTGAATCTCAGAATCTGCATTTGCATAAGGTCACCAGGTGATTCTGCTCCCGTTAAAGTTGAGAAGCACTGGTGTAATGAGGCACCGTGGCCTTGAGGTTAATGAGGTCACAGGAGAGGCAGAGGCACAGGCAAGAAGAGAACAGGGATGAGGGAGACCCTTGCTGGGGCCACATGGCAGCCCTTTTTCAAGATAGGAAACAGAGTCCCAGAGAGGCCTAATCTTGTCCAAATAGACGTAGCTGATCTGTATTGCTCTGAAAGTTCCAGGTGGGCCTGGCCCCCTTTTACTCCATGCCACCTGCCAGCAGGCACCTTGTGCTAGGGGGGTATCAGACAGATGGACTAAGCAGATGGCTCCGTTGGATTCTAAGTCATGCAAAGTTGTCCAGGTACAGAGGCCTGGCAAGAGGCACCCTAGAAGCAGCTCATTTGGAAAAGTTTTATAAAATCGTTATGACCTTGGTAATGATCACACTGGGGTAGGGGCTAGGCAGTAAGATTTTGTAAACGTTCCCCGGTAATTCTCATGGGCAGCTAAGGTTGAGAACCACTGCTGTGGGCGTAGGGGCCCCCTTCAGACATGTTTGAAGATCGAATACCCATCATCACCTTTTCCTGGCTCAGGTACCTGGCTTCCCTGCGTGGCCACGTGGCTGCTGTGTACCAGATCGCGTGGTCAGCCGATAGCCGGCTCCTGGTCAGCGGCAGCAGCGACAGCACGCTGAAGGTGTGGGATGTGAAGGCCCAGAAGCTGGCGGCGGACCTGCCAGGCCACGCAGATGAGGTATGGCTGGACCCTTGTGAGCAGAGGTGGGGTGGGTGGTGGGCTTGAAGCCTGGCCCTCCTGCCCCCCACCCTCCTCACTGACCTGGCTCCCCCAACCCCCACCTCGGGTTAGGTGTATGCTGTCGACTGGAGTCCAGATGGCCAGAGGGTGGCAAGTGGTGGCAAGGACAAATGCCTCCGGATGTGAGTGTGTGCTTGGCTCCCCTGCCGTTAAGTCGGTCACTCTTTGCATCTTTCCCTTCGGGTGGAGAATTCCAAGCGCTCTCCAGGGGCCGAAGACAGTGTGTGGTGTCAGGTTCTCTCGGTGGTTAAAAGGGAGGGCTGCGGAATTACAGGGAATATGGGAGACCCTGACAGTGCTCTCCAGGGGGCGAGCCCAGGGGCCCTCCAGCAAGAGGCAGTATGGTTCTCCGTTCCAGTCCTGGCTCTGGCTTTCACTGCGCAGTCTTAGCGTGCTTCACCTGCCTCCTGGGGGTTACCAAGCCTCGGTAGATGGGACGTTCCAAGATAGGAGGTGAACACACTTGGGAAGCTGAAGTGTGTGTACTTGTAAAGAATAGTCGTTGTTTGCCATTAGATGCCCCCGGTGGGCATCCGAGCAGCCAGGCCCTGGGATGAGGTCTTGGCTGGGGCAGGCAGCAGGCGTGTCGCCTGAGTTTGGGTAGTTAGAGCAGAGATGGTAGCCAGGCTCTTGATGACTGAGTGAACCACAAGCTCTCCCCCGTCGTGGGCTCCTGGGATGATATGGCAGCCTCCCTTTCCCAAGATGGGATCTCCATGCTGTTCCCTCCCCTTCTGCACAGATGGAGGAGATGAGAAACCCCAAGTTCTCTGGGACCCCCACCTGGACCTGCCGCTGCCAGTTGCCTGCCCTGACACAGACCCAAGGCCAGGGTGGTGACCCTGCAAATGAGCATGGCCTGCTGCCCTTGGACAGCCCCCAGTGGGGTCCCTCCCCAGAGCAGGAGAGCAGAGGTCACGGGGGACTACCAGTGAGCTCAGCCATTGGCCATCACTCTGTACCTCGCTGGTGGTGGGGGGCCAGGCAATGACTGGAGCCCTGCTGCCGCCCCTTCTTTCCTAAGTGTTCTTTTTACTCAGCGTCAGACCTGAGATTCTGTGACCAAATAAATCACTTCTGTTTTGTGTGTTCGGGTTGTCGCTCCTTGTCCTAGAATCCCAAGGCTCACTGGAGGACTATGCTGAGTCAGTTTGTCTAACCCTTCCCTCTGGGCTGCACCGAAACCCTGCTGACCCCGAAGTTGCCTTTCATCTCTTTCCCCCGTGCCTACAAGGGAGAGGCCGGTGGAGGCGGGGAAGACCGGCTGAAGCCCAGGAGAGTGGCCAGAGGAAAACCTGAGCCTGCACTGTCCAGTATGGTGGACACCAGCCACATGCGCTGTCTCTGTTTCCCTGGACGGCTAGGAATGCGGTCCTGCGACGCTAGCGTATGGCTAGGACAGCACGGATCAGACCACCTCCGTCACGGCAGGGAGCTGTGTGGGCCAGGGCTGCTCGAGGGCTGCTCTCCTCCGCGCCTCTCCCACATGGCACATCCCCCGAGGTCCTGCGGTGCGGCGAGCACTGTGCTGGGCTCTCGGGGTACAGAGCGGAAGGCGACAGCTGTCCCGGCTGTCCCGGAGCGTGCAGGGGTGAGAGCTGCAGCAGCAGGGGGTGTGGCGTGACAGGGGAAAATGGTTCTTTGGCCCAGGACGGCTTTCATGGAATGAAGGGAATCCCTACCGGATGTCCTTAGACTCTCGACCAAGATCTTGCCTTCCAAGCATCCTGCCAACACTTTCTCCTGTTTCAATGCTCAGGCGATCTGCTCAGGGTGGATTCTAAACTGTCCTTGTACGGACCGCCCAGGGCCATGGCGTTTCTAACCTCTTGTCCCTCCCCCCACCCTGCACTCATGCTCGGCTTCTCAGTCTCCACCTCGCACATCTCTGCACGGAGGCTGCACGAAGGGCAAAGGGGGGGGCACCGACTGCCGAGTGCCTACCCTGCATGGGCACTTGTCCTCCCATGAGGACACTCCCGTGAGCCTCACGGTAACTCTGCAGTCACGCTTGTAGGGTTCTCGCGTCCCTGAACCAGCCCGGGGAGCTTAAATGGTTTGTCCGTGCCCTCACATCCAGGAAAAACCAGGAGGAAATCAGACCGCACCCCCAACCTGCGCACTTCGCACCCTGTCCTTCCAGAGCTTGAATCATGTTGACACGCTACAGGCTGCCACCCCCTCTGTCCAGCATTGCTGTCTTTCCTGGTCTTTGAGTAACATTTCTTCCTCGCATGGGGACAGGGATGATGTTGGCAGAGCCCAGCAGTAGGTGGGGATAGGATCCCATTGCCCAGCCACACTTGTGTTTCATGGCCCCTACCCCCCAAACTTGGACTCCGCGCCCCGGCAGAAGCTAGGAAGGTGGATGGCAGCCCACCCCGCTGTTGGCATGAAACAAGTCGGGGTGCTAGGTGACCTGCAGTGCTTTAATGAGGGATCTGGACCCAGCCCGAATCTGGGGAGGGGGATGGATGCCTAGCAGCTGTGGGCAGTGGCGGACCTGACCTGGACTCTGGCATCTCCAGGTGAGTGGAGCTCCTAGCCTTGGCCCCAACCCAGGGGTGGAGTTTGGGGACCACCACCACCAGCCCCTGGGCGGGCTAGTCAGCAGTTCCTGGCATGGTGCTGGTGGTCCCATCTCACGATTCTGGTTCCTGAGAGCCCTGGGCTGAAGCTGAAGGTAGGTGAGGGGCTTCCTGGGGCCCTCCTTAGTAGGGAAATAGGTATTCCAGATCTTCGAGCTTCCGCATGTCCTCCAGCCCTAGGGACACGGTTTTCCTCTGGGGTTCCTTGCGCTGCACAGTGATCTGGATGGGGTTGTTCTCAGGGAAGCTGTTCAAGTCAGCGGCCACGGTTGCAAACTGAAATAAAACACAACCCCTCAGAATTCCTTCCCAGACCTGACCCTAGCTCAGCTCTTTGTTGGTCAGATGGGGTCTTGGATAGCCTTACCACCTACTCATGGGCACCCGAAACAGGTACGAACCCATGCCTTCCCTGTTGTGTGAGGTTTCCAACCCCAGAGCTATCTGTCCTCAGGCCTCCCCCCACGCCCCTGCCCACCTCCCTTCCCTTCTTTGTCCCCCTTTTGCCTCTTCCCTGTGTTCCCTCAATGCCCTTCACTCCCTGGCCTGCTCACAATTCTTAGTACTGAGTTGAAGAATCCCAAAGCTAACGGCATTGGAAGCTGGACATTACAGAGATGCTGGTGAATAGATGAGTTTGCATTCCCCAGTGGGCTCCACAGGGGCTTAATCCTTCAACTCCCAGAAGAAAGCAGCCTGGAATTCATGCTCATGCTCCCAGGCAGAAAGACAGCCAGCAGGAAGAAGAGCCGTGGGGGCATCAGGGTGTCCCCAGCCTCCAAAACCCCTGGCTCAGACCTCTCTCCCTGCCGCTCCCCAACCCCCCCCCCCCCACGGGCTCTCCTCTCCCAGGGCTCACTTTGTAGGGCTTGCACCACTTCCCCACCCCAGCTGTGTTGGCTGCACGGACGGTGAGGCAGTAAGTTGTGTTAGGCTTCAGTTCCATCAGCTTGACGGTGGTGCCCAAGATCTTGTTGAAGATCCATGGGCGATTCTTTGCCTTGCGTGGCTCATTGTCATTTGTCTTGGCCACTTCCTGCAACAGGACCTGGTAGAAACTGACCTGCTGCTTGCCCAGGGCATAGGTCCAGGAAATCTAGAGGAAGAGAGCCCCCCAGGCTTCCTCAGACCTGCTCCAGGCTGTCCTCCCCTCCCTCCCACCCCCAGCCATGGGTCTGAGGGCCCCACTCCCATCCCCTGCTCCTCCCGGGGCTGAGGCAGGGCTGATGGAAGGTGTAAGGCTTCCAAGGTGTAAGGTTTCCTGGGCAACCCCACCCACCTCAGAGTGTACCCCCATCCCGTATTTCTTCTAGACTAGTTGAGAGGGCCCTTAGGGATCATCTTATCCACCTTGCTCATTGCAGATGAGGTTACAGGTTCAGAGAGGGCGAGTGGCCGGCCTGGGGTCACACAGAGTGCCAGAGCCAAAGTTCAAAACAGTAGCTCCAGAGCCCACACACTTCGGGCTACAATGGTGGTTGCCGAGCCTGGCTAAGGAGCTCAGGGAGTTTTTACAACACTGCAGATTCTTGGCCCTGCTGCCTCCTGTCTGGTCTCCATTCCCAGTTTCCCCTCGTTCTAGGCCAGTGGTTCTCAAACTTGGGTGTGTATCAGAATACCCTAGAGGACTTGATAAAATAGATTGCTGGCCCCCACAGTTTCTGATTCAGTAGGCCCGAGGTGGAGGGGACAAGAATTTAATTGCAAACATGTTGCCATATGATGCTGATGCTGTTGGTAGTCTGAGAACCACACTTTGAAAGACACTGCTCATCTGGGACTTCCAGATTTATCTTCCTAAAATACAGCTCAAGTTGCATCCACTGTTGGATATAAAGCTTTGCAAAAGCTGTTCTCTACCGCTTACGGAAAAATCTGTATAGTAGCCTAACATTGTAGGACCTCTGAAAAAATGCCTCTGGACTAACTTCGCCCCTCTCTTCCCTGTCCTGGACTCTAGATAAGTGCTATTCAACATGGGGTCCATGGGCCATCGGCACCATCTGGCAACGTTAGCAGGGCAAATTCTCAGGCCCCACCCAGACCTACTGAATCAGAATCTCTAGGGATGAGGCCCAGGAATCTCATTTTTTTTTTTAAAGATTTTTTGTTTATTTATTTGAGAGAGAGAGAATGAGAGACAGATAGCATGAGAGGGAGACGCAGAGGGAGAAGCAGACTCCCTGCCGAGCAGGGAGCCCAATGCGGGACTCGATCCAGGGACTCTGGGATCATGACCTGAGCTGAAGGCAGTCGCTTAACCAACTGAGCCACCCAGGCGCCCAGGAATCTCATTTTTAACAAGATGATTGGATCCATAGGCACAGAAAAGTTCAAGAAGCCCTGGGTTGGGACCTGGCTGTTTGCTCCCACATTTTCCCACACGTTGCTCATATCAGCCCCTCCCTGGAATGCCATTCTCCCATCCCTGGATGTTTACATCCTACCTCTGTATCCCAGCTCAAATGTTAACCAAAGCCACCAAGCTTACTCCTGCACCTGGAAGTAATGTTTCTTTCCCTCTGAGATCCCCGTGGCACTTGGTCTGAACTCTTCCTACAGCACCACACCCGTTTCCAGCTAGCACTGGAGTTCCTTACAGACAGGGCCTCTCTCCTGAGCCAGGAGCTTGAGGTCAGGATGCAGGTGGTAGGTGTCTTCACAATCCCTATGGAGCTCAGCTCAGTGCCTGGCACACGGGGGCGGCCAGGGAGCCTGCGCTGAATGCACCAAGAGGGAAACGTACCACAGCCGTGGAATCACTGACAGTGTGTTCACAGATGAAGGGTGCCTCCGGCACGTCCATGACCACAGAGGACTCTGAGGGGGTCGAGGAGGTGTCTGTGTCCAGCTCAGGGTTGTCAAGGTCCAGCAGGCCCCCAGGCGTGATTTGGGACTTCGACTGGTGGGGGCAGAGGGCCAGGTCCCTCTTTTCTGTATCCTTGCCCACCGAGGAGAAGCTGAGTTTATTCAGCTCGCTCTCCAGCATTCCTGCGAAGAAGCTGCTGTTGGGCTGGGTCACAGCCAGTTTGATGGGATTCAGCAAGGTGGATGAGATGGGGGAGATGCTGGTGTCGTCAGAACTGCATTCAGAGTCCTCCACTGGCATCGGCTTCCTGAGTGGGAGGGAGACAGGGGAGCCTGCTGAGGGAGACCACCCCGGCCCGCACAGCCGGGAAGCTCTCCGAACGCAGGCCTTGTGCCTGACTCGCCAGAATCCCCAGCTGCTTCTGAATAGCTCGGAACATCCTTAGCACCCTGTAGCAGGGCATCAAACCCACCAGGGCACTTACTGAAAAATGCAGATTCCTGGTCCCTGCCCTACTTTGGAATGGGACTGGGAAAGCTGCTAAAGTATCTTTTTTTTAAAATTAATATTATGTATTCATTTGAGAGAGAGAAAGAGAGCAGAAACAGGGGGAGAGGCAGAGGCAGAGGGAGAGGGAGAAGCAGACTCCCTACTGAGCAGGGAGCCTGACATGGGGCTGGATCCCAGGACCTGGAGATCATGACCTGAGCCGAAGGCAGATGTTTAACCATCTGAGCCACCCAGGCACCGCTGCTAAAGAATCTTTAATAAGATCTTTAGACATGTCAAAAAAAAAAAAAAAAAAAAAAAAGATCTTTAGACAATTCAGAGGCATGTATTTGGAGAACCACAATTTGAGAAACACCGCTCACAGCTTAAATCCTCCTTCCAAAGTGGGGTGCAAATACTCTTGGGGGAATGCCCAGCCAGTCTAGCGAGGTATGGAAAAATATCTAAAAGTATCTAAAAGAAAAATAATTAAGCTTTACTCATATTTACTTCTACTGTTTAACAGTAATTACTAATTAGATGTTCTAACATTTAACACTATTAATATGTACCATGTAAATTACCAATAATACACATAGATTTACACATATTGGGGTAGATGCTTAAAAACTTTTCCTTCAGGGGCGCCTGGGTGGCTCAGATGGTTAGGCGTCTGCCATCGACTTGGGTCGTGGTCCCAGGGTCCTGGGATCGAGCCCCGCATCGGGCTTCCTGCTCGGCAGGAAGCCTGCTTCTCCCTCTCCCACTCCCTCTGCTTGTGTTCCTGCTCTCACTATCTCTCTCTCTGTCAAATAAATAAATAAAATCTTTAAAAAAAAATAAAAATAAAAACTTCCATCCAAATTTTGTTAAACTATGAGATATTTTAGACATACACAAGATAATCAAGAATAACACATTAGGGGCGACTGGGTGGCTCAGTCGTTAAGCATCTGCCTTCGGCTCAGGTCATGATCCCAGCGTCCTGGGATCGAGCCCCGCATCAGGCTCCCTGCTCAGCGGGAGGCCTGCTTCTCCCTCTCCCACTCCCCCTGCTTGTGTTCCCTCTCTCGCTGTGTCTCTGTCAAATAAATAAATAAAAATCTTAAAAAAAAAAAAAACCTTATATAAAAAAAGAATAATACATTAGCGGGGACATGCCATACAGTATGATAACTATATTGTCGGGCGCCTGGGTGGCTCAGCTGGATAAGCGTCTGCCTTCGGCTCAGGTCATGATCCCAGAGTCCTGGGATTGAGCCCCGCATCAGGCTCCCTGCTCAGCGGGGTTCTGCTTCTCCCTCTCCCTCTGCCTGTCGCTCCCCCAGCTTGTGCTCGCTCTCTCTCTCTCAAATAAATAAAATCTTCAAAAAAAAAAATACTATATTGTCTATTTGAAACTTGCTAAGAGAGCGAATCTTAAAAGTTCTTATCGCAAGAGGCAAATCTGTAACCATGTGTGGTGACGGATGGAAACAGAACTTATTGGGGCAACCACTTCACTACACATCTACCAAATCATGTTGTACATCTTACACTGATATGATGTTATATGCCAAGTGTATCTCAATAAAACTGGAAAAAAAATGAAATGAATATATGATAAAGTGAGAAAATAAAGAATGAGATATTAAGCTTCCACTTAGCCACCATCCAGTTTCAGAACTACAGCCTCACCAGTATAGCTAAAGCCCGCTGGACACTTCTGTCCCCCATCTCACTTCGCATCCTCCTACTCCACGGTAACCAGTACAGCACATTTCAGATTTTGTGTGTATCATTATACATGTGTCTTTATAGATTTGTGAGCGATGTCTGCTATCCTTAAGCAACATCGACTATTATTTTGCGTATTTTAAAACTTCACATAAATAAATGGTATCATCCAATACATATTCACCAGCAGCTCGTTTTGTTTTACTCCCCATTGGTTTATTTAATTTTATTTTTTAAAGACTTCATTTTTAAGTAATCTCTGCACCCAACATGGGGCTCGAACCCACAACCCGAGACCAAGAGTCACACACTCTGCCGACTGAGCAAGCCATGTGCTCCAACATTGTTTGTACTGACACATGTAGCTTTGGTTCAGTCATTTTAACTGTTGTACATTTTTCATTACATGGATAGTTGTATTTTTACCAATTCTTGGCTATTACAAAGAAAAACCTCCACTCCTCCCCCCACTCATGTGCGATCTCTCTCTCTATCCGTATCTCTATCTCTAAAATAAATAAATAAAATCTTAAAAAAAAAAAAAACCTAAAACACATTTCACAAACCAGTACTTACTCTATGTGTGATGTGCTCTGGAATTTTTTTTTAAGTTTTATTTATTTAAATAATCTCTACACCCAATGTGGGGCTCGAACTCACAACCCCAAGATCAGAGAGTCACATACTCTTCTGACTGAGCCAGCCAGGCACCCCTGGATTTTCTATTCTTTTATTTCATTTTTATAACGCTGGTCTCCATTAACTAGAATGAGTTCCTAAGGCATTAACGGATCACAACCCATAGTTTGAAGAGCAGTGGTATAGCAAGAACAGTCACTGGGCCTTTAGGAACCAAGCACCTTGACCAAGGTCACATGGTGAATTGAAGGCAGAGTTGGAACTAGAACCCAGATCTCCTGGGTCCCATGCTACACAGCTCCCACCTGCCTCTGGAACATTCTGGCTCCTCTCCTCTGCTTCCTACCCCATTCTGCCCCCTCCCACCCCCGGCTGCTCTGGCCAGATCCAACAACCAATATACAACCCCGGATCCCTTACTCCAGGCCTGCTTCATGGTTGATGGATGGGCTTCGTGGCTGATGGATGGGCCAAATTTTTCTTGAGCTCCAGCCCCAAAGACTGCCTGCTGAGAAATCCTGATCAGCCCAAAGCTCCTAGGCTAGCCTTTGGTAAACATTGGCATAGATGACTCCCTCATCAAGGGTCTTTTGTAGGCTGAAGAGTCTGAGTATTAACATCATTTATATTTCAGGTTGTCCTAATGAATTTCTATTTTATTTATTTTTTTGAAGATTAAAAAAAAAATTTAAACCAATCTCTACACCCAATGTGAGGCTTGAATTCACAACCCCAAGATCAAGAGTCTCATGCTCTACTGACTGAGCCAGGCAGGCGTCCCGTGAATCTATTTTATATTCACTTATTCAGAACAGCAGTGCTGGGGCGCCTGGGTGGCTCAGTCAGTTAAGCATCTGACTCTTTTTTCTAAAATTTTAATTCAATTAATTAACATATAGCATATTATTAGTTTCAGAGGTAGAGTTCAGTGATTCGTCAGTCTTGTATAATACCCAGTGCTCGTTACATTACGTGGCCTCCTTAATGTCCATCACCCAACTCTTGATTTCAGCTCAGGTCATGATTTCGTGGTCGTGGGATCGAGCCCTGGGTCGGTCTCCCTGCTCAGTGGGGAGTCTGCTTGAGATTCTCTTTCTCCCTCTACCCCTCCCCAACTCATGTGTGTCCTCTCTCTAAAATAAATAAATAAATAACAAATAAATAAATAAATATTTTTAAAAACACCCCCCACACACACAAAACAGGAGTGCTGAAATGGGCACAGAAAGCAGCTAAGCATTGAGCTATATGTTTGACAAAAATTTTTTATGATCTTCCTGACAGCCCTGCTGGATGGGTGTTAGCCCCATTTCGCAAATGAGGTACTGAAGGTCCCTGATCTTAATTAACTTGTCTACAGTCATATATCTAAGTGGTAGAACTTGGATTTGAACTTGGGCTTCTAGCCCAATATTTTCCTACCATGACATTTCCTACAAGCATCTGTCACTTTAGCCATCCCTGCTTATTTACAGGTCCCTTAGGAACTGGACGCCATATCCCTTTCAAGTAATCAAGACCAAATACATAGTTTGTGGGGGCCCCTTCTTCAAAATTATTAAGAATTTCAAGACATTGACAGCCCCCGCTGGTTCCTCAAGGTGTCTTGTCGTAGTACAGACCATGTCGTATTATTCTTGCTTCTCGCCTAACATCCCCCGACACACACACGCACGCACGCACACACACACACACACACACACACACCCCAGGCAGAGAGTTCCATGAAGGTAGGGGGTTTGTTTTTCAGCTCTGCATTCCCAGAACTTGACATTGGGCCAGACACCCAGCAGGTGCTCAGAGTTTTGTGGAATGAGCTAAAGAGAACCCAAAATCATAAGGAGGAACAGTAAACTTCAGGCTGAAGGCAGGCAGACTATTGGGGGGACCTAATCAGGCAGGTAAAGACAGCGAAAGGGAGGAATGAGGAAGAGGCGCCATCGGGGAGTGGAATGCGGTGTCTGAATGGGGGTGTGTGGGACTGGTGAGGACCACAGCTGGACTAAGCAGGAGGAGAAGTACTGTCCACAAAGCTCTGACGAAAACCAGGCCTTCTGGAGCAGAAGGCCTCCAAGCCTCCGAGAACTGATTTGGGATCAGGATTCCATAGTGCAACCTACACACGTGCTCTTCCTGGGGAGTCCAGGGATGGGTTGTGACAGGCCAAGGAAGCCTCATTGCTTCTTCAAGGCCCTCTCCCCGCCCCTCCACTCTGGCCTTAGAAAGGAGGAAAGGACCAGACTGTGTCTTACAGTAGATCGATGGTATCTTCCTGCAAGAAGTTAACCAAACTGCCCCTTGCGGAAAGTGGGAGTCCTTTGGTAGTGACGGTCCTGTTCATAGACTTGGGGTTTGGAAAGGGCTTCGACATTTGATCGAGTGCATTCAGAACGTTGAGGCTTTCCTTCTGCAGCATGGCCTCCTCCCCATCTCCCACTTTACATAGTGTCTCTGATGCCATCTCGTTTGTTTGGGACCACAGCCGTCACTACGCAGCTGACAGGAAGCAGAGAGAAACTGGGGGCAGTGGACCCACCCTTAGTTAGCGTGGGATGGGGGTGCAATGGGCTGACTTCATAATCATCACTGAGTGTAACAATTAGGGACCAGCCTCCCCCTTGATCTGAAGCTGCTGCTACCCAGGGCCAATGGCAGGAGTGGGGTACAAGGCACAGACTACATCACCCGTTGGGCCCCTTCCAGTTCTAATGCTCTGTGGTTACAACAGCCCTGCCTCTCTCTGAAGATCTCAAAATGCTTACCACCTGTTCCTTTCGGAGCTGCTCTGGGAAGGAGGAGCAGGGTGGTGAGAGAAGGCTCCTGGGTGCGATGGGAGGTGGCAGGGTCCCTGGGAAACAAGCGGGACTGAAATGAGTCTCTGGGAATGGGGGACTTTGTCTCTAGGATGCTGAGGCTCTATACCCAGAAATCCTAGGCAGCAAATCCCCACTATGTCGGTAGGCACAGGGAAAGTCCAGATGGCTCATGGGGCTCACAGCCCACATACAGCCAGGTTTTACGGCTAGAACTCTAAATGTGCCACATCCTCACCACAAGTGTCTTCATGTGTTGAGTGACAATGGTGGGTGCCACAGAGGAATACAAATATGGGCCAGACATTTTTCTGTTCACAAGGAAACCACCTTACCAGAGGAAAACCTACACACAACTTGGACAGGAGGAAGAGAGGCTATTGAAACAGAACTGGCTTTGCACTCAGATGTGGATTTGTCCGGCTCTGCACCTACAGGTTGTGTAACCTCTGGCAAGTGACTTCACCTGGCCAAGCCTCAGTTTTCGCCTCTGTGAAATGGGGACAAAACCAGCACCGGTCTCACTAGATTGTGAGGAGGTATCCCTGTAAAGTTGTGCTATGTCTTCCAGAGGACGAGGCAAAGCAAAGGGACATCTAAAAATGCCAAATCATATTTTTTATGTTCCACATCAGCAGGGCTTTGTTGTCGCTATTCATCAAAAAAAATAATGGTTTTTTTTCCTTCAAAAATAGAGACGCAGATGCCCTCTCTGCGCTCTGCTGCTTCTTAACACCTGCCATCCAAACTGTAATTACCCGGTATCTTTGATTCCTCTTCGCTATCCTCGTCACTAACGGGTAGGCGCCTGAGCTCACCGACGCTCCGTCTGGTCGAACTCCGCCGCCCAGCGTCTAGAACAGAAGCGGGCGCAGCACGGTCTCCGCGCGCGCCCGGGGAGGCGGGTGGAGGCGGGTGCGCGCGCCGCGTGCCGGCCGTGGTGGGCCGGGAGCCGAGCGCTGGGGGCGCCCGCCCGGAAGGGCGCGGGGGCGTGGCGTGGCTCCGGCCCGCGCGCGGCTCCGCCCCAACCTCCCTGTCGCCGCGCGGCCAGCAGATGGCGCTGCAGGCCCGTCCCTGGCGCCGGGAAGGCGGAAGCGCGGCGAGGCGCGAGCGGCTGGGCAGCGGCGCAGGCACCCGGCGGGGCCACGCTCTCCGCGCCGCCGCCTGCGTCCCCTCCGGAAAGGGGCGCCGCCGGGCGTGAGCCGAGAGCCTGGCGGATGCCCGCGGGATGAGCAGTCCCGAGGCCGGCGCCCCCGCGGCTCCCAGGGAACATGGGCGTGCTCAGGGCCGGGCTGTGCCCGGGCCTCACCCACGACATGGTCGGGCAACTGAGGAGCCGCGGGATCAAGACAGGTGACCGCGTGCGCGCCACCCAGCTGGGCACAGCGCGGACTCGGCGCCCCCCGCGCCGGCGGACCCCGGAGGGGCCGTCCCCTCCGCGCTGTAGAGGCTCGGGAAGGCGGGAGTGGGGCCCGCCGAGCCCCGCGGGGAGGGCAGAACCCCTACCGGGTGCCGGGCGCCATGGCGCCTCGCCAGGCCTTGCGGCTCTGTGCTTTTACCTGGCCCCCTGAGACTGCCTGCCCCGAGGTAGAAGCGTCACCCCGCTTTAGGTAGAGGAGGAGCCAAGCGTGGAAAGCCCGGGCCTCCCTTCCTACTAATCAACCACGTGGGTTTTGTTTTCAGTGGTGGACCTGGTTTCCGCAGACCTGGAGGACGTGGCCCAGAAATGTGGCTTGTCTTACAAGGTGAGCCGCCCATCTCCACGCTCCAAACCTGGGTGAGTCTAAATGCTCACCTCTGAGCCAAAGGAGCAGAGGGTTCCCAGAGGTTGATAAGTAGGGTGGGGGGAACGTATGAGACCCTGGGATGCCCCCTCCTCTGGCCGTATATTGCTGAGTACTCTGGGCTGCTTTGGGTTGAAGCATCCCCGGCCCCACCCTGAGTTGCCCCTGCCCCTTCCGCAGGCCCTGGTTGCCCTGAGAAGGGTGCTGCTGGCCCAGTTCTCAGCTTTCCCCTGCAATGGCGCTGATCTGTACGAGGAACTAAAGACTTCCACTGCCATCCTGTCCACTGGCATCGGAAGGTTTGTATGTGTGCTTGGGGAGGACGGTGACAGGCTAGAGGACAGGACTGGCTCCAGGACTGGCTCTCAGGCCTCTTACGCCTGAATCTAGAGAGAACGGGGTTTTTCAAGTAGTGATGGGGGCAACATGGACAGATGGTCAGGACTTCTGAGTTCTCTCACCCTATAACAGGGTTTCTCGACTTCACACTTTGAACATTTTGGGATTTGTAATTTTTTGGGGGGGGGCGCTCTGTCCTGTGCGTTATAGGGTTTTTGGCAGCATCCCTGGCCTGTGTTCACTAGATACCAGTTGTACCTCCATTCTCCCCATGTTGTGACAATCAAAAATGTCTGGAGAGATGTTGCCAGAAGACCCCAAGGGGGGCAAAATTGCTTCTGGTGGAAAAGCACTATCCTATAACAGGAAATGTCAGTATTTCATTATTATTAGATGAGAACAACTCTGCTCTGGCCCTGCTTCCCACTCTACCTCAGGACAGGGCGAGAGAACGTGGTAGGACTGACACTCACCGAGTGCCCCCTGGGTCCCGGCCACTGACATTAAGTTATGTAATCTCTTCAGTGACCCTGCGCGTTAGTGATTACTAACCAAACTTGAGTTTAGCCCAAGAGGAGGGAGGGGTGAGGAGTGGGGGGAGCAGCCCTGGGATACTTGATCAGAACCGGGTGTGTTCCCCATACCACCAGCAAGGTCTCTGGATTGGTTTGGCCATTGCTGTTTCCCTGACACGTTCTCTTAGCAAGGTTCGCACAGCATGGGGCTTGCTCCTCCCGGGTGGGGGTCCGCGGCTGTTGGCCATCAAGCACCCACTCTATGCCTACCACGTGCCAGGTATGTGCAGATGATGGGTGTACGAGTCTGGCACGGCTCCTACGCTTTATGAGTGTGGGGCCTAGTGGGTAGATAGAAGAGCTGGTCAGTGGGAGAAAAGTGGAAGCATGTGTGGAGGCAGCAGAAGGAGGGACTGATTAACCCGAACCAGCCCTGGGGCTTCAGCTGCTTATGAAACCAACATAGGCAGAGGAAGTGCTTAGGGAGCAGTCTAGTGATAAATGGACAGGATTGTGGCCGCAGTGGGTTGTTGCAAGGGAGATCAGAGTGGTTCCAGAAAGCCCTGTGGAGGGGGCAAGCCTTCTATGAGTGCCTGCGGAGAGCCCGGCACCAGTCTTGCACATGATTTCATTTTTTCTCCACCACCACCAATGAGTGCGTTACAGTTAAACTCAACCATTGGAGAGATGAGGAAACTGGGGCTTAGTTTAAGTGGCTCGCTTAAGTTCGCTCAGCTAGTAAGTAGGAACACCAGGAGCTTGGGGTCACATCCATCATGCTCCTCACTCTGACTCCCCAGCCCTGGTGCCTCCCTCGCAGTGGGAGACCGTAATGCGAAAGGGAGCTGTCGGCACAGGGCAGAGGTGTGCGGGGTGGACAGGACTGGGGAGGCTTGCAGGAGAGAGGCCGAGAGAGACAGCGGTGGTGGGGTGCGTGAGTCCAATCCAGGGCAGGTGACAGCAGAGACGTGTTGAAAGGAGGTACGACAGGCCTTGCTTCCTGGTGGGATGTAGGCGTGAAGAGTCAGATCAGGCGCTAGGTTTCTAGTCCTGCTCACAGTGTTCTGTGGACACTGGACGGATGTAACTTTTAAAAGGGAGGTAGAGAGTAGTCAGACAATTGGGAAATGCTTCGTTCACCCAAAGTAAATGCTTTTTTTTTAAGATTTTATTTTATTTTTTTATTTTTATTTTTTTAAGATTTTATTTATTTATTTGACAGAGAGAGACAAAGAGAGAGGGAACACAAGCAGGGGGGGTGGGAGAGGGAGAAGCAGGCTTCCTGCGGAGCAGGGAGCCCAATGCGGGGCTCGATCCCAGGACCCTGGGACCATGACCTGAGCCGAAGGCAGATGCTTAACGACTGAGCCACCCAGGCGCCCAAGATTTTATTTATTTATTTGACAGAGAGAGGCACAGCAAGAGAGGGAACACAAGCAGGGGGAGCGAGAGAGGGAGAAGCAGGCTTCCTGCCAAGCAGAGAGCCCGATGAGGGGCTCGATCCCAGGACCCTGAGATCATGACCTGAGCCGAAGGCAGACGCTTAACGACTGAGCCACCCAGGTGCCCCGTCAACGCGTTTTTTAAAAGCTGTGGGCCATCTCAGAGCCTGATGTGCACTGTGAGTCTTTACAAGGACACCAGAGCATGAAGTGTACGTTGCAAGAAGTTGTATCGACTGGGGGAGATAAGTGGTTCCTTGAAGGCCAGAGCTATATCTCGTTCATCTCCGTATCTCCCTCATTTTATTTACTTTTTTGAACGTGTTTCTTTTTTTTTTAAAGATTTTATTTATTTATTTGACAGAGAGCAAGAGCAGGGGGAGCGGCAGGCAGAGGGAGAAGCAGGCTCCCCGCTGAGCATGGAGCCCGACCCGGGGCTCCATCCAGGACCCTGGGATCATGACCTGAGCCGAAGGCAGACCCTTAACCGACTGAGCCAGGCACTCCTGTATCTCCCTCATTTTAGAGTAAGGCCATCAGGAAATGTGAGGTATGTAGGCCATGTTGGAATGAATGGCCGGAAAAAAAAAAAAAAAAAAAGCTAATTCCAAGGGAAAGGTGGAGGATAAGTCCCAGAAATCAGTTGTATTCAGAACAGGTGGTAAGGCCCAGATGTGGTTTTGCTGCACAAGGCAGGCGGGGGGAGGTCTCTCTCCACTGAGTTAGAGGTGAGTGGGAGGAGGGTCCTCTGGGCGGTAGGAGAGGTGAAATAGGAATACAGGTGAGAAGTCGGTTGAGAGGCAGATTTGGGAATTCCTTCTACAATGTCCTCACAGCCAAGAATGAGGTCGATTCTGGTCTGGAGCGTCAACACCAGTGGGTTAGGCCAGGCTACACATTAGAATCATCTGGAAGGTTAAGAAATATTTATGCCTGGGTCCTACCTTTAGAAATTCTGACTTTATTGCTCTAGGCCGGTGGGTCCCAAACTTGTCCACACAGTAGAATCACTTGGGGAGGGCTGTCTGCCTGGCTCAGTTGGTGGAGTGTGTGACTCTTGATCTTGTGGCTGTGAGTTTAAGCCCCACGCTGGGTGTAGAGATTACTTAAAAATAAAATCTTAGGGGCGCCTGGGTGACTCAGTCAGTTAAGTGTCTGCCTTCAGCTCAGGTCATGATCCTGAGGTCCTGGGATTGAGTCCTGAGTCAGGCTCCCTCCTCAGCGGGAAGTCTGCCCCTCCCCCCCAATAAATAAATGAAATCTCATGGGGCGCCTGGGTGGCTCCGTCGTTAAGCATCTGCCTTCGGCTCAGGTCATGATCCCAGGGTCCTGGGATCGAGCCCCGCATCGGGCTCCCTGCTCCGCGGGAAGCCTGCTTCTCCCTCTCCCGCTCCCCCTGCTTGTGTTCCCTCTCTCGCTGTGTCTCTCGCTGTCAAATAAATAAATAAAATCTTTAAAAAAAAAAAAATGAAATCTTAAAAAAAAAAAGAATCACTTGGGGAATCTTTAAACATTCCCGAAAGTCACGCCTCCTGCAGACCAATTAAATCACATTCTCTGGGGCGCCTGGGTGGCTCAGTTGGTTAAGCGACTGCCTTCGGCTCAGGTCATGATCCTGGAGTCCCTGGATCGAGTCCCGCATCGGGCTCCCTGCTCGGCAGGGAGTCTGCTTCTCCCTCTGACCCTCCTCCCTCTCATGCTCTCTGTCTCTCATTCTCTCTCTCACAAAAAAAAAAAAAAAAAAAGTTTAAAAAAAAAAAATCACATTCTCTGGGGATGGGACACAGGGATCAGTAGTGTTTGAACTTCCCAGGTGACTCCGATGTGCAGACAAGTTTGGGAACTGCTAATACAGGCCTCTTTTTCAAAACTCTGGTGATTTTAATATGCAGGCAGGATTGAGAATCACTAGTCTAGCCTAGTGGTTTTCAAACGTGAGCATGCATCCAGATCGCCTAGAGGCCTTGTTGAAACTCAGATCCATTCTCCAGTTTCTGATGCAGCGGGTGCGGGCTGGGGCCTGAGAGAGTTCATTTCACACCACTTCCCAGTGATGCTGCTGCTGGTCTGGGGACCACACCAGGAGAACCACTGCCGTGATGGAGCTATTGTCTGATCCCAATGGGAGAAGCCACAGGGCTGGAGTGGTGACCAGAGCGTTTTGACTGGCAGGGTCCTGTGCTTATAATCATGGGGTCCTTGGAATTGGAATCAATGGGGTTTTTTCTAAGGTGCTGCTTGGCACACACAGAAGGGTCATGGGAGAGACCATTTTGTGAACCATTTCAGAATACTGGGCCCCGTGAAGGTGTTTGCAGAGCTGGAAAAGGATGCGTGAGGTCAGGACACAGAGTCATTGGTATGGGCTGTGGTTCAGGCCACAGGTTGGGCAGGGAGTGCAGTGTGGTTAGTGACCTGTTTCATGGTTCAAGGACAGAACATGGATCAGGAATTGGCTATATCTTGAGTTTACCTGAAGGCTTCCACAGCCAGAGTGTTGACAATGTAGTAACTAAATACTACTGTTCTACCACTTGTTTTTCTGGCAACATTTATTGTGTGTCTCCTCTGTTTCCAGCACTGTGCCAGTGTCCTTGCCCCTGGGTGCTCTGGGCCAAATGGGGATGAGAGACAAAAACAAGCACATAGAAAATAATCACCAACTCCCAGAACTAAGTGAATTCAGCAAGGCCGCAGGATACAAGATTAGCACATAAAAATCAATTGCGTTTCTATATACTCAAAATGAACATGTGGAAATGGAAATTAAGACGTAATACCATTTACAGTTGCTCCAAAGAAAATGAAATACTTACGTCTACATCTAACAGAGCAGGTATAGGAGTTGTATGCTGAAAATTAAAACTTGCTGATGAAAGAAATCAAGAGGACCCAAATAAATGGAGAGACACGCTGTATTCATGGATTGGGAGACTCAGCATAGTAAAGATGTCAATTCTCCCTAAATTGCCCTATAAACTTAATTCAGTTCCTACCAAAATCCCAGCATATTTTTTTTTGTAAAAATAAAGCTTATTCTAATAATTACATGGACAAGCCAATGACTTTGAATTGCTAAAACTTTTTTTTTTAAGATTTTATTTATTTATTTGACAGAGAGACAGCGAGAGAGGGAACACAAGCAGGGGGAGTGGGAGAGGGAGAAGCAGGCTTCCCGCCAAGCAGGGAGCCCAATGCGGGGCTCGATCCCAGGACCTTGGGATCATGACCCTAGCCGAAGGCAGACACCCAACCAACTGAGCCACCCAGGCGCCCCTGGATTATTTTTAAAGATTTTAAGTAATCTCTACACCTAATGTGGGGCTCAAACTCACAACCTTGAGATCGACTTCCATGCTCTTCCGGCTGATCCAGGCAGGCACCCTAACACTGTCAAGCTTTTAGAACAAAACGGAGGAGAAAATCTTTGAGAACTAGGGCTAGGCAAAGGGTTCTTAGACTTGACACCAAAAGTGTGATCAATAAAAGAAAGATAAAATTTTTAATCAAAAAAATAAAATAATGAATTCAGAATTAAAACTTTTGCTCTGCAGAAGAGAAAAAGACAAGCTGTAGAGTGGGGAAAATATTTGCAAGCCTCATATTCAACAAAGGACTTGCATCTAGAATATATAAAGAATTCTTAAGAGGCGCTTGGATGGCTCAGTCAGTGAAGCTTCTGACTTCGGCTCCGGTTGTGATTTCAGGGTTCCGGGATCGAGCCCTGGGTCAGGCTCCCTGCTCAGAGGGGAGTCGGCTTGTTCCTCTCTCTCTGCTCCTCCCCCCACTCATGCTGTCTCTCTGAAATAAATAAAATCTTTAAAAAAAAAAAATTCTTTTTCTTTAAATAAAAGATTTTATTTATTTATTTGACAGAGAGAGACACAGCGAGAGAGGGAACACAAGCAGGGGGAGTGGGAGAGGGAGAAGCAGGCTTCTCGCTGAGCAGGGAGCCTGATGCGGGGCTCGATCCCAGGACCCTGGGATCATGACCTGAGCCGAAGGCAGATGCTTAACGACTGAGCCACCTAGGCGCCCCCGCCCCCCAAAAAATTCTTAAAACTCCTCTAACAGTGAAACAATCCAGTTAGTAAATGGACAATAGACACGAACAGATATTTTACCAAGGAGAACATACAGATGTCAAGTAATCACACGCAAAAATGTCAAACATCATTAGTTCTTAAGGAAATGCAAATTAAAACCACAATGAGGGGCACCTGGGTGGCTCAGTCTGTTGAGCTTCTGCCTCTTGATTTCAGCTCAGGTCATGATCTCAGGGTTGTGGGATCAAGCCCCATGTCTGTTTGCCCCTCTCCCTCCCCTTTAAATAAAATCTTAAAAAAAAAAAACAACCCACAATGAGATATATCACTACATACCTACCAGAATGGCCATACCAAAAAATGGTGACAAGACCAAATGCTGGTAAGGATGTTGAGAAACTGGATTACTCATACATTGCTAGTGGGATAGTAACATGGCATAGCCACTCGGGAAAGTAGTTTATTGTTTCTTATAAAATTAACATGTGCTGCAGCCATCAAAAAAAAATGGAATCTTGCCATTTGCAATGACGTGGCTGGAACTAGAGGGTATGATGCTAAGCGAAATAAATCAATCAGAGAAAGACAAGTATCATATGATCTCACTGATATGAGGAATTTAAGAAACAAGGCAGAGGAGCATAGGGGAAGGGAGGAAAAAATGAAACAAGAAGAAACCAGAGAGGGAGACAAACCATAAGAGACTCTTAATCATAGGAAACAAACTGAGGGTTGCCGGAGGGGAGGGGGTGGGGGATGGGGTGGCTGGGTGATGGACATTGGGGAGAATATATGTTGTAATGAGCACTGGGTGTTATATGCAACTGATGAATCACAGACCTGTATCCCTGAGACAAATATTACATTATATGTTAATTGAATTTAAATTTTTAAAAAGAAACAAAAATTGACATGTGCTTACCATACAACAGTTGTGTTCTTTTTTTTTTTTTTTAAGAGATGGGGTAGAGGGGCAGAGGGAGAGAGAATCTTAAGTAGGCTCCATACCCAGCATGGAGCCCCATGCCGGGCTCAATCTCACAACCCTGAGATCATGACCTGAGCCAAAATCAAGAGTTGGACACTTAACTGACTGAGCCACCCAGGCACCCCTTTAATATTTTTTTTTTAATTTAATTTAATTTATTTATTTTTTTGGAAAGATTTTATTTATTTATTTGACAGCGAGAGAGGGAACACAAGCAGGGGGAGTGGGAGAGGGAGAAGTGGGCTTCCCGCAGAGCAGGGAGCCCGATGCAGGGCTCCATGCATGCAGGGCTCCATGCATGCAGGGCTCCATGCATGTGGGGCTTGGTCCCAGGACCCTGGGATCATGACCTGAGCCGAAGGCAGACACTTAATGACTGAGCCACCCAGGCGTCCCTAATATTTTTAAGTAATCTCTACACCCAGCGCGGGGCTCGAACTTCCAACCCTGAGATAGAGAGTCCCATGCTCCACTGACTGAGCCAGCCAGGCGTCCCCTGGCAGTTATATTCTTAGGCATTTATTCCAGAGAAAGAAAAACAGGTTTACACAAAAACCTGTACACAGATGATCATAGCCATTTGATTCACAATTGCCCCAACCTGGAAACAGACTTCAGTGGGTGAATGGTTAAACAAACTTGGTGCATCCATACCATGGGCTACTTCTCAGCAATAAAAAGCAACAGCTACAACAACTTGGACAGATCTCAAGGGAATGATGCTGAGTGAAAGAAGCCAGCCACAACGGCTACGTACAGTGTGATTCCTTGTATGTAACATTTTTGAAATAACATCATACCAGAGATGGAGAACAGTTGGTGGTTGCCAGGGATTCGGGGTGGGATGGAGGGGTGTGGCTATAACGGTGACGCAAGGGAGACTTATAGTGATGGAAATATTCTGTATCTTGCTTTTGGTGGTTGCATAAACCTACACGGGTGATAAGTTTGCATAGAACTATACACACACACGGAACGCCGGGGAAATCTGGATAAGCTCTGTAGACTGCACCGCGGTTGGCTTGCGATGTCATACAGTACGAGAGGCCACCATTAGGGGAAGTGAGGGGAAGGGTACATGGGACCGTCCTGTATAATCTTTTTTTTTTTTTTTGCAATTTCCTATGAATCTATAATTATTTCAAAGTTTAAAAAATGATGGGCGTGCCTGGGTGGCTCAGTAAGTTAAGTGTCTGCCTTTGGCTCGGGTCATGATCCCTGGGTCCTGGGATCGAGCCCCACATATTGCGCTCCCTGCTCATTGGGAAGCCTGCTTCTCCCTCTCCCCGCCCCCCACTCTTGCTCTCTCTCGCTATCTCTCTCAAATAAATTAAAATCTTAAATAAATAAATAAATAAATAATGACAAATTATGGGAAATGCTACCAAGGAAACCCATAGGGGATTAAGGTTGAGAATGGAAGGAGGACTCTTTGCTGGGGTGCAGAGACCTCTGTGGAGAGCAGAGTGATCTTCAGGCTGGGAGTGAACAGACGAGGAGGGGCCCAAGGAGGAGCTTGTAGCCGTGCCCTCTTTCCCTAGAGATGTTCAGACCATCTCTGGACAGAAGCAGTGCTGGGAAGGAATGTCTTGCTTTTCTTCTTAGTTCCTACTCCCCTCTGTTCCCACCAGTCTGCTGGGTTGATTCTCTTCCTTCCTCTTCTTTCATCAGCTTGGACAAACTGCTTGATGCTGGTCTCTACACTGGAGAAGTGACTGAGATTGTAGGAGGCCCAGGTAGTGGCAAAACCCAGGTACATGGGCGGCTGGCAGCCAGGAGGACGTGACGGGTGGTGGGTGGGGAGGAAGTGGGAAGGTGGGTGCATAGCTCTGGATCCCTGGGGAGCTTCTGCCAACATACTTGTGATTCAGGGAGATGGGTGGTGAGAAGTGGGGCTTGAATATGGCCCATTCATGTCACTGGGATCTGGACAGGATTTGGTGGGGGCTCCCATTCTGGGCCCTCTTTGGGAGCTCAAGTTCTCCCAATGCCTTGTCTCCTCAGGTATGTCTTTGTGTGGCTGCAAATGTGGCCTATGACCTGCAGCAGAACGTTGTATACATTGATTCCAGCGGAGGACTGACAGCCTCCCGCATCCTCCAGCTCCTTCAGGCCAGAACCCCAGAAGAGGAGGAGCAGGTAAGGGGCAGGAGGCTTGAGTTCCTTTGAGGTTCTGACACAGAAAGACCCCATTATCCCTTATATTGCAAGAATTTTGACCATTTGGATGAACAGTCATTTCTGGCTTTGAAACGTGCTGTTCTATTAATTCTCCTGTGTTCTTCAGTTCTTCCTGTTATGACATTATCCCAGCTTGGATGCTACCCCCACTGATCTCCCAGGTGACCCAGCTCCTTGTACACCCTAACTCAGGGCTGGCAGGCACGCAGCATCTGTGTTTCCTTCCCATTACTTGCCATGGCAGACGTTCCTAATCAGACCTGCCATACTTTCCCGCTGAGCCGTGACTTGGCTTTGCAGCTTGGCACCCAGGCAGCCACCACTGTGAGAACTGGCCCAGGAGAAAAAGCCCATTTGCCATCTTGGACCAGAGTCCTTATGACTAGGGTTCTATTTCTGCTCAGCTTTAAAATCCCTCTTTATCTTGCTTGAGCCCCTGCTCCCTCTTATCCAAAGCCCCTCCTTCCCCTTCCTAACCCTTTAGGCAGGAGCTCTCCAGAGGATCCAGGTGGTACGTGCGTTTGACATCTTCCAGATGTTGGACGTGCTACAGGACTTCCGAGGTGCTATGTCCCAGCAGGTGAGCCTGTTGTTCTGCCCCTCCCTGCTTCACCCAGCTTGCCGGGGCTGTCTGCATGTGGGCAGGTGTCCTAGCACAGACTGTTTGGAAATGCAGATGTGCCATCTGTGCCTGCCACAGGATGGAATGGGATTCCTGCGTGCTTAATTCCTTCCTGAGTTCCTTATTGTTTACCTGCCCATCTTCCCCACTAAACAGTAAGACCCTTGAGTGCAAGAATCATGTTGTATTCATTTCTGCATTCATCCCCCCTGGATCATCGAGGTTTACTTGCAGCTACAAGTAATAGAGTCTGTGTGACAGGCACTTGAACCTTGAGAGCATTTAATTATTTCTCATGAGTCTGGAGGTTGGCAGGTCCATGGTATCAGGGCTCTAGTTGGTGTGTCTGATTCTCTTGCTCTTCCCCCTCATGATTGCAAAGTGGCTGCTATAGCTCTAAGCATCACATCCTCGCACATCAAAACGCGTATTCAGGGCAGTAATAGATGGCCCCTTTTCTGCATTTCTTCCCTTTAATCAGGAAAGAAAAATCTTTCTCCAAAACCCACTAGTAGACTTCGCCTTACATCTAGTTGGCCAAAATGGAGTTTTATGTGTATCTTAGACTAGGGGTTGGGCCCACCTTCCATGACGTCAGATTTCTGCCCACTACCTGAACACATCCAGAATCCTGTTAACAAGGAAGAGGGGTTTAGAGTGGCATTTGGGTTGGTATCCCATTTTACCTGCTGGGTGCTTAGACAGGATTTGGTGCACTGATTTACAGGCTATTAGATTTAGAAAGACATCTTAGAATAGCTCAACTCTCGTTAAACTTCCTCAGACCCCAAAGTATAACATGTTCCTATGGGCATGCCCAAGATTGTATGTAAAGTAAATGATTTCTACAAACTTTAGAACACTTAATAGTTGAACAGATACTTGCCATAGGAGCTGTAGCTCGTTATGACCCATGTGTGTTGAGACATGAAATCAAGTAGCCCCGATCTAATCCAGCCCTCTCATTTCTAGAGATGAGGAGAGTGAGGACCAGAGAAGTTCAGTAAGTTGCTCAAAGTCACTACATAATTAGGATAAGAACTAAATCTCTGAACTCCCAGGTCAAATGATGTGTTTTTTTACTGGAAGACCATTATGATAGTATATTCTATTATGGCATAACAAGTTACCACAAACGTAATGACTTAAAACAACACGTTTACTACCTCACAGTTTCCGTGGGTCAGGAGTCTGGGCACGGCTTAGCTGGGGCTTCTGTTAGGATCTCAGTAGTCTGTAATCAAGATGGCAGCTGGACTGTGTTCTTATCTAGAGGCTCAACTGGGGAAGAATCTGCATACAAGTTCACTCAAGTTGTCACCAGAACTCATTTCCTAGTGGGTTCAGTGTCTTGCTGGTAGTTGTCCATGCTCCCACTGTTCTCTGCCCTGTGGCCCTTTCCATAGGCAGTTCACAGCACGACCACTTGCTTCATCAAAACAGCACAAGGATGAGAGCAAGGGGCGCCTGGCTGGCCCAGTCGGTTAAGCCTCTGACTTTGGCTCAGATCACGATCTCAGGGTCCTGGGATTAAGCCCCTCATTGGGCTCTGTGCTCGGGGGAGAGTCTGCTTCTCCCTCTCTCTCTCTCCCTGTGCTCCTCCCCTCACTCGTGTTCTCGCTCTTTCTCTCTCAGATAAGTTAAATTAAAAAAAAAAAAAGTGAGGGCGCCTGGGTGGCTCAGTTGGTTAAGCAACTGCCTTCGGCTCAAGTCATGATCCTGGAGTCCCTGGATCGAGTCCCATATCGGGCTCCTTGCTCAGCAGGGGGTCTGCTTCTCCTTCTGACCCTCCCCCCTCTCATGTGCTCTCTCTCTCATTCTCTCTCTCAAATAAATAAATAAAATCTTTAAAAAAAAAAAGTGAGAGCAAAATGCAACATGCAGTTTCATGTAACATAATGTAAAATTGGGAGTGACGTCCCATCACCTCTGCCATATAGCATAGCTTCATCAAGAAAGTGACATTCCAGCACCTTTGACACTGTATTAGTCAGAAGCCAGCTACAGGACTCGCCCACGGTTGGGGGAAGGGATTACACAAGGCTTGAATACCTGGAGGTGGAGGTCAAGGGGCCACTTTCAGGTCTGTCTGCCACAGATGACCTGATGGCTCCATAGTTACTAGCAGTGAAAGGCTGGCTGTCTGCATTTTAGCCAGAGATTTTAACCTGCTCTCCCAGAGTGAGGAAGAGCTAAGCTGGTTTCAGTTTTAGCTTCTCTTCTTTTCTGCCATCCTGTCTTAGATGAGTGGATGACATGAGAGTCAGTAACTGGACAATGAAGGAAGACATGCAAAAGACAAACCAGATTATGCTGAAAATCCAAGATTTGGCTCGCATGAAGTGAGAAAGAACGTTTTGGAAACAGAATCAGCAAATGACTTGGACATAAAGAGTAAGGGAGGTTAGGTCCAAGAAACTAGGATGATGCTAATGCATGTGTGGAGATAAAAGATGATGGTTTTAACATGGCTGTCTATATAGTCTGTATTTGGAACTGCTTTAGATGTGGAAGATGAGGCCCTAGAGGCATGATCTAGAAGGAGACTGAAGTAAAGAGAAGGCTAACCCCTTCAGCACAGGGAGTTAGGAATTTGGGAAGTAAGCAGAAGAGGGAGAAGAGCCTGGCAAGATGGTGGTGGGGAATGCTGGCCATAAGAAAGATGGCTGCTAAGAAAATTCAGGACTGGGGGTGCCTGGGTGGCTCAGTCAGTTAAGCATCCCACTCCTTTTTTTTTTTTTTTTTTGAAGATTTATTTATTTGAGGGAGAGAGTGCGTGTGAGCGAATGAGTGGGGGGAGGGGCAGAAGGGGGGGGAGAGAGAGAATCCTGGAGCATCTCTGCTGAGTGGGGAGTCCAATATGGGGCTAGATCCCAGGACCCCGAGATCAAGACCTGAGCTGAAATCAAGAGCCGGCTGCTTAACCAGCTGAGCTACACAAGCACCCCAAGCATCCCACTCTTGATCTCAGTTCAGGTCTTGATCTCAGGGTCCTGAGTTCAAGCCCGTGTGCCTACTTTAAAAAAAGTCTCGGGGCACCTGGGTGGCTCAGTCAGTTGAACACCTCTAACTCTTGATTTCGGCTCAGGTTGTGATCTCAGGGTCCTGGGATAGGGCCTGGGATAGTCTGCTTGTCCTTCTCCCTCTCTTTTTCTCCTTCCCCTACGCATGTGCGCGCGCTCTCTCTCTTTCACACATACATACATACATACATACGTACATACATACATAAATAAACTTTAGGGAAAAAAATCCTAAAAAAAATTCAGGACCGGGGGCCTGGCTGGCTCTGTGGGTGTAGCATGTGACTCTTGATCTCGAGGTTGTGAGTTCAAACCCCAAGTTGGGTGTAGAGATTATAAATAAGTTAAACAAAGAAAAGAAAGAAAATTCTTGACTGGGGCCACGGAACTTAGAATAGGGATTTCTCAAATTTAATTATTTTGGTGTATCTGTGATGTCCTGTGATTTAAACCCCTTCTATCCACCCAAGTCTTCAGTAAAATTGACTATACCTACAAATGGAGATGGGGAAAAAAGATCTTACTGAAATTCCATGATGCCTGCACAGCTGTATTTGGGGTTGGAGAACTTATTTCTTTTTATTTCTTTTTTATTTTTTTTTAAAGATTTTACTTATTTTTCAACAGAGAGACAGCGAGAGAGGGAACACAAGCAGGGGGAGTGGGAGAGGGAGAAGCAGGCTTCCCGCCGAGCAGGGAGCCCGATGCGGGGCTCGATCCCAGGATGCTGGGATCATGACCTGAGCTGAAGGCAGCTGCTTAACGACTGAGCCACCCAGGTGCCCCTGGAGAACTTATTTCATATCAGTTTTTTTTTTAAGATTTTTTTTTTTTAACTTATTCATTTTGACAGAGAGCACAAGTAGGCAGAGCACAGGCAGAGGGAGAGGGAGAAGCAGGCTCCCCGCTGAGCAGAGAGCCCATCGTGGCTCGATCTCCGGCCCCTGGGATCCTGACCTAAGCCGAAGGCAGATGCTTAACTGACTGAGCCACTCGGGCGCCCACTTACCGGTTTCTGATAGAGGAGCAAGCTTGCCCTATATTGGACGCCCCCTAGAGGCCAACTGGTTTATGGCCTCTGCTTCTCCCCAGGTGAGCAGTGCCTCGGTGACGGTGAAGGTGGTGGTTGTGGACTCGGTCACTGCGGTGGTCTCTCCACTTCTGGGAGGTCAGCAGAGGGAAGGTAAGAGGTGCCGCAGAGCCCAGGTCCGGGACGTGATCTTGCCTCCCAGCTCTGGAATGCATTCCCTGATCAGCCCAGTCCCAGGTGCCTTGCTGCCCTCACCCTGTGCTTCTCCTCCTCCAGGCTTGGCCTTGATGATGCAGCTGGCCCGAGAGCTGAAGACCCTGGCCCGGGACCTTGGCATGGCGGTGGTGGTGAGGACGTGGGCTTCACCAGCCTGCTGGTCTTATCTCTGCTCCCTGGGCTTTGCCGAGGCGGGACCTGATTTTGAGTTCTAGTTCCAGCTGTTTACATTCCTTAAATGACAACTTAACCCCCAACATGGCCCTTTTGGAAAGGATCTTAGCCCAACTTCCCTGGGCCATCTAGAGCCCTGGACTGTGATGGGATCGGACATAAATAGCCAAGGGGTCAGGGACAGTCTTGGTTTTCTTTTTACTTCAAGACAGGTTTATTGAGGAATAATTACACACAGTAACTTTCTCCTCATTGGAAGTTTGGCTAACAGTTAATAATGTATCCGCTCTTGTTACAAGGCACAATCAAGATCTAGAATATTTCGGTTACCCCAAAAAGGTCCCCAAGCCCCAGACAACAACTGATCTGGTTTCTGTCCCTATAGTTTTGCCTTTTCCGGTGCTTCATAGAAAGGGATGTTTTTGCTTTCGAAGTAACTTTTTCTGCTTTCGGAGGACTGTTTTTAAAGTCTGCATGCTTCTCATAGGGTAAAAAATAGTTAAATATAGGAGTCAAATTTGTAGTAAATCTCCACATCCACAGAAAACATATTCATATTTTTATATATCTCCATAGAATCTCTTTTCTCTGCATATATGTGTGTATTTTTAACCAGTTTTCCAACTAAACTGTAACCGTGTTTAAAAAAAAAAACAACTCATCTCATTCCATTTCCCATGTCTTTAAATAGATGCTTTAAAAATGCCATTTTTAGCTGTTACATATTTCATTTAATACCTGTGGTACAGGGATCAGCAAACTTTTCTGTAAAGGGCCAGAGAGTAAATGGTCGAGGCTTTATGGCCAGATGGTTTCTGTCACTGCTACTCAGTTCTGCCTAGATTGTGTGAGAGCAACCACAGAGAGTCCCTAAACAGAGGGCATGGCTATGTTCCAGCCAAACTTGACTTTCGGAAATAATTTTGGGGCCACATTTGGCCTGTTGGGAGTAGTTTGCCAAACCCTGGTATCCCATAATGATCTATTTCTTGATTTGGGGCTTGTAGGTCATTACTGGTTTTCCTCTTTTATTTTCTTTTTAATTTTTTTTGTAAGTGTTCTGTAATTTTTTTTTTAAAGATTTTATTTATTTATTTGACACAGAGAGCAAGAGAGAAAGAGCACAAGCGGGGGGAGCAGCAGAGGGAGAGGGAGAAGCAGGCTCCCCACTGAGCTGGGAGCCCGACATGGGGCTCGATCCCAGGACCCTGGGATCATGACCTGAGCCGAAGGCAGACACTTAACCGACTGAGCCACCCTGGCACCCCTGGTTTTCCTCTATTTTAAGTAAAACTCTGGGGCACCTGTTGGCTCAGTTGGTTAAGCGTTGGACTCTTGATTTTGGCTCAGGTCATGATCTCGGGGTTGTGAGATCGAGCCCCACACTGGGTTCCGTGCTCAACAGGGAGTCTGCTTGAGATTCTCCCTCTCTACCCCTCCCCCCTGCTCACGTGCTCGCGCTCTCTCTCTCTCTAAAATATATAAATCTTTAAGTAAAACTCCAGTGAACACCCTGATAACCTAAATTTCTTTGCACATTTCATATTACTTCCTCAAACTCCTAAAAGTATAATTACAGAGTCAGGGATACACATTTTTTTAAATTTATTTTATTTATTTATTTTTAAAGATTTTATTTATTTATTTGAGAGAGAAAAAGAGAACCAGAGAGAGAGAGAGCACGAGCTGGGGTGTGGGGGGCAGGCAGAGGGAGAGAGAGAAGCAGACTCCCCGCTGAGCAGGGAGCCCGATGCAGGACTCGATCCCAGGACCCTGAGATCACGACCTGAGCCAAAGTCAAGACGCTTAACCAACTGAGCCACCAGGAGCCCCAGGAATACATACATTTTTAAATGTGTAGATATGATACCACCAAATTTCCAGGAAGGTTATACTAATTTGTACACCCACCAGCAGTGTTCTTAAACTGAGTCCCAGGGCCTCCCTCTCCTGACTTCAGGCTGTACATGATCACCTGCTTGTGGCCCTGGCTTAGGCAGTGGGGACTCAGTGATGAACAAGCTGCAGCCCCCTGCCCCTGGTTGGGGGGCCGGTGGGGATACTCTCATCAAGGGATGCTGTGAGGCTCAGGTTGCCTACCTATGACTATCCTGGGCACCGGAGAACTGACTGACCAGATTACGACCTCCCTTTCGAAGCTCCCACGACCCCCTACACGCAGATGTACTCCCTGCCACAGAGGGCTGGGTGGTATGGTCTCAGAATGCCTGTCTGCTGGGTTGGGGGTGTAGGAGGCGCAGGCCCACCACTATCTTCCCTCCAGCAAAGTGCAGACAGAGATGCTTATTCCCAGACCTATGAGCTATGACCTTCTGCTGGAGTCAAGCCTGAGGCATGGTGATTTCGTGGAAAGAGTTGAGCACAAGTGAGGACCTGGGGTTCTAGTTCCAGACCAGCTGTCAATAACTCAGGGAGCCTTGGGGAAGTCCTTTCTCTGTGTTGGGCCTCACTTTTCCCACTTGCAGAATGAAGCAGAAGGAACAGATATCCTCTATGCCACTATTATCAATCTGGAAGTCTTTGCTTCTTTCTGCCTCAGGTAACCAACCACATGACCCGAGACAGAGACAGTGGGGAGCTCAAACCTGCCCTCGGACGCTCCTGGAGCTTTGTACCCAGCACCCGGATTCTCCTGGACATTGACGAAGGAGCAGGAGTGTCAGGCAGTCGGCGCAGGGTATATCTGACCAAATCTCCCCGTCTGGTGAGCCAGCCACAGGGGAAAGCCAGGGATCTGGGCCCTTGAGGGTGTTTGTGTGCCCAGATGTCTCACAGGGGAATTCTTGGACGCTGAGACCCGGCAACCAAAGAGGCTGCCTGCTTGAGTTGCTTAACTCGAAAACTTACCCTTCCCTCCTGTCTTCTTCCAGCCAACAGGTTTCCAAGAGATGGTAGACATCGGGACCTGGGCGCCTCCAGAGCAGAGCCCAGCGTCCCAGGGAGATCAGATATGACTGTGCTGTTGATTGGGAAGGGGGGGCATCAAGCGCCCCACCTCTCTGCACACTAGCAACTGCTGGTCACTGCTACCCGGTACTTGGGACTGCAGTAGAAGCTCTTGGGCTGGACACAAGAGACATCTCTGTTTCCTCAGCTTCTCTTTCTGTGGAAACAGAGCTACAGGCGAGAGAGGATTCGGTGGTGGAAGGACCCAGAAACTCATGCTCGTGCCAAGTTTTCTTCCTTGTTTCTATCATATATGTTTCCCTGCGAGCAGAGTTCACCCTGGCCTCCGGCCTCTCTGAAGAGGCCTGCTAGTGACCGGACAGGACCCTGTGTGTCACCATCTTACCCACACTCCATCCTCACACAGTGACAGAGCTCGGAAGCCTCTGCTTCTCTCTCTCTTTTTTATTTTGCCTCTGTTTTTCCATCTGTAAGATGGAGCTCCCTTTCCCCTAGCTTTGTCTTTGAGTTACTGGGTGGAAGCAACCTTGTAAATGCAAAGCCCTTCTTTATCCATGTCATGCTCTTAAAAATATAAACAGGAAATTCCTTGAGCCCCAGAGCCACCTGATTTCCCCCCAGAAGGATGTTTTTCAGTTTCCCCTAGTGAGGTTCCAAAGAACAGTTCTTCCTTTTTTTTTCCCTCTTGCTGATTTGGTTTCATGCACCTGCATGCATCACCACGACTAGGTGAGACTGTGAACTTGCTGCAGTCCCAGGGATATAATTTAACAGGAAGGGAGGATGTGGCCACAGTGAATCCAGCTACTTGTTTATTATGCATGGTGCCCTGTAGGGCCCCTCCACAGTATAGAGGTGCCTCACAGCCAGAGGTGCTGAACCATGGCCTTGCCCATAAACAGGAAAGAATTTGCACAGTAAATACAGCCAGCTGGGAAAATTGATGCTGGCGTAAATAATACATGGCAAATCTAGTCTTTTATGCAGAAGTTCATTGCCGGTGGCTCCAAGATGCAATATAATTCGCCTTCTCTTCCTGACAGCTGTACCGCAACCTGGTGCCCTAGTGTATGACATAACCCCCCGTCTGTTAGCGGCACTGTGGCCGTCCATCTGAGAGCCGTAGCCCTGGCTGGGGGCGGAGAGGAGGACACCAGGGGAGGAATAATAAAAAGGCAAAGTAGAGAAATGGTCAGAATTGTTTACTGTCCACATTTTTTTACAGGAAGTTCGCCTTTCTCAGAGAGCCTGTCGTGATTAATTAGTTGTGTCTTGGCTGCAGGAATAGGGGGCAGAGTTCCGGGGGGGAGATAGGACATGAAGATGATGAACATAGCAGAGACAGAAGCAGGAAGCATGGAGGATCGGGAGTGAGCGGCAGACCGGCTCCAGGGTATCTGCCTGCGTGAGGAAAGGGTTGGGGAGCCTAGGACTGGGGGGAGGCTGGCCCTGCTGCCTGCAGTAAGGACCCCAGGAGAAACGAATCTTCCATATCCTCATACCATAAGTGGTCGGCTCATTTCTGCAACCATCATAGGAAACGGGACGTTAAGTGAGGGGATGGAAAATCCCTGCCACTCCTACTATTTGGGTATTTTGAGCCCCGGGGGGTCTCACCAATCTCCCAAGCATTCTGTTTTTGTGGAACTTGGGAATGTTTTTGCAGTTTTTCTCCGCACGGCCCTCCAGGGGGGCACAACCTACTAGTGGGAGTGGGCATTCGAGGTGGAGCCTCGTTGCCCTCTCTGCCCTGGGCAGATCTGCCATGTTCCCTGTATGTTGTGAGTCAGGACCCTGGAATAATGGGGTCTGAGAGGCCTGTAAAGACCATGTGCCCCACACTGTCACTTAACAGGGAAGCTGAGGCCCAAAGAGGAGAAGTGACGGTCCCTGTGGCAAAGCAGCAACTGACACCCAGGACTCCTGATTCCTAAGCCAGACTCTTTGGGTCTCCATCTTGCCTTTAGTTTCCCATCTGCGCAGCTCTCTTCCCACCAGGCACTAACCCCAGCTCAGGGTGCCAGGGCCATCACCACATGGCCTCGCTGCTCCAGACCACCTGTGACATCCTGCAGGACCTTGTCCCTCACAGCTTGCTTTCTCCTCGGACCTTGCTCTCAGACCAGAGCTTTCTCTCGCACTGCCTGCTGCCCCTAAACACGCCACTCGGGGCACACTGCACTGAGCAGTCCCCCTCAAGCCAGGCTGCCTCTTGTGCCCAAGTACCTCTGGCTCCCTTTGCTGATGCATCGGCCTCTGTTTGGTGCATACTTACCCTGACAGCCTCCCTTTTTATGCATCAACTATGGTCTAGATAGACATCAGAACCTCTCTCTATCACTCATCTTCCTGTGCACTTGTCGCCCATGAGCTCAAGAGCCTTTTTTTTTTTTTAAGATTTTATTTATTCGAGAGAGAGCATGAGTGGGGGGAGGGGCAGAGGGAGAGGTAGACTCCCCACCAAGCAGGGAGCCCCACGTGGGGCTCAATCCCAAGACCCTGGATCATGACCTGAGCCAAAGGCAGATACTTAACCGACTGAGCCACCCAGGCATCCCGAGCTCAAGATCCATTTCAATTTTTCTTTTCCTCTCTGCATAGTCTGGGAGCTCAATAATGGTTAACTACATGAGTGGGTGGGCTTTCGTGCATTTTAAAGGTGGCAAAGGAGGAATGCAGGAATGTTTTTCTTCTGATCTAGTCTTTAAGTCCCCAAAGTATCTTTTTATGTATCTTTCTAGAGAGGACTCCTGTATGTCCCAAGTTTGAGATTAGACAAAATTAATATTGGGTCCCTACTGTGGGCTAGCACTTGATGACTTTAAGTCAGGCACCTGAACTCCCAAAGACTCTCAGGCAAGAGGTCCATGTATCATTGAGGCTGCTGTCCACTGCAATTAACAAAACCTGGCTTAAAGAGGCTTCAACAATAAGGACATTATCTCCGATTACATGAAGTCCAAGGTTGGCTCATTCAGTGGCTCAGTGTGAAGTGGTGTAAAGTCCCTTTTCTCTTTCTGCTTTGCTCTCCTTTTGTGTTGGTTTTGTCTTTAAGCTCATGCTCCTTGTTAAGGCCTGGGTGTAGCCATTCTGAGTATCAATCCAGATATGACAATATCTACAGGCAGGAACATGATCCTTGTGTCCTTTTAAGTTAAAACTCAACTTCCAACCAAAGCAGACTTACCTCATATCTTATTAGTGCAGAATTGCTTCCTGAACCCACATCGAAATCATGGCAAGGGAAATTGGTCTATGATTGGCTCAGATCAACCAGAAAATAGTCCTGGAGCTGGGGCTAGGGACAGGCTTTCCTTAAGCACGTGCTATGGCCATCAGAAGGAAATGGGGGTGCTACTAGAAAGGAGGGAGTTGTGTGGAGGAATTGAAGTGTCTGCCATAGTCCAGAAGGCAAGTTTATCAAGGCTTTCATGTGCTTAGGCCATGTACGCATCTCATTTAGATGTTAGGACAGCTTTGTGGCATGGGGAGTCATTCCATTTTACAGACTGTAGGAGTCCAGCAAGGCTGAGGACATAAGGCTAATAAGTGGCAGCACCAGAATCTAAACTCGAATTGTCTCATTCAAAACCCTACTTCTTTCCATCCTCATGCTGCCTTCAGCTGTGAATATGTAACTGTTTTGATAAAATTCTTTTTTATATTCTACCCAGATAGTAGCCAAGGCTACACATCTTGACCTTTTTTTAGCTTAGCTCACCATAAAAAGCTGGATCAGAGATCTACTTTATCAGCTCTTTCCAATTTCCCCCAGGGAATTTATGAGAGAATGACACACACATGGAGAAGGGAGATATCGGTATTAAAGTGAACTGGAGGGGTACCTGGCTGGCTCCGTTGGAAGAGCATGTGTCTTGATCTCGGTGTCATGGGTTGGAGCCCCACATCAGGTGTAGAGATCACTTAAATAAACAAAAAAACAAACTTAGAAAGTGAACTGGAGGTTTAGGGGAAAATAAATCTGAATAAAAAACAATGGTCACGGGGTGCCTGGGTGGCACAATTGTTAAGCGTCTGCCTTCGGCTCACATCATGGACCTAGGGTCCTGGGATCGAGTCCCACATCGGGCTCCCTGCTCAGTGGAAAGCCTACTTCTCCCTCTCCCACTCCCCCTGCTTGTGTTCCCCTCTCTTGCTGTGTGTCTCTCTCTCAAATAAATAAAATCTTAAAACAACAACAACAACAACACATTCTTCAGGGCGCCTGGGTGGCTCAGTTGGTTAAGTATCTGCCTTCGGCTCAGGTCATGATCTCCCTCTGCCCCTTCTCCCTACTCATGCTTTTTCTCTCTAATAAAATCTTTTTTTTTATAAAGATTTTATTTATTTATTTGACAGATATAGTGAGAGAGGGAACACCAGCAGGGGGAGTGGGAGAGGGAGAAGCAGGCTTCCTGCGGAGCAGGGAGCCCAATGTGGGGCTTGATCCCAGGACCCTGGGACCATGACCTGAGCCGAAGGCAGAGGCTTAACGACTGAGCCACCCAGGCGCCCCTCTTTTTTTTTTTAATCGTAAAAACAAACAAACAACAAATACCTGAGATGTGAGCCAGGAAGAGAGAAGGGATTTAGAAATGTGCATATCCCACTAGGTTTTTGCTGTGTTCCCCCATGGAATAGTACTGGGTAGAGTTAATACTGTTCAAAGTGGTATGTTGGGGAAGGGTATTGGAGAAGCTCTGTGATGCATGGAGTTTAAATTAGAGCTAGTTATATTATTCATCACAGGTTACCCTCAGGGGTGCCTGGGTGGCTCAGTCAGTGCGATGTCTACTTTCAGCTCAGGTCATGATCCCAGTGTCCTGGAATTGAGCCCCACATTGGGCTCCCTGCTCAGCAGGGGAGTGTGATTCTCTCTCTGCCCCTCCCCTCTGCTCATTCTCTTTCTCTCTCTGCCCCTCCCCCCCATGCTCACTCTCTTTCTCAAATAAATAAAAAATTTTTAAAATGTTACCCTCAATAAAGAAGATGTGGTATATATATACAATGGAATATTATGCAGCCATCAAAAGGAATGAGATCTTGCCATTTGCAACGATGTGGATGGAACTGGAGGGTATTATGTTGAGTGAAATAAGTCAAACAGAGAAAGACATGTATCATATCTCACTGATATGAGGAATTCTTAATCGCAGGAAACAAAGTGTTGTTGGAGTGGGGGGTGGGGTGGGAGGGATGGGGTGACTGGGTGATAGACACTGGGGAGGGTATGTGCTCTGGTAAGCGCTGTGAATTGTGCAAGACTGTTGAATCTCAGATCTGTACCTCTGAAACAAATAATGCAATATATGTTAAGAAAAAAAAAAAGAAGAAGAAGAAGGTAGCAGGAGGGGAAGAATGAAGCGGGGGAAATCGGAGGGGTAGACGAACCATGAGAGACGATGGACTCTGAAAAACAAACTGAGGGTTCTAGAGGGGAGGGGGGTGGGAGGATGGGTTAGCCTGGTGGTGGGTATTGAGGAGGGCACAGTCTGCATGGAGCACTGGGTGTTATGCACAAACAATGAATCATGGAACACTTCATCTAAAACTAATGATGTATGGGGATTAACATAAGAATAAAAAAATAAATAAAATAGTTAAAAAAAAATGTTACCCTCAAAAAAAAAAAGGTGTTTTTCTCATTTTTTTTCTTGTCTTATTGCACTGGCTAGACTAAGGTACTAAGTTGAATAGAAGCACCCATGGCCATTTTCCTGGTCTTGTTCCTGACTTTAGTGTGCTGTTCCCAGTATTTTATCATTAAGGTTCTGTAGGTTCCCTGTAGTGACCTTTTATCAAGGTAGAGACCTCATTGTGTCTCCTGTTTATCCTGCAGAGGGAGGCCAAGTACTGGCCATTACATTGGCCATGCACAGAGCTCGCTCTCCCAGTCGATGGAAGGTCCATGTGTCCTGGAGCTATACAGCTGTACTTCAGTTGCTGCACTAGATTGACTCCTTGAATAGCCTTTGAACCCTAGCCCTTCTCTGCCTCCCTGTAGTTTCTGGGTATAACAGCCTTAATTGAAGACTGGGTTTTACCAGAAGACAATGGGTCTATGCAGAAAAGAATACAAAGTCAAGGAACAAGATTTTTTAATTTTTCATAAAAAGATTTTTTTTATTTGAGAGAGAGAGCACAAGGAGGGGGAGCAGGAGAGGGAGAAGCAGGCTCCCCACTGAGCAGGGAGCCTGATGCCAGATGCTGGGGCTTGATCCCAGAACCCTGGGATCATGACCTGAGCCGAAGGCAGACGCTTAACTGACTGAGCCACCCAGGCGCCCCAAGGAACAAGATTTTTTACATCTCAACTAACTCGGTCTTAGCTCTGACACTTACTTGCTGGGTGTCATTGGATGAATCACTTAGACTCTTTAAGCCTCAGTTTCATCTACTGTGAAATGAGGAAAACAATGCCTGCTGCATAGGGTGCCTGGGTGGCTCAGTGAGTCAAGTGGCTGACTCTTGATTTCAGCTCAGGGTCATGGGATCGAGCCCTGCATCAGGCTCTGTGCTCAGCGGGGAGACTGCTTGAAGATTCTCTCTCTCCCTCTCCCCCTGCCCTTCCCCTGTCTCTCTCTCTAAAATAAATAAATCTTTAAAAAATAATAATGCCTGATGGATAGAATTGCTTTGGAGTCATATAGCTTATGTAAAGCACCAAATGCTTTTCCAGGCCTATAATGGAACTAAATGTCATATCATTGTGAGGCTTCCAATGCCTGAAAGGTACTAGTGACAGCTTCGTTCTGTCCAGGCAAGGCCAGCTTCACGGTAGTGTGACCAGTGCCGTTGCACAGAGCCTTGTGCTTACTTTAATACTCTGAAGTATTTGGGAAGTACCCTACCATTGATTTCTTAGGGAATAACCCCCTTAGAGAGTTACCTCTTGTAGAAAAATTGGGATTAGCATCTCGTGTCTGTTTATCTCTGTTCCATTCTGGGGTAATAGATACAGCCTCTTTTAGAAAGGAATTCTTTATATTTTCCATAATTTATTAGGTCCAGAGAAGTTAAGAGGGGGCTGGTGAATTGGAATGATGATTTGGGGTTTTGGATAAAGAAAAGATCTAGGTTCAAAATGCATTCTGGCAGGGCACCTGGGTGGCTCAGTTGTTAGGCGTCTGCCTTCGGCTCACGTCATGGTCCCAGGGTCCTGGGATCGAGCCCCGCATCGGGCTCCCTGCTCAGCAGGAAGCCTGCTTCTCCCTCTCCCACTCCCCCTGCTTGTGTTCTTGCTCTCTCTCTCTCTCTCTGTCAAATAAATAAATAAAATCTTTAAAAAAAATGCTTTCTGGCCAAATTACTTGGACAAGATAATGTCTCTGTCTCATTGGTAAAATATATGTTGCAGGGGAATTATATTTTCCTTATTGGTAAAATTATATGTCTCAGGGGAACTTAACAGATAATTTAAAGTGCCTTTCACAGAATGTCTGGCACATAGTAGGTGCTCAATCACCATTAATTCTTTCAGCTTGTGCCAGAAGTAGCAAAAATCAGGTCACTAGCTCTTACAAGCCATGCTGCTACTAATAAAAGAAATAATATGATTTATTTTTTCACTCCTGTTTGGGGAAAGGCGTGTGCTTCATAAATATGTATTGGAAAGTACTTAGCAAATGAGTAGAAATAATAAAAATATGTCAAAGTAAACAGCTCCTATAAATATGTCACTTGGTAGACAAATTAGTGTTTTATTAACACTAAATACTATTGCTTGCCGAAAAGGATTTTAGATTACTTGCACAATGGGTACATTATTGAGTGCCTCTGCAGAAGGGCACGCTAAAGATTAAAAATAGTGATGGTGATAATGCTAAAGGTGGAGAAAGGAGGAGTGTGGGTAAATGCAGCTCTGAGACCTCCTTGCTTCAGTGATATGTACATTATTTAGCAACATTCCCATGATTTAACTGTAATATGGACCAGAGGACCCAGGGAAAAAAATGACCTCTAGAGGATGTCATGAATCTAAACTCCAGTCATTGGGTCCAACCAGTGGATTGAGAGCACTTCCCTTTGGAACTGAGCACTCAGCTTGTAAACTGAGCTTACAAAAACATCTCTGGTCTCACCCCATCCTTGTTCTGGACCTATTAACTTTCTATACTATAATTAACACAAAGAGGAGAGATCAGGTGGAGAATGCTGCGACTTAATCACAGGTCACAAATCCATTTCAGAAACAAGAGGATGAACAATGTCCTGACATCTCAAGAGGAAAGGAACCAGATGGGGGAAAACAGGAGACAATAAACGCCTTCATGGGGGGAATAAAGCCCTGGAGAGAAGCAGAGAAGACAGAATTCCATCAAGGAAAGTTACCAAAGTAGCTAGGTAGGAAAAAGATGAGGGGCGGGAAGCCTCTAGAAGGCCAATATTTCCATGAGTTACTGGGGGTGGAAAGACCTGGTTTCAAATTTCGGCTTGGCCTTTTTCAAACGGTGTGGCTTTGGGTAAATTACTTAACCTTCAGATCTTCGTTAATAACATGGGAATAATAGTACTCAGTTTGCTGGGTTGTGAAGATTAGAAATACTTGTGGAGTGACAGTCCACATGTATAAATGATAGTGTTTTTACATCATTTTTTCTCATGATAGTCCTTATTTTAAAATATAAATTGCTCAGAACAACTGTGGGAGGTTTCGATAGGAAACTAAAAGCAGAAGAAAATGTGTCATTAGACATGGTCAGAATAATGATTAGAATGTATATTATTTTCATGACTAGGTATTTTCTTCGTCCACACTGGCTAATGATCCCCCATGCAATCCGGTGCTTTACAGTTTACTAAGCACTTCTAAATGCATTAGCTCATTTAATCCTCATGCCACCCTACTTCCTAACAACCATACCAATTGTTTCAGGGATGAGGAAGCTGGAGTTCAGAGGCGTTAAGTACCTGCTAAAAGGTACACAGCTGATGAATGTCCGGGGTGGGCTCCTGAGCACAGTCCTTTTCCTTCAACCAAGGCCTTCTCGGAGCAGTTTCCTCACCCTCCTAAGGTAAAACTAACTAACCTTGGGGGGTTAGACTGGGAAATGCTAGATGAGGGAGGTGCCAGCGACTGAGTGGGAAAAGCATGGGTTTTGATGTCTTACACATCTGGCTTCTAATACCTTCCAGCTACGGGACCTTGAGTAAGCTAGTGAACCCTGATGGGCCTGGGTTCCCTCCATTGTAATCTTGGGAACCCTCACCTGCTTATAGCATTGTTGGGAGGAACAATGAAATATTAAAGTGAGGCAACCCGTAAACTCTTACAACGAAACGAGTTCAGGGATGTTAAGGGACTCGCTCAAGGTCACCAAGCTGGACCACCACCTAGCTGAGCCTCGTACGTGGACTCCAGCTCCTCGTGCAAAGTCCGGTGACCAAGGCAACGAGGGGCAGCAGATGCCCTGACACCAGAGAACCGACTCCTCCGCGGCTGGCTGCGGGGCTCAGGTTCAGGCTCGGCCTGCCCCGCCTCCGGCCGCCTCAGCTCCGCCAGGGGGCGCGCGCGGAGGCCACACTCTAGCCCGCCGCGCGCCTCGCCCCTCTCTATGGTGGCTGGGGCACCGCGGGAGCGGAGGCGCGCTCCCGAGAGGGGCGGGGCCGCGCCGGGGGCGGAGCCGCGCAAGGGGCGGGAGCGGCCGGGCAGTGCGGCTGGCGATGGGTGGGGGGGCCAACTTCCTGGGGCCGCCCGTGAGGATGTCGCGACCGCCCCCCGATGCCCCTCAGCCCCGGAGACGCCGCCGCGGCGGAGCCGGGAGCGCCCTTGCCTGAGGCGCCCGCGGCCCGGATCCGGCCCCTCCCCTCCCAGGTGCGGACCGCCGGGCGGGCGCGGCAGGTGAGGAGGCGGCGGCGGCGCTGGGATACGCGAGGTGCCCGGCCTGGGTGGGGTCCTGGGGGAGGTCGGGGTGGGAGTGCGGCTCGACCTCGGGTTCCGCCGGGCTGTGGTCTGGAGGCGCCTACTCTGTGCGGGGGGCGGCCTGGGACTCTCCCTGCCTCGCTGGAAGTCTCCGCATCCGGGGTAGCTCGCACCTGTCCCATTAAAAGTCCCTTCAAAGAAAGCATTTCACCTGTGCGGGCAGTAACCCGAGACGGGTATCTTCAAATTTCTCCAAAGCCTTACAGACCTGCAGGTTCAGTTGGCTTGTGGGGTAAAGATGCCTCTTTACGGCAGAGGAAACTGAGTCAGGTACGCGGCGGCCTGGTGCCCCCTATAAAGGACCTAGCTTGTCTCTGCTTCCTTGTGGAGGAGCCCTTGAGGCTTCTTGGAAGGAGGGGGCTGGAGTTCCGAGGCTTGGTGGAGAAGTTTGGGAATGTGGGCCCCCCACCCCTCCTACCACTCTTCCCTGTAGGGATTTGCCCTCCGTTTATTTGAGGTGATGTGTGAGGTCGCCAGTGGCCAAGACGGAGAAGGGAAGTGGGGCCCCTCTGCAGCGGGCTGCCCCTGAGACATTTGACCGGGCATAGGGAAGTATATGGCTAGACCAGGGGAGTCAGCATGGCAGACATCTGTCTGCTCAGAGCTTGATTTCGAGCTGGCAGAAGATACCAACAAGAGCATATTTTCTCCTTTTTGTTGGTCTGTATTTGTTCTAGTGGGAGAAAACTGCTTGTGTAATCAAGGAAGATTGTATCAAGCTCCTCCCAGTCTACCTCAGGGAAGAATTATTGTTAGCTTGGAAATAGGGCTTTACCCACACTTTGCACCTTGGCTAAAGGCCACAGTGACCTAATGAATAATCATCCACAGGTGCATGTGGCCTTCTAAGAATGCAGTAAGTTCCTTATTCATCCCTTTTACAGGTGGTTTGGAGGACAGGGAAGACTTCCAGTCACTCCTGTTGCTACAGCTGTCTGGGGAGCCTTGTGATTTTCCCAGTGACAGTTCAAGTTACTGAAATGTGGCCAAAGCTGTCGATTTTTATTGAGCCATTTTTCTAGGAATGGGAGTAGGTAGGGGACACGGTGCTTTGCTGAGTTCTTATACAGAATTCCAGGGTTGGGAGCTGCAGTGTTACTTCCTTTCTGTCAGGGGATTTTAGGTTTGACAACTTCTTTATCCTTTTTTCCTGATTGCATTCTTTCACATTCAAGGACATAAATGATGGCAGTTATTTCTGAAACGTTATGGCATATTTCCTAATAATTCTGGACTTCAATTCATAAACCAGTTTATTTAGAGGTGTCATTTTCTAAGTTTGGAAATTGGGTATAACAATTGCAGATTGATGTGGCAGGGCTATATAATAACTTGATTGTGCTTGAAGAAAATTTCCATGTAATCTAGGACACACACACACACTTAATGTCTATATCTAGTTACAAAGTTAACCCACTTAAAACTTACAAATTGGTCAGGTAGACAGCTGTTATTCTGTTTACATTGGGATCAAAGGCTTTAAATCCTCCAAATTGACTTAATTTAACCAACTCCTAAAATAATATGCACAGAAAAAGAGCTGTTCTCCGATTAGAAATTAATTTGTTTTTAATCTTTCTCATGGCCAGGCTGGTTGACATAACTGCTTAGCACCATCTAATAGGAATGCATCTTTAAGGCCTCTTAAGATAGCAGTGAAAAGCATTTTCTTTTTCTTTTTTTGAAAAAGCATTTTCAATTACCAGCATTTAAAAAGATAAAACAGCAACAATATCAAAAAAAGGCACAATTTCTTCCCTCATTACATGTTCACTGTGATGTTTAATATAGCCACACCCATCTGTAAGAGTACTGTGCCTAGGACTTCCTGGAAACACCTACAGAAACTTAAGGAGTGTTAGGGGGATGATTCCACCTTGATTTTTTATTCTTATAATAGAACCATTAACATTGCTATTGTTTTAAGGGTAGATTAGAGACTTTTATATCAGACTTGTATTGGCCATAGTGTTTATGTTTTGGGATGAAAGTTTTAGCCTCTGCACCTTGGAATCTTATCACCCCTGTAATACAGAACTAAGTCATAACTTAGAGTTTAATGAGAAACATAATTTAAATTGCTATTGGTGAAATCTCAAGGGACTAGCTGCTTCATCGTTATTATTGTTTGGTAATGATTACTGGTTATTATTTTTGTTTGGTTACTGGTTATTGGTAGTGGTTACTTGTGTTTAGGTAAGAAAGATTTTGGCAATTAAAAGGACAATCTTTTTCTATTACCTTTTTTTTGGTCTTTTTTTTTAATTGAAGTATAGTTGACACACAAGGACAATCTTTTTATATATAAACACGTGAACTCCCATTCCTTCAACAGGGAAATGGTTTGGTCATTTTCTTGTATTGTGACTTTATATTATTAACAGAGTTTTAAATAGGACTTTTAATAGGACATGAAAGCCATCCCAGATAGGAAGGAATTAGGGGCCTCAGCTCTCCCAGTTTCCAGGATTTATTGGTTGCCATGGTCAGGACAGTGGTTTTATCTAATCCTATAATGCCATTCTTAGTTTAAACCTATTATCTTCCTTTCTCTTAATTAAGATGGTCATGAAGTTCCTTTGCTTTCTCTTCTGCAGGTTGAGTGTTCCACATTTTTGATGCATTTGGGCCTGTTAACATTCTGAATTGTAGCTAAACAGTTGGTTGAGAGAATCCTACTGCATGATTTTAAACATTTTCCTTTTTCAAAGCAAGGATAAAATCTTATGTTTCCTCTGGGGGAAAAGCAGCTTTTTAAATCTGATAGTAAAACCGAAGCTGGTTTTTCCAGCTTTGTACCAATTCGAAATCTTAACCTTTCTTTTCTGGTTGTGCCAATACAGTGACTGGTGACCAGTAGTGAATGATGCACCAGAGCTGTTGGGAGATCCTGAAGTCTTCCTGAATCAGCAAAAGAAGGTCACATTGTATTCAGTGCAGCTTTTGGCCTTTTTAGAGTGTTTTATTGCAAGGAGTTCCCAAAAGCCAGGCGTTCCTTGAAAGCTGCAGTTTGCAGCTGAGTCACTAAGGGGTTCTTTAAAGTACGGATTTCCCAGCCCCACCTCCTGGAGATTTGATTGAGTAGAAAAGTGATGACCAAGAATTTACATTTTAAAAACCACTCTGGCCTCTATTTCCAAAAAGCTCCCCAAGTGATTCTGATATACAGCCAGGTTTGGGAGCCACTGCTGCATTGCTTTGAAATTCTTAATAAATGGTTGTCCCTTTAAAAGCATCATTATGTTATCCAGGATGTTTGATTTGCTAGAATAGCCCATTTCCTAGTCATGAAAGATAACAAAGAGCTTTTACAACTTTATGTAAATTACTTTACAGAGAGGCCCCCCTCTGCTGTATTATCTATCAGGAGTCACGAGGGAGGGTTGGTGAAAGTAGCTTCCTTTATTTCCTGAGTGGACAAATGAATGGTAATGTGGAAACAACTGGAGGTTGGACTCGGTAGTTGAATCTAGTTATGATCAGTGTTGGGTAGGAGGGGTGCCTGGGAATTCTCCGCGTGTAGGACTTAAAGCCAACTTGCCAGATGTTTCACTTCTTCATAGCTGAAGCGCTTATGGAAACTAATGGAGGCTTAATAGTCGATACAGCTTAGTCACAGGTCCTTTGCTGAGTTCACGGAAGGAAGAAAAAGTGCTGAAAGTACAGAACCATCCGAGTTAAAACAGAATCGGGCACTCGATATGTTAGGGAATTAAACTTGGGAAAAGCCTAACAGTTTAGGAAATCGACAAACCGGTTATTGAATCCTAGCTCTCCCGCCTCTTGGCCATGCTACCTCAGACCCCTTCCTTAATCTCTGTCAGCTTCATTTTCTTCATCCCCAAGATGAAGATCAAACCTGGTGGGATTGTTAGGTGGATTAAAAGAGAGAAAATATATTCTTTGAATGTTCACTTCTCCTACTTTCTGCTAGGATTTTTATTCCGAAGGCTGAAGATGTCTTTCTAAATCTGGCTTTCTCTGTAACTCTTTCCAGGAGTATCTACTCCATCAGCGCCTTCAGAGTCTATCAAAGAGTGAGGACTGAAGTTAGGAACTGGATGATAGGGGATGAGAGAGTCCTAGGACACTCAAAAATGTTTTTAGAATGAGTGGAGAATAGGCATATATCCAGAGTTACTGTCCGCAGGAATGAATTAATAATCTCTGAGTTCAGCCATGTGTATCTATCCATCTGGGTGGTAGCCCGGGCACTTCCATCAGGCCAGGAGGCTGGCCATTAGGGTGGCCCCGTGAAGTAGCAGCTGACATCCATCTCTTTCCTCATCTTCCTTTCTCCCTTTTGGTCTCTTTTGTTTCTCTTTCCCTCTCTCCTCCCTTCCCATCTTTCAAAGGGCCCTTCCTTTCGACTTGCCAGTCATGCCACAATAATCGCAGGCCAGGCCCCTGAAACTCCAGGCTAAAAGAGGTTGCTGGTTGCTAACACCTGTCTCTCAGCTAAATGAATAGGCCCTTTTGTGGGCAGGATGTTTAAAAAGCTGATTAGTACAATGCTGGCTTAAAGGACCTATTAATGATACAGCATATGTAAATCAGAGAGTGATTTAAAGCCATTTTAGAGATTTGTTTCTTATACTGGATATTTTTTATATTGGATTATGATGTTGGTTGAAATTTTATATCTAAACCATGAATTTGTTTATTGCCCAAACAGACTAATTTTTGTCATTTGATTGGGGATCATTTATATTCTAAAGAAGTTCCTATCCTTAAGGGCCTTTGTATTGTTCAGCAAATGTCTAACTAGTGTGTAATACAATTAAAGTTTTGTTCACTGTGCTGCTGACATAATTAGTTTAATTTCTGCTCCTTATATATTTCTCTTGGCAGCTGGGAAATTAAAATACTAGATGTTGCATAAAACTGCTTTTTTGAGGGGGTGATTTTACTGTCGGTTGAATGGACTTAGGCCCCAGGGTACATTTTTTAAGATGTCTTATTCAACTTTCCTGTAATAGTCTTCTTTCTCTCCATAGAATTAATGTATTAAGACACATAATTGGCTATTTAAGCATTCAGAAGAGAGAATGTTTGGCCTTTACCCCGTGATTATATTTTTTTCCCTCCATCTCTTTTGAGGCAATGTGTGTAATTTTTGAAACCCCTAAGTATATTACACTTACATTAGCACGTGACCTTTTGCAAAGACTGGAGAATGGAGTGCTTTTCTCTGATAAGGTGTGTTATATAATTCCCTCCCCAAAGCACTGCCCTGTTCTTTTTAGATCATAGCGTTTTCAGACCTCATGTGAGCGTGGAAAAGCTGTGATGCCTAGCAAATCCTCTTCACAATTTCTCTGTGATACGTTTCACAGAAATGGCTCTAGTCTTCAGGAACAAGAAGTTGCTCTCAAGGAGACTTTACATTTAATTACTCTAATCCGCACTTCATTTCCTACAGGATTCTTGCAGAGATTCTCACTAGGCTGACGATTTCATGGAGTCATGACTTAATGCATGTTTTTATCTCTTGTTAAGGCTTCCAACTTTTTTTTTTTAATGGAAAGTGACCTTGGTCTGGTAATTTCTCCATTGTCCTCGCCTATAAAAAGATAAGCAAAACCGTCTTGCTCCCTCAGCAGCCTTTTTCAGCAGCCACCCCTCGTGCTGCTTTTGAACTTCTAAAAAATTTTGTTGAGCAAGTATTACTTGACTTTTTAAATTAAGCTGGCCCTCTCTGGTGCTGCAGGTCAGGCTTCTATCTCCCAGTTTAACGTGCTCAGGCCTTTTCTGGAATTGCATATCAAGAAAGGATTTCATTGTTTCTGGGTTGTGGAGTGGTCAGGACTCCCTCAGACATCCGTTTGTTTCTACCAGGCCGGTTCTAAAAGTAGGGGAAGCACATCCCCCATTTGAACCACCAGAAGCCAGTCTGATTGCTGAAGACATTTTAACTGCTTTGATCCTCTTTAAAGAAAATGCTGCCTAGTCATCCTGAAATTTACATACAGGAAGGTAGGCCAACTGGAGGCTCTGCTGGCCTCTGAGTGGTTAAGTATAATTGGTTAGTAATCAGCACCATTGTTTATTTGCAACTGCTGGATTATGTTAAAAGACTTGCAAAAAAAAAAAAAAAAAGGCTTTTCTGCTTTTCTTGAGTAAATGTAGTGTCATCCTCTCCCACCACCTCCTCTTCATGTTTCACTCTTCATTTGCTTTAGAAAATCTTTGCAGTCTCAGTCTAGATCACATGCATACAGAGTTATGGCACAGGAATCAATATATTTGATCCTAAAATGCATAGAAAAGTGTGTTGTCCCTCCAGGATTTTCTGTGAATCTTACCTTTTTTTTTTTTTTTTTTAACTTTAATGATGATTAAGACATCTGCTGGAGAAACAACTGGCCCTCATCCTCTTTCTGCTTCCAGCCTTTCTTTCCCTAGGTCTTGAGTCAGTGGGGCCACAATGAATTAATTATACTTCCTCTTGACCATGCTAAATTATTATTTTACATGGTGTGGAAGAAGAGTCACCAGAGCATAAGCCTTTATTCGAAAATGCTGGACAAAAGGAGCATTCTAGTTTGGAGAAAGAGCAGAGTGTTTTCTAGGGCTTGTTTTAGCAGGATTGGGTCAGCTGAAGTTCAGCTGGTTGGAGCAATCTGCAGTCAAGGACGGTTTTAGGAAGGGGGAGGAATTGTTTTTGCAAATGAGCAGCCATTGTTTGGGCATTTTGGATTTTACAGAGGTGCGGAGAGGGAGAGTCAGGGGCTAACATTTTGTACAGTGGGCAGGAGGTGGGGAGGAATAATGCAGGTGCTAGGACTTGCCCAGTCCACAGTGGAAAATTCCTAGTCTTTCAGTTTCTCTCACATCTGTCTACCTTTGTTTCTTCCTTTTGGGCACTACTAGATTCAGGTACCATTCTTGGTCATTTTATTTACTGATGGAAGAGTTTGCTTAGTCATTCCGAGTGAGAGTTGAAGTTTACCTTCCCTAGTGTTTGCTATGGAACAGGTGGGGAGAGGGGTGCCAGAATATTCCCAGAGAGTTGGACAGAGGCCACTCCACCTTGCTTATGACCCTCACCATGTAGTTGGACCCAGCACTCCCCGTGACTCTGAATCATCCACCCCCATGCCTACTGGTCTAGTTCAGGACTGGATTGTTGACACAGTTGCAGACCGGCAGCTTGATGAATAGGGACAGTGAGCCAACTAGTTACTGGGGGACATAAAAATGATAGTAATTCTGCTGCTTCACCTCCAGATGATCTTCATCAGATTCCTAAATTTTATTTATTTAATAAAATTTTTCATACAGCACATGAACATGTCTCTTGTACTACCAAAACTAATACTAAAAAGGAAAATACATTTGCAATTACATCTCAGTTGGTTTTTATTTGAGATGCAGGCTGTCCACACCTGCGCTGTTACTTGTGGAAAAGCTTGCAAACAGCAGCCTGAGATCTTTCTCCAAACATAAAAATAAGCCACTGGTTTTATTTGGAAGGGATTGGTACAGAACTCAAGAGTTCTGAATATCATATCAAGAAAGCAGTTTTTGATGCCATAGAATGTAAATATTTACATGTATTTTAATTTACATGTGGTCTTTTTTTTTTAATATTTTAAAAATATTTTTTAAATATTTTTTTTAACCTCTTTGCCCAACTTGGGGCTCGAACTCACAACCCTGAGATCAGGAGCTGTGCACTCCACTGACTGAGCCAACCAGGTGCCCCCACCAAACATAATTTTTTAAAATGGGGAAAATTTGGGGCACCTGACTGGCTTGATCTCAGGGTGGTGAGTTCAATCTCTATACCTTGGGTATAGAGAATACTAAAAAAAATAAATAGGGGCCATTGGGTCGCTTAGCTGAGCAACCCATTCTTGATTTTGACTCAGGTAATGATCTCAGGGTCATGAGACCCCTGTCAGACTCTGCGCTGAGCAGGGAGTCTGAGATTCTTGCTCTCCTCCTGCCCCTCCCCTTACTGGTGTGCACTCTCTCTAAAATAAATAAACCTTTAAAAATAGGGCGCCTGGGTGGCTCAGTTGGTTAAGCCAACTGCCTTCAGGCTCAGGTCATGATCCTGGGTCCTGGGATCGAGTCCCACATCGGGCTCCCTGCTCAGCGGGAAGTCTGCTTCTCCCTCTGACCCTCTCCCCTCTCATGCTCTCTCTCACTGTCTCTCTCACAGAAATAAATAAAATCGTAAAAAAAAAAAAAAAACCTTAAAATAAACTTAAAAAAATGGGGAAAAGTTGAAATTTGTTGTTACATATCACAAATATTATAAAAGCATATTAAAATATGCTTTCTGTAAGTTTTAATATCCTGATTTAAAAATATTCTTTACCTAAGATAATTTTTTTTATCAGGGATTACACCCAAATTATGACCTTTTTTTATTCCTAAAAACATTGGTAACATCATCTATTGCAGATCTCAAATTTTAGTGTGCACCAGAATCTCCTGAGCACTTGTAAAAAATCCAGTTTCTTGATTCCTAGCCTATACCTACAGAATCAAAGTGTTTGGGACTGAAATTGGGGATTCTGATGGCAACAACCACGATGATAGTGGTGATGATGTTGAGAAACTCAGAAATTCGGGGCTGCCTTTATTTTGCAGAGGAGGGATTTAAGGCACAGAGGAATTTAAGGCACTTTGAACAACATTGTTCTAGGTGGTTCTGAGGACAGTGAGATCATTTTCTTCCTTATGCTACCTGTAAATGAAGCAACCAGCTGAGGACTCCCATTCCTACTTGGGGGAAGAAGTTCCATCGCCTGTTGATTTACTAGATCACAACCACAATTTTTATCCTTGGAGATTAGGTGAGGGATGCTTGCTTACCTTTAATATGCTTAAGAATAAGTCAGTAGAACTTGCATTTGGTGTCTGTATCAGGAGGGATCTTGACCTCTTTTGACTAAATACTAAAAAGGAGTTTTCAACTTCTTGGCCTTTACTCACCATGAATAAAGCTGCTTAAAGGTAGAAGACAAAATTTGGGGGCATACAGTTTTTTTTTTTTGAGGCACTAAAGTTTGTGTTTGCTTTTTAGAAGCCTTTTATAAGTAGTCTAGGAACAAGTATTATTTGTGTTGCTGTAATGTCAAAATGAATGTTGATACAGAGCAGGGGGGAAAATATCTCTGCATGCTTTCTTTGCATCCTGGTTTAATTGCTTAGTTGGATAAAATGTCAAACTTGATAGATTATGGGAGCTGTTATTTTGGTGGTTAAACAAAAATGAAACTGTTGTGGATGTTGGCAAAGAACACTGCTCCCTGTGTCTTGACTTTGCACTGGAGAAAGTTTCAATTGTTTTGAAGCAATACTAGTTAAAAAATGCTGCTTCTGTCGCTCCTAGCACAGCTGTCCAAACTACCAGCTCTACTGGGGCCTTTGGACAAGCATTATTGAACAATTTTGGAAACAATTTATGTTTCTGATCCCAAAATGTCTGTGGTTGTCCCCTGAATAGTTGGGACGCCTAGAAGTGGAGAAAGGTATGGCATCTTGTCTAGATGATTCAAGTCCAAACTTTTTTTAAGTGTCTCTAGAACAATCTCCCATCTTTCTGACTGGGGCGGGGTGGGGGTTGGGGCTGTGAAGAGAATACTGCCTTCCCCCGTCAGTGACCATTCAGGAGGATGGCATGCTCTCGGGCTGTGTGGCAGCCTACAGAGGATTTTGGTTATTATAACCTTGATTAAGAAAGAAGGATAGGGAACATGAGTGAGGGTACAGATGTTTTTGAAAGTCTGTGCCTGCTGTGTGAAGCCTTGAATTTTCACTTTGAACATTTCATTTGGTAAAGGATGTTATAAAACTGTCTTTACAAAACAGCCCCCTTTCCTATTGAAATCATATGTTGCCCACGAGAGAGCTCGGGAAGCATTAGGCATGCTCAGCAGGGTGTATTTTACTCATTCCATTGTGTAAAATGATACATTTTTCTGAATGGGATTGTATGCATTCTTTGGTGGGAGTTAGGAGGCGGCTTACTTTTGTTTAAAAGTAGGAGAGAGCTTTGTGTAAGACTGACATTTCTTTTGCTGGGTGATACTTGTCTTTGTGCCATATTTTACCTGTATAAGAATTACCAACAGTCGTTGTGTACTGGCTGTGTGCAGGGACTTTACTATAGGAACTTATTTCATCCTCCCAACACTTTTATGAGGTGTAGGATCTGTGTTCCACAGATGTGAAAACACTGCACAGAGAAGTTACGTGACAGGCCTAAGGCCACACAGTGAGCCCTTCTGGCTGTAAAGACCAGGCTCTCAATCACCAGGCTATAGTGGCCTCACTCCACTGGCTCACCTATGGTGATTAACTTTTCAGAACAGGTCTTCAGACGTAGGTTCCATTTCATATAGTGGTGGGCTTTGAAATTTTTTATACATGGGCCTCCTTGTGTGGAATGTGATTTAAAAATGATATTAACAATACTTGTTACGTATTCTAGTTTTGGTTCTGTTAGCACTGAAGGATTGCTTTATAGTTTGTTCCTAATTCTAACATTATAATGATATTTGATGTATCAGCCAGTCACCCTTAAAAGCACATTTGGCTAAGCAGCTAGAACCCTGGCTTAGAGGAGAATCTGTTGGTGGCAGTTCATTTTTCAGGGTTTTTTTTCTTGTGGGGGGAGTGTCTTCCTGTTTGTCGTTAGGCCTTCTCAGTAAAGTGCCTTCTACATAAGATGTATAGATGTTCTGGCCTCATGTTGTAAGTGATAGTGGCATAAATGATGACAGACCACTTTCAGGAAGAAGCCCTGACCAGCAGAGAAAGTAAAGCTTTGCTATCCGGGCTTGAGACCTCTGTCTTGCTTCCCCTACTCTGAGGCCCTGTGAGGACTGGCCCGAAGAATCAGAGGAAGCGTCCCTGAAAGTTTTTCTGCTAACCTCTCCCTCGCATTTTGGAGACTGCTCCTGAGACTTTTGTAAGAAAAAGCTTGTGGTCAGAAGCCTGTCAAATGTGAGCTGCCCTGCCTGGTAACCATGTCTTTCACAGTTTCTTTGTCTAATTGTTGCAGTGTTCCGATGCTTTTGATTTCAAACAGGACAGTTCAGCTGAATGCTGAGCTGGAACTACAGCAGGCTTCACTCTGTGCGGGGTTACTTCTGCCTTTTGGCTCATTACTCAAGGCTCAGATGCAAATGCAGGGAGGGATGGGGCCGGGTAATGCCTGAAATGTATGTCAGGTGGTTGGGTGAGCAACTGATCCATGCTTAAAGAGTCTTCCCCCTCACCCCCCAGCATAGTAGGGACTGCAAAATAATAAGAAATGTGCTTTGTTTTTACAAACTTTTCGCCTTTCTGGGTTCCCCATAGTGATTGGACAGTGGAATGAGTAATTGCACTATGAGAGCCACATCATCCCTAATCCTTGGCAACCAGTAATCTCTTCTCTCTCTAATTTTGTCATTTCTGAAGTGTTATGGAAATGGATCATAACAATATGTGACCTTCTGAGATCGGCATTTTTCATTCAGCGTGACGCCCTCCAGCCAAGTTGTGTGTAGCAATAGTCCATTCCTTTTTATTGCTAAGTGGTATTCCTTGGTGTGAATGGGCCGCAGTTTCTTCAGCCATTCACCTGTTGAAGGGCATTTTGGTGGTTTCCAGTTTTTGGCAATATAAATAAAGCCATCGTGAACATTTGCGTACAGGTGTTTTGTGGACACAGGAAATTAAATTTCTCTGGATTAAGTGTCCAAGAATGCAATTCTGAGTTCGATGGTGAGAATCTGTTTAGTTTTTTATTTTTATTATTTTTTTAAAGATTTTATTTATTTATTTGACAGAGGGAGACACAGCGAGAGAGGGAACACAAGCAGGGGGAGTGGGAGAGGGAGAAGCAGGCTTCCCGCTGAGCAGGGAGCCCAATGCGGGGCTTGATCCCAGGACCCTGGGATCATGACCTGAGCCGAAGGCAGACGCTTAACGACTGAGCCACCCAGGCGCCCCTCTGTTTAGTTTTTTAAAGAAACTGCCAAACAGTTTTCCAGAGTGGCTGTACCATCTTAACAGCCCCACCAGCAATGTAGAAGATTCAGTTTCTCCACATCCTTGCCAGCATTCGGAATTGTCACCATTTTTTATTTTAGCTTTTCTACTAGGTAGAAATCTGGTTTGTAAGTTCGTCAGATAACTTGGTAAAACTGACCTGACTGATGAAGAGCATAGATTTTTTTTTTTTTTTAAGATTTTATTTATTTATTCATTAGAGACAGAGAGAGAGAGGCAGAGGGAGAAGCAGGCTCCCAAGGAGCAGGGAGCCCGATGTGGGACTCGATCCCAGGACCCTGAGATCATGACCTGAGCCGAAGGCAGACGCTTAGCCATCTGAGCCACCCAGGCGCCCAAGAGCATAGATTTTTGAGTCGTGTGTTGTTAGCATGCTTCATGGTTCTGCCTCTGTACAGCATTCAGTGGTCTGTTGAGTTGCTCTTTAATCCCCTGGCTGTGGTTTCCTTGAGAGAGGGAAGAGCAACCAAAACTCACTGTGAGGGAAGCAAGAACTGTGAGCATGAGACTGTCTCCCTTTACCCGGTAGTACCTAGCACAGTGCTGCCAGTGAAGGTGAACGAACGGTGCTATCCCCAAATTATGCATTTCTGGTAAATTCTTTAGAAGTGTGCCTCAATGAATATAGCTTTAAATACGCTGAAAATTTGGCTTAGAATGGCCCTACCAGCTTGTTCAAAGTGTTTCATTTTGTCAAGTGATCCTATTTCTGGTAATATTAATTAGCTTATACAGCTCATTTTAAAATACTAAAATAGCACAGAAGTATACATATAAAGCAGAAGGTAAACATCACCTTTACCAGAAGTAACTACTATTAAATGGTTCTAGACTTTTTTTTAAGACTTTGAGAGAGCAAGCTTGTGCACGCACAAGTGGTGGGGGAGGGGCATAGGGAAAGAACCCTCGAGCGGACTCCACGCAGAGCACAGAGCCCAATGCCGAAACCAAGAGTGGGAGGCTTAACCGACTGAGCCACCCAGTGGCCCCAATGGTTCTAGACTTTTAAGCTATATGTTTTGTATCTTTTTTTTTTCACTCTATGTATATATCTCTGTGTGTGTTTCTGTAGTCCCCAACTGCTCTTCTGTTAATGCTTTCTTTGTTTTCAATGGATAATGTATTACGGGCATTTTCCCTGTGATTTTTTTTTTTTTTTTCTTAAGCGCTTCAGCCTGGGACCATGCTGCATTCCTTTCTCTGACCCTTTTTTTGTTTTCTTATAAAAGGGTTGAGGGGCGCCTGGGTGGCTCGGTTGGTTAGGCCTCTGCCTTCGGCTAAGGTCATGGTCCCAGGGTCCTGGAATAGAGCCCCACATAGGGCTCCCTACTCAACGGGGAGCCTGCTTCTCCCTCTCCTGCTCCCCCTGCTTGTACTCGCTCTGTCTCTCTCTCTCTGTCAGATAAATAAATAAAATCTTAAAAAAAAAGGGGGGGGGGTTGAGAGATACCTTTGAAAGACCAAAACAAAATATATTTTATTCCTTGTTACATGGGTTTGGGTTGAAATAAGGTTGTAGCTTTATTTGCAAGGAAATCAGTAAAATTCTGGATGTTAGGATCTGCCTATCTGCTTTATTATAAATAATGCAGGTCTGATTTTATGAACTTTGACGAAAGCAAGAACTGTGAGCACAGTAATCTTTGGAGAATGTACAGTCCTTTGGGTATTAGTCTACTCATCAAGTGCTTAGTCAGATGGAGTGTTTTCTTAAGTGCTACTGAAATGCACAGTTTAGTCTTTATTTTGAAATCTCTCCTGTCTTCTCTGTCTCTTTCATTATTTTGATTACCTTGTTGGGACATTCAAGCTGTGCCGTCTTATCCTTTTATTTCCATAGCCTACATAAGCTAGTTTGAAGATTAACTGTAGGTGAACAGGTAACCTTATCTACTTGGCTAGAAGTCACCCGTCCACATGAAACACATGTCAACAAAGGCCCCCTAGGCTTGGGAACCTGCGAGAAGGTAACTAAATCTTGTGGCATTTTTAATGGAAACCAACGTGAAAAGTTAGTAAGTTTGACTTATTGGAGGCAGGGTGTGACTATAAGAGGTGGCAGGGAGTGGAGAGAAAGAAGAGAGTGTGTGTGGATGTATTTGAGGAGAAGAATCCAGAGGTATACGGTAAAGAAGAATTGTGAATTCAAGAAATTTTTCGAGTTGAATGACAGAATCTTTGTTCTGAGAGGGTGGTTGGTTACTGGGGAATAGGACCTGAGCTTACTAATCACTCCATTATAAAGCTATGGGAGTTGTTTTGGTGATGGGAGTTGGATGACAAGGGCCTTTTCCTGCCCTTCTGTATTAGCAGCTCAGGGGAAAAAATGAAGAAATAGCTTTGTATAGAAAGTTACACTGTCAAACGGTTCCAAGATTTCTGTTGCCAGGTTTCTTTTTCTTTTTTTTAAGATTTTATTTATTTATTTGACAGAAGGAGAGAGCACAAGCAGAGGGTAGTGGCAGAGGGAGAGGGAGAAGCGGGCTCCCCAGTGAGCAGGGCCCTGGGATCATGACCTGAAAGCTGAAGGCAGACGCTTAACCGACTGAGCCATCCAGGTGCCCCTGTTGCCAGGTTTCTAAAGTGAGCTGCCCAGGATGGCAGTTTTGTTGATTCGCTGACTTCCTCCCCCCGCCTCCCATCTTGTTATTAGGGCCTCAGCCTGTGTCCTGTCAGCTTTGGACTCCTCCTTTTCCTGCAGGCTCGCTACTTTTTCAATTCCCTGACATTTAGGGATCTAGTATTTCACTGTGCTTGAGGTAGGCAGTTGCTGTACCCTTGATATTGGATACCTTTCTGAACTATTACACCACAGTGGATAATCAAGTGCCCACAATTACGTTATAGGACAGATTCTGGTAACTGTACCAGCAAGGACAGACTCACTTCGCGTGCCCTCACACAGCTCCGGGGGGTGGGGAGGTTGTGTAGCAAAGTGCTGTGAGGCAGGTTGAGCCTCACGCAGTGCCAGTTCCTACATCTGAACATGAAAGTGGCTCGTTAAAGATTAAAGGGACTGCCTGGTCCTTCTGTCCCCAAGATGGAATGATCCCCGCCGTGGCGACAGAGTTTGTCTCCCAGGAGAGGCCATTTTATACAGGAGGTTTGTGCTTCCAAATGTTACAGTGAGCCTGCGTCGGCTGATGCCGTGGTGATAAGTTGGCATTTGGGTACTCTGAAGACATATGAGCTACATAGCATCCCATGGTTTGAATTTCTGGGCGAAACTGCCTCATCAGGAAGTCAAAAGCCTCTACTTTCAACCCGCGCCTTTGGGGAGGTTTTATCCTTTGTTTTATTTGACTATTCTGTTGAGTCAAGTGAACTTCAATTTTCACGGCCATAAAAATTCCATTAAGCCCCTTGTACTGCATCCCAGGTGTGAAGATGTCTCCGTATAATGACTGTGGGTGACAGCTAAAATCCTTAAGAGTAGTTAGGATAATTGTCTCTGAAGTCTTGAAGAAAATAATGGCTCAATTGACAAAATAAATACAGTTCAATTGTTATGTTCTTGGCAGTTCTGGTGGGTAAGGGGACTAATGTCTAAGACCTACTCAGTGAGACTACTATTCATTTTGGTGGTCTTTGAATTAAAACTTTTCATTCTGTGAACAGTGAGTGCTCAGGGAACATAGCTGTATGACCCATCTCTCAAAATAGCCAAGGCCCACCTGCATCAGAATCACGTGGGAGAGGGAGTTCCTTATTGAAAATTCTGATTTTGGGGCCTCTCCATTTGTGCTAATCCAGAATGTCTGAGGGACTGGGATGGGAAATAACCATTTTTAATAAGCACCCCTGCTGATTGTTAAGTATCCCTAGAGTGGATTCTCGAGTATCCTAAAATTTACTTCATTTCTCATGTTTAATTTCTGTGATTTATTAGATGATAGATGTTTGGTTGATGCTCATTTGTCTTTTTTGAAGAGGAGGTACTCTAGTTTTTTGTTTGTTTTTTTTAAACATTATAAGATCCTAGAACTCCGAAGGTTAGAATTTGGCAATGTCCCTAATTTTCAAGAAGGTGAGACAGCCATCCCACTGGTTCCTGGAAACTTGGATTTATCAGTTCAACCCCTTCTCAATAAGAAAAAGGATATAGACATAAATAGGATTAATTTGTTGAACAGAATAAATGTGCAGTATCATTTAGGATGTTAGGGAGGGGAAAGTAGGTAAAAGGGAGATGTTAAGAGAAAAGGGAGAGAAAGGGAAAAGATTCGTTCATAAAACGGTAAAAAATTTAAAATTAACCCAATTTAAATTACCAAGTGATATTTGAATATGTGTTTCTTGCAAAACCAAAAAAATTCAAACAGGGAAATGATAATCTGCGATGGTTCTCCTCACCTGCTAAATGCTGTTTATTTTAGCAGAATTAGGAAATTCTGATGCTTCTGGCTGCTGTGTTGCTCTTTATATAATTCACATTTACTTCTTGGGCACAGTACTGTCTGAATTTTCTCTTCCTTATTTAAAGTTTACTAATATATAGAACACGCCAGAAGCTTCTAACAATAATGTGTTTTTTCAAAAGAGGTTTCCTATTTGTCCATTTTGTACGTGTCTTGAGGGTTGCTCCATATTAGAATGTTTGTGACTTATCATCAACTACAGAAATATTTCTTAAAGTGTGCTCCATGAGATAATGGTTGCCAACTGCTGTAAAGACGCTTTTATCATTTGAAAAGAACTAATTAACACATACTGTAGGAAAACTTTAAACACAGCCATTTCCTGAAAAAGAAAACACTGAAAGGGAAGAATAAAAGAGGGAACATTTTATAAAACCTTATAAAAGCTCAGTGTGGCTATCCTACTGGAATAGTGTAATTAAGGGGAATTAAGCCAATTGGATAAATAACTTTTTTTTTAAACTAGCCCCTTGAAAAGGAATAGAATTAAGTAGCATAGTTTTTAAACCCAAATTCTGACGGTCGCACATACATTTTTATTAACCTAATAGCATTTATTGAGTGACAAACTGGGTTGGCAGCTACATCTGGAGTTCACGCCACGCGGGACCTACCTTGAAGGATGGACAAGGCTAGGTGTGGTGGCCTTGAATGCCCATGCTGAGGAAGAGCTGATGGCCTTGGGAAGTTTGAGTAGGGAACAGAACGATCTGATACGAACTTTAATGTTTCTTTCTTGTCAAATGAAAAGACAACAATAACAACACAGAAAGCAAGGGCTTAATCTTTTGTTTTCTTTATATAGCACCAAAGCCCATTCTAGCTGGTCAGGGCAAATTCAATAATAATTAATAGCTGTTGATGAGCCAGTCATTCTAGAATTGATTTTTTAATAAGCTGGCCAATAAATGAGAATCGACACGGATTTAGGGATTTTTCTTTTAAAAGCAAGTGTTAATACAGTTTTCACAGACTCCTGGATTCCTTAAGCATCCGGTAGGTGTGATGGTGGATAATGTGGCTTTAGCTGTGTGTGGCAGCTGATTAAAGCCTTCAGTTACTTCTGTGTTAATTAGAGATTCTGCGTTGTCTAAGGAAATAGAGAGGTCAGGGATGGCCTAGTGGGGGAAAAAGAACTGGGAGCCTGGTTAAAGCTGACAAAAATACACTGATGATTTGACCAGCCTAGCGATGACGGGGCAAGTTCCCCATTTCCTCTGACCCAGAGGTTCTAATTTGTAAATGCAAAGTGACTTCTTTAGCAGCCTCTTGGGGGAAATCTTCAGGGCTGTGAACCTGCTACTTTCAGTAATCTTGCTGTCCTGAGCCCGGGCTGTTCTCAAACGAAATTTCAGAAAGTGACCACTGGAGCCTTCCAGGTAAGGGCTCCAGGGGCAGCCAAGCCACCAGCAGGAGGGCAATGAGGGACCTGCCCCCAGTAATCAGCACTGGATTTAAAAAAATCAGTGGGGCGCCTCTTCTTTTCTGAGTTGCAGTTGATTGTGGTTGGCTCCGGCTGTTTGGGAAATAGGAGTTTTGCCTCGCATGAGTCAGCACTGCCCTGGGTAAACTGCCTGCTCTGTTGCAATCTTGCTTACCAAAGATACGTCCCCAGGCGGCACCATTCACTTTGCCTGCAAGCTGCTGCTGTTCGTTCCTGAGATGAGCTCATCTGAAATGGCTCCAAGGACCTCAGTGGTAGGAACTGGAGGAAGCTTGCTCTCTGCTGTGGTCATGTTTTGAAACAGGCAAAATCAGGTAACTCCAGACTGTTTTCTCTGTTTCATTAGCTAAACCGAGCTGCAGGAGGAACTGGGGAAATCCTTTGTCTTCAGAATTGCCTTAGAAATTGGGATATCTTAAAGTCAGTCCCTCAGCCCTTTGGAGGGGTCTTAAGGGGGAAAAGTTTCATTTCATTTGGGATCTGGATGTGGTTTTAGTCCTAAGTAGACCATTTATCATAGAAACCTTAGAGAAGACAAACATGTCAGGTTTACAGCTTTATCCATCTTTTGCTCTTGTATTTTCTGTCCTTTCTGTGTCTTGTGAGAAGTAGTTTAGTCAAATTAAACCATTATTGAAGGACAAGAGAGAAGCAAATGTATTTTATTATCTAATCATTGGGAATATTGAATTGTAGGGAACACTGCCCTACCAGTGAGTTTCCATATTTTTCTCTGAGGGACTATGAAGAACCTCACCTCATCCCTAATTCTGTTCAGACTACTGCTCTATCTCCCTCCTGCTCTTCACTTCCAAACTTTTTACCCCTTAAGCCTCACTGCTAGGCAGTTGCCCCTCTCAAAGTTTGCTTCTGCTCCTTACGGTTTCCCCTCAAATGGCCCAGGTGTTCTTTCACCCCAGGCCCGTACACAAGCCAGCTGTCTCTGCAACACCCTGCCCCAGCTTTACCCAGCCGGTTGGCTTCAGCCCGGAAGTCACTTCTTCCATGAAGTTTCTTCCTATTCACCAAGACTGGATGAGAACTCAGGGGAACACTCTATTTACTCTGATCATAGGGTATGTCGAGAATCAGTGTCTGTTTTGTTAGAATGATATCCATTTACTTGGCACATAGTTGATTCTCAGTAAGGGGAGAGTGAGGAAGAACCTATGCTGTACTTCCTCAACTCTGAGCCTCTTATCAACGCTTTGTTATTTTGGCTTCTGCCCACATTACCTTACTCATGTTTCCTGAAGATCACAAGTAAACTCCAGATTACCAAACTCAATGTTGCGGTTTCAGCCTCCACCTCACTTAATCTCGGCCTGGCATGTGGCACTTTTGGGCCATTCTTCTTTCCCCCAGTGACCCTCTTCATTTGGCTTTGCGGTTACCTTGAATCTTCTGAGTTTAGAGAGTGTCCTTCTATTATTTCTTTGCATTCTCTTTTGGCTATCCCATAAATGTTGAGAGGCTCCAAGACTTCACCTTGAGCATCTTTCCACTCTTCCCCTGCCACCCCCCTTACTCCAGGGATCTCAAATAGGCCCATAAATTCAGCTATCCTCAGTATGTCTAGCAGCCCAACTGTCTCTCCCAGGCTTTAGATCCTTATTTCCAACTTGATAAACTTTGTCCAACTTGACAAACGTACCAGAGTGTTCAAAAGGCATCTTAAATGGCATACGTTATCTCCCCCACCCAGTATCCATTGGCTACTTATATTGCTGTAGGTTTGAACTCTGTTAATTATGTCCACCAGGTCTTCCTCTTCATTCTGTTTATACCTCACGTCACCTAAGTATGCTAAATCCGTGGTTGCTAAGCGCTTTTGATGATATTATTGGAGTACTGTTTGATTGATGTGTGGCTTTTCTTCATTCCCACTGTATTGCCTTAATTTACTAGAGGTCATAAACTAGACATTTTGTTTAACCAGCCCAGTGGCTTCGAATTTTGTGTGTGAATACTTTGAGGCAGGGCCTGCACTCTTCAAAGATTACAGGTAACCATTCTCCAGATGTTAAAGACTAAAGATACCACATTTTATCCACGTTGCCTCCAGGCATTTGAGTTTGTAACTTCTGGTTGAGAGCCTTATCAAATCTTTTTTTTTTTTTTAAGACGTTATTTATTTTTAAGTAATCTCTACCCCCAGTGTGGGGCTTGAACTAATGACCCTGAGAACAAGAGTTGCATGCTGTACTGACTGAGCCAGCCAGGTGCACCTTGCATCAAATCTTGACTCGGCTTTTGCCACTCCACTGTAGGTCTCTCTCTGCTCCTGTCTCCTCCACATTGTTGCCAAAGTTATCTTCCTAAAGGCCCAAATCATTCTCAGGTTTTCAGAGTGCCATTGGCTTCCTGTTTTCTACTTAGCTTGATAGGTAAAGCCCTTCACGATGTGACCCTGTCCTACCTGTTACTCTTACCTGGCTCATCTCCTTCCTTTCCCCAGTCATTTCTCTCCTCTCCATCCTCACTGAACTGCTCCCATTTTCCCAGTCCCTGGCTATAGATGTTGTTCTAGGACTCTGTCTCTTCCTAGTGTCCTCCCTTGCTCTGACTTGCAAAGTACTTATTTGGACTTCCACAGCACTGTCTCTTTCTTCCAGTAGACTGTTCCTTCACTGAACCTGTTCCCTGGCCTAGAGACTGACACCATCAGACAGTGGCTGAAGTGGGTCCCCAGGTTCAAACCATTAGTCCAAACATGTTTATTAGTCTTGGTAGTAGTAGAAAATCCATAAGCTCTCTTGTGAGGTGGCATGTTTTTAGTTCCTGTTTGATGAACTTGAGCCCATGGTGCTATTCCATATATTTCACCTGAAATCATCAGGTAACCATCCAAAGTTAATTTGAAGATTTATTGGGCTTGCTGAAACTTAAACTTAGTTCCACAATATCACCTAACATTTTTATAATACTTTACAAGATTATTTCCCTTGTATCATTTTATGATACCTACAGTACTCTGTGTTGGGTAGGCTTTATTATGCCTATTTTACTGGTGATTATAAAGCTACTTTTGACATTGAAGCGTCCATTCAGGTAAGACTTCAGAGAGACAACATGTTTTTACATTGCATTAAGCACCTGGTTTGTCTCTTTGTAGTTAAATATATCCTATTGGGTTCTACAGAAAAGGTGCCTTTGCTTAATAGGCAAGTGCTAAAGATCTTGCCTTTTATAAGGCCACTTTACCACCAAGGTAGAAGGAGATACCCAGAGCCTGCCTGACCTACAGAAAGGCCTTGACTGTGTTTAGAGACCTTGATTGGAATGAATGGTGTGCCCACTCCAACCTCAAGCTTTTCTGTTGTGCTTCAGATATCTAAAACTTATTAGAAACCTGTTTCAGTAATGGAGTGTCAAACCAGGTTGATGAGTGAAGGGAGTCAGCACAAGATAGAGTAAGCTGAGTGTTCAGAGCCCAAAACATTTCGTAGTGTTTTCGGTAAATGATTACATTCGTAGGGTAATAAACTTTTGTGGAATTGGATCAGGGAAAGATGAACCGTAAGGGCTAGGGAATAGTCTCTGTTAGATACTGACATGTGGCATCAGTTTTGTCGTTCTCCCCCCATCCCTGCTGCCCCAGTACTTGAGAGGATAAAAATAATTAAAAAGTTTAAAAATAAGTCCTATCATTATAAGTTTAAAAAAAAAAGAATGATTTTAGCTTACAGAAGGAAAAGCTAAGGGATGGCTTGATTACCATCTTCAAGTATAAGAATAGTTTTTGCCGGGGGCATTTTGATTAATTGTTCTTCCTGTACTTCAAAGATTTAAGAGGAAATGGGCTTAAATTGAAGGAGGAGTAATTGTAATGAATATGAGGAAGAGTTTCTTGTGATCATCAAAGCTGGGAAACAGTTGAATGATTGCTAAAAGTGAGTTGAGTTTCTGACTGTTTCAGTTATCTACTGCTGTCCAGCAAATCACCCTAAAACTTTCAGTGGCTTCAAATGACAGCCGTTTTTTTTTTTTAAAGATTTTATTTATTTGACAGAGAGACAGCGAGAGAAGGAGCACAAGCAGGGGGAGTGGGGGAGGGGGAAGCAGGCTTCCCGCCCAGCAGGGAGCCCGACATGGGGCTCGATCCCAGGACCCTGGGATCATGACCTGAGCCGAAGGCAGACGCCTAACGACTGAGCCACCCAGGTGCCCCAAATGACAGTCATTTTATGGATCATGGATCATGATTCTGTGAGTTATAATCCAGGGAAGAAGGACCTACCGCTTTACTCCATGTGATTTCATTAGACTAGGGGCTCCAGCATGGCTTCACTCACCATACGTGGGTCTCTGTGCTAGCTGTTGGCTGAGACATCTCGGTTCTCCTCCATGAGGTTTGACTCTGTCTTGGTCTCTCATCATTCATTAATCAATACTGGGCTCCTTTTATATGGTGGTTGGCTTCCAAGGTAACCATAACGAAAGCCACAGGGCCTCCTAAGGCCTAGGCCTGGGAGCCCTACATCATCACTTGCCTCATTCTTTTGGTTAAAGTAAGTCACAAATGTAGCCCATGTCCAAGGGGAGGGGACACAGTCCACTTCTGGAAGGGTAGAGTGTCAACGTTGCACTGCAAAAGGCCATACGGTATGGTTGAGATTATTGTGACCAATTTTGGAAAGAGTTTGTTACACTGACCTTAGGGATTTTTAATGAGAGACTAATTGATGCATGTTTATGGAGTGGATGGTTTAGGCATTTGATTTACAAACTTGCCTGCATATCACAGTCGTCTGGGAGCTTTTTACAAGCATGGATTCCATAGTACCAGACATGTTAATCAGTATCTTCTGGGGGGTGGTGGCACATATGGGACACTCTATGTCCTTTCTCTCAGGTGACAGTAGAATGAGGATGGAGGTTGGGGAAGGGAACAGGACTGAACCTGATAGGTATAATATAGAAGGCAGAATGGTAGGTGCCTTAAGATAGGCCTGCTGATCTCCTCTTGCTTCTGGGACCTGGCAGGTTCTACCCTAGGTTAAGTTCTATCTCCTTCAATAAGCCCATCATTAAAGGAATGTTTTTTGATGCCTCACATTTTTTTCTTCTAGTTTCTAGCACTTTTACCTTCCTAGCATTTTGTAGGTTATAATTTTTATAATTTATAACATTTGTGTGATTATTTGATAGAGAGTAGACAAAAATATGTCTGCTTTGCTTTCCAATATCTAACACAGTACCTGCCTCATAAAAGGCACTCAGTAAGTGTTTGTTGAATGAATAAGTGGTTGATTGAATACATGAATGAGTGAAGTGATTTTGAATTCAGTTTTAAAGGTTGGTTAGAATTGTGGACAGGTGGAGCAAATGAATGGGAAATTCATGGTTCTGAAGTGGAGGTGTGGATCAAACTGCTCGTGTAATTTCGGAAGATGGGAGGAACTGGTTTAGGAAGAGATGAAGGGTTTGGTCTTGATTGTACTTGCTATACTAAATTCAAGGTATGGATACCTATCTAGCAAGCATTTAGAAACAAGGTGCTGAAACTGAAGGGTGAGACTGATTCCGGGTATTTCGATTTGGAGTTCTCTGACTAAAGACTGTGGAATCTGTTCATTCAACAAATACTCACCGAGCTCCCACCGTGTGCCAGACAACTGCGTTATAGGGCAGGTGAGCAGAAGTCTGGCTGATAAGTAAGGAGCCAGCTTGGTGAAAAGAGCTGTGGAGAATGTTCCAGGCAGGAAAGGAACCACAAGTGTGCAGACCTTGGGGGCAATAAGTAGTCTTTTTATTTTTTATTTTTTTTAAAGATTTTATTTATTTATCTGACAGAGAGATAGGGAGAACAGGAACACAAGCAGGGGGACTGGGAGAGGGAGAAGCAGGCTTCCCGTTGAGCAGGGAGCCTGACGTGGGGCTCGATCCCAGGACCCTAGGATGGATCATGACCTGAGCCGAAGTGCTAGAAACTAGAAGAAAAAAATGTGAGGCATCAAAAAACATTCCTTTAATGATGGGCTTATTGAAGGAGATAGAACTTAACCTAGGCAGACTGGAGGGTAGAACCTGCCAGGTCCCAGAAGCAAGAGGAGATCAGCAGGCCTATCTTAAGGCACCTACCATTCTGCCTTATATCAGACGCTTAATGACTGAGCCACCCAGGAGCCCCAGTAGTCTTTTTATTTTTGAGGAACTGAAAGGAGGACCGCCAAGGGATTAGAGTGAGGTGAATGGGGGTGGGGAGCAGCATGAGGTAAAGCAGGAGAGGAAGACAGGGCCCACATCACACGGGGCCTTTGTGGGCTATGTGGGGAGTCTAAGCTTTACCAGAAAAGCATGATGGGAAGCCACTGAAGGTTTTAAAGCAGGAGAGTGACAAGCGGTGGAAGATTATTCTGAGTACTATATGAGAAAGAGTGGCAAAGAGGGGACCAGTCAGGAGGTGTTTGCTCTAGCTCTTGAGAAAGATAATGGCACACAGGGCAGGGTATGGCAATGTATGTGGTGAGAATGGGCTATTTATGGGATAGATTTAATTTAATTTAATTTAATTTTTGAGAGAGAGCATGCACGTGTGCATGAGCGGGGAAGGAGGGTAAAGGGAGAGGGAGAGAGAGAATCCCAAGCAGGCTCCATGTCAGTGTGGAGCCCAATGAGGAGCTTAATCCCACAACTCTGAAATCATGACCTGAGCTGAAATCAAGAGTCAGACACTTAACCGACTGGGCCACCCAGGCACCCCCAGATTTTTAAAAGAGCCAGTAGAATTCATTAGAGAAGGAGAGAGTGGTAAGTACAGCCCTAGGGGATACTCAGGGAGCAAAAAGGAGGAGCCAGGGAAGGACAGGGAGAAAGGTTGGTCTTGGAAGTCAAAGGGGAGTCAGCTACTGCACTTTCAGTGGAAACGGGAGGGGAAGAAGGAGCCTGCAGGAAGAACATGGGTAGGTCACCCATGGCTGGGGCTGTGGGGAGGTCAGAAAGGTGGAGGACTTAGGAAAAAGCCATGCATTCAGCTGTCAGAAGATCTCTGGTGATGTTGGAGAGAGGGCTTTCGGTGACGCGGAGTGGAGTGAGCAAACACGTGTGTGACCTGCGGGTGAAACAGGGCACCATTGCTTTGTGGGGGGAAGTAGGGAGCTGAAGAGAAGGGAAGATGAGGCTGAGAGCTCGCTTGCGCAGACCTGCACAGAGAAGCAGGTGTGCGGAGGCCGATGTCTGCTGAGCACTGACCCCATGAGTGTCCCCGGGCTAGGAACCGCCCCAAGTTTGTTCTCTGTATCTTTGTTTCTGAAAAGGGTGCCTAGTAGTGTAGTGACTCCCAGAATGAATTTCCAGAGTCAAAGAGTATGGAAGACCTTATTTTGGGGTATGGGAAGGAAATACCAGAACTAAGTTTTTCTATATTTTCATCTTACTCTCTGAAATTTCTTTTTAGTGTTAGGTTTTAGATAGAACGCAGCACATTTTTACAGTAGCCCTTGCTTAATTTGCTGTTACATGTAGAGATATTGGAGATGCGCTAATTTTTTTTTTTTTTAACTGATGGTCAGAAATGGTGCTGTTCTGGTCTAAGTGAATAAAGGGGAGTGTTTGAGATGGAAAGGAAAGAAGAGGCAGAAAGGAGGAGGGAAAACCAACCATGCCAAGTCGTCTGTACGTTGTTTTAAACCTGTTCAAAACCCTTTGGTGCTGTTTCCCCCATTTTACACACAAGAAACTTGCTGAGGTCACACAGCTAGTTAAGTGGTGGAACTGGAATTTGAGGCCAGGTTTGTTTTACTTGAAAGCCTTATTACCTTACTTTACTTCCCCTCTCCCCTCATCTCCTTGATGCTCTTTCATATTTTCCCATTTCATTCTCACATATTAAAATACTCATTTTGCAGTCGAGGAATTGGAGGCAAAGGTGAAACGGGTCGTGGTCCCATATCTCATGTAGGGCACCAGCTGGACTCCTGATCTCTGTGTTCTTCCCATGGTATCACCACTGCCTCAAAATAAATAGTCAGAACCCAACTGAACTGCTTTGATAAAGTAGATGAGGAGGTTTCTAGTTACTCAAAGGAGTGGAGGAGGAGAGGGGCTGAGCTTAGACAAAGTAGAAAACAGTCATGACTTAGATCCCACTTTTTGAGCACTTAGTGTTGTTAAGGGCTTGCATTAATTACCTCATTTAGGTTCTCCATTTTACAGAAACAGAAGTGAAGATCAGGGAAATTAAGCACCTTGACTGAGGTCACAGAGGAAGACTGAATTCTGTCTAACTCCAGGCCCCATGTCCTCAACCCTGCACAACGCTGCTCTTTGGAAAGTTGCTGTGGAGACATCAACTAGAGATGAACAAAAGACTTCTGAGCCCAGTGGTGGCTTGGTCCCAGTTGTATGAATTTGTTGGGCACCCAGTAAATAAAGTCTTCTGACGTTTCTGTAATACTTGGTAGCTCAGGTGTGGAAAGGCTGGGGAGTTAGAGGGGAAGAAGGACATAGAATCAGAGTTCAGTAAATCAAAAGAGTTCAATAAATCCTGCCTCGGGGTGTAGGACTGGTGGATTGCAATGGATTGTGTTGTTAAAGAAAGTTGTGTTTGAAATTAATTTTTATAATAAATGTAGTTCGTTTGATGCAAGGTACATTGGGATATGGAGGAAAGAATGCCAAGATGATAAGATGGGATCCTTGACCTCCAGAAGGTCAGAGAGGCAGGTAAAGTGCTTCGCCGTAGTGCATGATTGAAGGGTATGGAGAGGTGAAAAGTGGAGAAGTATAGGGAAGTTATGTTATACAAACTGGCTTGTTGCAGATTGAGGGTGGCAGTAGGTAGGGCTAGCCTGGTGGGTGCCATCTATTTTCTCAGGAAGACCCCTCAGGGTTTTGGTCACTGTGTTTTAGGTCTGGTTCTCAGGTCACAAAATTTGTTTTGCTTTGTATCTGGAAATGATCAGTCAGTCTTTGGGAACAGACTTGAGTGACTATGCTCAGAACAGAATGACAATTTCTTACTCCAGAGTGAAGGAGGCCTTCCCTATTGACAGGATTCTGGGTTTTGCTAGGGTATTGCTTTTCTGTTATCAAGAGATCTGAGAAATGAAATTTAATAATACTGGGCTTGCTTGGTGAGCATGGAATAATATGATAGAATACTTTGTGAGGGAAGTTAGAAAAAAGCTAAGGTTATTGATTGCCTACTATATGCTCGGTATTGTACTAAGTGCTTTTGCATACAGTAGGACATTTAATTCTCCCAGTGGGCCCATTATCCTCAATTTACAAATGAAGAAACCAAGGCTCTGTCCAAGCTGGTAAGAGGATGAACTTAGATTGGAACCAAATTCCTCAGATTCTAAGAGCCCATACCCCTAACTGCTTCTATGTGCAGTTCCCATTTAAGCTTCATGAAAGAACCTTGTCCCACAGCAGAGAAGATGGTGTGTCACCTTGTTGCAGTATTTGTCTGCCTTGGGTGATTCTGGAGTCAAAATGACCCCCTCTATTTTTTCTAGATGTTTCCAAGTTTGTAGATCACACTTTGATGTGGTCACTTTTTTTTTTTTTTTAAGATTTTATTTTTAAACAATCTTTTACCCCCAACGTGGGGCTCCAACTCACAACCTTCAGATCAAGAGCCACATGTTCTACCGACTGAGCCAGCCAGGAGCCCATATGTGGTCATGTTCTTCGTTTAAATATGTTAATGCCATTACCCAAGCCCTTTTGTCCTCCTGTCTTCTTGCTTTTAGTTTGGAAGACATTGCATCTCTTTGGAGGGACTTTAAGTATATCTGTACACATTGATTTTGTGTTAATTTTATTATTTATCTTAATTTTATGGGTTCTGAGATTCCTCCAAGCTCCTAACTTGTCACCCTCTTTCCTTCCTTCTCCACTGGATTTAAACTCAAATTCTGAGTCTGACTTTGGAATACTTGTCTGACTCCAATCCAGTTACCAATTTAGCAGTGGCTCTGTGGATTGCTAGCTGTTGTTATTAACGTCCCTCCCTTCAGGCCCACTTCTATCTCAGATCAAATCCAGTTACTCACTGTACCTATATGTCCTTGATTTCCTACTTGGGTGTCCTTGTTTCTGTTGTGTTTTTGGCTTGGAATGTCATTCTTCCTATGAAGCCTCCTTGTCTGATCCCTCACTGGGAGTAATCACTTCTTCCTCTGGGTCTCATAGTAGAGAATTCTCTTTTATGTCTTCTTTATGGCACAGTATATTTTCTGCATATATTTCTTTCTTTCTTTTTTTTTTAAAGATTTTATTTATTTATTCATGAGAGAGAGAGAGAGGCAGAGGGAGAAGCAGGCTCCCAAGGAGCAGGGAGCCCGATGCGGGACTCGATCCCAGGACCCTGAGATCATGACCTGAGCCGAAGGCAGACGCTTAACCATCTGAGCCACCCAGGCGCCCTCTGCATATATTTCAATAGTTTGTATACATGTCTTTATCTCTCCTACTAGACCATAACCTCATTGAGCAGATTTATCTGGTTGACCTTTTATCTCCTCTAGTGTCTAGTTCAGTTCCCTGCAGGTAACATAGTAGGTATTCGGTGTCTGTTGGATGAATAGATGAATGGATAAGCAGAATTTAAGTTTCTGCTCATTAGTTTGGATTTCCCCCCTCCCCCCTTTGCTCTTCTTTTTTTCTCATTTCTTTTTCTTTTCTGTTAAACTTGCTGGGCTTTCCCTTTCACTGACTCACCCAGCTTGTCTTCACCACTCCCTTTTCTTACCCAGATTTTGCCTCATTCTTTTGCTATTAGCAGTCACTGTGTGGGAGGGCCACAAGCTGCTGGTCAGATTTTCTTCATCCTTTTGTGGCTTTATTCTGTCCAGGAATCATATGACCAGCATGGGCCGAGTGGTGATTACATTAAGATCTTAATATAAAAACCATGTGTAAAGAGAATAGTCCTTAAGGTTTGTTATTTTGCCTTCAGGGGGAAACTTTCTGATCCACATTTCAAGGGAGAGGGAAAAGAATCCTTAAGTACTGAGAGGTATAGATCAAGGCATATATTCACATTGAATTGTGGGGGTGTTAGAGGTGTCTTATTTGACCAAAGAAATAACGCTGGGAGCCACAGAAGCTTCCTTTAACTCTTAGTGTTGAATCCTGGAACTTTTTCGATAGCTGGAAGAAACATTAGAGATTTGTGTCATCTTACCCTTCCTATTTTTCAGATAAGAAAACAGACCCAAGGAGGCTGACAGGTCCATAAAAACTGGGATATTCATTGTCCAGCATTTACTCCCAACACTGAATATAGCTTGTGGGGAGAACTATTAGCTCTTTGAAAGTGGTGGAAATTTCACTTCAAGTGGGGGCTTCAGGTCTCTAAAACTGGAAAACTTTTGCTGACATGTGGACTCCGGTTGGTAGCTGGTTGGATTGGGGGCGCAGTGTTCACCAGAAGGGCCCTTTATTAACTGTTGTAATCACTCCCGGTGGTTCCCTTCCGGGGATCTGCTCAGTGGGGATTCTGGCTGATAGGAATCTGTTCCTTCTACTTTTGAAAAGGGGCCACGTTTTTTGTTTTTTGTTTTTTAAAGATTTTGTTTATTTATTTGAGAGAGAGAATGGAAGAGAGAGCACGAGAGGGGGGAGGTCAGAGGGAGAAGCAGACTCCCCGCTGAGCAGGGAGCCCGATGCGGGACTCGATCCCGGGACTCCAGGATCATGACCTGAGCCGAAGGCAGTCGCTTAACCAACTGAGCCACCCAGGCGCCCAAGGGGCCCACGTTTAATAATAAAAACATTTCCAATCTTCCTTGCTTTTCCCAGCCCCCATATTCCACGTTCTGTTTCAGGCTTAATTTTCTTATCTCAGCGCATATTTGTGTTAAGTTTTTATTATGTAGGTCAGATGTCATTAGGAAGCATAGGAGAGACAAAGTGGCTTAGAGGCTCATGATGGGTTTTGGTGCTCTTTAGGTGAATCTTTTCTACCTGACGGGTAGAATAATGTATTTTATTGTCTGTGAAATAGTGCTCAGTGAACCGGTTGTTGGCAGATATGAAAGGTTACCTGTTTTGTGGCTAGGCAGCGGCAGTGTAAATAGATCAGCCGGCCCAGAACAGGAAGTCAAGTGCAAACAGGATGTGCTTGTCTTTACTGTAACTTTGTGTGTCTGTGTTTTGAAACTTGGTGTAGTTAAAAGGTCAAGACTTCTAGTATTTGAGCTTGACTGAAGATGTCTCTGTTTCTGGCTTGAAAAGGAGCTAAGGCAACTAGTCCTTCACTGCCCTCACCTTTATACAGGTGCACTCTTTCTTCCAGGGATCAGGCCATTCTTCCTGGTGCATGATGGTTTTTCCTCACTTACACCATATTGCATCCATATACTTTATAAAGCGAACCCCCTGAATGCCTGCTGGTCTGTTACTTTTGGTAGATGAGGGATCCAAGCTGTGCTTGGCTATTTATTTCTTAATAACAATAGGAAATCTTAGCCTGTAATTCACCAGTCTTTTAAATTACAGATTCTGGGGCGCCTGGGTGGCTCAGTTGGTTGGGTGACTGCCTTTGGCTCAGGTATGATCCCAGGGTCCTGGGATCGAGCCCCGCATTGGGCTCCCTGCTCAGCTGGAAGCCTGCTTCTCCCTCACCCACTCCCCCTACTTGTGTTCCCCCTCATGCTGTCTCTCTCTCTCTCTGTCAATTAAATAAATAAATAAAATCTTAAAAAAATAATAATAAATTACAGATTCCTTTTGTTGGATTCCAGGATTTCTAGCACACCTTTTGAGTGTTTCCTGAGTGTGGTAGTTTACAAATTATCCTGGGGCTGTTGTAGTCTTTGAATTGAAAATTTCCTTGAGTGTTGAAGGCTGGATCTAATGCTAACTGTTGAACTGTTTTACCCCTATAGGCAAATTTCTGGAGAAGAGATTAAATAAGCAGTCTGCTTGGGGGGGGGGGTAGATGTCACTCAGCTGGTAAACAGTCTTAGGAACCCCTCTTTTCTGAATCCCCTTCTCATTCCTCATTGCTTCCCACTGCTGAAATTTGCTTTATTATGTTCATCAGCAGGCTGGATTTGCATAATCCTGTGAGGAATAATCTTGAGATCTGTGGATTACCATAACCACTTGAGCTATTCCAGAGCAGGTCTATTCTTTTTTTTTTTTTTTTTTTTATGTTTATTCATGAGAATCAGAGAGAGAGAAAGAGAGAGAGGCAGAGGGAGAAGCAGGCTCCCCACTGAGAGGGAGCCTGATGCGGGGCTCGATCCCAGGACCCTGGGATCCTGACCTGAGCTGAAGGCAGACGCTTAACCATCTGAGCCACTTAGGCGCCCCCAGAGCAGGTCTATTCTGATGGTCTCCAACCATAGACGAATGAATATGGGACAGGTGAAAGTCTGGGTAATGTTTTTTGTGCCATCCGCATCCTTGCCACATTGCAGACTATGCTTCCACTTTGTAATTCCAGGAGCAAATAGGTAAAGTGGCACATCTTAGTAGCATCGATGAGAATAGCACTATGACATCTTGATATCAGCACACGTGTTTCTTCTCTTGAATCTGTCAAGGAGCAGTGAATATGAGCCAGTCTGTGCTCTATTGTGGGATATACCGGCAAAGAATAAAACCTGAAGACCAGGTTAAACACAGGCGTTCTTCCCAAGGAGAGATTATGATGAGGATACGAAGGTTTTCTTTGCGGCATGAGGCGAACTGGAAATCTCCATTTCTGCTTCTTGGGATAGATAGTGGGCATATCACATCCTCGCAGGAGCAGAAAACATTTCAGCAAAGTCAGCATTATTTTCAGATTGAGATCAGACATCAAACCAAGCCAAAGGTCTCTGAGAGGAAGGGAGTGGTTGGTCTGGATTCACTGGATTCATCGCAAACTCCCATTTGACTTCAGTGCAGCAGGGCAGTTACGGAACACGGTGGGGTGGTGTTCGCTTCTCTGAATCCGGAGGCCAAGAGGGTTGAGGAGCTAAGGGAGAAAGTCTAAACTGGCCGCGCTGTGGGAAAAGTGACAGACTTATTGGCAGTGTGGTAGAATTAGGAAGAAATCCAGCAGGCTGGGCTGCGCAGAGGCTAAACCACCTCTGAGAGAAGGTCTCCCAGGCTTATAAAGTTAAGAGCTGGTGGGAGGGGCCTAGAGTGCTTTAGTTCTGGGAGGATCATTAGAGAACAACATTGAGGGGCGCCTGGGTGGCTTAGGTCATGATCCCGGGGTCCTGGGATCGAGCCCCGCATCGGGCTCCCTGCTCCGCAGGGAGTCTCCTCCTTTTCCCACTCCCCCTGCTTGTGTTCCCTCTGTCGCTGTGTCTCTCTGTCAAATAAATAAATAAAATCTTAAAAAAAAAAAGAAAATACATTGAGCCTGACGTAAAGGTATCAGCAGGTCTTAAAAAGTAGATAGGGGATAGAGCAGATAAACTCTGCCACTTTAGAGAACCTTGAAAAAGATTTTCTTTATTTGTAGCCAGCTTTTTTTGAGCACCTTTTAGGTGCTAAGCTCTGGAGTAAATGCTTGACATGCATTATTTTAATTCTTTCTATTACCCTTTAAATGTAATAATATTTAATAAATAAGGTTTAAAGGGATTAAATAACACCAGGGTTTAGAGTCCTCGTTGAGTCCACACCACACTGGACATTTGGCTGCAGTAACTTGTGTGCAGTCCACTTTGGAAAGGCAAACTGCATGATTTTGGCCCTAGACAGAACTCATGTCCCCAAGCGCTGCCTTTCCCCAGGGCATTGGTTGTGCCAGAGACCCACTCACCATACGAATCCCTGGCCTCATTAATGTTTGTTTGTTTTTCAAAGATTTTATTTTTAAGTAATCTCCACACCCAGTGTGGGGCTCTAACTCACAACCCCGAGATTAAGAGTCACACAGTCCACCGACTGAGCCTGCCAGGTGCCCCTTCCTTAACGTTTCCATCCTGGTTACCCGGTAGTCAGTCAGTGGGATAGTAGCTCGTGAAAGCAGCTTCTTCGGTCTAGAAAAAGCCTGTCTGGTAAATCCTGTTTCCTGCATAAGAGTACAGGGGGATCAGGCTCTTAATTCTTGAGGAGCTTTGTCATCAGTTTTGATGGAAGAAGGATCCTGTGGTAATTAAACTGCAGGTCCGTTTATTCTGTTTTCAGCTTGTTTGAAGACTGTACTCTGAACTGCTTTCTTTCCTGATTGACTCACCCTTTGGGGCAAAATGCCTGGGCTGAAATTAAATGTGTAGCCTTCTCCGCTGCAGTGTTCAGTCTGTCATCTCTCCTGAAGGCCACAGTAAGAAGCAGCCATTTAATTGGTCAGACCCCGAGGGTGAGATTTTGGCACAAGTCCGTTGGTTAGAATTACTTTTCCCTGAACTGCATAGCAGATGCCGAGGTCCCTCTGCAGATATTTGTCAGACTAGTTGAAACCAGGGAGTTTTCAAGAACATTTATAACTTGTGATTATTGTGTATGTTTTTCACTTGTTTACAACAGTTATCACTTCAGGAAAAGAGCTCATTTATTACTAGCAGAAAGTGAAACCTCTCTCCTTTCCCTTCTTCAAATTGTCATTTTAACACTTTTTGCTCCAAGACCCTAGGCTGTGGTTTCTTGTCTCGTCTTGCTTGGGCTGTGCCTTTCGGTAGCCACCAGCAAAGCTCTGCCCAGACCTGGGTGTATCTGGTAGAGCCTCTTCGATTTCTGGCATTTCTTGTCTCTGTTATTTTACTTCTTCATGTGTTGTTTTCACAGTCATTTGTATTCTTTGCAGTTCTTATCACAGTGCTGTGTATTCTGAACCAAAGCCGCTGGGAGGCCACTGAAGCCTTCTGTGCCTTCTCACGCAGGGAGGGGATGGACATGCCTGTTCTTGTTCATCCTCGAGGCTGTCCCTTTTCTGACTTTCTAATGCTGTCATAACTGATAATTTTAACATTTTTCTGCTACTTCTAGAAACTCATCTGTTACTGTTCCTATTTTTCAAGTCGTCTTAGCAGACACTAAAAACTTATCTTCAGCAAGTGTGAGGTAGGCGTGTTCCTATTAGGCCTTTCCCTCAAGGGACTGCCATGGTTATTTGGGTTTAAAACCCTTAATTTGCCCATTACCCTGGAATCATGACTGTGGCTTTTTCAAGCATGAATTTGTGTCCTTTTTTTTTTTTTTTTAAAGCTTTATTGCTGTTATTATTAGTAAGACTTCAAATACCTGGTGATCACACTTACCTGGCACCAAGGCTCAAAATTAAGCTGTAGACTCCTGTTTCCCTTACCGTGGGAGAATACTTGAATTTATACAAATTGTTAGTCCATTGATTAAATGCAGTGCTGTGAGCGTGCTCACCCCCTCAGCAAGTAATCCTGTGGGGCGGGGACCTTGCCTGGTTTTGTTCCTCTCGGAGTCGCTGGGCTTGGAAGGGGGCTTGTCTGAAAGTAGTGCTAACCAGATAGTCATATGAATGAATTCAACTTACCAGGAGGTGTCCGAGATGCTGGGAGAGCACAGACAGGGTCAGAAGAGGTTTTCCTGAGGAAATAAGTGCTGCATGAGGAGGGCTTGCGGGAGGTTCCTGAAAATCAGAATAAGCTTGGCATTTGAGGGGCTGGGAGGACGGCAGCGGAGCTGGGGCTAATAGCTAGGAGGGTGAGGCCCTGAGCGCTAAGGATTTGCTTTCATCATTATTTCATGGGCACCAGTGAAAACACGTGTTCAAAGTAATAGAGCGTTAGGTAGTTGAGACAATTAAGTCAAAAGCCTTTCCTCCAGCTGGAACAGAGGTGGGCATGAATAGAAACTGAAACCTCTTAAATATGGATTAATATTTCTCTTTAGAAAGTTGGGGGTCTATTCGTAGCATCAGTACCCTGTAAGTTTTAGTAGATCGGAAATGCAGATGACTTACTGGATGTATAAATTAAAATTGTGGATTCTCAGGGATGGCTTTTTGTCTGCCGCACCTCTTACGAGGTCCTCAAGTGTTGAAGGGGTGGCTTGGTGCGTCGGTGATGTCCATGGTCTCTCCCGCAAGCAGCTCATTTACCTGCTCTCCAAGCATACAGGCTCTGAGTTACTGGTGCTAATGGGGAGGGAGTTGTGGGTGGTGAAAGCATCCCCCTCTTTCCATAGGACCACCAGTTAATCACCCTCTAGCGTTGTGACCCCGGTCCAGTTAGCCAACTCTTAGGGCCCAGCCTCTGGGTTTACAGAAGGAACAATTTAGTTTGGATGTTTGCAGGATTATTGTATTAAAATACACAACAGATGCAGACAAAACCACTCACTTGGCACATGTTCGGTGTTTTGTAGTGTTTTTACTTTTACTTAAAAAATGATGTTTTCTAGGATCATCTGAGAAGGGACTTCTGAACCCCTGAGTCTGAATACATTCTATTTCTCCCTTGTCTACCCCTAAAATAACATGACAGGAAATTCTTTCATCTAAAGCTTTGATCCTTTATATTAAAGTCCACCTTGAGAACTGAAGGGCACAGGAGTCCTAGTATCTTTGAAGTCTGACATCTTAGTGTGAATGGAGGCTCTGGGAGCTAGTTTGGAGAGAGGCAAACATTTAATCAGTAGCCCCATGCCTATTATTATAATGCCTGCCATTTGCTGAAGTCTAGTACCATCTTCTGCTCTTTATGTAATGTTCGAAAGCTTGTAAAGGTATGCTCCCTCTTTCTACTGAGCACCTACTCTGTGTCCAGCCTGTGAGATGTAGGTTAAGTTTATGTTCCGCTGAAGCTCAGGAGGCTACTTTCTCAAGCTCATTCGGTTACTCCGTATTAGAGCCAGGATTTAAGGTCATGTCTGACTGAGTCTAAAACCAAAGTAAAACATGGTTGGGAATTTTTATTTTAACTCGTCTGTTTTCTAAAAATTGAGCCCCAAAATGAAATTCCTATCTAGGAAATGCACATTATCCACTACCCACATCCTAGGGACTGCTATGGAGGATTAGGATTTCAAGCCTTTGGAAATGTTTTCCTCTTCTGTGTTCCAGCCTGGTGAACGATCCCTTATGTCCAGCCCAGACACCACTTCAGCAGGGCTGCCGATCTGATTCAGGCCTGGGGTTCTAGAGTTCTACAATATATCTGTCTTCTCTGTGACTTAGGTGTTTGGAATTCTTTATTCTAAAACAAATGTCTGGGAAATGATCTCAGTATCACAGAGAACACACTTCACTGTCGCAGGCCCAGCAAGTACTGTTGTGTACTCTGCGACTCGCTTCCTCGCAGATGCGACAGTTGCCCTATTTCATGCTCATTGTGTTGTCACCAGCGGTTTAACTCTTCCCTGGTCAGGGTGGGCACCATAATAGGCAGGTTTACTGGACAATACCAGTTGTGACTCGGAGATTCTGTTTTAAATTTAAACAGTTGTGAGGGATTTCAAATTTCCTTTCAAACTTATTTTTAAAAGTAAGCAGCCTTCCAAGTTGAGAGATGATTTTAAATTTCAGGTGAGTTCTTAAGATAAGGACTGATTCTTTATTATGTGGGTGATGTGATCAGCTGTGCCAGAGCCCCACCCAACCTCATCCCTTAGCTGGTGGGAAACTCAAGCTTGGTGTGACCAGAGAGAGAAAGAGCAAGAGACATGTTGGGCTTTCCAGCCAGTAGTCACTACTGAACATCTAGGCTGTGGCCATTTTATAGTTTTAACATGTTATTTATCGATCACTTACTATAGGTTAGGTACTTTATTATTTATTTATTTATTCTTTAAGATTTATTTATTTGACAGAGAGAGATAGCGAGAGCAGGAACACAAGCAGGGGGAGTGGGAGAGGGAGAAGCAGGCTTCCCGCCGAGCAGGGAGCCTGATGCAGGGTTCGATCCCAGGACGCTGGGATCATGACCTGAGCCGAAGGCAGATGCTTAACGACTGAGCCACCCAGGTGTCCCTAGGTTAGGCACTTTATGAATATTATTTTTCACCCCTACACTTGCCTTTCAACAGAGAGGGATTATTCTTTTATACAGGTGAGGAAACAGGCTCAAAAACCTTAAGTAACCCATCCAAGGTTAGCTCCCCTTTGTTTTTGATAAAGGACTTTTTTCATAGTCCCTTTATGTCACTGTAAATGTTGACAAAATGCTCTGGCCCTAAGGAGAGATAACTAGTACTTGCCTCATTGTATTGTATTGATAAAATACTTGAAGGTTCCTCTGACCTCCATTTGTTCATTGCAATTTGGGTGCCTGCTGCAAAGTGGCACTTGCTAGATGCGGATAAAAAAGTGAAGACAGATGGGTTCCCTGCCCTTGGAGGTTCCAGTCTGCAGGTAGACAGGCTGTAAGCAAACATTTGTAATGACAGATTATGGCAGTGCCCAGGAGGGCAGCAGAAAGGGCAAGGAGAGAGCGTGTGACTGAGGGGGGCTCCTCTACGTGGGTGGTGTGGGTTGCGACCTGAATGATGAGGAGGAGCGATCCAGGTGGGAAGGAGCTCGGAGTGCGAGACTGGCGAGAGGCCATCAGGGCTTGGAGCTTAGTGAGCCGGGAGAGAGCCGCACGGCACGAATGGGGAAGCCGACAGGGACTAGTGGCATAGGCAGGGTCTTTTAACCATGCCAGGAGTTGAGTTTTCCTTCTAAAATGCAGTGGGTGGGGGGGAGGCGCCTGCGTGGCTCAGTAGATTAAGCATTCGACTCTTGGTTTCTGCTCAGGTCATGATCTCAGGATCGTGAGATTGAGCCCGGCTTCAGGCTCCACGCTCAGCGGGGAGTCTACTTGAGATTCTCTTCCCCTCTCTCTAAAATAAATAGATCTTAAAAAACATAAAATAAAATGCAGTGGGATTCCATTAAAGAGCTTTAAGTGTCTGTGTGTGTTGGAGAGAAAGAATTGGAGAGAGGCAAGAGCGGAAGCTGGGAAACTAGTTAGGAGCAGTTCTTTCCTCCAAGATGCCATTTTAGACTCTGGAATTACAATAGAGCACAAAATCCCTGTCTCATGTGTTTTGTTAATTCTAGTTGGGGAAAAGCAGTTCACAAGTAAGCCAGTCGTATCAGTTAGTGCTCTTATGCATGAGATTAGAAAATGACATTTAAACTGAGGGGTGAATGGCAAGAGGGAGCCAACTATGTGGTATCCTGGCAAGAAGAGTCCAGGTGGGACTCTTCCAGGAGCAAATAGCAAATTCAAAGGGTCTAGGGAGGGAAATGGGCGTAATAGAGATGGTGATTGAGATCACTGCGGGGGGACAGGTAGGATAGGGAGAGGAATTTATGAAATCATCGAGCTTAAAAATAGTAACCATAGCCACCTGACAGGGCTGTCCTTGGGAGACAGAGTGTGGACAGAGAGGGTGCCAAAGACAGCCTGGGAGCTCCCTACCTCACTGAAGAACAGAGGGAGGGGGGAGAACCAACAAGGAGGCTTTTGAGATAGGAGGCAAACCAACGGTGCAGAGCTGTGGAGAGTGTTTCAAGGAGGAGGGAAGGGTTGCTCGTGTCTGGCACTGCTGGGAGGTTGAATAAGAGAGAGGTAGAGAAGTGTTACTTGGATCTGGCCACTTGGGATTCCATGGTGACCTTGTGAAGAAGAAATTAGGTAGAATGGTTTAGGCGAGACTGGAGAGGGTTAAAGAGTGAATTTGAGATTAAGGAAGTGGAGTCAAGTATTTGAAAAAATTCCGATGTAGAAGAGAGCCAAGAAAAGGACCTTTACTGAGGTCAAAATATTGTTACTATGTTTTGCAAATATTCTACTAGATGCTTTAAAAAACTTTTAATTGAAATATGAGTAGAGAGAAGTGTACAAATTGTAAGTGTACGGTTTAAATTTTCACAAAGTAAACATCTGTGTATATAACCAGCACTCAACGCTAAGAAACCAAACGTTACCAGAAGCCCCCTTGTGTCCCTTTCCATTTATTTTCCTACTCCCGAGGATAACCACTATCCTGTTTCTAACACCATAGATTAGTTTGCCTGTGTTTGAATTTTGTATAGACGGAACTGTTTAGTATGTGTTCATTTGTGCCTGTCTTCCTTCACTCATCATTAATCTGTATTGTTGCATGTATCACTGGTTTGTATATTCTCACAGCTGTATGAAAATACTGTAATTTGTTTTTCCATTCTCCTGTTGATGGACATTTGGACTGGTTTCCAGCTTGGGGCTGGGACAATCGTACTGCTGTGAACCTTCTCATGTACTCTTTTTGGTGAATGTGTTTCTGTTAGGAATATACCTGTAAGTGAAATTGCCAAGCGATGGTGTGTGTGTGTGTGTGTGTGTGTGTGTGTTACCAGTTTATACTGTGCGTTGTACCTGTTTACACTTCTGCCAGGAATATTAGAGTTCCAGTTGCTTTAAATCCTTGCCAACAGTGGCTAGTATCCAGCTTCCCCATTTTAGCCATTCCAGTGGGCGATTGGTGTTAATATGTTGGGTTGTACTCTGTACTTTCTTCATGACAAGGGTGAGTTTTTAAATCTGAGAGATCTTGGAGCGTGCCTGTGTGCTGATGGGAAAGCTCCCGTCGAGATGGAAAGCAAAAGCTCTGTATACTCTGCAGCCCGTTCCCCTCAGACTGATTTTGTTATTATTTGAGTGATTGTGGGATCAGGACGACTTCTTGTAGCCCTTAGAGCACCGGCTTCACAGTTCAAGTGATTTAGGGTCACATCTTGGCTTTACTACCCTCTAGCTATGTCCTTTAACAGGTATTTTACTCTCAGAACCTTGGTTTTCTTACCTGAAAATGGGGTGAAATCCCTAATGTGCCTTGCCGGATTGTGAGGATCATACGATAAAGCGCTAGGTAGTCCCTAGCTCAGTGCCTGGCAGATGAGAAGCATCCTTCCAGTGAAGAATGACTTCTTTCTTCTTTACTTCTCAAACCATGTAATTAATCAGTTATTTCAGAGAGGCATAACTAAGCCATATTGATAGGCTTTCATAGCATTTCCTTTCGAAGTCATTGCAATTGTACTTTAATTGCTTTTTTAAGGATAATATACAAGATGAAGCAAAATGCATTCTGTATTAATGATCCTCAATGTGGACAACTTTTCCTAGTGCTCTTATAACCCAGCTGCTTTGAACAACTCCGGGAATATATATGGTAGTGACCACAGGCGGGCTTGCCACGGAGCTGCTTTCTGGTTTGCCACGTCAGAAGGGTACTTCTTTGAAGATTGGGGGCATCGTAATTAGGTTTTTTAAAAAGGATTTTTGTGAAGTCTTACACAGTGGGTTCACCCTAAGTCCGTTAATTCTGAGATCTTCTGTCTGTGAAAAGCCCATTGCTGCAGAAGTACCTTGGCACGCAGAGCAGTTAATTAAAATCCAAATAGATTGGAGGAGAACCTTGGGGACGTGACTTTACTGCCTTCGATTTGGGTGGTTAGCAAGATGGTTTGGAGCTGCATTGCACACTAGCACTTACTTTCCTAGGACCCTGACATTCTTACCCTTCTACTCCACGGGTCCATTCTGACCCTTCTCTCCTCCTTGGGAAAGCCCATGACAACCACTGATCTGCTTAAAATGATTTGCCTGGGGCAGGTGAACAAGTGGAGAAGTGACTGTCTTAAAATTACTTAGGATTCTAGGACTTAATGGGGAGAAATCACATTATCTCCCTTCTTGCCTCTAACTACGACTGTACTCAGCCTACCTGGGCTAGGTCATTTATCTTACCCTGTTATTAAAACTGTAATTTTCCTGTTCAGCAGAGCTTAGTCTCCCAAGAAATGTCAGCATCCTTGTCAGGCTGACAAACTCCCAGGTGCTGACTAGCCGTCCTGGCCCCCGCCCGCGGGGCTCCTCCAGAGGGAGGAGCAAATTTTCTCATCCCCCTTGGCCTGACACCTCCCCTCTTTCTCCCGGGGCAGGCCCAGTGGAAGAGGCGGGCCCAGCAGGTTTCCAGCAAGCTCCGTGGGACAGCTGTGGGAGATTGTATTTGAGGCTGAAATCACCAAGTCCTCCTCTTTTCTGAGGAGGGTGAGGGGACTGGGGGTGGGGTGGGGCGAGTTTTAAGCCCTGCGAGATCTGGTCATTTTCTTTCAAGATTGGGAGGCTTGCAGATCGGAGAGCGGAGTTTCTCCCAGTGTGGCCATAGGTAGAGCTCATCACACGCCCCGCAGTTGGTTCTGCTTCCAGCCCTTTGGCAACATCATCAGATGCCAAGTGTGCCTGTCGGTCTGGGGCCAAGGGAGGAGAAAATACGGCCAAGTTTGTATGGCAGTATTCAAATGACCAACTCTTTCCTTGCACTTCTTGAAGTAACCCCGAATTTAGCTGTTATTTAGGCGTAGTGTTTTCCGGTTTGGCAAGAGAGTACTTTTAACTGACCCCTTTAGGAAATGGTATTTAAATATAGGTCAAAAAGAGTAAAAGCCTAGTCTCCTGACGTTGGTACCCCTGTTCGGCTGGGCTGAGCAAGTCTGTAGGTATTTTAGCCCTGGAGACTTTCCACCGTGCCAGTCCCTTCCCCACGTATACGTGTGCCCGGGATAAGACTCAGTCCTCCACCGGCACGGGGAGGCCTAGGCAATAACCCAGGGGCACATTTCAAGTCTTCTCCCAGAGCCAACCAGAGACTTGGCGTAGGCAGACGGCTTTTCTTTCTGAGCTCGTCACAGGAGGCGGTTCAGATTAGAAGCAAAGTTGGGGCGCCTGGGTGTCTCAGTTGGTTGAGCGTCTGCCTTCGGCTCAGGTCATGATCCCAGGGTCCTGGGCTCTGCTCGGCGGGAAGCCTCCTTCTCCCTCTGCCTGCCGTTCCCCCTGCTTGTTCGGTCTCTTTCTCTCTGACAAATAAATAAAATCTTAAAAAAAAAAAAAGATGAGAACCAAAGTTGAGAGAAAATAGTGCTGAGGGAGATAGGTTGTCTTGGTTCTCGGCTTGAGGAAGAGCTTTCTTTGCTCTCCTGCCCGGGCGGCGGAGTTGAGTGAGACGGCAGCGCCTCATTGGGCCCGGAGACCGCTGGGGGCCAGGACCTGGTGGCCATGGCTTTTGCTGTTCCCGGGGCCCAGCAGGCCGCCGGTGCTCCCTGCGCGCTCGGGAGAGCACAGGAATTTAAAGGACAGACAGCTGGCCGGCCTGCCGTTATTTTCCCCTTGATCGCGCTTTACCAAGCGGGCCTGGCCCTCCTGCGGCAAAGTCCTCCTCGGCTCTCAGAAGAAATTGCCCCGTGCGGATTCTTTGTGCGCAGGAAAAGTTTGTTTTCTTCTTGTGGTTAACTGCATCCCCCTCCTTGCCTTTGTACTTCCATTTGTTCACCTTTGTCTGAGGAGGCTGTAAGCTTCTCTTGGGTGACTTCTCTCTTCCCTCCGTTCCAGTCTCTGGTGAGAGGTGACGTTTCTCCTGCCCCCAAACCTGTTGGCAGGTCACCTTTTCTTTCTTCCTTCCTTCCTTCCTTTCCTTCCTTCCTTCCTTCCTTCCTTCCTTCCTTCCTTCCTTCCTTCCTTCCTTCCTTCCTTCCTTCCTTTCTTCCCTTTCTTTCTTTTCTTTCTTTCAAGATTTTGTTTATTTGTCAGAGAGAGAGTGCACACAAGCAGGGGGAGCAGCAGGCAGAGGGAGAAGCAGACTCCCCATGGAGCAAGGAGCCCGATGCGGGGCTCGATCCCAGGACCCTGGGATCATGACCTGAGCCGAAGGCAGATGCTTAACCGACTGAGCCACCCAGGCGTCCCAGCAGGTCACCTTTCTTTCTGCTCCTGGCCCTTACTCCCACCATTTGTTATCAGCTTCCCTTCCTCTGCAGGCTCTTCATCTTTGGGGGTCTCCTCTACAGTCGATGCATGCGTCTGCATCGCCATCTTAGTGACCTGGATCCTCTTCAGCTCCGGCCCTTCCCTTCATGGCCAGAAGTTTCTTCAGAGAATAGTTTATCCTTAGGGTCTGTGCACATCCTCACTTCCCCGTCACTTTCCGACTTACAGGTGTCAGTCAGCTTCTCTCTTCCTTACCTGCTCGGGCCAAGAGCACGCTCACATTTTCCTAAAACTAGGTCCATCAGGCATTTTGTATTCCTGTATTCCACTCTCTGGGTCATTCAACAGCATCAGTCATTTCTTCTTGAAACTCAAAACCCTCTTCCAGATTGCCCACTCTGAGCAGTCTTCCTGCCACTGTTGTGCTGGTTTCCCCCGCTAGCCCTTTAGGTTGGGCGCCCCTGGGGTTCTCCCAGGCCGTCCTCTGTAACCCCAGTGTCCAGTCAGTCTTTTGCCCTGTTCCGGCTTTTCATGTTTCTGGTGGTCTGAGGATTCCCAGACTTTCTCCTCAACCAGGACTCTTCCCTTTGTGTGCCGTGTATCCATCAGCAAGTCCCCCGGGTACAAAATGTAACCCATCATCGTAATTGCCCCGCTTCCTTCACACACAGACACATGCCTCATCCTGAGGGCTTTGTCCCTTACTCCTGTTAACAATTCCACTCTGTGTCCTGTTGTGTAATTCAGAGACCCTGGGATTCATCCAAGACTGTTTTCTCTCCCCCTTCTTCCACCGCTTCAATCCACTGACACATCCCACGAGTTCTGTCAGAGATCTGTCTGTCCCTTTCTCCTCCTGTCTTGCCTCTGCCATACCAGCTGCCTGCTTCCAGCCTGCCTACTGTCAGAGTGCCCACTATAAAATGCAAATAAGATCACAAAATGTGATTACTTGAACCGTTCATTGTGTCCCACTGCCTGTAGGATAAAGTCCACATTCCTTACCATGGTTTTTCGTGGCTGCTTGTTTGCCTGCCATGCCCTCATCCATCCCACCCCTACTCTTGGCCCAACCAAACATTTTGTAGTTTCTTTAATGCCATGTTGCATGCTGTTTGCTTTTTCTTGAAAATTCCTTTTACTCTGGGCTTCCTGATGAATCCCCAGCTACTCCAACAGGAGGATATGTGTGGCACATCATTTGAGATGTCTTCTCCGGTCACCCCTCCGCCCCTGAAGAGCTGCTTGTGTCTCTATCTTCATAGCCCCCGGTATGCTGTACGAACCTCTGGTAAGGCACTGATTACTCTGAAATTTGTTTGGGTTTTACATTTCTTGTTCCTCTCCTTGACCATGAACTCCTCAAGGGCAGGTTCTCTGCCTTACTCACCTAGCACTGGAAACAGCAAGGCACTGGCTTCACTAAAGGTTGCATGCCTGGGTGAGTGGAGATTCTGACAGAGGCCAGCAAATCACCCACAGCCTTGTCCCAAGGCCGCTCTGCTTCTTGCCTTGCCCCCAGCTCCTTCAGTTACTTGACCCATTCTGCTGATTTTGTCACAGATTTCCCTGTCCTTTTTTGGGATGAGTCCGGAGAGCCAAATGGTAATTGTGGGGACACCTCTAGGTTTCCTTTTTATTTGAGCCTTGCCAGAGAAACTGTAGTTGAAGCATTGTTACAATGCTCAGAGCCACGACTGATCTTTATTTAGTGCCTCACAGCCTGGAGAATGTCCAGTGAGAAAGAGAAAGCACAGAAAGGGAGAACTTGTTATAAAGATGTATGTAGTCAAGCGGGGCTTGGGCCCGGGTCTTCTGAGTTCGGATCCTGTATTCCCTTGTATTATCATATGCAGCCTCAGATGCTTTTGTCAGCAGGTGATTTAGAGAATTGAAAAATCCCTCTTTCCGAGGGGGGTGCCCACTGCTATTATCACCCTTATCTTGCCAACAGAGAACTCATCTGTTTAACTGCTCTTTCCTTTGTTATTCCCCGTGAACTATTCATTACAGTTGTCTTCTGGGAAGTTAGAGGCTTTGGACAAGTAAGAGTGAGTCAGAAATGTTGATGTGTAGGAAACGGAAAGAATGAATATGATTAGTTAAAATTCAAATATCGCGTGATTCATTCAGTAGTCCTTGTTGAGCCACCTGTCTGCTGGGCACTGACCCGACTGTCATGGTCCCTGTTCATACGGGGGCCACAGGCAAGCGGGGGAGACAGGTGTGGATCAGACCTGCCTATAAAAGTGAATGAATTCTTGGGCGCCTGGGTGGCTCAGTTGGCTAAGCGACTGCCTTCAGCTCAGGTCATGATCCTGCAGTCCCGGGATCGAGTCCCGCATCGGCCTCCCTGCTCAGCGGGGCGTCTGCTTCTCCCTCTGACTCTCCCCCCTCTCATGCTCTCTATCGTTATCTCTCTCAATAAATAAATAGAAATCTTAATAAAAAAAAGAAAAAAGATTCTCTCTCTCCCTTTAAAAAAAAAAAAAAAGTGAATGAATTCTAGATCAGGAGTCTCGGGAAGTGCTGCAAGCTAAAAAGGCCCGAGAGTCATTGGGGGACCTGAGGTTATAGCTGTGTGAGGTTATATCTGTGTTCCCCCTGCTGGGCCTCTGGCTTCCTCTGTGAGATGACTAAGGTTGAACCAGCCAGCTTCTTGTTAGTGCTTTCCAGCTTAGCATGTCTCTGAACTGCGATTTAATAAAGGCACTTTCCATAAGTCAGGAGGCAGAGAGCTGAAGGTACCATTCTTTTGTGTGAACTGATGATTGAGCAGTAACACTAAGTGTTTCATTTATTATCTCTGTAAGCAGAGAGGTCAGGCTCCAGATGTCCATAGAGACTGCCATGGTCTGCTGAGAAAAGCACACTCTTAATCACAGCAATGCTTGGCGTTTTGGTGGACCGTTTTGCAACTGTAGATTATTCTGACATTTGAGGGATTGGGTTTTCTTCTGTGATCTTAAAAAATCATCTATCCCTTTGTCCCTAGTACCCATATTTGATATGTAAAATGGGAATCCTATTCCAAAACTTCTTAATAAATCCACCGAGGCACCTGTTCAGCAAGACAGCCCACGTTAGTTGAGCATCTTCTGTGTGCACGAGGCTGTTAGGCTGCAGTAGACACAGGAATAAGTCACCCTGCCCTCAAGGAATGGTGTAGTGGCAGCAGACAGAACAGAGCGTCAGAGGTGTTGAGGGAGAGGTTTAGGTAGAGCTGGAAGTACAAAGATAAGAGTAGTTCATGCTGCTGGCCGGCGGAGGGAAAATCAAGGAGGGGCGGTATGGTCTAGGAAAAGAACGTTAGGTTTAGGGTCAGAAGACCTGGGTTTTCAGAATCTCAGTTCTCTGTATATTAGCGGTGTGACCTGGACTTCTCTGAGCCTGGGTGGCCCCATCCGTGTAAAGGAGATAATACCCCTCCTCTACACAGTTGGTGTGAATATGGGATCACACGTGTGTGCGCACGTGCACATGAATGATAAAGTTCCATGTCTCTGAGCTCTAGGAGCAGGTTCATGTGCCTGAATAAAGGGGGTTTCAGGCCACTTGTAATTGCTAAGGCCATTTTTTATTCAAAATTAGATCTCAGATTAAACCACAGCAGGGACCAGCAACCTTTCAGAGGTAGTGCGCCAGCTTGGCATCCCATGTTGTCCTGGCGGATCAGGTGTCTGTGCTCTCCTCCTGGGAGCAGTGGCAACTGTGGTGAAGCAGGAGGTGGCAAGGAATCTGTGGCCCCCGAAAACACATCCTCACCTCAACTCCTGACTCTGGCAGCAGGTGTGGACTGAGTTGCCCTGCTCACGTGCGCCCTCGGGAATGGGGGAGTGGAGCAGAGGTGTGTCTTAACTCTGACCTTTCTCCCCTTCCTTCCTTGCACCAGATTTTATCATGTGGGCAACCTGCTGCAACTGGTTCTGCTTGGATGGACAGCCTGAGGAGGCCCCACCGGCCCAGGGAGCCAGGACGCAGGCCTATTCCAACCCTGGGTATAGCTCCTTCCCTTCCCCAACAGGCTCGGAACCAAGCTGCAAGGCTTGTGGGGCCCACTTCGCAAACATGGCCAGGAAGGTGAGTGTTGACTTCTTTTTTTTTTAAAGATTTTATTTATTTATTTGACAGAGAGAGACAGAGCAGGAACACAAGCAGGGGGAGTGGGAGAGGGAGAAGCAGGCCTCCTGCAGAGCAGGGAGCCCGATGTGGGGCTCGATCCCAGGACCCTGGGATCATGACCTGAGCCGAAGGCAGATGCTTAACGACTGAGCCACCCAGGCGCCCCAAGTGTTGACTTCTTGGCTTTGTTGGCCGGCTCAGCTGCTACAACCTCAGCCCTCGGGCAAGCCTGCTGACCCCTCCACAATGCCTGCCACCTTGCCTTTGCCTATGTGGTGCCGGTAACCCACACTGGATTCTTTCACAAAAGCATTACAGAAAAGCCACCCAAAAGCAAAGCATCTCAGCGTCAATTTGGACCCAGACAGGCCTGAATTCAGACCTCAGCTCTGCTGCTTACTAGCTGTATGACCTAACCTTTCTGGAGATTCTTTTCCCCCGTCTCTAAAATGGGGGTACAGCTGTCGTGCCTGTCTCACAGGGTCGTGAGAATAACATGAGCTGGGCTACCAAGGGCCCCAGCACTGTGCAGCGTGCGGCAGACACTGGTGTCACTCCCTTCATTAGCTGTTGTTGTGAATGCCTGACCGCAGATTAGCTTGGTCTTTGTATCCCACGCGGTGCTGAGGGCATCTCATGTACATCCAGACCCCAGCAGGACAAAGACTGGGGCTCCTTTCCTGTAGCGATTTCATGAGAAATGCTCGGCAGCCGTGTTTTCCAGATTAGCGAGCAGCAGGGGAAGTCACTGGCTGGGTGATGGCATGTGGGTGGGGGCCATCCTTGTGCCAGTGCCCAGAGGCAGCCCATTCTCCAATGGGGTCAAGCACGGCTTGAGGCTGAGGGTGAACCCTGGCCTGCATTCTGCATTCTTCTGCAGAACAGAGAGGTCTGTAGCCCTGCATGTGAGGTTAAAGTGGCAGTGATGGGAAATTTGAGAGGAAAAGCTACTTTTAAAAATTGTTTTAGAGAGAGACAGCGAGAGAAGGGAACATAAGCAGGGAGAGTGGGAGAGGGAGAAGCAGGCTTCCTGCCGAGCAGGGAGCCCGATGTGGGGCTCGATCCCAGGACCCTGGGATCATGACCTGAGCCGAAGGCAGACGCTTAACGACCGAGCCACCCAGGCGCCCTGAAAAGCTACTTTTTAAGCTATGTGCTGTATGCTAGGGACTGTTGTGAGCAATTTAGATCTTTTGGTTTCATTTAAGCCTCACAGTAACTCTATGGTAGAGGTTTTAGGGTCCCTAAACTCCCATTTTACATATGAGACACTGAGATTTAGAGTGTAACAGTTAAGAAAGAAAGAAACTATTTGTCAAGTTCCTGATAAATGGCATAAGAGAGATGGAAGTACTCCTCCTTTTCCAGCTACATAGGTAGTGGCCCAAGATCACATGGTTATTAAATGGCAGAGCTAGGATTCAAACCCAGCTCTTTGAACTCTCAGGCTGTCTCCCAGAAGACATTCAGCATGTCCAGATTCCTGCAGCCTGCAGTGCTGACCACCCGCCCTTTTGTACCCGCAAGCTGAAGGAGGATTGGCATTTTGCCTGCGCCTCGCTGTAGTGCAGTGAGGCTGGGCACGTAGCAGAGCTTTGTCGTGATGCGCCTGGCTGCCCTGGTCACTGTGAGGACACCACCAGAGAGGCTGCTGCGGGTCGCAGGGGACTGTGGTACGGCAGGCTGCGATGCTACTCCCTTTACACTGAGACTGGAAGGTTGAGTCTATAGACGGAGGCCGAAGCAGGGACTGGGAGGAGCTCGGTGCCGCATGGCCTCAGTCTTCTCAGGGATGGAGACAAGGGGGTGGCTTTGGGATCTGAGATGAAATGGAAGGAGGCCCGGGGTGACTTGTCACATGCCCGGCACTGAGCTTGGCATTTCACGTGTCTTCTCTCTTCGAATCTTTAACAAAATATATACTATTATTTGTTCCCATTTTATAGATGAAGAAATTGCTCTATTTTTTTTTTAAAGATTTATTTATGTATTTATTTGACAGAGACACAGCAAGAGAGGGAACACAAGCAGGGGGAGTGGGAGAGGGAGCAGCAGGCCTCCCGCTGAGCAGGGAGCCCGATGCGGGGCTCGATCCCAGGACCCCGGGATCATGACCTGAGCCGAAGGCAGACGCTTAACAACTGAGCCACCCAGGTGCCCCAGAAATTGCTCTATTTAAGGTGGTTGTTTCAAGGACTCCTCAGGTGCATCTAGAGTCTGTTGGGTAGTCACAGATCTTGCTGTTTTTATTGTTTTACACTGAGAAATGCTAGGAACAACTGCTGGCTGAAGTGGCAGAGTAATTAGCACGAAAGGGCCTTTTTTAAATGAGGCAGCGTGAATTTGCCGTAGGTTTGTTTGAACCTTTTTTAAAAAAATACCATTTATAGTCTGTGGAGTGGGGAACAGAGAAGGAGCAAAGAGGACAGTGATGGTGACCAGGCTCAGGGACCAGCATGCTAAGCATGTTGAAAAGCATGTTGGGGCGCCTGGGTGGCTCAGTCGTTAAGCGTCTGCCTTCGGCTCAGGTCATGATCCCGGGGTCCTGGGATCGAGCCCCACATTGGGCTCCCTGCTCTGTGGGAGGCCTGCTTCTCCCTCTCCCTCTGCCCCTGCTTGTGTTCCTGCGCTCGCTGTCTCTCTGTCAAATAAATAAATAAAATCTTAGAAAGAAAGAGAGAGAAAGGAAGAAACAAAGAGAAAGAAAAAAAAGAGTGAGAGAAGGAGCCTAGAGGAAGGCCGGTGAGGAGGAGCCCTGCCTGGCCGAGGAGTCTGGGGAATGCGTGTGTGGCCGGGTAGGAAGAGGGAAGGGCAGAGGAGCAAGGGCGAGCAGGCCCCGGAGCATCCCTGAAGTTGGTGCGGCCGTTTGCTGCTGGAGGTTTGCGTGTCCTCTCGGTGTGTTTGCAAGCATGTTGGCTCCACTAATTCATCTTTCAGGCCCCCTGCTTCCTCAGTCGCGCGCGGTTTGCCTCAGTTGAGACGGACGAGTTTCCTTCGCTCATTCTGCCCGTCTGTGTTGATAGCCAGCTTCTCCTTTGCAAACTGGGCATTCAGCCTGGAGCGCTGTCCTATTCCTAGAGGGCGTGTTTTGGATGCAGGCCGACTTCAGAGTCCCTGGTGAGCGGGGGGACGCGGAGAAGCTGGGGTGCCACCTTTGCATTCTGGTCTTGTCTCCAATAAGCCGTGCATGTTTGAAGAAAGAATAGAGAGTTGTTTAGATCTGGCTGATGGAGCATCTCAGGGCTTTTTAATTGTGTCAGGCTAGGTCTTGTCAGACTGCACGGACTTGAGTCACGTTCCATGTCCTACAGCGTCTGACACTGAAGCCTCTTCATTGCACTCTCAGTCATCCTAAACGCGTTTCATTTCCCAACAGAAAAGCCTTTGATATAAAGGAACCCCCAAGACCCCGAAATGTCCATTTTCCACCTGAGCGGCTGCAGGTCCCAGAACCGTTAGGACGCTAGTGCAGCCCTGCGTCCTTTTAAGTCGGCCTCTGAGCGTGTTGTGGTCTGGCTGTAACTGTAGAGAGTGAGGGAGCTTGATACGCATCCTTTCGAAACGCCTTTCGGTATTCACAGTCACACGTGGGTGGTGAACGTTCTTCCCATTTCCCCGTCGACGCGCAGGACTCCTGGACGGAGCCGGGCACCACTGCCTCAGCTGTGGAGCCTTCGCCAGCCCTGCGCCGGAGTCCGATTTCGGTGATGAGAATCTCAGTCTCCCGGGAATTCTCGTTACTCTGCATTCAGTTTTCCCTACTTAGAAGAGAGGGAGCAGAAATAGGTTAATGCTCAAGTCACCAGAGGATGAAAAGTTCTTCATTTTTTTTTTTAAATTTAAATTATTTATTTATTCATTTGAGAGAGAGAGAGAGAGAGAAACAGCATGAGAGGGGATAGGGTCAGAGGGAGAAGCAGGCTCCCCGCCGAGCCGGGAGCCCGATGCGGGACTCGATCCCGGGACTCCAGGATCATGACCTGAGCCGAAGGCAGTCGCTTAACCGACTGGGCCACCCAGGCGCCCAAGTTCTTCATTTCTTTAAAGGACTGGTGAGTGTGCTCCCGGGACCATCCCAGTGTGCCCAGGAACTCCCTTTGCTGTGGGAGTGCGGCTGCGCTCGGCCAGAGCAGAGCTCAGTCCGATGTCACTGTGCGGGCTCAGGAGCGAGCGCTGGTGTGGTGTGGCGTGTGCCGTTGTGTGCCGACTGAGGGCTGAGACCTGTGCGCGCACAAACTACGAGCTCCCCGATTGGCTCCAGAGGTTCCACCCCTTATCCGTCCCCGTAGCTGTCTGAGTGTGTCTTGGATACGCTGTTCTGTGCCACTGGATTCCCGGTGCTCTGAGTGGGCCTTCCTGGGGTGGGGGAGCCTGGGCACTGCCTCTGTGGATGGGGCACTGGGCGGGGGTTTGGCGATGGAGAGCCAGGCCCTGGACTGGGTCCTGCTGTCGGCTTGGATGGGGCCGAGTCAGGCAGCATGGCCTGGTGGGAAGGGCGTGACTGTGGGCATTCCACAGGGACAGGCTTTGAGCGTGAACCCCAGCTCTTCTGTTCCCCGCCCGCCCTTGAGTGCGATGCTTCATCTCTCTAGGCCTTGCTTGCTTTGTCTGTGACATAGGGAGGTACATTAGTAATTATTAGTGATGTGGGTTTTTTTTAAAGACGTTTTATTTTTTATTTGACAGAGATAGAGTACAAGCAGTGGGGGAGGGGCAGGCAGAGGGAGAAGCAGGCTTCCTGCTCAGCAGGGAGCCCGATGCGGGGCTGGATCCCAGGAACCCGGGATCATGATCTGAGCTGAAGGCAGACGCTTAACCGTTTGAGCCACCCAGGCGCCCCAGTGATGTATGTTAATACGTGATACAGTGATAGAGTAATACTTTGCGGGGTTGCTTTGAAAATTAAATGACAAGCTCTAGCACCTAGTAGCCTCTCAGTAAATTTAATCAATAATATATATATATATTTTTAAAGATTTTTTATTTATTTATTTGACAGAGAAAGACACAAGAGAGGGAACACAAACGGGGAGTGGGAGAGGGAGAAGCAGACTCCCCGCCGAGCAGGGAGCCCCATGTGGGACTCGATCCCGGGACTCCAGGATCATGACCTGAGCCGAAGGCAGTCGCCCAACCAACTGAGCCACCCAGGCGCCCAATTTAATCAAAAATATTAATAATAATCACCATCGTACTTATGCATTTGCTTTCTATTCTCAGCAATAAAGTAGAAAAAAAGTCATAGTTCAGGATTTGAATCCTGGCTCTCAAAATTAGCTTGTGTTTCCTAACAATAATAATTAAAAGAGTTAATACTTACCCTGAAGAATCATGTGTCACATACGCTAAATGCGTTGTCTCTTAACTGTGGGGCAATCCTGAGATGTAGGTACTGTCATCACCCCCATTTTACAGATGCGGGAACTGAGGGCCAGAGAGGCTAAGTTACACACCCAAGGTGACACCATAAAAAAATAGAGGAGGCAGACTAAATGAAAATGTGGGCTTTTTTGATTAGAATCAAAACCCTCTGTTTCTCTATCTGCAATGAAAAAAGTAAGTCTCAACTGGAATAATGAATGTAGTATCCTGGATGTGGGCACACAGGTGCCTACGGGGGAGGGTGCCACCTCTGAGTGGTGCTTACTGAAATCAAGGTAGCTTGCACTCTGATGTAAGGAGGTAGCTTCGTACCGGCAGGAGTGATCAGGGGAGTCCCGCTCGGCATGGCGGCCCTGAGCCCCTCTCCCACTGTCTTGTTCTCAGTCTGACATGGTTCCCTCTGCCTCTTGGTCTAAGCAGCAGACCTGCCTGGACTGCAAGAAGAATTTCTGCATGACCTGTTCAAGCCAAGTGGGGAACGGCCCCCACCTCTGCCTCCTCTGCCAGCGGGTCCGAGCCACAGCCTTTCGGCGGGAGGAGCTCATGAAGATGAAGGTGAAGGACCTGAGGGACTATCTCAGCCTCCATGACATCTCTACCGAAGTGTGCCGAGAGAAAGAGGAGCTGGTGCTCTTGGTGCTTGACCAGCAGGAGGGCAGGACTCGCGCCCCCCCCCTTGTCCCCGGACTTCCCCGAGCAGCAGGCCTTCCTGGCCCAGCCTCATGCCGGCACAGTACCTCCTACCTCGGCGAGCCTCCCCTCTTCGCCCACACAAGCCACGTCTGTGTCCCCGGCCCAGGCTCAGGAAAGCCAGCAGGTACGTGTCGGGTTTGCGGCCCCTGCCCGTGTCTGCCGCTTTGTGGGCTCAGTCTGCTCCCCTGCCTGCACTGCGTGTGGGGGGGGGGTGGTATGATCAGGGGAGGCCCTTCTGCCTACTGCTGCAGGGGTGTTTTCTGGACCTCAGACTCCTGTTTGGGTTTTTTTCAGAGGTGATCATGCATGGTACCAGGTATTTTTGATGTTTTTAATACATACCTATCCCAGCTAGTCATTTTTGAAAAACTCTTTCCAGAAACATTTTGAGAAAACTCACTGTTAACTCTCTAAATTTCGTTCTGTTCAGACTGCCCTCCTGCTTACCTTTGTTAAGGTCTTCTTAGCGGGTAGGGAATCATCACAGGGCGCAGAGGGAAAGGCACATGTCGACGGAAGGGGGGGCGGTCACGGCTTCTGTGGCCAGTCACCGCTTGGGCCAGGTCATGGTTGGCACGTTCTCGAACCGGAAATTGCCTTGTCATCGTCCTGGGGTGGGAGGGCGCTCAGAAATGGTCAGCGAAGAGCGGCCCGTTGGCGGGGCTGCAGACTGCGCAGGGGCCGTGCAGAATGGCGGGTGCCCTCAGAAGGCCCCCGCGGGAGCAGGGTAGACGGGCAAAGCAGCTTTTGGGCTCCGGTGAGGCCGGGAGACGTAACCAGTGCGTGAGGGCTGATGGCATCCCATAGATAAGACTTCAGTGCCTTAGTGACCCTTTGGTGTATGTGGCTTGGGCCGTAGCTGGGGCATTCGGACCAATCTGTCGTTGACTCTTTGGTCACCTCGGGCAAAATTCGAGCCTTCAGCAGTGAAATGGGGCTAGTAATCCCAGGGCACTGTGGCTCCTGGCAGGCTGTTGGGAGGACCGGCTGGCGTGACAGTAGCTCTGAAGAGCTGGGAGCTCCGTCCGGCTGGCGCAGCACCAGGGTTGTGTGCGGTGTGGCTGGCCGCCACCTCCGGTGTGCGAGCACCGGGCCCCTGATTCAGCTCTGGCGGGCACTGGGGCATAAAGGCCAGGCCGCACTCTGCTCCCCTGGCGGCCTGAGGCGAGCTCTGCCCGGCGTCCGCCTCCCACGCGGGCTCCTCCCTCGGCTCGGTGGAGCACTCCTCTCTGTCTGGGGGGGCCCAGGGCATAACTGGAGGGAGTTGTTTTTCCCTGAAGAACCTTCAGGTGGATTTTGCAATGAAAGCAGGGGGTTCTAAATTTCCTGTCGTTAACCAGAAATTCCAGACTTCAGCTGCGGGTCCCACGTAGGCGCCAGATCTCATCGGGTCCTTTGTGTCAGCTTGCATCCCCTGTCCCGATGAGATCTGCGTTTGTCAAGCCAGGAGAATAGACGTGGGGAAGTCAAGTGACTTGTGCAGGCTACCCGCACCTAGGATGCCGATCTGCCCGGGGTGCCTGCCCCCCAGAGTTCTTGCCCTTTACCCCTAGTGCCCTGGCAGTGGTTGCTGGGGAAAGAAGTGGGTGGAGGAAGCAAGATGGTGGACAGATACGATTTAAGAGATTTTAATTTAGCCAGTAGGCAAACTGAAGAGACAAGAGCATGCTTTGCAGTGGGACCTCCAGTTTCTCTTCCTAGGAAAAAAAAAAAAGGACATACAGAAGCCCTTCTTTAGGAACAGGTTAGGCTTGGAGAGACTTTGTAACTCCAAGATAACACCAGGAGACTGGTGGGTGCCACGTTTCCAGAAAGCTAAGGGGAGATGGTGTGGGATGCATCCCCGTACACGTATGCTGTATGCGTGCTCCTCTGACCACTTGGCATTTTGGATGATGGTGGTGGTTTCTCCTTTCATCTCCATTATAGTTATTTGCCTCTTAACCAACTCTGTGTTAGGCATTCTAATCTGGAATGAGTGGTTGGGGCCATGGGTGACTGGTTTCCTGGGACTGTTCCCTTTATTGGTGTTCTGAGAGTCTAGAGGAAAGGCCTGTGAGCTCAGACACGTCTTTGCTCCGGGCTCATACCAGGCCCTTTGCCTGGAGGGAGCAGTCGGTGAAGAGTGTCTGGTGAAGGGGTTTGTGGCTTAAAGGGTGATGGGACGAGGAGGCTCACAGTTTGAACTACTGTTTGGCAAAACCTTTTGAGAAGTTAGAATTCCAAACTCCTTAAGCATAGACGTCTGTCTTTATAGTTTTAGGCTAATAGATGCTTAGGTGCGTTAAAATAATTTTTGACCAGGCTTCAAGATAGTTCTTAGTACTAGTGAGCGCTGCTGGTTGGAGCCCATTTCTAGAATGGTGGAGCAGTGACTGGACAGAGTGGTGAGGGACTAAGAACTGTTTCCTCTGTCAGAGGAGGAAGCCAGGGAGATGTAGCGTGGAGGCAGGAAGACATGGTATGAACTTTCTGTAAGAAAGCGGTGCCCATTGCTGCTCGGGACAGAGCCCAGAACGGTGGGTGGGAGTGAACGGGGAGGGCGGTGTGGGCTCAGTGTCCAGGAGAGACTGGATGGCAGTTAGAGAGCAGTCCCGCAGTGGCGTGGACTTGTGCTCTTCCTCGCGTTCGGACAGTTCGAGCTGAGACCACACTGACGGTGAGTGGCCGCTCATGCCATCCTGGTGGGGAGCAGAATTAGCGGCCTTCTCGTTTTGGAGTTGAAATCTGTTTGTGTCATGTCTCTGCCCGACAAAGTCGGTACTAGGGAGCAGGCTTCTGTAATGCTATTGTTCGAGACACCAGGTTCCTGGGGAGATGGGAACATGTTTGGATGTGGAATGAGCTAGGAAGAGGCCCGCATCTCTGTGCGTGTGATGGCACCTTTCTCTTCCCACAGGCCAATGGCCATGTGTCTCAGGACCAAGAGGAACCCGTCTACCTGGAGAGCACAGCCAGAGCACCTGCTGAGGATGAGACCCAGGTGGGGCCTCTGCTCCGGTCCGTGCCTTTGCGTTTGCTCTTTTCTCTGGTGGTGGTAGGCGGTGATTAGGACCCTCTCAGCAGACTCAGACGCGCAGAAGAATCTGTGTGTGATGACAGTCCTACAGTTCTGTTGTCAGGGGTGGGCTTAGTGTTAGCCTTCCAGATCAGCCTTCGAAGCTGTCAGTTGTCAGGGGCAGAGTAGTGAGCTCCCAGTGGAGACCGGGGAGCCTCATGGCCCCTTCGTTCCTAGTCTCTTGATTTCCTGTAAGCTGCCGACGGGCGGGCTCCCGGTGCTGCTATGCAAATCTTGTTCTTTTCGTCGGCTGCTAGCACACAGTAGCCATCGTCAGGGGAAGGAGGTCGGAAAATCAGGAGGAAGGATGAGCAGGGGTCAGGCCTCAGCCCTGGTAGGCCAGCCAGCGGGTAGCGCCAGCGGGGCCGCGAAGCAGTGGTCAGGTTGCGTGCAGAGGCGTGCTCGCCAGGGAAGTCTGCCCCTTCGACAAGGAAGCAGCGGGAAGAGCAGAGACTGGCACCAGGCTCGCTGGTTTCTTGTGCTAGTTTTTACAGGAACCCGGTGCAGTGGGACTGCTGGGTCTCCTGTATGGAGGGGCAGACAGGCCGAGGCCGGGGAGTAACTGGCTCCATCGTGTTTAGCATCAGTCCGTGGAGGAGTCAGAATCAGGGCCATGTGACTCACACCGCTGCCCCTTCTACTCGTCCCACTGATGGGTTGGTTGGGGGCTGTGGCCGTGCCCGAGCCCGGAACCATGGGTCAGGAAGAGATGTGGCCTCTTTGGCCATGCAGAGCACCATGCCGGCACCCTTCCTGCCTCCACTCCCGCTCTTCCTGAGGTCAGTCCCCGCGGGCACGGCCTGGTGAGTGCTCCGGGGTCCTCGGAGAGAGAGCTTGGGAGGTGAGAGCTGAGCCCACCAATCCCGCCGTTGCCATTGCAGTCTGTCGACTCAGAGGACGGCTTCGTCCCGGGCCGGCGGGCCTCTCTGTCTGACCTCACCGACCTGGAGGACATTGAAGGTCTGACCGTGCGGCAGCTGAAAGAGATCCTGGCGCGCAACTTCGTCAACTACAAGGGCTGCTGCGAGAAGTGGGAGCTGATGGAGAGGGTGACGCGGCTGTACAAGGACCAGAAGGGGCTCCAGCACCTGGGTGAGGCGCTGTCTGGGGGGCGCTTGCTGTCACTCTGCAGCCTGACGGCATGGCCTGACTGGGTTTCTGTGCGCTTAGCCAAGCAAGGAGTCACCTTCCACCTTGGCACCGGCTAATAATAGCTGCCATTTGAAGTTGAGTGCCGGGACCGGGCTAGGCTCCGTAAACATTTATTCCGTCCTCAGGGCTGCCTGTGAAATAGCCATTATTAGCACTACCCGCTCCCCCCTTTTTTTAAGATTTATTTGAGGGGAGAGAGCACGAGCATGAATGTAGGGGCAGGGGCAGAGGGAGAGGGTCTCAAGCGGACTCCGCTGAGTGTGGAGCCCAACTCGGGGCTCGATCCTGAGATCATGGCCTGAGCCGAAACCAAGAGTGAACGCTCAGCTGACTGAGCCACCCAGGCGCCCCTGGCATTACTGTTTTAGTGTAGAGCCTGGGTGTCGCTGAAGATTTCCTGGACTGATCCTGTAGCCTTTCCCACCCCGTGTCACCCTGCCATCCCCACTAGTACCTCAGCAGTACTGCTCTCAACAGTTGGGAGACGGGGAAGTGAACCCATGGTACAAGGGAAATAGATCTGTGCTGCCTGAGCCTGGGCTTTCCCTATGGTCCTTTCCCAAAGCATTCTACACAGTATCATTTTTAGGCGATGCCCAATAAGGTAAGTTGTCTAGGTTTGTGTTTAATTGAGTTTGGGGAAGAAAACTAGGTCTTCTTGGTAGATAGTAGAGGTCTCTAGAGAAGTCCTGCAGAAGAGGAGTGTATTTGGCTGTTTTAAACTCATTTCCTAAAATTTTACCCAGAACCTTCCCCTCCCCGACCGATTTAGCTCCTGCAATCAGCATTTTGATTCCTTGCCTGCTGTTAGTGGTTGGAGTCCGATTCCAGGCTCTCCTGTCCCACTGGTTCATCCGAGTTGGGGATGTCTGACCAGTCCTCTGGTCAGACTCACTTCCCTTTGGGGCTGTCCCCAGAATCTCCATAGAGTTGTGAGGTCCTGGGGAACAGGACATGGCCCCACCGGGGCACTCCATCCAGACTCCTTGGCTGACTGGAGCAGCCGGTTCTAACGCGGGCTTCAGAAGCGATAGAAAAGGGTACCGTGCCCATGCAGTGTCCTGCCTCCTTGGCAGTGTTGTTCACGCGAGCCGGCGGAATCCCTTTCTCGAAGACCGGACCAGACACACTGGCCGGGGCTGTGCGCGAGCTCTCAGCATAGGAGGGGAGGGCGGGCGTCCGGCCGGGCTCTTGGCCAGCCGGGTTCCCAGGCCAGGAGAGCAGTCCGAGTGCGGCAGTTAGACGGGCTGGTGGGAGACTTTCTTCACGCCGTCGCATATGCAGACCTCTTCTTTCTCTTTCCTTTTCAGTGTGTGGTGCTGAAGACCAAAACGGTACGTAGTTGCTTCTGCTTGGGACCGTGCTTAGGCTCTGTGAGCCCTGCGGCCCTTCCCTTCCGCCAACCCTGCTTCCTCTTAGCAGTCTAAGAATTCTAAGCGTAGTGGCGTCCAGAGAGTGAGTTGGGGGAAATGCACGGGGAAGCATGGCTTCTCAGCATCTTTAAAAATCCTCATTCTCGCCTCACCAGGAAGGGTGAAGAGTGGCAGCAGACCCAGGGACAGCTTGATTTGCATGTCTCGGGGCTGCCAGAGCTCAGGAGTGAGCATTTGTAAAATGTTTCGCAAAGTGAGTGGTGGCATGTGTCACATCCGGTTCATTTTTCATACCCCTGCTGCTACGGCACTCCTTCCCCTACGGTTTTCACTCCGTTTTGGTCCGAGTGGGGAGGGTCCCTGTGGACCTTCAGGGAGATTACTTGGGATGCTTGACAACTTCTGGGACCAACCAAAAATAAAGGGAGGTGACCTGAGCCTTGTTTGTACAGGGCTGGGCGGTGGCTAGAGCTGCTCTGGGGACAGAGCAGGAAAGGGGTCACCTGTGTGCTCTCTGGACACGAGGCACATATACCACCTCAGCTGCCACACACCCATCAGTGTGTTCAAGACCACCACGGGGCCTTCGGGGACCCCAGGACGCACTGCGGGCATCTGGCTGGGTCTGGGCTTCATTCTGAAATACCTTCTGTCTTTTTGAAAGCTTCAAGGCTGTGTGGTTGTGAGCTCTTCCCCCAAGAGAGAATGTTCTCAGAGTAGTGTTGGGGGCCTGCAAACCATTTTAAAACTTTCAGAAGACTCCAGATTTGTTATTTGGCAAAATGGCCTTTTGCTCAGAATGGGGCGGCAGTCTTCCGGCTGATAAATCCTGAAGAGTTGATTTCTTAGCTCCCCAAAACCCTTGTGGGTTCTAGTCCCCCCTCCCCAAGATCAGGCTGTTCCACTTGCTGTCTTGCCGCCTTTGTTTTGTTTTAAAGATTTTATTTATTTGAGAGAATGAGACCGAGAGAGAGAGCGCACATGAGGGGGGGAGGGTCAGAGGGAGAAGCAGACTCCCTGCCGAGCAGGGAGCCCGATGCGGGACTCGATCCCGGGACTCCAGGATCATGACCTGAGCCGAAGGCAGTCGCTCAACCGAGTCACCCAGGCGCCCTTGCCGCCTTTTTTTTGATTCCCTGGGGGAATACTGGTAACTGAGTCGGTTGAGTCTGTTATTCCTAAGAAAATTAATACGATATTCTATAATTCACTCCAGTTCAGTTATATGTGCAGTTCAGCCCTTTTCCAAACCCCTGTTAGGGCCAAGAGCTGCTCCAGAGGGGTAAATCGGTTTCACTGCCTTTCACAGCTAGCCTCCCTAAGTGTTGACTTTTTGAGTAGTCCAGGAAGCAGAAGAAAGTGCTGGGCAGCAGAGTACAGAGAATTCCCCTGTGGAGTGGGACAGGTGACTGGTATGAAGCCAGCTCCCTACTTATGGCTCCCTGGTTCAGGCTACAATTTAAAGATTTTACTATTTTTAGAGAATGAGAGAGCGAGTGTACAGGGTAGGGGGATGGGCAGAGGGGAAGGGAGAGGGAAAGAATCTCAAGCCGACTCTGCACTGAGCATGGAGCCCCAACTGGGGCTTCAGGCCACCATTTAAAACCTGCTGGGGATGGCTACATTGTTGGACATGAAGGTTTTTCTGTTTGCACTAAAATAGGATACTGGCCATGCCCTCTGCACCTCCCCGCTCACACAAGCCAGCCAGCTGTTACTGAGAACTCTGTGCACTGAGCAGTTAATACTGATTTGAGAGTCCCTGTCCTCAGGCCACTTGCCCAGAAGGCCTGCCTGGATTTGAATCCTGGCTCTGCTTAGCAGCTGTGTGCCCTTGGGCAAACCACTTAACTCCTTGGCCTCAGTGGCCTCAAGTCTATAAAATGAGTAATGAGTACTTCATAGTTTTCACGAGGATTCAAAAAGTTAAAATATGCAAGACTCTTAGGACCCTGCCTGGCACAGTATTCTACGAATGTGAGCTGTTCGGACTCCCTTGGGAGATGTTCACTTATCAGACATTTTGAGAACACCTACCACATGATTGGCATTTTAGGGATTCAAAGAGGAAGATCTGACCTCAGAGCATCCAACAAATACTAAGTATATAGTTGCAGAAATGAGCTCATAGGGTCGTGGGGGAGCCAAGTAGTTAGACATTTTAATGCCATGTGAGAAGCTGGGGTGGGGGTAGCACAGAAGAGGGAGCCTTGATCTCTGCTGGGCTCTTCCACCAGGAAGCCTCCTCAGAGGAAGCTCCGGGGAAGGTTGAGACAGCACAGGGGCCCCCCAGGATCCTTGGCTGTATTCAGTTGGGAATAGGTTTACTGAGAAGCCTTGTGATCCTTCATGAGCCATTCACTACAGTTCCATTGGTATCACACTTTTTAGAACCAGTTTTTATCTTTTCAGCATGTTCTGCCTCAGGGGATGATGAGTCCCTAAGTGCCACTTACTTACCATATTACAGCCTCAACTGTCTGAAAATTCTTTGAAGCCTTGAGGACTCTGCCTTATTTAGCTGTCCTGTTCTGGGTTGTATTTGATCTCCAAGTACTTTATTCTGCACCTCTATGGCCTGGCCAGTAGAGGTGTGGCTGAAACAGGCAGCGGGGGGCTGATACCTGGAGTTCTAGCTGAGGGCAGTGTGTGGATTTGGGGGTGTGTCCACAGCATGCTCTTCTCTCCGTCCTCAGTCCCCCCGCCACCCCCTGCACTTATGGTGTCCTCTCCCCTCCACCCCTTCTCTGCCCTCTTTGTCCAGGCGGAGCGGTGCCACCCAGCGTGGAGGAGAACCTGTGCAGGATCTGCATGGACTCGCCCATTGACTGTGTCCTGCTGGAGTGCGGCCACATGGTCACCTGCACCAAGTGCGGCAAGCGCATGAATGAGTGTCCCATCTGCCGGCAGTACGTGATCCGAGCCGTGCATGTCTTCCGATCCTGAGGGCTGTGCCGGCTTCTTCAGTGCCTTACAGGGACAGAGCTGGAAGGGTCTGGGCTCCAGATTGGCCAGCTTGCAGAGGGGCAGGCTAACAAGAGAATCTGCGAGCAAAGATGCAGTCACCTCTGGGCGTGCCTGTCCTGCCTCGGCGGCGCACCTCTCGGCCTGCGGAGCCCGAGGCTGGTGGGAACTGGTACAAATCGCGTGGGCAAGTTCCTGTTCCAGTGGTCTTGGGGTAATGATGGTAATTGATCAAGAGAGGACTTTTCCAGAACTTGGACCAGATCTTCCTCCCTTCCTCTGTAAACTTAACAGTTCCCCCCTTCCCCCTGCACCCCGGCCATCCCCGAGCCGCCTGTCTGCATTCCAACCGTCAGAAATCCTGGTAGAAAAGGTTCTCTTCCTCCCCAGCACATTTGGATTTATTTCTGGTCTCTCTGGCTTTCTGTGCTTTAATCAGCTTTGCTAGTCTCTTGCTGCATTGCCTAAAATTCATTTGTTTCTTCAGACCAAAAAGATGTTAGCTTACCAGACCAATAGTGATCCTCCTTAGGACTAAATTTGGACCAGTAAACTTTCCCTGGTGAGAAGTGAAACACAAATGCTATTGAAAAATTTCAAAGTCATTTACAGTTGCTTCCTTAAGTGCTGGGATTGGAAGCAGTGAGTCTCCTGACCGAACCTTGGGAGCCAGCAAAGCATCTGCAGGGAAGTTTGAGTCGTGTGTGTGAGATGGCCCGGGGATCATCTCTGCTGCTCTTAGGGCCTTGTGTGCCATCAATTTTAGTTTAGGGCCTGTGCACCATCCTTAATTTTAGTTTACGAGAAAAGGGGAAGTTTTGGGTGGAAGCAGTAGCTTCCTGCTTAACTTTAACTTCTCCAACACAAAGGAATTGCAAACCACTTTCCCCTGAGAATGAAGTCCCTCTCTTTCCCATGGAAGTTTTAAACAGGGTCTCACTGAAGGCATAAAGACTAAGGCAAGGAGCCTTGCTCTTCTCTAGCTACACTTTTCGTGAAGTTCCTGGAGACCAAAACTGAACAGCTAAGGGGTATCTGAAGGTCCTGAATGAGACTGGATTCAGCCCTGGGGTAGACAGCTGCAAGTCTTAATTCCCCAGGTTAGTGGGGACTCCCTGCTCCCATTTCATTTCTCAGCCTACTGACTTGAGGGCTGGTCTGGAAGAAGCATTCTCCAGGCCCTTTAGGAAAGACCGTATGGTAAGTTAGAGGATATTCTTGAGCCCTCTTAGGGTGGTTCTACCACTGGAAGAGCCGAAGGGCTTAAGTTTGCTGGAGAAGCTTAGCCAAGAACAGACACATGCTATCAGAAAGAACTGTGTGCGCTGCCGTTACCTGTGGGTGAGCTATGTAACCCCTAAGCACCTGAGGGCCTTGGCAGGCCACCTCCCACACCATCCCCCCTGCTGTGCAGTTCTCTCAGACTGGAACCAGTCAGGACTTTGGAAAACAGTAGGAAACCTCCAAGGGGACCTGCTTATTGGTACAGACATACTTTGGCTTTCCCCCATTATCAACCATTGTTCCCCTTCGGAGGAATGAAATTATTTCATAAAGTAGTTGTCAGTTGCACCCTGGGCCACTTACCTTGACATTACACCAAGTCCTGGATGATTTGATTCTGGGACAGCCTTTGTAGAAATCCGGGGAATCGAGAGAGAGGTCTGCGAAGAGGACCTCTTTCACCTTTTTGCTGGATAGTACATACTACAGTTTACAATGCCTACCAGTTTAGCGGAGGATTCAGCTACTTCTCGATTCCGCTGTGAAACAGGTCTACATATATATATGCAACTCAGTTACGGTCTAGTAATAACTTCAGGGCAGAAGCTGGCTCTCTCCCTACTTAAAGCTTTTCACTGCTGAGGCCTTACCTCTCCCTACCTCCCACATTCCCTCCTAGACAGAAGTTAAAAATAATATCCTGAAGGTTGTTTAGTAACCTCAGTTAAGAATTAGAACTGATATCATTTGCTCAGTTTGGAGAAAACTTGCCTTTAAAGTCTCTCGATCTCTTTTGGTGAAGGTTTCCATTCAGGAAAAAAGGTGTCTAACAACCCTGATTTGTTGTTACTCATCATTATTACACCAAATAAAGGCTGGGATCCCATTTCAGTTACTCTCTAACCTAGGTAGAGAACTTTTTATCTGAGTGCTCTCCCTTGCCCCTCATGGATCCTTGGTCTTAATTATCATGCAACATCTTAATTCTTCCAATTACTCTGTAGCTTTGGCTGTGATCGTTCTGAGATTTCATCTGAGACTTGTTTTAAGACTTGGGAGAGCTGACCGGTTCATAATGCCTTGGAATAGCTGGATCCAAGCTAGTAACAATTAAGCTGTACAGGAATCCGTGTATATTGTATAAATTTGTTGAAATCTTTCAGATGTGGCTTATATTAAGATTCTCTCAGACTTCCTTGGGTGTTAAACCCAAATGTGTATTTTTTTTTTGTTACAGAGCTCTGCTTTATAATTTTGTAATAAAATTTCACTACAGATGCCTGTCTCATCTGGTGGAGGACACCAGAGGTCTGACAGTTCAGATTGCCAAAGAGAGTTGACAGACCACATGCTGGTCCCAGGCTCTTGAGAGACCGCATTAGTTGTGGAGGTGCTTGGGCCATGTGGCCATTCGGCCATTCCTGTTCCAACAGATGAGGAAACCGAAGTTCGGTAGTGTTTTGACTTGCTCAAGATCTCACAACTAGTATCTGGGAGTTGCCATGGCATAGCCTAGAAGAGGATGGGAACTGTGTAGCAGAAGGACCAGCCTTAGGACCAAGGAAAAAACACCAAGTGAGGTCAGCCGTTGACACTTATCGTGGAGAGATGGGCCTTAGAGATGTGGGTAGAGCGGAATCGGAGGCCAGCCAGCGTGCTCAGTTAAGGCTGCAGGTGATCCCGGGAGACAGCTGGTAGCTTTCAGATACAGCCCTACAGCTGGTGTGTGCACAGACCTGTGTGGGGAGAGCTTGAGGATGTGCAGATCTGCCTTGGGACTTGAAGGGAGAAGAGGACGGAATCTTGCCCGGAGGCTGTGAAGGCTGGAGGCTGAGCTGCAGCACTCTGGCCTTCTTGTTCTGTGCGGCTGACCCGCTGGGCACCCAGGACGACCTACCGTCCACTGCCAACCAGCAGCGTGAAAACAAAGGCTCAAAGGAGGGCAGGCCTCAAGCGTGGTGCTGGGGAGGTGTAAGATGCTGTCGCCCGGGGCGGGGGGGGGGGTGTCCGTGGAAATAGAGGATTGTACAGACAGTATAATCTCAGCAGCAAAGAAAAACACGCCTGAGAAAAGACCGGACAGAAAGAGACTGAACACCTCGGACAGGGAACTGGAGAGAACACCCAGCAAGGCCGTGTTACTCACTCCTGAGCTGCTCCCGCCGCTGGCAGAGCCGCGGGGCTGCACCCCGAGTGTAAGCCGCCGGTCAGGGCAGGGGGCTGGGTCTAGGGCAGCCGGGTCAGAGGGCAGTGACCGTGTCCTTTGGCAGAATCCCAAAGGGAATGCTTTGTTCTGCTGCCCGGTCTGGCGGCTTGGCCTGAGGAAGCTCGAGAGGGGGATGGAAATTTATGTAGGTCAGCGCTCAAAGGAGGAGCGGCTTTTGTCTCCACAAAGGGCGGAATGAAGACGGTCCTACTCTGCGTACTCATGCTAGACTGAACAGGGCCTATTCAAAAACACCAACGTGCTGGGCCAGTCAGGGCAGTGCCAGCCCCCCCGCCCCTTCCTCCCCACATTTTAGCCGGCAGGTAGAGACCCAGGTCGGGTCAGAGCTGGCCTCCGGGCTGACCGGCCAGCAGCCTCCAGCGGAGTACTACCTCAGCCGAGCACACTGGAGGGCCGGGGGAGGCAGTGGTCCTCAGTCTTAGAGGCCCAGACCCAAAATGTGTTCCAGAGGTTGAGTCTCATTACCTTAATTCACAGGGGATGGACAAATAAGCCTGGCAACCTGTTGACAGCAAGAAAAAAGAGAACGGACTCTCACGAGTCAGCAGAAATGAACTCCAGGGAGCCAGTCTGTAAGGAGGGGACCACCTAGCGGGCCTGCTCCAGCCAGGAGCGTGACAGCGACAGGCTGGCGTGTGGCCAGGGAGGGAGAGGCCCGGGCCCAGCTCGACACGGCTGCATGCCAGGCCCTGTGCCGGGCGCTTCACGTAAGGTAGCCCGAGTCCGTCTGCTCCTGGCAGCAGCCTGCGGATCCGGGGCGGACGGAGGCCCACGTGTTGAGTAACTCAGGTGTGAACCAGGCCCGGCCCCGCACTGGCCGTAGCCACACGTGACCGTGTCAAGGCCGAAGTGAAACCAAAACTTCAGTTCCTCAGTTGTCAGCTGCTGAGCACCTGACGTGTGGCTAAGCGTGTCTGGTTTCTTTTGGCCAATGAAGATTTACAGGGTGTTTTCATTGCCACAAAAAGTTCTACTGAACAGCACTCCTCTCCACGAAACTGTTTGCCTTTTATTCCAATAAACCAGCCTCGGGTGGCACGGGAGCCTTTTGTCCTCAAGTGGGTTTTTTAATCTTAAAGACCAGTCTCGTTTCCAGATTTGGGGGAGGCAGAGCCTCCTGGAGTCCTGTATCCCCCAGAGGAGTAGCTCCAATAACCTCCCTTTTCTTTATAAAGGACCCGTTTTCCTACCTGATCCTGGTTCCCTCCCTTCAAACCGGGACCCACACCCTGTAAGAGAACACAAGAGAATTAAGTCATAAAATTCATTTTGTTTTCTTTCAAAGGAGGCTTCATTCCCGGCGGAAGGGTCAAGCTGAATACAAGTCCTGCCAAATAGAAGCAGCATTTCTGAGGGCAATCTTTTAAATATAACTTTAAAAGGAGCCTGCAAGTAAAGGGGCCAGTGGCTCTGCGGACGGAGCTTCAACAGCTCAGCGTCACTCTGTGCCTTACCACTAGGGGGATGATGGGGAGAAGGGGTGGAGGACGGGGTAACTGCAAGATATTTTATTTATATGAAAAAAAGCTTCTTTTAAAATAAAAAGACAACCAAACCAGCACCCAGATAGGAAAGATCTACGGTGAACCAGCAGGAGCCACGGACTTCCCTGGCGGCACCCACAGCCCAAAGTCCCCAAAGTCCTGGCTGGGAGGAGACCAAGCACGGCTGGTGGGTTCTGGAAGACGCATTGCTTGGAGAAGAAAGGCCATCCCCTCCCACCGTGTCCTCGCCATCGCCCACCCGCCGCAGCCGGGGCACAGTGAGCACGGCCCAGGCCAAGGGAGGGCCGCGGTCCTAGCAGGGGGCCAGCAGCCTTCGTTTCCGGATACATGCCCAAATCCACTCCGGGGAGACCTGCTGGGCCTCAGGGTTCTTGTCCCCACTACCCAGCACGTGTGTGGCTGAGGCCGTGTCAAACTCCTGCACCAGGTCCCCGTCGAATGCCACGAAGTAGCGTCTGAGGCGGCTGAAGTCTGGTGTGGAGGGGGGCAGGTAGAGCCGGACCCCAGTGAAGATGTCCAGCAGCACCTGCGAACGCACAGCCGTCAGCCTGGGCCGGCAGGGGGGCCGCCACCTCCCTCAGAGCGGACTGCAGGGAAGGACCAGGCATCAAAACCCCAGTCCCCCAGCCACTCCAGAGGACACCCTGTCCCGGTCTAGAGGAAAAGGAGGGAGCGCTGGTGGGTCCCCACACTGGGGAGCTGGAGAAGGGGAGAGGGGGTCTATCCGGGCTCCATCGAGCGGGCAGGGCCGGTGGCTCTCGGCCTCCAGGTGCCGGCGGACGGGGCAGTGCGCCGCGCACAGGTAGCTAGACTTGGGGGTCAGCCCCGCTCCGCCGTGCACGGGGGCAGGGGCTTCAGGTAGGGAAAGGATGGGAAAGGCTGCCTGCTTCTGCTGGGGACTGGGCTGGGGAGCAGGAGGACCATGTGGGGACAGAGCGCCAGCGTGTACCTCTCTGTACCCTTGAGCCAGCAGCCCGCCCAGGGCTGAGACTAATTTCCGCATCCAGGAGGGGCCCAGCAGCTGTTTTCAAACCAAACACTAACGGGCAGGCACCAGGGGACGGCGCAGCGGGTAGGAGGACAGTCACCCACTCCCCGCAGGCTGGGTCTCCTTGGGCCCTGAGCACAAACTCACGCAGCCGCACCACCCAGACCGGGCTCTGTCCCCTGTCTTTAATGTAAACTGTGACTCGGGACCAGCAGCCTGGGGGGCAGCCTGTGGCCTCTGTCACCTAAGCCGGGCTGCTCTAGCTCCCGCCCGCTGGCACGGCTCTCCTTCGGCTCTGCGGGCTGGCCGGCCGCCTCTGCAAGGCAATGGGAGGGCACAGGGTGGAGCGGCCGTCCTGTGGGGCCTGCCCAGGCTGGGGGGGGCGGGGGGGGTGTGGTTGGCTGCTCATCCCCACAACACCTCACAAGGCCTCCGCTCCTCTCTGTGGCCACGGGCAGAGCCCCGGGCCGCCGGCACTCTTCCCCTCACCTTGGCTGGGCACGGGGTCTCCTCGGGGGCCTTCCGCTTCTGGCCTGCCTTCAAGGTCAGCTGCTGGCCTGCGGGGGAGAGGCCGGGATGGGAGCTCGGAAGGCGGGGGGCAGCCGACGCAAGGGCCAGGCCCTGTCTCTGCTGGGAGCCGAGGCGGCCTCTGGCTCGGGAGGTGGCTTCTCCCCGGGGTCACACGGGCGCTCCCCCAGGGGCCGGGCACGCAGGTGGGCTGAGCAGATGGGGGGGCCCGCGGCTGGACACGCCACAGGAATACGGTCCGGGTCTACGGCGGCGGGCCCAGCGAACCTCGTGCTCTGTCCTGTGAGCTCTGCCCCCGCGGCACGCGCTTCACCGCTCTACCCCCTCCCTCTTACCGCCTCTGCTGCTGGGGCCACTCAGCCTCCCTCCTGCCTTCCTGGCGCCGGTGGAGGGCTGCTTCGGGGAGGCCCTGGAGGCCTTGCGAGCCCCCGCAGGCCCCGAGGTACCCCCGTTCTCTCCGCTGCTGCCCCCGGTGGTGGAGCTCCCCTCCTCTCGGGCCGCCACGGTGAAGTCAGCCCTCTCCTTGGACAGCTGGTACAGTTCCTGGGGGGCGACAGACAACCGCAGCGGCGCTCACCCCCTTCCCAGCCACTGGCCTCTGAGGCGGGATGGAGGCCCATGCGGCCAAGGAACAAAGAGGAGACAGAGACAAAGGGCAAGGGACAGAAGCTGGCTTTCTTGGAGCTTTTCTGAACTCCATTTCTTGGGTCATCAGTGCAAATCACTGTTCTCGGTCCCCGGGTTCTTATCAGCAACACAGCCTAGAGCCTGGGGCCCAGCCTGAGCAGGAGGGCGGAGGCTGAGAGCCGCAGAGGTCCCTCCTCCGAGGCCCTGAGGCCGGCGGCTCTCCCGCTACTGCCCTCCTAGCCCCGTCTCAGCGGATTGGGGGGGGGGGGGGAGGTGCTGCGTGCACGCGCACACAAAAGGAGAGAACGCGTGAGCAGGCCAGAGAGCCAGGGCTGCGAGGCTGGGACGGGGGTGGAGGACACACGTGCAAGGGAAGCTGGCACCTTGAGCTGGGGGAGGTTAGTGGCAGACTTCCAGTCCTTATCATCACGGATGCGGGTGCAACGTGGGAAGCGGATGGAGATCCCGTCGGCCGTGTGCGCCTCAGACTTGGAGAACTCGGCCCCCGTGATCTCCCACACGGCAGCTTTCTGTCAGGAGTTCAGTCACCGGTTAGGGAGGCAGGCTTGCCCGCAACCAGCGAGAAGCAATGCAGGCCGGCGCCGGCCGCCGGCCGGGAGATGGGCCCTAGTCCCACGGCGCCTGCTGCTGCTCCGTGACCCGAGGCAAGTTCCAGCCCCTCTGGGGCTGGGGCCCCAGTTCCTCCGTCAGCGCGTGGAAGGAATGGGCCCAGTCGCCTCCAGAGCAAACCATTTGTGTGTGTCTAGGGGACTGTTCCTCTCCTCCTGCCCACACTAAGGACGACTCCTCAGTGCTGACTGGCCCGTCCCTTGGCGGAACAGTCCAGACCCCCATCCTGGGCTGGACACGGTCAGTGAGGCCCAGAGGGCGTGTGTGTGGTGCTAGAGAGGCAGCAAGCTCACTCTGTGGGCTGGGGGAGCCCAGGCCCCTGGGCTGGTGGTACCTTTGGGTCTGGGACTATGAAGTCAGGATAGTAGATCTTGTTGACTTTCAGCCAGCCGGGTATCTTGCCGGGATCCTGGAGGAAAAAAGATGCTGTCCTGGGCCATTCCCAAGCCAAAACGAAACGTGAACCCCCCTTTGTGAGGGGCTTGTGTGAAGAGGTGACTTTTCACAAAAAGCTGACCCTCACCCCATGGGACCCTCCCTGCCCCGAGAGGGCGTCACTGGGGAGCATGCGGGCCAGCTTCCACAAGGGGGGTGCGCAAAGCCTCGGAAGACCTACTGCCCTGCTCTCACGGCCAAGCAGCAGCTCTCCTTCTGCGGACACAGACGATCCCTGTCGTCTGTCAAGCACAGCCAGGCTTGGGGACAAGGTCCAGTCCAGAGGCCTGGGCCAAGCAGCTCCCCTGCTCACCTTGCTGATCTTCACCATGTCCAGTTCCTTCTGCAGGCGGGCAAGGGTCGCATCATCGTGGCCTCCCGAACACTTGGTGACTGTGCACCACTTCTGGCTGCTTGGGTCATAGCAGCCCATGAGGAAGATGGACATCATGCCACCTGCGAGCGGAGGGGGGTGAGTTAAGTTGTGGATGGAGGCCTGGTGAGGGGCAGCCTGCTGGAGGGGAGAGGCCTGAGCCTTGGCATCAGAGCGCCGAGCTCACCTCCTAGGTCTACCTCCTACTAACTGTACAAGTTTAACCTTTACGAGCTCCATTTTCCTTTTCAGTAAACTGGGGATAATCGTATATAACTCGTTAGACTCTGGTGAGGAATAAAAAAAAAATTAAACAGCGTCTGGCACACTGTCAACTCAAGACCGCGCACCTTCCCTCCCAGTCAGGAGATTTTTGAGGTTTTCCCTGAGGAGAAAGTGGCCAGGCCCCCAGAAACTAGCCGACAGTGGGCTTCTTTGTGCCAGAGAGCATGGGATATTCTTGCCTGACCTCTCCCTGCCCAAGTCTGTAGCTGTCAGATGTCCCCGCCTGAGGAGACATGGGCTGGGTTGGGGCCCCTGACCCCACAACTGTGGGAGGCAGGACCGGCTGTGCCGGCAGACCACGCCAGTAAAAAGGCCAGCTACACCTTGAGTGGTGCCTTTCACAGAAGCAGCGCCCCAGGGGCTGAGGCCATCCTTACCTTTGCTCCCTTGCCCATAGAAGGCCCCAAGGACCACCAGGTCAGCTGTGTCCGCCATGGCCCCCTCGTTCAAATAGTCTTTTTTCACCTTCAGCCAGTGCCGCTTTCCAGGCTCATATGTACCCTGAGGGAAGAGCAGAGAGAGACCTCAGACTAGAATGGGAACTCCAGGAGGCTGAGATTTACCTCCTCGACGTTTCGGCTTTACCAAAGTGCCCAGGCCACTCTGAGCAAGAGCCCTTAGCTCCCGGCCCAGGGAACATACACAAACCCATCCTCCGGATCCAGGGCGGATTCAGAACAGAGCCCATCAGGCCCTGGAAAGGTGGCCCCGCGGCCCCCCAGCCCCAGCCGCCTCAGACCGCCACCGCCCTCTGCTGGCCAGGGCGGGAAAGGCTGGGGGGGGCTGAGAGCTGTGGGAGCAAGTAAGCAAAAGGTGTGGGCGGCTCACCTTCACGTCCTTCAGCACCAGCCCTTCCAGCCCCTCTCGGATGACCCGGTTTATCATGTCGGCCAAGTCCGCAGCTTTCTGAGGGTAACAGAGAGATGCTCAGGTTGGTGTGAGAACAGAGAGCACCATGGCGGGGAGGTGGAGGTGGTTCCCTTTCGCACACTAGCAGAGCGCCCGCTGCAAACACCCCGACTTGAACACACCGGGCAAAGGGCTTGCAAAGCAGGCGTTCTCCCAACCAGAAAGTGGCTGCAGCCTTGAGACACAGGGAGCCCAGCTAGGAAGGGTGTTTCAGGGCCTGCCCTCGTAGGTGGGGACTTAGACAACCTACACACAGTGGCAGTCCCGTGAGAAAATGAGGACTCACTGTCCCCGTCACATCTGACCAAGGGGCTCTCTGCCCTGCTCGCAAACCACCAGGCTGCTGTCTGGGGTAGGGTCTTTGCTCACAGTGACTTGCTTCATTTCTGAGAACATGATCCGGTTGGGAATTTCAACCATGTTATCATGAAGAAACTTCCGCCGCTCACACAAAGGCCTAAGGGGGACGAGAGAGCTGAGGTCAGGTCGGGCCCCTCCCACCCCCATAAGGAGTGCTGAGAAGGGAAGCCCCCCAGCCTCACAGTTCTGCCTGTCGGGGGCAAAAAGGGCTCCCTCGTGACTGAACACGGACAACCGTGAGCTGTGGTACGAAGCCACTTCATCCTCATAGTTCCTGTTTCTGTCACGGAGCTGCGGGAGAACTGGCCTCTAGCCCAGACCGTCTGGTCCCATATGAAAAATGACTCCCACTCTCATTTCTCATCCATGCAGCTGCCCCCCTGCCCCCAGGCCCAAGGCTGGCTGGTTCTCAGGACCAAAGTCCTGACAAGTCTCTCCCTTTCCCTTTCTCCTCCCCCCATCCCCCTCGGTGACAGGGCCAGTGTGGGAGGGTGGGGCAGGGACACATGTCTAGGTGTGCAAGGGGCCAATCCTGGTTTCTCAGGCCCAAGAATCTGCATGCAGTGAAGTTAAGACCGCTAGTTCTCCCTCAGACGGTCCCACCTCCAGGCCTCCTCTAGTCCCCAGCTTCCTGGCGGACACTTCCAAAAGCAAACCCTGAGCTGAAAAGCACCTGCCTCATGCCCCCATGGGTGCTGTTTGTGGAGAGAGAAACTGAAAACCTCTACTGTTCACAGTCTGTTTCTCTCAATAGTCCACTTTGCTGGAGCACAGAAACTTCTGTGGGGATCTGGGTTTCCTCTCTGACTTAAGCTCTCAGGAAATCCAGTCAGCAAACTGGCTCTCCCAGTGAGTTGAGGAGTTGAGTGTGTGGCAAGTATGCGACTTCTCGGCTCCCTCCTCCCCAGTTCCTGGGCACAAAGCAGCACAGGCTTCATTCAGCCTCTTCCCCTCCCTCCTGTCTAGTATGAACCCCCACCTCTCAACCCAGGAACCAAAAACAGATCTCTCACCTGTCCATCAAGCTGACATCATTGAAGTAGATACAATCAAAAACAAATAGGCAAACATTAGCATCCTGGAAGGCAGCTTTCTGTAAGGGAAAATGAGGTCGTAGATATACGAGGCCAAAAATAAGCAAGTGTAAAACATGGACCCGTGAAGCTCTGGACAGAACAGTCCTTCTTGTATGTGCTTGGAAGCTCCTGGGCCACAAGTGCACTTGGCAGATGGTCCTAAATGGAAACCAACCCGATTCTGAGTCCCCAATACTAGCTCCTTTTATGTAAAAAAACTAAACACAAAAAACACGTCTAAACCCAGGGCTAAATTCAGAAACAGTCCAGAAACAAAGAATAAGCCCCACCCTGAGTGGGTGACGGATTCCCCTCCGTCGAGAGCAAGAGCGCACACAGACACGTGTACACATGCCCACACCCGCTCACTCCTGCACACCTGGCACTGAGCCAGTACCTTGTGCACTCCCAGAGTCCCAAAGGGCAGCGGTTTGCCTGTCTTCGTGTCAATCAGGAGCACCTCAGAGTCCAAGATCATGCTGTGGCCCCCGGCGAAAGCCTGGGGGATGTAGTCCTTGAAATGGGCCACCTGGGGGGCAGAAAGGGGACTCAGGTGAGGGAGAAACAGGCAGCAGTGACCTAAAGCCACGCCAGAAAGTGAAAGCCAGGCCCGAGAAGGAACACAGAACACCAACATGCGGAAGCCAAACTCATGTGCAAAACAGACCAAGGCCTTAGCAGCCACTGAGACGAGAGGAGAGGAGTGTTTGAGGCCCAGGAAGAGGTCGGCCTGGATGGAGCCACTCTGGGCCATGGAGGAGAGTTGGGAGGAAAAAGGAAGAAACAGGGAGTTGAGTATGTGGAGGAGGGGGTGGGGGCAGGCAAACGTGGAAGGAGGAGGAAACATGGGCAGGCAGACAACTGTGGGGGAGAACAGGCAAGCTACAAAAAGACGGATGGAAAGGAGGATATGAACCCCCTTAGGAGCAGCAAGGAAACAGGAGGGTCTCCGAGAGGGAGCTCGGAACCCACAGCCATCTTCGAAATGAGTAAGAGCGGATGTTTGCAACCAAGAGCTTTTCCTGATACAGGCAGAAACCCAGTCTCTGAGAGTTCCAGACAGGGAGTAGTCCCACTGGAACCCAGGGCGGCCCCTGCCAAGTGATGCCAGCCGTGAGGGTCAGAGAGCATGACTGGGGCCCGAGTCCTCCCCTGGGCAGGGCACACAGGTGTGCTCAGAGCAGGGACAGGAGAAGTCTGTCCCACCTTCCCGCTCAGCATCAATCCCTAACCCAGCTCTTTACAAACCACAAGTACAGGAGAGACCAGGGACAGCCGGTGAGGGAGAGCAAGGAAAGGGCTCTAACTCTGAAAAGCTGGGCCCAAACTTCTTCCGTGTAACAGAGGTACCCCCTGGGCAGTTCCCCGGGAGCAGTTCTGGGGCCCCGTGGAGGCCAGTGCTTAGCTCTCCTCTGGACAGGTGGAATGAAGGGCTCCAGCGGGAAGGCAAGGGTGAGGGCAGCACGGGGTCATGCAACTCATCCCCTCACCCCCAGGGCTCTGAGGAATGCAGCTGGTCCTAGCACAGAAAGTCCCATCACTCACAAGCTACTGGGGCCAAATGTCCCCACTGCTCCGCCCTGAGGAGAGTCCAAAGACTCACAGAGGCCCTGGGGGCTGAGAAGGACTGAGGGGCAAGGTTCTTAATGCCCCTTAACAAAGGACAGGAGTCTGCACTTTCCTATGTCCCCACTAGATTGCATTTACATGAGAACGTGAGCCTCCAAGTACTTCTGTCCTTTATCCACTGCCGCACACCCACTACCGAGAACAGTGCCTGGTCCGGATTGAGCCCTCGATAAAGCTTTATCAAACAGACTCATGAATGACAGGCTCACAGCCCTCTGTCCCCAAGCGGTGATTTAGCACTGGGGAGCACACAGGACACGGAAACACAAAGACAAGCACTGCGAGTCACTTGCCAGGTGAGCTCCCTATCCCAGCATCACTGTAGGCTCTGTACTAACCCAAGTCTGGACTCTTCGGCTGTCCCCACGGAGCAGCCCTTCATTTTAAGACTCCAAAAGTAAATACATTCCTTCAACAACTACAGAATAAACCCGACTGCGTCCCGGAGCTGAAATCACTACAAGGAAGCCTGGCCTTGAGGTTCTTAGGGGCAGGAAGGGAAAGGCAGTCCCCGCAGAGAGGAAGGGACCCCTACCTTGTGAGGCAGGACAGGCTTGAGGCTGCGGCTGAAGTAGCTGAAGTGGTCCCCCTTCTTATGCACCTGCACTCGCTCCCCATCGTACTTGATCTCAGAGAACATGCCGTTAGGACACTTCTTCATTGCATGCTCGATGGACTTGCAGGCCTCGGCCTTGGGGTGGGGAAAGAAAAGGCTGGAGACTTACAGGTGCTCTTCAATGGGGGCTGCTCAGCAAGGACAGCCCCAGAGTCCAGGTCCCAGGGCCTGCCGACCAGAGGATACCCTCGGGCCAGGCCGCTGAAGAGGCGAGGGGAGTGGACAAGGCTAGGCAGTGCCCTATTTGGACTACAGCGTCGCTACAGCGGACACGGGAGCTGGCTTTTTGAGGACCATGAATGCGATCCGTGTTAGAGCAAATAAAATTCCACTGAAACAGCATTTCATTTTTTTCTCAGTAGTTCAGGATCTTGCAGGGCCCTGGTTTGCTATTAAATGCGGTACGCAGAGGGGAGGAGAGCGTGTAGGTGACAGGGAGGCTGGCAGGGCAGCAGAGGTCGGGGATCATTAGGACAGGACCCAGGAGGGCTTCTGCACATCCCAACGCCATCCTGACTCAACCTGACGATGACCGACCATCCTGGGGGGGGTGGTTTAATTCACTGCATCCTCGGTGTGCTATTTTACGAGAGTGACACTGATTTCATTTTATGGATGAGAAAACGGACACTTGAAGAGCGTGAGTCCTCACTTAACGGTATACAGCTCGTGAAGGGCAGGAAGGATGCTCGCAGCTAGGCCCAGCTCCAAAGCCCGTGCGGTTCATCACGAAGTGATCTAACCCATGCCTCTTGGAATAAATGACAGGCTGTAGAAGAGACTCCAAGAAGAGTCCCTATAAAAGTCAGAAAGGCCACAACTGCAGGTGCCAGGAGCCCTGTCCCCGGGATGAAGATCCCACTGTTTGGGGGCTGGCTCTCCCACATTCCGGGCGAGAGAGGACACTTCCCCAGCCCAAACATAGAAGCCTAACGGAAGGCTGTAGTATGTAACGCACAAGAAGGGCTCAGGAAAGGCACGGCACCCCACGGGAGCAGCCCCAAGGCTCTCTCTCACTAGGCAGGACAGCACTGGTGGGGGCCCCCGTCGCACAGAAAAACCTAAGCAGAAAGGAAATCCCAGTTCTCATAAAATGAGCAGAGGCTCAAGATGATCTCGGTCACACCTGGTCTTCACTGCTTAAGCTTCTTCTTTCCAGAAGAAAGAGGCCAAGGCCCCCTGTCCTAGGAAGCTGGGCTCTGCCTCTCTCAGAGCTACTCTGGGGTAGGCCACAGAACCTTGGGAGTTACTTAACACATCCACCCATCTACAGGAACGACGACCGGTAAACCATTCTAGGTGGATGCTTCAGAAAGTTTCATACATCATTCACGCAAGGAATGAAAAACCAAGAAAGGCTAAGCAACTCCTTCAAGACTCTACAGCTTGCTGTTGGCCGAGCTGGGCCTCGAGTGCAGACATTTCTACTAGACCACACTGTCTTCTCCTCTGCCTCTACAGACCCGCTGACACATACCCTTCCACATCTGCTCCATGCCCGGCCCCAACTCCTCCGCATTCCCCACCCAACCCCCCTGCCGCCGCCGCCCCAGCTCCCAAGGAAGGTTGTAGCATCTGGACAAAGCGGGGCTGGAGCAGCAGCCTTACCAGCATGGGCTGCACTGGCGTCATCAGGGAAGCCTGGACGCTCAGAGCTCGTCTCCGGCCTGGCTCCTTCTCCACCTCCTGCTCATTGCGGAGGACCCGCTCCACCACGTCCTGCAGGTTGCGCGAGGCTTTGAAGGCTTCATAGGCATTGGGGTCAAGGGCATCTAACCTGTCAAGGCAGACAGGAGCAAAGAAACAAAAACCACTGCCTTTGACTTCATTGCTTTAGATAGCGGTCAGTTCTCGCAGACAGGAGGGATCTCAATATAGGGGGAAGGCTTATGTTTCTCTGTCTAAAGCCTTCCGAAGGGGAAAATGCTCTTGGAAAACTCAGCAATTTTGAGATCCTGGGTCTACGTGGAGGCTGCCTTAGCAAAGAGGGGGCAAGCAACTCATACTCGATTTACTGAACATATTCCATACTTTCAACTGCGTGAGAAGAGTATTGTGACATTTTATATGAGAAAAGGGAGGCTGAGCGAGGTTAAGTGATGGGCTGCGCAGGAAGGAGTAAGGTAGAATCAGGACTTGAATCCAGATTGGGACTCCAAAGCTCTGACACCAGTTGGCAACGAAGGAAGTGGGCAGCTTGGCTGTCAGAGAGGGGCCAGTACTTACACGTGCTTTGCACCTGAGTTCATCTTCAGATCATGTTTGATCAACCTGATGATGCACTTGAGGTCATTGGCTGTACACCTAGGGGTGAGGCACATTCAACTTGGTCTTTGAAAAGCTCTGGACCCTCAAACCTTCCTTTCCTGGTGATTCCATCTCCCCAAGCCCATCCCCATCAGGCAACTCCCCCACCTGGAGGCGATGTCCTGCAGAGCCTGTTGCTGCTCATCCTCCTTGGTGAGCCTGGAGAGCTGAAGGAGGAATTCGTCCACCTCCTGGATAGTAAGGAGGCTCTTGGCAGCTGGGGGGAAAGACTTGCTCTGCTCAAAGAAGACTCTGATTGTCTCTGACACGTCGCCCTGTCTCCAAAAATCAAAATGGCTGCAACCCCAGAGTGGCCGAGTGTATCCCCCAAGCCCCCAGGACTAAAGGTAAACCAGAGATTTCAAACATCACTTCTGTCCCCACCTCACATATATTAACCTCATTCTTGAAGAATCTATCCCGCCCACAGTTCCTGGAAAGGGCACCTCTATCCACCATAGGATCTGGCCACCAACCTGCCTTGGCTGAGAGGTGACGCAAGGAATAATCCAGGACTGAACCAATTTGATTCCTGTTAGAATTTGAACCTAGGGGGCACCTGGGTGGCTCAGTCAATCAAGTGCTTGACTCTTGATTTGGCTCAGGTCATGATCTCATTCAGGGTTGTGAGATTGAGCCCCCCAGCCGTCGGGCTCACGCGCTGGGTGTGGAGCCTTCTTAAGATTCTCTTTCCCTCTGCCCCTCCCCCACTGCCCCATTAAAAAAAGAATTTGAACTAAGAAACAAATATGGTCATCAGATTGGGGGGGGGAGGTGCTTGGATAGAAACTTTCTATGCTGCCCAAGCTGGAGTCATGAAAAAACAAAAGCTGAATGTTATACCAAGTTGTACTGGAAAAAAGCAAGAAAAAGCTGCATCCAGGACAGCAAGCCCAGGAGAGACTGTGGGAGGTCTGAAATCTGTCCCTCGAGATCCAGGCCTCTTGGGGCTCTGCAGGAGTATGACCACAGTCCTCGGAGCCTTGTGCAACTGACGCCTGTCGCCTCACATTCAGCTCTCATAAAGGAAGCTTGCCCAAACGGGTTTCAGTTTCCCAAAACAGTACGTGCCCCAACCAGAAAAAAAGAGGTTGCAGGTGCCTGGCTTGGCAGAACCCCACCTGGAACGCTGCCTACCCTCCCTTTCCTCTGACCTGCTCTAGGTCTCGTGCCATATCATCTGGGTTGCAGTTGAAAATGCGGCTGAAAAGCTTCACGATCTGCTTATCATTCAAGTTGTAAACACTCTTAATAACACCTGGCAGCAGCAACTTCACTGTCAGGTACACGTCGCCGTGGAAACCATCTGGAGACAGAAGAACGGAGACCTTCTTGAGAAATGGAGCTTAAACAAATACATAAACTCAAGGAACTGAGAGAGAGGTCTACATCGCTGTCTGGGCTGCCACAATGCCCTGCGAGTTTCATTACAGTGGCAGAGGCCACAGCATTTGGTGGCTCGTGGCTCCCGTGTCTACCTCCTCTGGCTGAGCTCCCACAGGGCAGGGCCACACTTCCAGTTCAGTGTCCCCAGTGAGGAGCACACTACACATGCTCAGTGATGATTTTTCAGATCAATCAAAGAGCTGGAAGATTCTATTCCACCTGTGCACGTGGGTCACAAAAACCTGATCAAACGTGCAGGATAGGGAACTTTCCTCTTTGTCAAAGGCAGTACGTTCTTCTGGCCTCCTGGGGATACAGTAAGGGCAGAAGAAGAGCGACACCAATGTGCTCTGAGCAGAACTCACTGCATTCTTTGTGGGGCCCAATAAGAAGTAAAAATGCAGGGCTCTCTGTTCAAAATTATTAAGAATTTCAAGGGGCGCCTGCCTGGCTGCCTCCGTTGATAGAGCATGCAACCCTTGATCTCAGGGTTGTAAGTCTGAGCCCCACGTTGGGTGCAGAGATTACTTAAACATAAAAAATCTTTGGGGCGCCTGGGTGGCTCAGTCGGTCGGGCGTTTGCCTTTGGCTCGGGTCGTGATCCCGGAGTCCCAGGATCGAGCCCCGAATCGGGCTCCCTGCTCAGAGGGGAGTCTGCTTCTCCCTCTCCCCCCTCCCCCTGCCTGCGCTCGTGTGTGCACTCACTCTAATAAATAAAACTTCAAAAAAAAAAAGAGAGGGAATTTCAAGATGGCATTAACAGAGGATTAAACCACACGTGAAGCCCTGTGCAGCTGTACAGTTGACACAGCCATGAAACCGGCCATGGCTCTGAGCTCTTCAGGGGAAAAGCCCATCCAGGATGTTCTAGGCCCCACCTCCTGCTGAACCTTTCCGAAGAAAGTCCTGGATGATCTGGGTCTTCGTGTTGTAGCTAGGATTCTCAGCCACCATGGCACACAACTTCCGAAACTCGCGAAACAGACAATCCTTGTGCTTGGGGTCACATCTGCTTGAGGACAGACTTGCCTTAGGGGGAGGGCTTGAATGGGCTCCCCCAGAGTTGTTGGGCTTGGCTGTTGGAGAGAAAAACATCGGGATGATTCATCTGCCTTGCTGAGAAGGAAGGCAAACTAATAAGCACTGAGCTGGCACTCTTTACGGAGCTTCACTCAACCGCCCAGAATGGCCCGGCGGGGTGGAGACCTTCACCTGCCCCACAGGCGGGGCACCAGGCATCACAGCTGTTAGCAGTAGAGAGACAATGGCTTCACACCTGCAGAGGCCCAGCTTCTTTATACAAGTGCTGCACAAAATAAGCGGACCTCAGAGCAGTGGTAAAGCTGCCCCCAGAAAAGTGGGGATGAGAATGGAAATAGAAGCCAAGGGACATGTTCACTGGTGGGAAACTGTCCCTGTTGCAGACTGTCAGGCTCAAAGAAGCCTTAAAGATGACCTGGTTCAATCTCTTCTCACTATGAGGAGCCTAAAGCCTGAAAGAAGGCATTCCCAGGCCTCTGCCACTCCCACCCCCCCCACCACTTCTTAGTGCCAAAATAAAGGTAGTCAGCGAGCAAGACATTCCTCCCGACACCCCGAAATAGCTCTACAACTCTTGACTGATCCTCTCTCCCCTCCTTCACAAAGCACGTTTCATTCTGCAAGCTTGCGGCAGAGCCATCCGCGAGCAGGCTGCTGATGTACGCTTCCTCTTGTCTGAGGTCTGTAAGTTATAAATCCATTCTCATCTCTGACCTGGCGTCTGAAGAGGATTTTTAGGGGACAAAATCTCCAAAGTGTCGATGTTCAGCAGGTTGCAAGACTTTAGAACACCCCATTTCTCTCAGCTCCTCCCAAATTTCCCTCCCTAGGATCCAGACCCTTCCGGGAATGTGCTGTCCTTGTTGCCACCCAGACTCTTCTGTATTTCTGGCTTTGGCCTACCACCAAACAAAAAACAAACCGCAGAGTTTTAAAAATAACAAAACCCCCAGAAGAATCAGGCACTGTTTTTGCGATCTCTCCAGCACTCTTCGTGCAAATACTGCAGGGTGAAGGACACAGGTGTCACCGTTCCCCCTTCACAGAGGCGGCCACAGAGGCTCTGAGGTAAAGCCACCTGCCCCCTGAGCAAGCTGTCACGTGACAGCACTGGGCCCAGAACCCAGGCCTCCCAACTTCAAGTCTGTGGTGCTTTCACGCACTTAAAGCCACCTCTCCACAACTTCTGAGTCTGTGTGTTTGGCTTTACTTTCTTTACCTGAGTCAGTCACAAGAATGACCCCAAATAAAAGAGGCATGGAGTGCAGGGTAAAAGAGCGCAGGTGTTGGGAGTTAACGAGACCTCAGCGTCAATACTAACTCCATAATGAACCATCTGTAAGATGGGCTTCATAAAAGTACTTCCCAAGGGTAACTGAAGAACAGACGAAACTACATAGATAAAAGCCCCTAGCCCAATGCTACCTGTTACGTAAAGGCCATGCAGGGGCGCCTGAGTGGCTCAGTTGGTTAAGCGACTGCCTTCGGCTCAGGTCATGATCCTGGAGTCCCTGGATCGAGTCCCGCATCGGGCTCCCTGCTCAGCAGGGAGTCTGCTTCTCCCTCTGACCCTCCTCCCTCTCATGCTCTCTCTCATTCTCTCTGTCTCAAATAAATAAATAAAATCTTTAAAAAAAAAAAAAAAGGCCATGCAGGACATCTTCCATACTTTCATCTCGGTTTGGGCAAGTTTAGGGATGCAATTTCTTAAAATCCTTTCATTACCAAAACATAAGGAAGTTATAGGGCAGGTTATAATCATCTCCATCTGACCCAGGTGACTACTTCAAGCGGAAAAAGTCTTGAAAACAAACATCTTTTGCTGCAATAGAGATTAACATATACAAAAAAACGCTCTACCAGTGAAATGTTGAAAATAAGCCATCACCTGCCTCTACTCAGAGGGAAGCGAATTATGAATGAGGCTAGATAGCACGGAATTTTCACTCTTAGCCAGAATCCCAAATAGGATTCCAAATTAAAAGGACCATAAGAGCTAAAGTATCTCTAATCTCTCACCTGAAAAACCAGAAAATTTCCGGGGATTGCTACTGGTGACAAGTGAGGCACCTTTCACTGGAGAGGCCACCTGGCCAGTGGCTGTCAGCTTAGCCTGGACGACGGCTTTCTTCTTTGGTGTGCCCGTTGCCTTAGAAGACAGATCTGTAGGACCCCCCAAAAAGGGAAAGTATGTTTCAGTGAAAGATCCCTGAGAAAAGCTTCCAAAGCATTTAACAACTGCTCTTACAGCCTTGCTGATAAGTTACTACCACGGCATTACTCCAAGGCTGCCTGTGGACTGGCTGATCTTTTTGAGTGGGGGCAGTGGGTAAGACAGTCCTGGGCGTGGGGAGGGGGGTTCGTGGGACAAAAGACCCCATTACTCTACTTCTACTAGTAACTTATATTTTCATCAGCACTCTCCACCTCTTATCCCATATATAATGATCTCCAGATTTGGGAAAAATCAGAACACACATCTCCAAAGATAAAACCTGGGGACCTCAGCTCCATGGAATTAACTCCAATTTATAGATGAACAAGAAAGTAAAATGAAGATGGAGAACAGAGCATATCAGGTTGGCACAGGCAGGGAAAGTCCCAGCCACTGTGTTTTTTGAGCTGTGTGAGTTTGACTCTACCTTGTTTTTCTCTTCCTCTGAAGGAGATTAGTCAAGAAGTGGCAAAGGCTGGGGCCTATGGCCAAGTCAGGGCAGGGCAGAACAGGGAGCTTGAGAAAGAAGTATGTGCAAAGTAGCTTTCTCTCCTGGAAGTCTCTCCTCTCAAAGAACAATGATAGATAGATGCCCATTTTTATTTTTTTGCCAATTTTTAAGCCACTGCCAGAGTTCTCCCACAGTGACCAGAACTATACTTAATTGAAGATATGAATATTACTTTAAAGATGAGCACATGGAAGATCATAAAGGACTAACTGGATTTGGAAGTTTCGGTGTAAGATTTCTAAAATACACACACGTGAATGTGTATGTATGCGTGCATATATATGTAGCTGTGTGTGTATATGCATGTGTTTTGTGTGTAAACATGTATTTTCTAGTTCTGTCTGCTGAAAGGGCTTAAAAGCAAAGACCCCTCATGGCAACAAAGCATCTAGATTTGGTCTCGAAAGCCATTCCCCCAGTAATAGGAACCAGGATTCTTCAGAGAAATGGTTGGTTCCAGAGTTGTGGTAGAATACATATAAGGTAAGCCTAAGAGGGGCACCTGGCTGGCTCAGTCGGTGGAGCACATGACTCTTGATCTTGGGACTGTGAGTCGAGCTGAACGTTGGGTGTAGAGGGTACTCAAAAATAAAATCTTATAAAAAAAAAAAGGTAAGGTAAGCCTAAGAGCATACTTTTATGCTTAGAAAATAAAGAAGTACTTTAAAACATTAAAAAAAAAAAAAAAAAAAAGAGGCAGCATCCAGGACACAGAAACCAGCTCAAAGGGTTTCCCAAGTGGCCCAACATGGGAAAATTAAGTATGGAATTAATAAAATACAGTAAAATTAGGGGCGCGTGGGTGGCTCAGTCGTTAAGCATCTGCCTTCAGCTCAGGTTATGATCCCAGGGTCCTGGGATCGAGCCCCACATCGGGCTCCCTGCTCAGCGGGGAGTCTGCTTCTCCCTCTCCCACTCCCCCTGCTTGTGTTCCCTCTCTCACTGTGTCTCTCTCTGTCAAATAAATAAATAAAATCTTAAAAAAAAAAATACAGTAAAATTATAAGCCACTAGGAAAAAGTAATCTGTGAGCCCGTATGATAAACACTGAAAGATAAGAGGGAGTGATGGTAGGTACTCTACTCTTTAAAAATATCAATGTCATAAAAGAAAGACTAGAAATGTTCCGGATTAAAGGAGGCCAAAGAGACAACAAAATGCAATACCCGATCCCAGATTGGGATTCTACAGTGGAGGGGAAAAAAGCTACAAAAGATATTGTTTGACTAATGGACAAAACTGGAATGCAAATGGTGCATTAAAGTATTACATGAAGGATCAATTTACCAGAGTTGATTGCTGTGTATGGTCACGTGAGAGAATATTCCTATTCTTAAGATATACACACTGAAGTATTTAAAGGCAAAGGCCATAATATGTGCAACTTACCCTAAAATGGTTCAGGAAAAAAACGAGCTGTGCGTGTGTGGAAAGAGGAACAGTGCACGTAGGAACACAAATGATAACGCAAAGGGAACAAAATGTTAACAGGTATGACTAGGTAAAAGGAATGTGAGCTTTCTTGGGCACCTGAATGGTTAAGGGACTGCCTTTGGCTCAGGTCATGAACCCAGGGTCCTAGGATCAAGTCCCACATTGGGCTCCCTGCTCAGTGGGGAGCCTGCTTCTCCCTCTACCTCTCCTCCCTGCTCATGCTCTCTCAAATAAATAAAATCTTAAAAAAAAAAAAAAAAAGAGCTTTTTTCTTTTTTTATTCTCACAACTCTTCTGTGAGTTTGAATTCTTTCCAAAAAATTAAACAAAAAAACTAAACAAAAAAGAAGGAAGGAAGGAAGAAAAAAATGGGACTCTACTCTCCTTCTCGTTTTTTCTCTCAGCACCATTATGGTGAAAAAGCAGTAGTCCCTACCCACCTGCAATGTGCTGGCTTATCTGTTCCTTCTCATTGTCTTCCAGCTCTTCCCAGCCTTCTAGCTCTGTGAGGTCCTCGATTTTTTTTGTGGTAGCCCGGGCCCGCTCCAGTTTCTCAAACATGCATTTAATGTGATACCACTCTTTCATATCACCCCCGGACTCTGAAAAGGGGTTGGGCACCACTTTGCCGATCCGGCACACCCCCTTCACAATCTTTTCCTTGCACTTCTTGCAGCCCGCCGTGCCGCGCTTAGCATAGTCCACACAGAATCGTTGCTCGGCCATCTCACAGGGGCCACTGCAGAGTCCCACATGCGCCCCTGGCAAGAAAACAAGGCAGGTGGCACGTGGTCTTAGATGGCCTTCCTGGAATGACAGAGCAGGCTTTCTTCTCTGGAGGAGGCAGTGCCCATGAAGCAGATCTGTTTCTGACCAATGGCTGAACTGTCTTCTGTCAGGCCAGTGATGTTGCTGTCGGAATAGGCAAAATTCTTTTCGCCCAAGTGTGCGGAGGGTTGGTGGGAAGAGGATCTTGAAAGTCAAAGTCATACAGCTGCGTGAAAGAGTGAGATGCAAGAAAAGTGAGATATAAATGAGGAGCTAGGCTGCCACTTTCCCCAAAGCCCACAGTCCTAATACAGTCCATGCTGACTAACCAAACATTTTCCAAAGTATTAAAGATTTATTGTCTACAGGATGAAGAAGAGTTCCAGAACAGGAAAATTCAGTTTGCAGAAGGGTGTTCAAATATCTAACATATACATGTACATCTAGTAAATCACAATTGAGAGAATCAAATCCAAATAACATAAAAGCTTTTCTCAGGCCATCAGCAATACCTGATACTTAGAATGGATGATGACTCCTAAGTATTACAAGATCCTTAAGTTTCTTTTTAGTCACCAAGAAAAATTACATGATATTCGTGAAGTTTTTAATGTGAAGTAGAACATATATGCCATCCTCAGGAAATAATTAAGTCACTATATAGATCTGTGGTGTAATCAGATGACCTATTTTGAGAGGCAATTAAATAGAACTTAGAACCAGACTGCCTGGGTTCATATCCTCATTAGCTGTGTGACCTTGGTAGGTTACTTAACCTCTCCCTTCCTCAATTTCCTCAACTGTCAAAATGTGGATAACAAAACTACCTAACTTGTCATTCTAAGAGTAAAGCCCTTAGAACAGAGCTCAGCTTAGAATAGAGCACAGGTTCAGGACACATTAGTTCTTATTACCATCAGTAAAGCAGTTATCCGTTAAGCAGAGGCTCCCTATGTGCAATTAGCCTGTTCATAATGTATCGCCTACAGGGAATTGGGGAATGCTGAAGCAACTGGATGGCAAGAAATCAAAGGAACTGATAAATCACCCCAAATGGAAGCAGGGATTATGTCCACACGGTATCCTCCCACCTTTTTATATTCATATTTTCTCAAGTATCTTCATTGTTCTAATTTTAAATATACTGGAAATTATTTCTAGCCTGCACATACTTTGCAGTGAAATTGTTATTGGTTCATAACGACAAGCAGGCTTTACTTCCTGTAGAGGAAAGCAGGTGGATCGGAATCGGGGATGGGAGTGCGACTGTGACTGTTCAGTTTAGGGACTGTTATTTTTGAGAACTCCCTTAACTCATCTGCGTCTCAGTTTTCTCATTTCTAAATATGGAGAATAATACCTACCTCACGGGATGACTGGGAAAATTAAAATGAGTCCATGGAAGGGCTGGGGGGAGGTGGGCTCTGAACTCCCTGAAAATGTATACAAAATGCACATAATCCATAAATGTACACTTTGTCGGAGAGACGGTCTATAACCCTGAGAAGTTCAAGAACTACAGAGGTGAGGAATGTGAGTCCGGCAGGTCCATCAGGGGAGCTCAGAACGAATTCGGTTTCCACCCTGTCCTCAGGAGAGCGTTTGGGCAGCGCCCCCCCTTCCCCAAAGAACCGACTTGAGAGCGCCTCGCAGCGACCCACCCTCTGCGGGGCCCGAGGCCCAGGCCGAGCTGGGCCACGAGGAGGCACCGTGCTGTTCGGAGCAAGCCCGTCTACCCCGCAGCCCCCAACGGCCGCGGCTCAGCGTCTCCTCCAAGGTGGTCAAGAAGGAAACCGCTGGGGCCCCAACGCAGCCTGGGCGGGGAAGCGAGCGCCCTGCAGCCGCAGTTCCCGGGGCGGGTGGGGGAAGAGGTCTTTCCCGACGCCTTCCAGGAGTGGGCAGGGGCTACTGGCCGGCGCGGACGCCCGGGGACGCCCGTGGAGGAGGCGCGGAAGCGAGTCCCTCGGTTCGGGCAGGCCGGGGGCGCAAGGACACTGCCCGGGGCTGGGGAAGGGGACGCGGCGGGCAGAGAAAGGCTCCCGAGCTCGCACCAACGAGCACCGGCTTCGGCGCGGCCAACGTGCAGACCCGGGCCGGCCAGAGCGGACCCACAGGGGCCCCGGGGGACCCTCCCACTCGCGGAGCCGCGGGGGTCCCAGGGAGCTACGGACCAACCCCCGTGGGCTCCCGGGGGGCAGCCACGTCACGGAGGGTGTGCCCCGGGGCTCGGCGGGCGGGCGCGCGGGGGAGGAGCCGACGGGGCCAGCTCCCAGGCCGCGCCGAGCCCCGGGTCCCCGGAGCCCCAGGCCGCCTCCCTCCCCGCTGCCCGGTCCTGCCGTGCCTGCTCCTCACCTGCCTTCCCAACTCCGGCGCACACCGCAGGCCTCGCAGCGGGCGCCCACAGGCAGCGCGCCGCCACGACGGTTGTGGCGCCTGTCTCTTTAAATCCGGGTCCTTGAGCCCGCCGCAGCGCGCAAGCGCAGAGATCCGGGCCCAAGCTGCTCCACGCGTCCCCGCCCCCCGCCTGCCACGTGGGCGGTGGTCAGGTTAGGCGGAGTGAGGCTTTGAGAACCCGGATGGGGCTTAGGGTGGTTCCCGGCTCCGTGTGGCGGCGGAAGAAAGCGGAGATGCGGCCACCTGGTGTCAGCTGGGGTCTCAGTCCGGCCTGAACTTCCGGAGGACCCCCAGATTTGTTCATGATGTTAGAGATGATCCAGTTCTTAAAGACAATGGTTGAGAAAGTGTATTGTAATGAGCTTGGGGAAGGCAAAGAATGCGCCCTTGAACCTACTTTTTTGTATTCCCTCTGTCCTGTGTCCCGCACAGTGCCTAGCACGAAGTGTATTTAACAAATAGTAATTGAGTTGAAAAGAGGCACTGGATACATAGATACAGATTTAAAGTGTAAAGGAGTGATGGGGAGAGTATTGTTCAAAGTGTAGGGTCATTTTAAACCTCAGGTCAACTTTTTGAGGGATTAGGATGGCTATTTTTACAAAAGAGTAGCAGGCTCAGAGAACGTAAGAGAGTTTGAGTTCGGGGGTTTAGGAACAGCAAACAATCGGAAATTGTTAGGTAAGCCAAAATCAGATTCTGGAGGGAATTCTGTGCTATGTGACAAAGAGCTTGGCTTTTATTATGTAGGGGATGGAGAACCATGAAGGTCTTTATGGAATAGTAACTACTTTTGAGGCTGGGTAGGGGAGAGACTGAGGCAAGGGAAGAAATTAAAAGGTTCTTGGTACTTGCTGGGGCCGCACATATACTAAAATTGGAACATACAGAGGTTAGCGTGGCCCTGTGTAAGCATGACCTACAAATTCCTGAAGAGTTCCATATTATTAAGGAAGATTTTTTTTCTTTATTGTATCTATATGGGGTGGTGTATGCTAAGTAAACTTACTGTGGCATTTATTTCATAATGTATGTAAGTCAAACCTTTATGCTATATAGGCCTTAAATTTATGTAGTGATGTATGTCTATTACATCTCAATAAAGCTGGAAAAAAAGTTTCTTGTGGTGATCCATGTGAGAGATGAAAGTGGCCTGAACACGCTCAGTTAGTTGGGATGGAGAGGAAGAGGCATTTTTTTTTTTAAAGATTTATTTATTTATTTGAGAGAGCGAGAATGAGAGAGAGAGAGTACATGAGAGGGGGGAGGGTTAGAGGGAGAAGCAGGCTCCTCGCCAAGCAGGGAGCCCGATGCGGGACTTGATCCAGGGACTCCAGGATCGTGACCTGAGCCGAAGGCAGTTGCTTAACCAGCTGAGCCACCCAGGCGCCCCGAGGAAGAGGCATTTTTAAAAAAATGCTAAATATTTGGATTTTAAATTATCTTCTAGACAAAGTAGTACTCATTTACCTGAAGATGAAATGAGAATGACTTGAGTGAGCAGGTAGATAATGATGCCATCAACTGAAGTACAAAATGAGAAGTAGGTATTTGAGATAAAAGGATGAGTTTTGTTTGGATATATTAAGGTTGGTTGGTTGGTTGAGGACAACCACAATCCCACTGTTTGGAGTGGGGCAAAGTCTCTAATGTGCTGCACAATGAACAAGGTCTTTGGGGTTGGAAGATCCCTGGAGGCTCAAGTCCTACCTGGCAGTTGAGTAATCCTGAGTCATTCTCCTATCATTGCATTTACTACATTGTTTTGAGAATCCCCTTGACTTTACCTTTTTCCCTAACCCTGTGCTGTCAAATGCTTTTGTTGCTAGCCACATGTGGCTATCGAGCTCTCTCTCTTTTTTTTTTTGGCTATCGAGCTCTTGAAACGTGGCTAGTCCAAATGGAGATGTGCTGTATGTGCAAAATGCACACTGATTTCAGAGATGTGCTGCCAAACAAAAAAAGACTGTAAGATATCAATAGTATGTTTATGTTGATTTACCTGTTAAAGTTAAATCTTGGATATGTTGGGCTGTATAAAAATATATTATTAAAATTAATTTCAACTGTTTTACTTTTTTGAAAATGTAGTGCCTAGAAGATGTAAAACTGCATACTCAGCTCACATGATCTTCTATTGGACAGCACTACGCTGAACTTCAAATGTTTGTGGAGGGTAACATCTGGGCCTTATGCATCTCTTTATCCTCAGTGCCCAGTGTAGTACTGGGCACGTAGTAGGCGCTCAGCAAGTATTTATAAATAAACTCATGAGTGAATGAAATGAATGAAACTCTGAAAGTGATCAGCTCCCTCAGAAGGATGTTTATTACATTGTAACTTTGACAGTGTTTGATGTTAATGAGCAAAAAGACTCAGGCTCTTTTTTATTTTAATTTTTTTTATTAACATATAATGTATTATTTGTTTCAGGGGTACAGGTCTGTAAGTCATCAGTTTTACACAATTCACAGCGCTCACCATAGCACATACCCTTCCCAGTGTCCATCACCCAGCCACCCCATCCCTTCCACCCCTCTCCACTCCAGCAACCCTCAGTTTGTTTCCTGAGATTAAGAGTCTCTTATGGTTTGTCTCCCTCTCTGGTTTCGTCTTGTTTCATTTTTCTCTCCCTTCCCCTATGATCCTCTTGTCTTGTTTCTCAAATTCCTCATGTCATTGAGATCATATGATACTTGTCTTTCTCTGATTGACTTATTTCGCTTAGCATAATACCCTCTAGTTCCATCCACATCATTGTAAATGGCAAGATTTCATTTTTTAAAAGGCTGCATAATATTCCATTGTATATATATACCACATCTTCTTTATCCATTCATCTGTTGATGGACATCTAGGCTCTTTCCACAGTTTGGCTATTGTGGACATTGCTGCTAAAACATTGGGGTGCACGTGCCCCTTCAGATCACTACATTTGTATCTTTGGGGTAAATACCCAGTAGTGCAATTGCTGGGTCGTAAGGTAGCTCTATTCAACTTTTTGAGGAACCTCCATCTGTTTTCCAGAGTGGCTGCACCAGCTTGCATTCCTACCAAGACTCGGGCTCTTAATGTTTGTTTTGCTTGATTACAGCTCCAAGGAACCCTGAATCTTTTTGATTCACCCCCACCTCTCCCATCTCCCCACTGTAAAATGGAACTAGGTGTGAAAGCTGGCAGTTGCATTTCATTAGAGAAGTGGGAACTGCAACCAAGGAGAATGAAGTAATGTGCACTAGGCATAGCAGGACTTTAGAACCACAGAGTTAGGTTTGAATGATGTTCCACCACTGGCTGTGTAATCTTCATCTATTTTCTTAACTTCTCTGGGCTTCAGTTTTCATGGGGAAATGGGGATAAAAATACCTGCTAGGATTGGGTGTGACAGTTAAATGATATGATTGGTATTAACTTGGGAACTGCTTGGCACTTGGCAGTATTTCAATACATGTACATTCCCCTCTACTCCCCAGCCTGGATACATTCATACCACTGCAGGGTTGAATCCATCAGGCAAGTACTGAATGCCTCCTCTGTGTGAGGCACTATTCCAGGAAGTGGAATAGCAGTGAAACAAAAGACAAAAAAAAAAAAAAAAAAATCTCTCCTCAAGGAGTTCAGAGGTTAGTGTGGGAGATAGATAATAAACAGTAAATAAAATGCATAGTATGTACTCTGATGATGAGTGCTATGGAGAAAAAGAAAGCAGAGGAGGATAGGAGGTGCCAGGCAGGGTGGGGGTGGGGAAGTTGCCGTTAAACACAGAGGTCAGGAAGGCACCCCCCCCCCACCAGGTGACACTGGAGTAAAGACTGAACCGGATGACTGAGAGCCTGCATGGTGTTCTAGGGTACAGGGAACATCAAGTAAAGGCCCAGAGGCCAGGATGTGTCAGTCATGTTAGGAGATCAGCAAGGATATGGGTGTGATTACAGCCGCCGGAGAAGAGCTAGAGATGAGGTCAGCAGGGTATCTGGAGACAGACCCTAGAGGGCCTTGTAAACAGAGATGTTGCTGTTTATCGCAGGTAAAATGGGAAGCTAGTGGATTGTATTGAGCAGAGACTTGGGTTTTAACGAGACTGCTATGTCTGGCTGCTGTGTAGAGTCTGGGGGGTCAGTCAGTTGAATACTAAGTTGACAACACAAGGGGGAAATGAGGGCAGCTTGGGTGGTAACAGTGAAAGAGTAACCAAGTATTCATGTAAATGTGTTGTTTTTTTTTTAAAGATTTTATTTATTTGACAGAGAGAGGCACAGTGAGAGAGGAAACATAAGCAGGGGGAGTGGGAGAGGGAGAAGCAGGCTTCCCGAGGAGCAGAGAGCCTGATGCGGGGCTCAATCCCAGGACCCTGGGATCATGACCTGAGCCGAAGGCAGATGCTTAACCAACTGAGCCACCCAGGCGCCCCTCATGTAAATATTTGTAAGTGCATTTTTCCAGTGAGCACTTTTATTGAAGTCTTTTTTTTTTTTTAAGATTTTATTTAGAGAGATAGAGAGGGGAAGCAGGGGGAGGGGCAGAGGGAGAGAGAGAATCCCAAGCTGACTCCGTGCTGTGCGCAGAGCCCAATATGGGGTGTGGACATCCCTGGGCTCGATCCCAGAACCCTGAGATCATGACCAGAGCCAAAATCAATAGTCAGACACTCAACTGACTGAGCCACCCAGGCGCCCCTTGCTTTTATTGAAGTTTTAAAGCAATTCTATGATCCAAACCAAGGATAACCTTGGTGGCAAATAAGTAGGATATCTCCTACTTACTCCTAGTTATTCAAAGTCCCACGATTAAATCCTTCCCTCAGACCTTGATGCCAAATCCTCCAGGGCGCTGATTCTGTTTGTGAGCCTCTCAGAGCTTCTGCCACCGCCTGTAAGACTGTAGCATCCCTGACCCAGTCTAAGCTCATTAGGATTGTTAACAAGAAAAAAAGAATGAGGGAAATGGGTAGATTCTGTTTGTTTTTTTTTTTTAAAGATTTTAATTTATTTGACAGAGAGAGAGCGAGAGAGGGAACATAAGCAGGGGGAGTGGGAGAGGGAGAAGCAGGCTTCCCGCTGGGCAGGGAGCCCGATGTGGGGCTCCATCCCAGGACCCTGGGACCATGACCTGAGCCGAAGGCAGACGCTTAACCAACTGAGCCACCCAGGCACCCCTCTGTTCATTGTTTTATGCTACTCACTATGGAAGCTTGGCAGCCACAGGCAGGAATAGGGGAAATACTTCACACCTTCCTAGAGACAGTGTGGGGCACTCGTGAGGCTAGTTTGCAGTCAGTGGATTCCCTTTTTAATAAGCTCTGGTCTATGAATCACATAAATCTCAGCACTGAGAGCCAATTTTACGCTTTGGTTTGCTTAATAGTCACACAATTAAAATAAGTTGTAAAAAACGGTCATGGTGTTTGCCAGGATAAATATTTAAAAGGGAACAGCTGTAGGAAGATGTAATACTTCAAATCAGCTCATGGCTCTTTATTTTCAATAAAGGCTGTGGAGGTTGGTTCTTAACCAGTGGGGTTTCTTGGCCTCTCCTTGGAATATCTTTGTGCTGTAGCTGCCAGGGTGAGGTAGGACAGAGGTCAAGTGTGCCTCTGGGAATAGCTGATCCATGACACAGAGACAGGGACAGGGTTTAGGACCCTCAACCCAAGGGTTGAGGTCACAGAGAGTGAGGGAGACTCAAAGTTGTTACCATCTTCCCTAAACTTCTAGATTGGGTTTTCTTGTATGAAGTCCTGGTGGTCATATTTTTTTAGGTGGCAGATTAATAAATTTCAAAGGGGAAATTTATTTTACAAAGAGATGAGCCTATTTGGGAAGCAAACTTAAGTTCTGTCCCCTCCACTGGACTCCGGGCTGGCTGAGAGGTAGCAGTGATGCCAGTTGGTTTTCCAGCTTTGATATGGTGGTGATGAGGGAGCAGAAGGCTAGCTGAGGACAAAGCACAAGCTGACACCCTGCAACCTCCCCTCCCCGCTCCTGGGTGGGATATGTGTGACATTCTTCCAGGAAACTTCCAATATCTTCATGTTAATAAAGCTTTGCTAGAGGAAAAAACAACCTTAGCTTGATAATAGCAAGGCCTCCAGTATCCTGAGAGTCTTCTTTTTTTTTTTTAAAGATTTTATTTATTTATTTGACAGAGAGAGACACGGCGAGAGAGGGAACACAAGCAGGGGGAGTGGGAGAGGGAGAAGCAGGCTTCCCGCCGAGCAGGGAGCCCGATGCGGGGCTCGATCCCAGGACCCTGGGATCACGACCTGAGCCGAAGGCAGACGCTTAACAACTGAGCCACCCAGGTGCCCCCTGAGAGTCTTCTTTACCATATAAAAGTCCTTTTGGACCTCCCTTTTTCCTTACCTCCCCCAACTCCCAAGTACAGAATGAACCACTCCTCACACCCCCAGTGCAGCAGCTCTTTCTGCCCTACAGGTCCTGTCCCTGTGCTTTAATAAAACTACCATTTTATACCAAAGACATCTCAAGAATTCTTCCTTGGTCGTCCGCTCTGGACCTCACCCCACCAAACTTCACCTACATTCCAAAACTACATCAGTGGCAGAGGTTGAAGATCAGGTTGAATGCTTCTTTCCTTTCTTGTACCTCATATGCCATTTCCTTTATCCCAGGAGAGCTCCTACCCCTCTTCTCTCCTCTGGGAGCTTCTGCCTGCGCCGTCTTACCGAACCTTCCTGACCATGCAGCGCACTGTGCTCTCCCTCTCCAGCCTTCAGCTTGTCTTGGTCTTGGTGATAGTAAAGGAAAAAACTCTATTGTTTCCATTTATATGATAGACTGCGCTCCCTGAAAACTAAACTTCTGGCACCAGACCTGTGGGTTTTCTACATCGGGCAATGGAAGGGTTTCGGTTAAGGGCGCAGCCCCACCAGACTGCCCCCTTGCCCCACTTCAGATGCCAATGCCAAGTCCAGGGTGTCACCTGTGCTTCCGCCTGACCACCTCTAAACCAGAGCTTCCCAGGGCCCCCTCTGCGGGTTTGAGAAATGTGGTAGAGCAGCTCACAGAACTCAGGAAAACAGTTTAGTGACTGGATTACCTGTTTGTGAGAAAAGGATGGAACTCAGGATCAGCCAGATGGAAGAGATGCGTAGGGCAAGGTATGTGGGAAGGGGTGCTGAGCTTCCATGCCCTCTCTGGACACGCCACCTTCCCAGCACCTCTGTGCGTTCACCAGCCTGGAAGCTCGCAAACCCCATCCTTTTGGGTTTTTATGGAGATTTCCTTACATAGGCATAATTGATTAAGTCATTGGCCATTGGTGATTGAACTGAATCTGTAGCCCCCTCCCTTCCCAGAGGTGGGAGAGGGGTGCAGAACGTTCTAACCTAATCACTGGGTTGGTTCCCCTGGGAACCAGCCACACCCTTAGGGGGGCTTCCCAGAAGTCACCTTATTAACATAAACTCTGATGTGGTTGACAGGGGATTGTTTTGAGTAACAGATGACACCTTTATCTCTCTCATCTCTCTAATCCCTTAGGAAATTCCAAGGGTTTTGTTTTTTAATTTTTATTTATTTTTAAAAAGAGTTTATCCATTTATTTGAGAGAGCCAGAGAATGCGTGCAAGCACGGGGGCGGGGGTGGGGGTAGGGGTGGAGGGAGAGGAACAAGCGGACTCCAGGCTGATGCGGGGCTTGATCCCACAGCCCTGAGATCATGACCTGAGCGGAAACCAAGAGCCAGATGCTTAACCGACTGTGCCACCCTGGCACTCCTAGGAAATTCCGAGGGTTTTTAGATCAATGCCAGAAATGGGGACAAAGGCCAGAATATATATTTCGTATTATAAATCACAGTATCACAGTGATAGACAGAGGTGGGAGGGCCTTAGGGAGTGCTCAGACAGCATAGCACCCACAGATGGTAAAACTAAGGCTTGGGGAGCAAACCGACTCGATAAATAACACACAGCTGGTGAGTGGGAAAAGTCAGACCGTAGACTTATCAGCCTTCTTTCTGCTGCCTGTACCAGACTGGGTCCTGCTCGATTTCTTATACCACTTACAATACAACCAGCTTATAGTTTTCTTGAACATAAGGGTCTTGTCTTCAGTCATTTATTTAGTAGTATTATTGGCCTGTACGAAAAGCATTACATGCACTGAATTCATTCAACCCTCTCAGTAATTCTAGAAGGTAGAAACTCTTAACTCTCCTTGTAGTGGAGGGAAAGAAGGGTGAGGTAGCTTACCCAATGTCGTGTAAAGAGTGGTGGGCCACATGGCCCGGTCTAACTTGTTTCCCAGTTGCAATGTTGGGAACTGAAGTCGTTCTTCTTGATCCCATCAGAGACCACTAGAGAGTAAAACTGATTGCTGGTGAAATGGAGGAAGGGTGGGGCAGCGTGGACAGAGTCTGTTAACAAACTACAGAAAACACAGCTTCCAGCCCAGCCAAGGTCTCTGAACAGCACCAGGTTTCCTTAACGTTGATCATAAACTTCCCTAATCTTAATTCTTGTTATCTTGGGGGACCCTCTCCCATTTTCCACATTTCACTGTTAAATAATGGAATAGTGGACCAGGAATCAAGTTCTACCTAGTCTTAACATTAGCCATTGCTGAGTGACCTTGGAGAAGTCATCAGATCGTGGCAATGACAGTCGTTTTACCTCTGGGGTGTGTCGAGACTTGCAAACTGATGTGAAGGTTGTGCATAAACGATACTCTCACCATGTGAGTATAAGGTGGTGTTAAATAATAATGATGCAGGGTAACACTGGGGACTCTGGGATTGTTGCCTTGAGCAAGCTCCTTCACTTCTTTGCATCAGTCTCCTCGTTGGTAAAATGAAGGTATTATGTAACTTACACGGTTGTTTTGAGGATTAGAGACAGTGTATGTCAAACCCTCACACAGTGCACATGGTAGGATCCAGTAAATGGTAGCTGTTATTAATAACAACCTGACAACCTGGCTTGGTCGACACTCTCTGCAGAATGGTAAGCAAACAAACAACACAGGCACACGACGAAAACATCAATAACCACCACCATCAACCACCACACCATCTGAACTCCCCTAAAGGTGACCGCTGGCTTCCAAGGGCACACGAAGCTGGCCAAATGCTGGTAGCAAAATGGAGGTACAACCAGATGGAATGCCTTTCCTCCTCTGAGAGACTGGGAGTGATTTCAACGAAGGATGGCCGAGTGCAGACTCACTCTGAAATAGCTTTGACTGCCAAGTGACAGGAAGAGGAAGCCAAATGAAATGGTGGGTGGCAGAGAAAGAGGCCTGAGGGCTGAGAGCAGCCCAGAAGCAATGTGTCCTCGTGGACTCTTTGATCTTACTCCGCTACCGATTCACTTTCTTCCTCCTTCCCTCCACTTCGGAGGCCTCTAGGCAGTCAGGGCTGCCCACACACTCCTGCTGACATCTGGACATCCCTTTTGCTTGTTTGGTGCCATGAGGACAACTGAGTGGCTAAATGCTGAGGTGGCCCATTACACTCCAGAGGCTGTGGTGGATACTCCTCTTGGAGCAGGTGAGAGCCTTATGTGCCAGAGAAGGGAGACACTAGGGAGGAAAAGATTTCTCGGCCCTCTAAGCCGCTGAGTTGACTTTTGTTCTGGTTCCAACTTCCACGAGTTAGCTTGGTCTTTCTACCAGTTTTCCAAGCAACTCTCTGCCATGTGGGTATTATTCATTCTGTAGATATTTATTGAGCTCTGTTAGTGCTGGGCATTATTTTAGCTTGTGGGCAAGACAGACGAGCCCCCTGCCCTCGTGGAGTTTATATTCTGGTGGGATAGAGACATAATTCATGTGCAAATAAACAAGCTAATTCAAGATAGAGGTAAGTTTAATGAATTCCCAGAATGATGTGACAGAGGGACAAGAGGTGGGGGGGGGGGCATGGCTGTTTATGCCATCTGAGCAAGAAACACTAGAGCTGAGAACGGAATGTAAGATTGCCATGCTGTTTGAAGTCAGGTTCTGGGCAGAGGGAACTGCAAGGTGCAGGTCCTAACATGGCATGTCTGAGGAACAGAAAGCTCACCAGCGAGTACCGGGACATGGAGAATAAAGGGAAGAGTGTAGGAGATGAAGTTAGAAGACAGGTCGCCGCCTCGGGCCTATGGATTACATTCAGCCCACATGGTGTTTTTGAGATTTCACTAAAAACAAAAACAATCTTGTCATGCCTCTTGATAATTAAGAAGACTTGGCCATGCCAGGCTGCTACTGAATGATGAAAATTGATTTCAACATAGAGCAGTTTGCTCTCCTGCCCTATCCACCCCACTTTAGCAGGGTTTGGGGTCGGTCATTAGCTCACAAGTAGTAGACATTTGAATCAGCAAATGCTGAGCACCATGTGAGCTTAATAAGGGCCTGATTTTTTTTTTCCCCAAGTGTGATGGAAGCATATGATGAAGGGTTTTCAGTGACAGTGACAGTGACATGACCTACATTTTTAAAACATCACTCTACTTGTTAACTGACCGTGGCTAGGATGTGCACATGAGAACAGGTGCTCTTGCACACTAACGCAAGAGATGGTGGCTAGGACCGGTGGAGACAAAGTAGGAGAGAGATTCTGGGCATATTTTAGAGGGAGAGCTGCCAGGACTTGGCTAATGCATTAGATTTGGGGGAATAAAGGGGAATGAAGGATGACTCTCAGAAGAAGGGTCAAGACTAGGGATATAAACTGGGAGTCACCAGTGTAAAGGTGATATTTAAACCCAGAGGAATGGATGAGATCACTGAGGGAGAAACTGTAGATAGGAAATAGAATGCAGAAAAAAAAAGAAAAAGAACATAGAATGCAGAATGGGATTTTTTTCCCTGTTCAAATTTAAAGCTTTTTTTTTTTTTTTTAAGATTTTATTTATTTGACAGAGACAGACAGCGAGAGAGGGAACACAAGCAGGGTGAGTGGGAGAGGGAGAAGCAGGCTTCCCGCTGAGCAGGGAGCCCGATGGGCTGGATCCCAGGACCCTGGGATCATGACCTGAGCCGAAGGCAGATGCTTAACGACTGAGCCACCCAGGCGCCCCAAATTTAAAGCTTCTCAAGTAATTCCTGATATTATACAGGCTACTAGATTCTTAGTATTAAAAAGCAATCTAAAATGATCTATCTAGCCACCATTCCTACCCATATACTTACTCAAATCCCCCTACACAAACTTCCAGCCAAGTAGTGCATCATTAACAGGAAACATACTATTTCCATTAAGACCTTGACTCCCTGTTCATTAGAAAGTGGTTTTTCTTCCTATCAAAATTTTAGGTAAGTGAGTATCTATACCTCCAGAAAAGGAGTGTTGAGAGTGAAGGGGCAGGGCACTATTCATAATTACACCAAGACAAATGGGACTTAAGCTGGGCAAATCTTGTAAGTAAAAGCAACAATACTTTAGCCATCTGTCTCCAGATGGTCAATTGAACGACTTTAAAAATGTTTAAAAGGTGAGATGCCACTTGTCTCGGCGAAATTAAAAATTTGGGAGTTAAAAGAAATCTCAAGAAAATCACCTGCTCTAATTACCTTAGTTTCAAAGAGGGAATTAAGGGGCATTAAATTATTAGACTAAAATCAAGTTAGCATGCGGCAGGGGAAGACTAAGCTATCTTCCTCAATTTACGATGGGTTTATTGGGATGTAATCCCATGGTAAGTCCCGATGAACCATTCATAAGTTGAAAATGCATCTAACATAGCCAACCCACCAAACATCACAGCTTAGCCTAGCCTACCTTAAACGTGCTCTGAACACTTATATCAGCCTACACTCGGGCAAAATCGAACACAAAGTCTACTTTATAATAAGAGTGTTGAATGTCCCATGTGATTTACTGACTACTTCATTCAAACTGCAGAACAGAATAGTTGTGTGGGTACACAGGGGCTGTCGGTTTATCTTGTGATCACATGGCTGCCTGGGAGCCGTGGCCCACTGCCGCTGCCCTGCATCATGGGAGACTGTCGTACCGCCCCCTGCTAGCCCAGGAAAAGATTCAAATTCAGAATCCAAAATTTGAAGTACGGTTTCTACCGAATGTGTATCACTTTCCCACGACTGTAAAGTCGAAAAATCGTGAAGTAGAACCATTTTTTTTTTATAATTTTTTTTTTAAAGATTTTATTTATTTATTTGACAGAGAGAGAGAGAGCGAGAGCAGGAACAGAAGCAGGGGGAGTGGGAGAGGGAGAAGCAGGCTTCCCGTGGAGCAGGGAGCCCGATGTGGGACTTGATCCCAGGACCCTGGGACCATGACCTGAGCCGAAGGCAGACGCCCAACGACTGAGCCACCCAGGCGCCTGAAGTAGAACCATTTTAAGTGGGGGACCATCTGTAATAGACGTACTTGTATTGCCTTTCAGTTTATAAACCCCTTTCACACGTCATGTGACCTGAGGTATCATCTTTTTTTTTTTTTTAAAGATTTTATTTATTTGAGAGAGAGAGAGGGAGAGCACAGAGAGAGTGAAAGGGAGAAGCAGACTGCCCGCAGAACAGGGAGCCCAATGCGGGACTTGATCCTAGGACCCTGAGATCATGACCTGAGCCGAAGGCAGACACCTAACCAACTGAGCCACCCAGGCGCCCCCCCATTATCATCACTTGGTAGTAGGGTGCACTAAGGTTTGGAGATGTGACTTGCCCAAGATCACTAACCCTTAAAATGTAGAGTGGGAACTTGAACCTGTGTCTTGTTTTCTCTTGCCAATTCCCCTGTTCTTCCTATTGCTCCATACTAATCTAGTGATCGTTACTACTAAATTAATTTTTCTCCTGGAATTTTAATTCCACAGCCTCGTTTCCTGGTGTATAAAAAGTAGTCATTACTTTCATCATTAAAGGAAATACAAATGGGAGAGCATTTTCCAAGTTGTAAGCCACTGGGCAAATTTACATTTCAAGGCTAGTTAGTTCAGGTTTTTTTCCCCTCCAGTTAGGGGAACTACATTAAATTGGTAAGTGAATTGGCGAGAGGATTACCTTTGTAGCATTTACGTAACTCTAATAAATTGTTGGCTAAATGAAGGGGTTCTCTAAAAAGAGAAGAGTGACTCGAAGAAATCCATGGGACTAAGTCTTACAATTTGGGAACGTTGGTGGGTTTGAAGTCTAATGCCAAAACCTATTTGACCCAGCTCAAAGACGTATAAAGGAGCTCTCCAATGTGTGGAGGATCAGGAAGGATCCACTAATCCCTGTAGCTTTTTACATTGATCGAAGATCCAACCAGGATTTCCTTGATTTTGCTCAGGGCCCCATCATTCATTCTCCGGAATACAGAGCATGGGGAACAGAGCTTTCTGTCCCTCCTAAAAACCCACTGCTGTTTGTATGTATAGTAATGGCATTCCTTAAACTCTTTAACTGTTATAATTCAGGACTCAAGAACCTCAAGCATATTCAATTGTTAATTTAAAATTCCAACTCCTTCGAGCATGGCGTTCAAGATCTTCTATAACGGTTCATAATCTATCTTCTAATCATAACTTCCACTGTTGTCAGGAATGAACATTCCACTCTAAATTGGTCTATCTCCTGTGCATGTTTTGTTTTTACTCCTGCACAACTTTCTCTTTAAGTCTGCACTGTCCTTTATTGTTAGCCACATATGGCTAGTACTTGAACTGTAGCCAGTCCAAATTGAGATGTGCTAAGTCAGATACACCCAGATTTCAGAAATCTAGAACCCCCTAAGTGTAAAATACTTCATTAATGATATTTAAATATTGATTATGTATTGAAAAGTGAATATTTTGGATATATTGGATAAAATAAATTACATTAAAACTAATTTCGTATTTCTTTTTACTTTTTCATGTGGCTTCTAGGAAATTGAAAATATGTATGTGGCTTGCATTTTTTTTTTAATGGACAGTGCTCTGCAAAATCATCAGCCTAGCCTCTTAAGTCAAGGTATGACAGGGCCTACTACTCAAGCCCACCTTTGTATTCTCTCATTTTAAAATAATAAAGTGATGGATGATAGAAAACTCTGAGTACATGTGGGTTTATACATTTAGGGCAGGCATGCCCTCTGTTATCATACTGACAGCTCAAGAAAACAAGACCTTCTGCCAAAGACAGCAAGATAGTTAATATGCTCAATAAGTGTTAGGTAACTTTTTCAGGGACCTACACTAAAAACCCCCAAGCCCTTCAATTTCATCTTTATCCCTACTGTTTTTCTTCTACCTCTAGTCACTAAAATATTAGCCCTTCCTGTTAAAATGTTTCAACTTTATTCCTTTACTCTCAGTCCATAACTAATCAAAGTCTTGCTCACCTAGCTTTTAAAATCTAGTTTCCAAGTAGTCTCCCAGCTTCTTTCTCCCCATCCACATTCATTCCATTTTATATACTGCAACTAAAATCATCTTCCATAATTTTTTTGCAAATATAATTTCTTGCTCAAAAACTTCCACTTTCCTACATTGCCGACAGAGAGAATTCTTTCATCTAGCATCCAAGTGAGGCTTTTTCATACCTTATCTCTTGGTACTATTCTCCATAAAACCTGGGCTTTAGAGCAACTAGACCTGGTTTATGTAAAGCAGTTAGAACCACATCTGTCATATATTGTAAAAGCTTTGTTTTAGCTATTATTATTACCACTCACTTTCATTTGAGGATGCTGTATGCATTTTTGCCCCTGGAACACTGCTAATTCCATTTTCATTTCAATACCTCTATCGCTAAAGGGAAAAGGAGTGATTTAAACAATCAATGACTGGAACAAGCTAATTGTTACTTCTTGAGAAAACAACTTATCCTCCCAACAATGGACAGAAACTCTGAACCCTAATTTACTATGAAATGTAATAAAATTTAAGACTGGATGAAATCTAAATATAAAGTAGTATTTCTTTTATACAATAGACAGTAAACTTATGGAACATGGTATTTGAAAAAAACAAAGCCTGAAAAAACATAAATGGGTTCTGGATTTAGGGCCACACAGCTCTCCAACTTTGGCATGTATCAGAATAACCTGGGAAGCTTTCAAAACTAAACAGACGCCTGGGCCCCGCTCCCGATTTATTTAATCTCTAATGGTAGGCCTTGGGCACACGAGTTTTTGAAAGGCTTCAAGGTGATTCATATGCACCTTTTCAAAAGCTTGGTGCTTTCCATGTGCACCTACATCCAAGAATCACTGGTTTAATCAAGAGAAATATTTGGGATATATCACCATGTGCTCCTAGTGCATGTTTTTAAAACAGAAACAGAATACTCAGAGAACTGATTTGCCCTGAATGACTTATGTGTTTATGAATAGTATTTAAAAACAACCCCTGTCCCCCACCTTCCTGCAAAACACTCTTGAGTTGATTTAGGGGATTAGAAAAGAAAAAGTCACATATATCCCAAATACCACACTTGGTTTTCGTCTAAAAGCTTGTCTGTTGGCTTGACTTCTACTTATTTATAAATTTCAAAACAGAATTACTTAAGTAAATATATATTTAACTATATATAATATTTACAGCTTACAGATTTGACAATTCAAAATTATACACTTAAGTAAATGTGTGAAAAAGTTGACATTTTCGTATGTATGTAATAGTTCAAAAATTTCAAAAACAACTTTACCTCAAAAACATTTTACACCAATTTTCAAAAGTGCTATCTTCACAGGCTCATAGTATCTCAACAATCCAGTTAGGTTATCAAAGATCAGGGCATGAAGTAACCAGTATCCTATCCAGAGACAGCACTTTTGGTACCATTGTAGAGGGTATGAAAATCTCGGGTCTTTGAAACCCTATAACAAAGCCCCTTTTACCCTCCAATCCTGAGACAACAAATCTTGTAGTTCTCCCTCATCATCGCTGTCAACATTCTCCTCTTCCTTTTTCTGAAGTTCTTTTATAGTCAGAACCTCTTTAAGCTTATGTTTTATTTCATCCTGGCGATTCCGAAGCTTTTCCACCCGACGGTAACATTCTATCTGCTCATCGATTTCCCCAATTTGCCTGTCCAACCGTCCCTCCTCATCCTCTTCGGCAACTATGGCTTCGGAAATGGTATTGACCTGTCTCATGGCCTTTTGAAATTCGTCCCACTCTTTGTCCATCTGATCCTTTGGGGCATCAACCTTTCGTACCCGAGCATCTATCTCAGGGTCGTCAAAAAAGCCTTCCGGTAATGCCTCCGCTGTGTTTTCTCTCCTTTCCACGACTTTTTCATGTATTTCTGCTTTCTCAATTGACCCTGAATGAGGAATTAAAGGGGCCTTGGGAGGATTTGTATCTGAGAAACCGCTTGGCAGCATACCACTTGTTGCCTCTCTCGAGGAGGAAAGCGAGTGTTCCTTGCCCTGTGCGTCGGGCGGCTGCTTGCTAGTGTCCCCTCTTTTCCCTTCTCCTCCCTCTTCCTCCTCCTCTTCCTCATCTTCATAATCAGGGAGTAAACCGAGTCCCGAAGCCTTACTGAGAGTCGCTCTGGCGGACTCCTTCCCTGCTCTGTCAAAGTTGGTGGGCAAAGCGGATGTGGAGGGCTGTACCTGAGGCAGCGGAGAGGCCTTGGGTCTTTTGGCATCCTGGCCATCCGCATCCGGCGCCTTCCTCTTGGCTGACTGAGGCACTGCGCTGGAGGACGGACTCTGGGTGGCTTCCTTCGCGCCCTTCAGCTCGGCCACTTTCTCACGGTGCTGCTTTCCCAGGACGTGAGTCTGCCACAGGAGCTCGCTCTTCACCGGGGTGTTACACAGGGCACAGCTCAGCTGCCCCAAACGGTTGTACTTCGCAAATGGAGATTCTATCCGTTTCCGATTGGTGCTCAGACGCTGCTTCTCCTTCATCAACCGCCGCAGTTCGTCCTGATTCACCACTCGCTTCCCTGCCGGAGTGCGAGCGGAGGCGGAGGACGCCATCTCGGCGCCCGAACCCAAGGTGATTCTGGCTTCCGTGCGGGCGAGGCCTGGTAACGTCATTTCCTGTCTCGGCGAGGATTGGCTGAGGCTCCGGAAGGCGGGCGGTGGCGCCGGGATTTCTCTCGAGATCCGGGCTGAGGCTGATTTTGCCTGCCGGGTCGCACGCTCAGCGGCGCGATGGCCGCGGTCAAGGCGGTAAACTCCAAGGCTGAGGTGGCGCGGGCCCTGGCGGCCTTGGCTGTCAATATATGCGCCGCCCGAGGGCTGCAGGATGTGCTGCGTACCAACTTGGGGCCCAAGGGCACCATGAAAATGTGAGATGGCCCGGCGGTTGGAGAGGCGGTTATGGCCCAGGGTTTGTTGGGTGTCGTGGCGCGCTCTGAGAAAGACGTTCCGCGAAATGCCTGGAGCGACGGGATACCCTCGTTCTCATTCCTGCCCGGAGGTCACCCCGGCCAGGGGCGGGAGGGCAGCCTTCCGAGGAAAGGGCCCCGAGTGAAGCTGTGACACCCCCTCTGCCCCACTTTGATTAACGTTCGTGTGCAGTAGCAACAGTTCACCTGGTGTCTCTTTACAAGCATAAGCCATTTAACTCCCCTGCGCTTTGAGACTGTATGCCCATAGTTTGGGTTTCGTTTGGCAGTGTGCTGTAATGGTAAGGGCACACAGGCCTTGGAGCCCGGCAGGCATGGGTTCAAATCCAAGTTACCTTCTAGCCTTGCGTCTTAGGCAAGTTACTTGAACGCTCTGTGCCTGCACTTCTTCCTATCTATTCACCCTTTCAGCATATATTTACTTAGCTTCACTATTTTCTTTAGAAGAGTGAGGAAAAGAGGGCTAAAATGTGTAAGAGGAGAAATACATTCTGAGAGGAACGAGCAGAATTAAAATTAACGGTAAAAGAGGGCGCTTGTATACCAACTGGATGCTGGGAACACAGAAATGAAGGTTATATATATCTATATTTATATATAATTATATTGAGGAAAGGGACTAATTACTGATGGGAGTAGGGAGAAGGAGAAGCCTCTCAGATAACAGATTTTTGATCAGAGTCTTGAAAGATAAGTTAGAGTTCACCAGTTGGAGAAGGGAGTAAAGGCCCTCTAGTAACTTCAGGAACAAGAAAGCCCAGTGGTGTAAATCCAACTGAAATGAAAACAAACATGATGTATTAAGGGAACCACAAGATTTTCCCACAAGATCTCATTTGGTAGATGCCACAGGGCAAATAGACATAAGCCAGATTGGGAAAGGTAAACTACTACATTGCTAAATAGTCCGGATTTTACCTTGAAAGTGATGGAGAACATAAAACTCGTCGAAAGATTTTTGATCAGGGAGCTGACTGAGTCACATTACTTTTTAGAAATAAATATAGGGGTGCCTGAGTGGCTCAGTGGTTAAGCCTCTGCCTTCAGCTCAGGTCATGATCCCAGGATCCTGGGATCAAGCCCCGCATTGGGCTCCCTGCTCAGCGGGAGGCCTGCTTCTCCCTCTCCCACTCTCCCTGCTTGTGTTCCCTCTCTCGCTGTCTCTCTCTGTCAAATAAATAAAATCTTAGAAAGAAAGAAAGAAAGCAAGAATGTAGTGTGAGGGGTAGATTCAAATTCAGAGATACCAGGATGCTGTCTAAGTAGTCCAGGCTAGAGATGTCAAGGACAGTGGACATGGAGAGCAGGGGGTATATTGAAGAAATACTTAGGTTGTGGAGTTAACAGAACTTGATGTGAGGGATGAGGGAAGAAACTAAGTTGAGTGAATGAATGGTACATTCTATCAAAATAAAAGGCCTGCAGGAACTTTATATTCTGTGGTTTGAGACTTCCAAGCATCCTTCTTTGACCAAACTTCTGTTCAAAACTCACCAGTTTCTCTTTTTTTAAAAATTTATTTTATTTTATTTGTTTATTTATTTATTTATTTATTTTTTACTCACCAGTTTCTCTTAAGCTTGTAAATGCTCCATTTGGAATGAAATCACCATAGTCCATATGGGGAGAAGTGATTCTTCAGGCTGCACATGGTGGTGATTACCATGGTATTGCCCCATGGCACTTGGAAGTTTTGAAGCTCAGTTCTTTATATTAAGGATAGTGAGTGGCAAAAACTGAGAATGTCTTGCTTGACTCTTGCCATATGAGGTTAATACATCACTGTTTTGTGAACAGGCTTGTTTCTGGTGCAGGTGACATCAAACTTACCAAAGATGGCAGTGTACTACTCCATGAGATGGTGAGCTGATGCTGCTGACTTTAATAAATCTTAATAAACCTAGAACATAGTACAGATTGTATATCTTTAAACCAAGGCTGTCAGTTAAATACTGCAGTCATGAGTAATACTTGTTGGGTTAGACCTTAATAAAAGATGATTTTGATTGTTTTCAAATCTTTGTACAGTCCAAGTAATAGCTTAGACATACTTCCAAATTAGTTACATCTTTTAAAGACACTGAATTGTGTTCTTTGTAATATGAAAATATAAAAAAAAATCCTTTGCAATTTTAATAAGTATATTCATCTTAGAGATGAAAGGATTTGATCTTATTTTGGAAATGTCATTGCATTCCAAAGCAAAGACTCTTAAAAATGTTCAAACCTCATTAGTTCTCAATTTAAAAAATTTGGTATTGACATTAAGTATTGATAATAAGAATTTGTGAACTTGTAGAATGAAGTTCATTTTTTAATTTTACTATTGGCCCTTAGGTTATCTTGTTTTCATTGGACTATTTTTTTTTTTTTTTTAAATCTCATTCTCTCTTTTAATCTGTTGCTTACTTTTTCCAGCAAATTCAACACCCAACAGCTTCCCTGATAGCAAAAGTAGCAACAGCCCAGGATGACATTACAGGAGATGGTACTACTTCCAATGTTCTAATTATTGGAGAGTTACTAAAACAGGCTGATCTTTACATTTCTGAGGTATTAGCATTTTACAGAATTCACATTCATGTGATACTTTATTTTGAGTGGGGAATTGTTTTCACTAGTAAAATGGTTTAATGTTAGAGGGCAAAAGTAATTTTTATCAAGATACTTTTTGACAATTATAAATGGAAATAGTCATGAACTTTTTTTGCCAAAATACTGCCTTTCATTGGAATTATATCCCACTTTTTAAAATGAAATATTTAAGATATATAAGTAGGTAAAAAATTAGCCATCTACCCATGAATAATGGCCTAAAAAAGAAAATACCACTGATAAAGTTGAAACCAAATTATGCACCTTTTAAAAAAAATAACTGGAGAAAAATAATTGAAGGTTTTCACGTTATGAATTTACCTATCTTTCTAGTTTTATTTTCCTTATAAACCATCTACTCTAGTGAGACTCCTCCACTCTACTCACTACCTCTGAAATCACTACACCCATTTCTACCTCAGTGCCTTTGTTCAATCTGTATTCTTTTCTTGGCATTACTTATCTGTCTTCTCTGATTAAGTATTTGAATGTTTTCTTTCTTTCAAGGACCATTTCAGCAAAGCATTACTAGGTCAAAGTGCTAGAATTATTACTTCTTTGTGTTTCATTTAGTATTGGGAATTGTCTAGTAATTCAGTACCTGCAACGTACCTCATTTAGGTACTTTTGGCTGTAAGCAGTAGAAATTTGATTAAAAATCATTTAAACAATAAATTATCTCCCATGACAGAACATCCAAGGTTGGTTGATTAAAAAATTTTTTTTTTTTTTTTAATTTTTATTTATTTACCTGGCAGAGAGAGACACAGTGAAAGAGGGAACACAAGCAGGGGGAGAGGGAGAGGGAGAAGCCGACTCCCAGCTGAGCAGGGAGCCCGATGCGGGGCTCGATCCCAGGACTCTGGGATCATGACCTGAGCCGAAGGCAGACACTTAACGACTGAGCCACCTAGGTGCCCCGATTAAAAAATTCTATTAGTCATCAAGTACCCTGGTTCTTTCTGTCTCTTAGCGCCTCCATTTACAGAGCTGTTTCATTATAAGGCTTATTTCCATCCTGATTATAAGACTGTCAGAAGAAATTAGGAATACCTGCTTCCTTTAGTAACACTCAGCAGAAGAGTACAAGAGAGAACCATTTGCCCAATTATGGAATATAAGTCCTTCCTCTATAATATGATTGGGACAACTTAGATCTGTGTCCATCCTAAATCAATAACCGGTTTTCGGGGAATTGACTTAATCTAATCAGTATCCACCCCTTGAGCTAGCTAGAGAGGGTAGCTTCCTCTGAAGACTGGAGGAAGAGATAACCTAAACAAAATTAGGGTTTTGTTAGGTAGATAAAAGTTTGGCAAGGGGGAAATGCTGACAGACACTGACATAATTATGGAACTGTGGCAGTACAGTGCTAGAGCTAGGCACAATACATGATAGAAACACTGAGGAGGGAGGGCTTTCCTAAACTAACCTGAATTAGGAAGCATTTTCTGGAGGAAGTAAGACCTGGGTTAAGTCTTCAGGATGAGAGGGAGTGAGCCAGATGAAAGAGGGGTAAGGAGAATGACCTTCCAGGCAGAAGGAACAACATGAGCAGAGGCACAGAGAAGAGAAGCAAGGTGGTATGTGTGTAAAGCTACAAGCATTTTGGTGTTGGCAAAGTTTAAAGTGATGTGGACAGGGGCGCCTGGGTGGCTCAGTCAGTCACCGGTCATCGGGCTCCCTGTTCAGTGGGGAGTCTTCTGCTCCCGCTTTCTCCGCCCCTCCCCCACACTCATGTGCGCTCTCTCTCAAATAAATAAATAAAATCTTAAAAAATAAAGTGATGTAGACAGTAATGAAAGCCTGGAGAAGTAGATGGGAGCCAGATCACAGAGGGCACGTAGTATGCTAACCAAGAAGAATGTTCATGTTAACATATTAATGACTGATACGGTCAGATTAACATTTTAAAAATTTGGGTGACAGTTTTAAGGGAGTCAAGACTGGGAGATCCTAGTAGTCCAGGTGAGAAGTTGTGAGATCCTAGACTGAGGTAATGTTTTGAAAATGGTTCATAACACAGGCTCTAGAGTCAGGCTTTGCAGGTTTAAATCCTGGCTCCACCTCTTAGTATACTGGTGATCTAAGGCATTAGATCTAAGGATAATTACATTATCCCTAAGGTGATCTAAGGATAATTACATTATCCCTATAAACCTCTATTTACTCATTGTGAAACAGAAATAACAATACCCACTTCATAGTGTTGAGAGGATTGAATTAAATAATACATGTAAAGCCCTTTGGATTAGTACCTGGCTCAAATGCTCAATAAATGTTAACTTTAAAAAATTATTGTAGGGGGGCGCCTGAGTGGCTCAGTCGGTTAAGCGACTGCCTTCGGCTCAGGTCATGATCCTGGAGTCCCTGGATCAAGTCCCGCATCGGGCTCCCTGCTCGGCGGGGAGTCTGCTTCTCCCTCTGACCCTCCCCCCTCTCATGTGCTCTCTCTCTCTCTCTCATTCTGTCTCAAATAAATAAATAAAATCTTTAAAAAAAAATTAGTGTAGGACTGATGTAAAAGAATGGAGGAGGGGAATAAATTAGACCTAGTTCAAGCTTTCAATAAGTTTATGTATTTTTCCAGAATAAACAATGCTATTTAAAAAAAAAATTATTTTGGGGGCGCCTGGGTGGCTCAGTCGTTATGCGTCTGCCTTTGGCTCAGGTCATGATCACAGGGTCCTGGGATCGAGCCCCGCATTGGGCTCCCTGCTCCACGGGAGGCCTGCTTCTCCCTCTCCCACTCCCCCTGCTTGTGTTCCTGCTCTCGCTATCTCTCTCTCTGTCAAATAAAATAAATAAATAAAATCTTAAAAAAAAATTATTTTGTTATAATGTCAGACCTAGAGAAAAGGTTCAGGAATATTCCAAAAAATAACATTTCTCTCTCAGATATATGCATATATATGGTGTGTGTGTATATATATATATATATATATATATATATATATATATGTATATATATTTTTCTAAATGGTGTAAGTTGCAGACATGATTGTCTAAATATTTTAGTGTATACTTTTTTTTTTTATAAAGATTTTATTATTTGACAGAGAGCACAAGCAGGGAGAGCAGCAGAGGGAGAGGGAGAAGCAGGCTTCCCGCTCTACAGGGAGCCTGACGTGGGGCTCAATCCCAGGACCCTGGGATCATGACCTGAGCTGAAGGCAGATGGTCAACCGACTAAGCCACCCAGGCACCCCTAGTGTATATTTCTTAAAACCAGGATATTCTCTTATGTAATCACAGAATAGTGATAAAAAACAGGAAATTAATATTACCATTGACACAATGCAGTAGTAATAACCTACAGATTTTATTACAGTTTTATCATTTTTCCCAACAGTATCCTTTATAGCAGAAAAAAATCTAGGCTCATTCATTGCATTCAGTTGTCATATCCCTTTAGTCTCCTTTAAATTGGAATAATCTTGAGCTGTCATTTTGTGTTTTATGACATTGCTACTTTTAGAATATAGGCCAGTTATTTTGTAGAAAGTCCTCAATTTGGATTTGACTTTTTTATCGTAATTAGGCCCAGGTTATGAACTTTTGGCACAAATACCATAGAAGTGCTTTAGTGTTCTTAATGCATTGTATCAGGAGGCACATGATGCCTATTTGTCCCATTACTGTGATGTTAACATTTGGTGAAGGTGGTGTCCATCTGTGCTTTTCTCCAAATCAGTGCTGGTTCTTTTCCTCTGCATTAAAAGGAGTCTTTTCTTTTGTGCCCATTCAGAAGAGTACCACATGACAATGTGTCCTAATTTTTGGAAATAGAGAAGACTTTTGTAGTTTTTTGTACTGGACTTAACAATTTTTCTGTAAGTTTGAGATTGTTTTAAATATGAAGCACTGATGGGATGCCTGGGTGGCTCAGTTAGTTAAGCATCTGCCTTTGGCTCAGGTCATGATCCCAGGGTCCTGGGATTGAGTCCCACATTGGGCTCCTTGCTCAACGGGGAGCCTGTGTCTCCCTCTGCTTGTGCTCTCTCGCTGTCTCTCTGACAAATAAATAAAAATCTTTAAAAAAATAAATATGAAGCCCTGAAAAATTACTTTTATAAATTATATACATATACATATTTAGTGGCATTGATGTAGGTAATATTACTTTTTCTGGATATACCTGTTAATAGGAGAAGATGGTTACTTTTACTTTGGATGACTTACTTTATAATTTTTAGTTTTATGTTGATGTAATAGGGCCTGCATCCTAGAATAATAGCTGAAGGATTTGAAGCTGCAAAGATAAAAGCACTTGAAGTTTTGGAAGAAGTTAAAATTAACAAAGAGATGAAAAGAGAAATCCTCTTAGATGTGGCTAGAACATCTCTACAAACTAAAGTTCATGCTGAATTGGCTGATGTGTTAATAGAGGTATGTGACTAAACTTTTGCATTCAGAATGAGTATAGACTAATGCATGATGATATTTTTCTTTTTTCTATAAGATAATCAACCGCCACGTGGTTCTTTTGAACGTGAAATAAAATATGGAAGACAAACATTTATAGACTTACTTAAAGACTAGACTTGATTGGTCAGAGCAATATGTGTAATTTTTTCCAAAAGTGTCATATTAAACTTTCTTTTAAGTTACCATGAAAGTTAGGAGGGGCTTGGCTGCCTTTGGATCATCCCTTGTGGTTGCCATTGGGGTGACGTACTGGTCTCTTAAACCTAGGGGTCCATAGTTTTTATGTGAGGTGACACATAGGGAAGTGGTTAAGCTTACCACTTTAATGAAGCATGATTAATCTGATAGATAATATTCACATCTGGGAAATACATATTTGTTTTGTTTACTTCTAAAGGTAAAATGTATGTAATATAAGCACAAGACTGGGTATTTTGGGAAGGCTTTTATCAGGTGGCTATAGTTTGATATCATCACTGTTCCTCAGCTTTGTACTTGAATATATTGGTTTATCAGGAATGATGAATTCATAACCCAAGTCACAAGACATTAACATATAATTCAGAATGCTTTCTTGCTAATTTACTTTTTGAGAGATATAAATGACAAATGGACGGAACACCTGAGTTGTTTCTGGTCGATTCCCCTTACCACTAGGAAAACCTACTTGCAAATCAGATTAAGATCAGACAATTTCTTACTCAACAGAGTTCAAATAAAGACTGCAGTATTTTCTCCTGTTGGAGTACATGTATCAAGTGACCCAGAATCTTCATGTTATCTGGCTAGGCCCCCATCCTCTTTTGGAGTTCTAGAAACACTGATATTCTCATTATCCAGTAGTTTTTGTCAATATTCCCTATTAGGCTCCAAAACCAAATATCATGTTTTCTCAGAAAGTTTTCTAAGGTATAGTTTTTTGCTTTATTTATATTTTAGGATGGTTATACTGTAGCACTTAATTTCTGTGATTAGTTGTTTTCATATTACTTTCTGAGCTAAGCAGTAGGATGTATTGTACCATGTTTCTCAAATTGTATATCCCTGGGGATATGTGGCAGAATAAGTGAGACATGTTTTTCTAGAGTGTCAATTTTACTTTGCAGTTTTGGGGAAAAACATTACTTTCACATTAAAACAAACATGTATATTATGGCATGATGTGGAAACTTTTCATGATAAAACACAAAACTTAAGAAATTTCATGTTGGTATAGCCAACAAATTTTAGCTCTTACCTTACATTACATTTCCTTCTTTTCCATTAATAAGTTCTTCGGTGGAAAAGTTTGAGTAGTGTTGGTAGTAGAAAGAGTAGTAGCTTGGCATTCGAAGATAACTGAATTCTAGTCCTGGCTCTGCTACTGCCTTTTAGACCTTGTTTTAAGACTGTAACTATTTCTTCTTCTTTTTTTTTTTTTGGAGAGAGAGTGTGAGCTAGTGGGGGTGGGGGTGGGGGGGAGGGGCAGAGGGAGAGGAAGCGAGAATTCCAAGCAGGCTCCACGTCCAGTGCAGAGCCCGATGCGGGGCTCGATCCCATGACTCTGAGATCATGACCTGAATTAAAATCAAGAGTTGGATGTTTTACCAACTGAGCCACCCAGGTGCCCCTAAGACTGTAACTTCTTAAACTTTTATTGGAGTTTACTTATCTTTAAAATGAAGGATTTGGGCCTGATGATCTCTGAAGTTCCTTTAGGTTCTAAGGTAGTCATTGGCATTGGTTATTACTGGTGTCCATGACAAAGTGGCCCTTTTTTGGCCTTGCCCTGTATTTTGAGGCCTGAAGCCCTTTATCTGCTTAGTCTGGTGATTTCTTGGGCCAGTGGTTTCTTTTAGTAGAACAATAATTCACTGTTCTCATTTGCTTCTCTTTCAGGCTGTTGTGGATTCTGTTTTGGCTGTTAGAAGACCAGGTTATCCTATTGATCTCTTCATGGTAGAAATCATGGAGATGAAGCATAAATCAGAAACAGATACAAAGTAAATTACATAAACTTTGATAATACATAGATTCTGGAATATTTGGTTTAGTTCAGATGTTTTTTCATTAATTTCCTTACTTTTATTCAACATCAGTCTATTAATTCAACATATATTAATTGAGGGGCACCTGGGTGGCTCAGTCGTTAAACATCTGCCTTCTGCTCAGGTCATGATCCTGGGGTCCTGGGATCGAGCCCCGCATCGGGCTCCCTGCTCAGTGGGGAGGCCTGCTTCTCCCTCTCCCACTCCCCCTGCTTGTGTTCCCTTTCTCGCTGTGTCTCTCTCTGTCAAATAAACAAACAAACAAGCAAAACATATATTAATTGAATACTTACCCTGAGCCAGTCATGAAGAGTAAACAAAACAATTTCTTTCTCCAAGAAGATTATTTTCTAGTTGAGGGAGGTAATAAATACATAAGTGCTAATATGTGTGTGTTTGTGGGCATCTTTATTTACCTATTTCTTGAAGTTTTATTTGGTTTTTCTTAAATCTGCCATGGCACTTTTTATGGCGTCCTATTCCCTGCAGATCTTTATAAACCTGCCTTATATGTTTACACATATAGTTCATATCTGATAATTACAATATTTGAAGTTTTGGCTTGTCTATTTCTGGTGTTTATTATATTTTGCTGGTTCTCTCTGTGTTTTGTTTCTATATGTGCCATTCATTGTGTTTGAAAAAAGTATTTGTAGAAATAATGTGAGACCTAGGATGAAGGTCCTTTTTTGCACAGAGAATTTGAATTTGCTTCTGCAAGGAGCCAAGGGAATACTTTATTTTTTATTTTTAATTTTTTTAATTTTATTTATTTTTTTTAAAAGATTTATTTATTTATTTGAGAGAGCGAGAATGAGAGAGAGTACATGAGACGGGGGAGGGTCAGAGGGAGAAGCAGGCTCCCTGCCGAGCAGGGAGCCCGATGCGGGACTCGATCCAGGGACTCCAGGATCATGACCTGAGCCGAAGGCAGTTGCTTAACCAACTGAGCCACCCAGGCGCCCTATTTTTTATTTTTTATTATTATTTTTTTTAAGACTCTCCATGCCCACCTCAATGTGGGGCTTGAACTCATGACCCTGAGATCAGGGCCTGAGCTGAGATTAAGAGTCCAGGCGCTTAGCCAACTGAGCCCCCAGGCACCCCAGGGAATACTTTAAATTAAATCCACAGCTTGAGGGCTTTTTGTTTGTTTGTTTGTTTTTAATATCCAGCTAATTCTTTTTTTTTCTAAAAATTTATTTATTTTAGAGAGAAAGAGCACACATGTGAGTGGGGGGAGGGGAGGAGGGAGAGGGAGAGACAGAATTCTTAAGCAGACTCCCTGCTGAGTGTGGAGCCCAACGCAGGGCTCTATCCCAGGACCCTGAGATCAGGACCTGAGCTGAAATCAAGAGTTGGCTGCCTAACCGACTGAGCCACCCAGGCTCTCCTTTCCAGTTAATTCTAACTGCTGTTGGGTATAAGGGCTGATTGCTTCTAGTTCATCCTTCTGGTTTATACCCTGAGTATGTTCCCCTTTGGGGTTCCTACTTACTGGGAAAAGTGTCTCCTATTAGACCTTCTACCTTGGATGAGCCCCGAGCTTTTAATTCTGTCCCCTTCTCATTGTGAGGTTGTTGAAAACAAAGTTCAAATTTTCCTGAGTTGTCTAATGACTTTAGGATAAGAGTACCTGCAGTTCTTTTCTTACCCCTTGGAGTTCATGTTTTCTTTACTGTTTTTAAGGTTGTGTTTTTGTTGGGCTTTATTTATTTATTTTTTTTTTTTGAGAGTGTGTGTGTGTGTGTGCACGAGCCAGTGGGGGTCGGGTGCAGAGGGAGAAGGAGAAAGATCTTAAGTAGGCTCCACGCCCAGCATGGAGCCTGATGCAGGACTCAATCTCAAAACCCTAAGATGATGACCTGAGCTGAAATCTTGAGTTGGATGCTTAACTGACTGAGCCACCCAGGTGCCCCAGGGTTTTTGTTTTTAACCCAGAATTCTTAGTTGCTTTTGGTGGTAAGGTTGGTCCAAATTAGTCTGCCATTGCTGAGGGCAAAGCAGTTCTTGATTGATATTTCAGAAGGATCTCTCTGGTTGTTGTGGGGAAAATGCACTGTGGAGCAGGGCACATCCCAGTGCAAGGGCAGAAGCTGGAGGCCAGTCAGGAATCTGTTGTAATTCAGGTGAGGGATGAAAACAGTTTAGATCAGGGTATACTTAGAAGAAGGAGAAATAGGATTTATTGATGGTTCAACGTAGAATGTGACAGATAAAGAGGAAGGATGTCTCCTGGGTTTTTGCGTGGAGCAGCTGGAAAAGCAGAAGTACCATTTCTTGGGATGGAAAAGACTGGGAGGAAAAGATTTGGGGAAATAAATCAAGAGTTTAGTTTGGGAAATGTTATGTTTTAGATGCCTATTAGGCATCCATGTGGAGATGCTGAGTCGGGAGTTGGAGAGGTGTGTCTGGAGTTTAGAACAGAGGTGTGACCTGGAAATATATTTGGGAGTTATCCGTGCATAGGTGACTTAAAGCCTGTGAGAGGTAATGAGATCATCTGGGAGGTGAATATAGATAGAAGAGAAAGTTTACTGTCCCTCTACCCCTCCTCCTGCTCATGTTCTCTCGCTCACTCGCTCTCTCAAAATAAATAAAATCTTAAAAAAAAAAAAGAGGATGTTTAAAGTTGAGCCCTGGAAACTCTGATGTTTAGAAATTGAGAAGACAAGGAGGATTTATCACAGGAGACTGAAGAGGAGTGGTCACTGGTAGGAGGAAAACCAGGAGAAGGTAGTGGCCCAGAAGCTAAGATAGGAAAATGTTTCAAAGGGAGAATAATCAACTATGTCATATGCTGCTGAAACTTTGAACAAGTTGTGGATTGAAAATTGACCATTAGATATGGAAAGCATTTAATGTTTTTGGTGGCTTTAATGAGAACTGATTCAATAAAGGAGTGGGTATGAAAGTCAGACTGAAGGTGGGCTCCAGAGAGAAGGGTTAGGGAAGAAGTGAGGATGCAAGCTTACACCACTCCAAGGTTAGCAGAGAAATGGGGCAGTTGCTAGAAGGGAGTATGGGAAGGGACTTGAAGGAGAAGCATTCTTTGTTTTAAAGATGGGAATTATCATGGCAAGTCTGTATCCTGACGAGAATGTTCCTGGAGGCAGGAGGAATTGATGGCGGTAGGGGGATGGGGGCAATGCTGGAGCAGAGAGGAGAAATGGAGTAGAGTACACACATGCAGAGGAGCATGGACAGTGCATTCATAGGAATAGAGGTTTAGGTTCAAGTGCAGGTGGATTGGTGGAGGTAGTGATGGGACAGTGTTTGTATTTTCTCAAAGCAGCAAGGTCATTTGCTGAGAGGGAGAGAGGGAAAGAGTGGAGACTTGAAGAGTGATGAATATTGAACATATCATTAGCTTGTTTCTTCCTAAATATCTTCATTTTCAGTTAGAAGTTGGAGTGATTAGATTAAATTTTGTAGTTAGATTAAAATTTTGAAAACTTCCTTATAATCATGTTTATTTAAAAAATCATTTCTTTACTTTAATGTAGAACAAATCCTGGCTATAAAAGATTCATAAGTAGAAATACCATTCCCTAATTGGGTATAAATGAAGTTTTAAATGTTATAAAAATATTTACTCTTGAAAGAAAATTTGGAAAACAGGAAAAAAGCCTCTCCCACCCCCAAATTATCTGTATTCCTACTGCCCAAGCATAACTTTACTCTAGGTTCCTTTCATTTTTTTCTTGCTAATACCAAGGTGCTTATTTTTTAAAAGAATAGTTATAATCATGCTTTATAGGTAGTTTGTTGTTCTGTGTTTATCAGCTACCTCTGCAAATAATTTTCCCTGTCATTATATAGTTTTCATGACCACCAAATAGTTGGGTCATTTATTTGCTGAACAATGCCCTATTGTTAGACATTTAGGTTAACAGTTTTTGGTTGTTGCATATAATTATTTTGAACAAATGTTCCTAAGAAACTCATTGTGTGCCTACCTTTCATTACTTGACCAGCTGTGTCATATGTTTGAGCCACATAATTTAGAGAATAATTCTGGGTTGACTTTTCATTGTGACTTCAGTGAAATTGCATTGAAGTAGATTTTCTTTTCCAATTTTACTAATTATCTGTTAGGCTTAAAGTTGGTGCAAGGAAACAATGTGTGTCCGATCTATTAACATTTTAAGAATACAATCCTTATTTTATAATAAATTTAGAGTGTATATTCCAAGTAAGAAACATTACATATTTTTAATAGATTGATCAGAGGATTAGTTTTGGATCATGGTGCCCGTCATCCAGATATGAAGAAGCGAGTGGAAGATGCATTTATCCTTACTTGCAATGTGTCACTAGAATATGAAAAAACGTATGTGGCAGTTACTCTTTGTAAATTTTGAAATTATATTTTCTAAAAGTGTTTTTAATTTTAATTAATTGATTTCGAGAAAGAGAGGTGGGGAAAGGGCAGAGAGAGAGAGAGATAGAGGGAATGAATCTTAAGCACACACAAGGCTCTATCTCATGACCCTGAGATCATGATCTGAGCAAAAATTAAGGGTGGGACGCTTAACCAACTAAGCCACCCAGGTGCGCCCTAAAAGTGTTTTTTAACCTCTTTCTTCCCTCCCAAATGTTTACTGTAAACTCCTACCTTTCCCTCCTTTTTCTTCTGTCTTTACTAGCTTGTTTTTATTAATCTTTTAGAGAGGTGAGCTCTGGTTTCTTTTATAAGACTGCTGAAGAGAAAGAGAAATTGGTAAAAGCTGAAAGAAAATTTATTGAAGATAGAGTACAAAAAATAATAGACCTGAAAGACAGAGTCTGTGCTCAGTCCAATAAAGGATTTGTTGTCATTAATCAAAAGGTGAGAAAGAAAGTTCAGATTTTAACTATTTGTAAATGTTTTTCAGCATTTCTTGCAGTGTGGTCTGTGGATTCCTAGGAGTCCTAAAGACCATTTCAAGGAGTCTTTGAGGTTAGAATTATTTTCATAATCATAATAATGCCTTTGACATTGTGTCCACATTTGCAATGATCATGTGAAAGTAGTGCTAGGTAAAGCTGCTGATACCTCAGTACAAATCAAAGCAGTAACGCCAAACTGTACTATTAGTCATTATATTCTTTATTGCCACACTATCACATACTTGCAGTTTTAAAAAAAAGGCAGTTTCATTTGAAAATATCTTTTTTTTTTTAAAGATTTATTTATTTGAGAGAGAGTGTGCGTGTGAACGGGGGGAGGGGCAGAGGGAGAGGGAGAATCCCAAGTAGGCTGGCTACTGAGTGTGGAGCCCGACATGGGGCTCAATCCCATGACCATGAGATCATGACCTGAGCTGAAATCAAGTCAGACGCCCAACTGACTGAGCCACCCAGGCACCCCCCTCACTGGAGAATATCTTGAAGTGGTAAAACTTATTAATTAAATTTTGATTAAATATGCATCCTTCTATAATGCTGTGTGACAGAGTGTGAAATCTGCATATCAAAATATGGTTGTCTTGGGCGCATCTGGGTAGCTCATTTTGTTAAGCGTCCCACTCTTGTTTTTGGCTCAGATCATGATCTCATGGTTGTGAGATCGAGCCCCATGTCAGGCTCTGTGCTGAGCTGAACATGGAGTCTGCTTGGGATTCTCTCTTTCCTCTCCCTCTGCCCACCCCAGTGCCCACCCCCCTGGCCCCCATGCACCGCCCCCCCTGCTCACGATCACTCAAAAAAATTTTTTTTAAAATATGGTTGTCTTGAGGGAAAATTCTTGTATAATTGAGTTGCAAACTGAACTAGCCACTTTTTTCATGAACTGCCATTTTTACTTTGAAGAATGACTGGCAGGGGTGCCTGGCTGGCTCATTCAGTAGAGCATGTAACTCTTGATCTTGGGGTTGTGAGTACAAGCCCCATTTTGGGCAAAGAGATTACTTTAAAAAAAAAAAGAAGAATAACTGACAGAAAATTATGTAGACATGGGTATTTGGCAGGCTTTTCTCAAAAAGGAAGAAGCGGTTCTGTCACTTCCAAGGAAAACAACTGACAGTATTTGTTGCCAATAAATTTGAGCTTTCAAGCCAAAATTAAAATTTTGGAAAGCTTGTATCTGCTGCTGTGAACTTGACCACTTTCTAATGCTTAAGGGACTTTTCTGATAATATTAGTGATGATATTAGCAAATGTGATATTTTTGATATTGTATACCGATGAAATGTATCAACATTTGGAAGCTCTGCTTAACATAGTGAACTGCTGTTTTCTAAATGACTAAAAAAATGTATGATTTAATAAAGTCATGCATGGGTAAATAATACATTCAGAGTGTAAGATAGGCAAATGGATTTTAATATGAAAGAGTATGAAAAGTTTATTGATAGGTTCTATATTTCACATTGACACTAACCTTTAAGAAACTATCATTTATTCAGTTTTGATATAGTATCAAAGAAGAATATCCACATTTATCTGAAAATACTATTAAAATATTCATCCATTTTCCAATACATATTTGTTTGAGTCCAAGTTTTAATATACTTTAACCCAACAACATATCACACCAAATTGAATGCAGAAGCAGGTATGAGAATCTAGATGTCTTCTATTAAGACAGACATTAAAAAGATATCAGAAATGTGAAACAGTACCATTACTTTAAGCTATACATTTTTTTGTTTAGGAAGGTATAGTAAATTTTCACTTAAAAGATATTATTTAAGGGGGCGCCTGGGTGGCTCAGTCATTAAGCGTCTGCCTTCAGCTCAGGTCATGATCCCAGGGTCCTGGGATGGAGCCCCGCATCGGGCTTCTTGCTCCGCAGGAAGCCTGCTTCTCCCTCTCCCACTCTCCCTGCTTGTGTTCCCTCTCTTGCTGTGTCTCTCTATGTCAAATAAATAAATAAAATCTTAAAAAAAAGATGTTATTTATGTTAACATAAAATGGGTTTATTATTTTGAATGGATTATATTTTAAAAATTTCTCAATTTTAATTTATAATATGACAAATATAGATACAGGTCAGATAAACAAAAGCTTTTTTGGGTTCTTAATAATTTTTAAGAATGTGAAGCAGTGCTGATATCAAAGTTTGAGAACTACTGGCTTAAGATGTGCTTATAACTTTTATGCTAATTTGATTTTAGGGAATTGACCCACTTTCCTTAGATGCTCTTGCAAAACATGGCATAGTAGCTCTTCGCAGAGCAAAAAGAAGAAATATGGAAAGGTGAGCTTGCCGATTATTATGTATCCTGTTTTTTTAACAGATAAAATTGAAATGATCCCATGGTATTCCTTTTAGCTTATATGTAAACATTGTTGAGCAAAATAGCATACAGATTCCAAATGTTGTTTTTAATTTCAATAAATAATGGAAGTATCAAAAATCAAGACTGTTAACCTACCTCAGAACTTTGTTGAAGTACAAAGAAGGTTTTTATCTTAAAACATTTTTTTTTAAAGGATGAATGGGCAGAGCACTCAGGATTTTTTTTTTTAAGATTTTATTTATTTATTTGAGAGAGAGAGAGCATGAGCAGTGGGGAGGGGCAGAGGGAGAAGCAGACTCCCCACTGAGCAGGGAGCCCGATATGGGACTCAATCCCAGGACCTGGGATCATGACCTGAACTGAAGGCAGCTGCTTAACCCACTGAGCCACCCAGGCGCCCCTTCTTAAAACAGATTTTAAAAACAATACAACACAGGGCGCCTGGGTGGCTCAGTCGGTTAAGCGACTGCCTTCAGCTCAGGTCATGATTCCGGAGTCCCTGGATTGAGTCCCGCATCTGGCTCCCTGCTCAGTGGGGAGTCTGCTTCTCCCTCTGACCCTCTCTCCTCTCATGCTCTCTCTCACTCTCTCTCTCTCAAATAAAAAACAAAACAAAACAAAACAAAACAAACAATACAACACAGGGACAATGCAGTCTTCTATGTTAGGTATCTTTTCCCCTTTAAGAAATTAAGTCTTTAGTGCTTTCTATAACAAAAGCTATGGTGACATATGTCATTTCAGACTCTCTCTTGCTTGTGGTGGAATGGCTGTGAATTCTCTTGAAGACCTTAATGTAGATTGCTTGGGACATGCTGGTCTTGTACATGAGTGTACATTAGTGAGTATCTCTGTGGGCAGGGGTTATAAAGTGAAGAGTAAACCTTTTTTTTTTAATACTAAATCTTTTAATTCAGGCTTTTACCTTTTGATGTCTGAATAATCCCCAGGACAGATTTTACAATTTATTTGTCTGGATGTTTGTTGAGAGTTCAAATATAACTTAATTGCTTTTAACACATATTTAGTTATGTTTGATAAGAAAAATTCACATGAAGATTGGATTCTAATATTGTAAGTTGGGTCTTCATTTCATAATAACATTAAGTATTAGAGTTATATTTTCTTGGATTATCCTCTAGGGTGAAGAAAAGTTCACTTTTATCGAGGCCTGTGTTAACCCTCGTTCTGTCACCTTGTTGGTTAAAGGACCGAATAAGCATACTCTCACACAGATCAAGGACGCTATCAGGGATGGACTTCGTGCCATCAAAAATGCCATTGAAGATGGTAGGCTCTTTGTTGTGATGGACATGAACCTTATGTATTTTTAAAGTAGTAATAAATCTATCATAAATATATATAGTATTTTAAAAGATATGGATGATTATTATTCTCTCACTTCATTTTGGATAATTTATAGTTTAGATTGTGAAGATTTTTCCATGGAATATTCTTAATAAGTATGCTGCACTTTTTTTTTGGTTAGATTTTATTTATTTATTTATTTATTTATTTATTTATTTATTTATTTGAGAGAGAGTGTGTGAGAACAAGTGGGGGAAGGAGCAGAGGAGGAGAGGGACAAGCAGACTTGTAAGCTGAGCAGGGAGCCTGACTTGGAGCTTGATCCCAGGACTGAGGCGAAGTCAGATGCTTACTCGACTGAGCCACCCAGGTGCCCCAGTATGCTGCCCTTTTAATTAACATCTGTTTATGAAATGAAAAAGCACTTAAGTTAATGCTATAGTATCATTTTTTAATTTTTAGAAATTTATTTTTAAAACCATTGGGGCTCCTGGGTGGCTCAGTCAGTTAAGCGTCTGACTCTTGAACTCAGCTCAGGTCTCAATCTGAGGGTTGTGAGTTCAGGCCCAAGTTGGGCTCCATGCTGGGTGTGGAGCCTACTTAAAAAAGAGAGAGAGAGAAAAAAAGAAATTTGTTTTTAAAACCACGAAAAGACTTTACAGCTTAGAACTCATTCCATTACCTTAGGTGCAGTGTAATTTTAAGAAAGATTAGGAAAGAATATTAGCATGTATTATTTATTGATAATTTATAAACCAACTTCCTTCTAAAAGGAGTTGGAATAGGTAATTCAATAAAAAACACACATTTAAAATAGAATAATAGGGGCGCCTGGGTGGCTCAGTCGTTAAGAGTCTGCCTTCAGCTTAGGTCATGATCCCAGGGTCCTGGGATCGAGCCCCGCATCGGGCTCTCTGCTCTGCGGGAAGCCTGCTTCTCCCTCTCCCACTCCCCCTGCTTGTATTCCCTCTCTCACTGTGTCTCTCTCTGTTAAATAAATAAATAAATAAATAATCTTAAAAAGAAAAAAGAATAATAAGCACATGAAAAGATCCTCAACATAATTAGTCATTAGGAAAATGAAAATTAAAACCATAGATACCATTTCACAACTGTTATGATGGCTATAAATCAAAAAGCTGGACAATAGTAAATGTTGGCAAGGATATGGAGAAATTGGAGCTGTCAGCATTGCTGGTAGGGAGTTCCTTAACAAGTTAAACACAAGAGTTATTACATGACCCAGCAAATCAACTCTTAGGTATACACCTAAGGTATACCTTAATATTCTTTGATCAAATTGTTCCGGCTACATTTGTTGAAAAGATTCTTCTTTAACCAGGGAGTTAAGTTGCCATTGAAACTTTTCACTGAAAATCAATTGTCCATGATTGTGTGGTTCTATTTCTGGGTTCTTATTCTGTTCCATTGATATGTCTATCTCAATGTTAATATACTGTCCTGATTATTGTAACTTTATGATAAGTCTTGAAATCAGCAGTGTTAATCCTCTCATTTTGCTCTTTTTCAAGTTATTTTGGTTATTTAAAATCTTTTCTGCATTTTCATGTGAATTTTATTTTATTTTATTTATTTATTTTTTTAAAGATTTTATTTATTTATTTGACAGAGAGAGACACAGTGAGAGAGAGAGCACAAGCAGGGGGAGTGGGAGAGGGAGAAGCAGGCTTCCCGCGGAGCAGGGAGCCTGATGCGGGGCTCGATCCCAGGACCCTGGGATCATGACCTGAGCTGAAGGCAGACGCTTAACGACTGAGCCACCCAGGCGCCCCTCATGTGAATTTTAGAATCAGCTTGTCAATTTCTACCAAAAAGACTTGAGATTTTGGTTGGAATTTCACTGAATCTGTAGAACATTCTGGGAATAATTGATATCTTAATATTGAGTCATGGTGTTTTTTATTTATTTGAGCCTTCTTGACTCAATCTCAGCTATATGTATACATATATGTATACATATATATATTTTTTACTGCAATATTTTATAATTTTTAGTGGCATATCTTTTTTCAGATTTATGTAGTTCATGAATTTTGGTCCTATTATACATGATGTTTTTAAAATTTCAATTTCTAGGGCACCTGGGTAGCTTAATCAGTTAAGCGTCTGCCTTTGGCTCAGGTCATGATATCAGAGTCCTGGGATTGAGCCCCGCATCGGGCTCTCTCCTCAGCAGGGAGCCTGCTTCCCACTCTCTCTCTCTGCCTGCTTCTCTGCCTACTTGTGATCTCTCTCTCTCTCTGTCAAATAAATAAATAAAATCTTTAAAAAAATAAAATTTCAATTTCTGGTTGTTGTTAAGACATAGAAATACAGTTGATTTTTGTATATTGATCTTTAATTCTGTAACCTTGTTTAACTCACCTATTCTAGTAGCTTTTTTATAGATTTCATTGAATTGTCTATATGAATGATCATGTTGTCTGCTAATAAAGACAATTTTACTTCTTCCTTTCCAATCTGGATAGCTTTTTTTTTTTTTTTTAAAGATTTTGTTTATTTATTTGACAGAGAGAGAAACAGCGAGAGAGGGAACACAAGCAGGAGGAGTGGGAGAGGGAGAAGCAGGCTTCCCGCCAAGCAGGGAGCCTGATGCGGGGTTCGATCCCAGGATGCTGGGATCATGACCTGAGCCAAAGGCAGACGCTTAACGACTGAGCCACCCAGGCGCCCCTGGATAACTTTTTATTTCTTTTTTCTTTTTATTTCATGGGTTAGAAACTTCAATACGTTGTTGAAAAAATGGTAAGATTGGGCATCCTTTCCTTGCTCCTGATCATAGGGGGACAACATTTAGCCTTTCTCTATTATGTATGATATTTGGCTGTAGATTTTTCTAGAAATCCTGTTAGATTGAGGAAGTTCTCTTCTCTTACTGAGAGTTTTTATCACGACTGATGCTGGATTTTACCAGTTGCTTTTCTGGTGATCTATTGAGGTGATTATATGTTTCTTCTCTGTTAGATTATTAATGTGGTAAATTACATTGATTTTCAAATGTTCAGCCAACCTTACATTCTTGGGATAAACCCTACTTATGATGTATTATCCTCTTTAAAAATAGATTACAGTTTTTATAAAATTGTGGCTATGTGTGTATATATATATATATATATACACACACACACACATATACAATTTGTCATTTTAATCATTTTTAAGTGTTACAATTCAGTGGCATTAAGTTACATTCTTTCACATTGTTGTGCACCCGTCACCATCATCCATCAATAGAACATTTTTCACCTTTTTTTTTTTTTTAAGACTTTATTTATTTGTTTGAGAGGGAGAGAATGAGAGAGAGAGCACATGAGAGGGGGTAGGGTCAGAGGGAGAAGCAGACTCCCTGCTGAGCAGGGAGCCCGATGCGGGACTCGATCCAGGGACTCCAGGATCATGACCTGAGCCGAAGGCAGTCGCTTAACCAACTGAGCCACCCAGGCACCCAGAACATTTTTCATCTTACAGTACTGAAACTCTATAGCCATTAAACAATAACTCTCCATTCCCCTCTCCTCCCATCTCCCGGAAACCACTATTCACTTACGGTCTCTATGAAATTGACTACTCCATGTACCTTGTTTGAGTGGAATCATCCAGTATTTGTCTTTTGGTGATTGGCTTATTTCACTTAGCATAATGTCTTTCAGGGTTCATCCATGTTGTGGCATATGTCAGAATGTCCTTGCTTTTTTTTTTTTTTTTTAAAGACTTTATTTATTTGACAGAGACAGCGAGAGAGGGAACACAAGCAGGGGGAGTGGGAGAGGGAGAAGCAGGCTTCCTGCCAAGCAGGGAGCCTGATGCAGGACTCGATTCCAGGACCCTGGGATCATGACCTGAGCCGCAGGCAGATGCTTAACGACTGAGCCACCCAGGCGCCCATGTCCCTGCTTTTTAAGGCTGAATAACATTGCGTTGTATGTATATATAATCTGTTATTTATCCATTTATCCATTGATGGAAACTTAGATCGCTTCACCTTTTGGCTATTGTGAGTAATGCTGCTATGTGTATTGTCCTTTCTGTATATTGTTGGACTTGATTTGCTAAAATAAGGGGTATTTATATATTTTTTGCTTATAATGCCTTTATCTGTTTTTTTTTTTTTTCGGTTAGAATAATGCTGACCTCATAGAATGAGTTAGAAAACATTCTGTCCCTTAAATTTTCTGAAAGTGTTGAATTGTTGTGTAGAATTGGTATTACTTCTTTCTTTACTGTTTGGTGGAATTCGCCAGTAAAGCCATCTGGGCTTGCAGTTTTCTTCATGGGAGAAATTTAAGCTATAATCAATCTTTTTAATAGATACGGGGCTATTCAGGTTATCTTTTTTTTTTTTTTTGAGTTTGTGTCTTTCAAGAAATTTGTCTGTTTCATCTGCTGAGAACATCAAACTGCTGCCCATGAACTAAATCCTGTTTGCTGCCTGTTTTTGATAAATGAAGTTTATGGGGATACAGCTATACCCATTCATTTATGTATTGCCTGTGGCTCTTTTTGTGCTACAATGGCAGGGTTGAATAGTTACAAAGGAGATGGTATGGCCCATGGAGCCTAAAATACTTAAATCTGGTCTTCTGCAGAAAGTTTGCTAATCCCTGATCTAAGTTTTCAAATTTATTAGCATAAAGTTGTTCATAATATTCCCTTACTATTATACGTTTAATGTCTGCAGAATCTATAGTGATAATTACCTTTTTAATTTCTGCCTTTCATTCTATTTTTAACATTGTTCATGTTTATTTCATTGATTACTGATCCAATTTTTATTATTTTCTTTCATTATTACATTAGGTATCACTTGCTCTTTTCTAGTTCTTAAGGTGGAAGTTGAAGTCATTAGTTTGAGACCTTTCTTCTTTTCTAATGTAGGTGTTTAGTGATACAAGTTTCTTTTTAGGTATTGCTTTAGTAACATCCCACAAATTTGGATGTGTTTTTGCAGAATGGGATCAGGGAAGTTTTTACAGCTACTGGTCTGTTTCTTAAGGTGGGTGGGAGGTACATGAGTACATTTATTTGTGCATTTATTCTTTATACCTTGTATATGTAAATATTCTTCTGTGTATATTCAGTATTTCACAACGAACTTAAAAAAGTTTTTTAAAATTACTTTTTAATTCTGGTATAATTAACGTACAGTGTTATATCACAAGGAACTTTTTAAAAATCTGAATGGGGGCACCTGGGTGGCTCAGTTGGTTGAGCGACTGCCTTCGGCTCAGGTCATGATCCTGGAGTCCCTGGATCGAGTCCCGCATCGGGCTCCCTGCTCGGCAGGGAGTCTGCTTCTCCCTCTGACCCTCCCCCCTCTCATGTACTCGCTCTGTCTCATTCTCTCTCTCTCAAATAAATAAATAAAATCTTAAAAAAAAAAATCTGAATGGGAGGCAAGGATGCAATCACCTTTTGGGTAGACAACTCTTTTGAGCAGTTATGTTGTACAGGGAAGCAGAGGAAAAGGCAAGTAATTAAAAAATGATGTGGGATAAAGGAGAGATTCTTTTTGTGTTGTTTTGTTTTAAAGATAGGTGATTCCAAAGCAAATTTGTTGATTCAAAGGAGAGTCATAAACTTTATAAAAACCATATCAGCAGGTATCCAAGTCATATCCTGTTGTGAAAATTGATGTTTTTTAAAAAAATTTTATTTATTTATTTTTTATTTATTTGACAGAGAAACAGCGAGAGAGGGAACACAGGCAGGGGGAGAGGGAGTGGGAGAAGCAGGCTTCCCGCTGAGCTGGGAGCCCGATGAGGGGCTCGATCCCAGGACCTTGGGACCATGACCTGAGCCGAAGGCAGACACTTAACGACTGAGCCACCCAGGCGCTCTGAAAATTGATGTTTTTTTTTTTTTTTAAAGATTTTATTTATTTATTTGAGAGAGAGAGAATGAGAGAGAGCACATGAGAGGAGGGAGGGTCAGAGGGAGAAGCGGACTCCCTGCTGAGCAGGGAGCCCGATGTGGGACTCGATCCCGGGACTCCAGGATCATGACCTGAGGCGAAGGCAGTCACTTAACCAACTGAGCCACCCAGGCGCCCTGAAAATTGATGTTTTTAACCAGAGCTTTTACCTTAGAATAATAAGAACACCTATATTTTTTCCTCAGGTAACAGTTTGGGTTTTGCTTCAGTACAGAAAACAGATACTATAATAAGTCCCAAGAATTCTATACCAAAACAGTGGCCACATTATCTTGGCCTAAAGTTTTTTTCAAATCAGATGCTACAATTAGTTTCCTGTCCCAAAAATTATAAATAACTACCTTTTAAATGTAGTCATAAAGGGGGGCACCTGGGTGGCTCAGTCGTTAAGCGTCTGCCTTTGGCTCAGGTCATGATCCCAGGGTCCTGGGATCGAGCCCCGCATTGGGGTCCCTGCTCAGCGGAAGCCTGCTTCTCCCTCTTCCACTCCCCCTGCTTGTGTTCCCTCTCTCACTGTGTCTCTCTCTGTCAAATAAATAAATAAAATCTTAAAAAATAAAATAAAAAAATAAATGTAGTCATAAAGGAATAAGATGAAGGTGGAAGAAATGTCTACTCTTCAATGAGATAAGCTGCTTGTAGCCAGTCTGTACCATGCCTAATTATTTAATGGTGTGTAACTTCAGGATGCTTCATAAGGCATCTGAGTAACCACTGAACTATGCAACCTACTTTATTTCTGTATATATTTAAGCATATTTTAGGTGTTGGCGGTATAATTTAACACACTTGAATAGCTAAGTATTTTTTTCTCTGGTGTTTTATCTGGCATGCCTTGCCAAATCTTTTCCCTTCAATAGGCTGTGTGGTTCCAGGAGCAGGTGCAGTTGAAGTGGCAATAGCGGAAGCTCTTGTTAATTACAAGCACAGTATAAAAGGAAGAGCTCGTCTTGGAGTCCAAGCTTTTGCTGATGCCCTGCTCATTATTCCTAAGGTACAACTATCCTAATGGCCAAAGAACACTGGCTGGACACAAGGGTGTTGGATTATAAATTGTCCACATTATCTAACAGAGTAGAAAGAGTTTTTATTTGCATTTCCCCACACAGTTTTAAGATACATTACAGATAAAGCAGGGAAACCTTTGGATAATAGCTCAGAATCTTTGTCAGAGTTCCATGATATAACTAAATTACCCCTTTGCTTATCCCTGAGCACCAAAAGTTGAAGTAAGTCTGGAAATTTCCTTCAAAAATGGTTCATGATTAATCATAATGAAAAAGTTTAGAACTTAAAATTTAACTAGACTTTGGGGTAGATTTTATCTTGGTGGTGGTATCCAAAGTATTATCATCACTTTAAATTGTGGTTAACGAGAACTTCAGGCTGTTTGGCACTGCCAAATAGGAGCGTGCTTTTGTCATTTTCATTTTAATACCTACAAAAGGAGAGAAACCAGATGTTCCCTGTATCGACAGAAGGACAGAGAACTACCATTAAAAGGAATGGTAGTTGTTTGCCTTAATCTGGTTGTGAACCACTTAGAAACACAGAAGACCATGTCAAAGACGTTATTACTGTGAATTAAAATACTAAGAACAGTGCTAACAAAGTCTCTTTGTTAATTGCTTTAAAATTATTCATAATTTATGGAATCTTTGAGAATTGGAGATCTATTTTTCTCTTTGCCTGAAACAGCAAAGTCAGTAAGTGATGATCCAGTAGTTGACACAAACTGGTAAGCCTGGTGTACAGTGGTGGTTCCTTTTTACTTATCAGCTGTTGGTTTGGTACTACTTGGAAATAAACCTGGTTTGGAGTGCTGTTATCTCCATTCCTGTTGCCACAGGTCAGGACTCTCCTCATGTTGATGAGGGGAGGGACGCAAAGATCCTGAAAATATGTAGGGTTCCTTTAACAGGTGCCTGGGAAAAGCTAGAAAATGTGTGGCTGAAGGGACGAGAAGAAATAATACCATTCTACTGATTTTCCATTTTTTAAATTATTTTTTAAAGATTTTACTTATTTGAGAGAGGGCACGAGAGAGAGAGAGCGAGTGAGCGCAGGTGAGAGCCCAAGTGTAAGCACGCAAGCAGGGGAGAGGGGCAGAGGGAGAAGGAGAAGCAGGCTCCCTGCTGAGCAAGGAGCCTGATGTAGGACTTGATCCCAAGACCCTGGGATCATGACCTGAGCCGAAGGCAGATGCTTAACTGACTCAGGCACCCAGGTGCCCCCTAATTTTCCATTTTTTAAAAAAGTTTTTATTTATTTATTTGTGTATCTCTATACCCAGAGTGGGGCTTGAACTCATGACCCTTGATCAAATTACATGCTCTTCCGACTGAGCCAGTCAGGCGCCCGCCCCTCTTTCCATTTTTTAAGAAATCTTTTGCATGGAGGGAAATTAATACAGTGGGGTGGGGATGGGGGACTGTAATGTCCTCAGAATTTACTGTAATATACATAGGGAAAATGTTTAAGTAAATATAAAAACTGCTAGATACATGAAATAATAATTTGATTTAGATTAAGAATGGAATTCTTCAAAAGGAGATGATTACTGTATTACGAATATGTTTTCACAAGAGTAGAGAGAAGAGCCTTATTTTTTATATTTGATATTCAAATATGTATGTGAAGATATTTCACACATATATTTATTATTATTTTTATTCTTAAAGGTTCTGGCTCAGAATTCTGGTTTTGACCTGCAGGAAACGCTAGTAAAAGTTCAGGCTGAACATTCAGAATCAAAACAACCTGTTGGCATAGATTTGGATACAGGTAAGAAAGTGAAGAAAAATTAGCTGCTCAGTAAAGAAAGAGGTTTACTACAGTGACCTAGAACTTATAGTAAGGGAGTGGGGATTTGGGTGACTTTAATATTTAAATTTTGGGTGCCTTTAATTTACTTTTGAACTTTTTTTTTTCTTTACTGAAGTTCTTTTTTTAAAAATTTTTTTATTGTTATGTTAATCACCATACATTACATCATTAGTTTTTTATGTAGTGTTCCATGATTCATTGTTTGTGTATAACACCCAGTGCTCCATGCAGAATGTGCCCTCTTTAATACCCATCACCAGGCTAACCCATCCTCCCACCCCTCTCCCCTCTAGAACCCTCAGTTTGTTTTTCAGAGTCCATCGTCTCTCATGGTTCGTCTCCCCCTCCGATTCCCCCCCCTTCATTCTTCCCTCCTGCTATCTTCTTCTTCTTTTTTTTTTTTAACATATATTTTATTATTTGTTTCAGAGGTACAGATCTGTGATTCAACAGTCTTGCACAATTCACAGTGCTCACCATAGCACATACCCTCCCCAGTGTCTATCACCCAGCCACCCCATCCCTCCCACCCCCCACCACTCCAGCAACCCTCAATTTGTTTCCTGAGATTAAGAATTCCTCCTATCAGTGAGGTCATATGATACATGTCTTTCTCTGATTGACTTATTTCGCTCAGTGTAACACCCTCCAGTTCCATCCACGTCGTTGCAAATGGCAAGATCTCATTCCTTTTGATGTGCATAATATTCCATTGTATATATATACCACATCTTCTTTATCCATTCATCTGTCGATGGACATCTTGGCTCTTTACACAGTTTGGTTGTTGTGGACATTGCTGCTATAAACATTGGGGTGCATGTACCCCTTCGGATCCCTACATTTGTATCTTTGGGGTAAATACGCAGTAGTGCAATTGCTGGATCGTAGGGTAGCTCTATTTTCAAATTTTTAAGGAACCTCCATACTGTTTTCCAGAGTGGCTGCACCAGCTGGCATTCCCACCAACAGTGTAGGAGGGTTCCCCTTTCTCTGCATCCCTGCCAACATCTGTCATTTCCTGACTTGTTAATTTTAGCCATTCTGACTGGTGTGAGGTGATATCTTATTGAGGTTTTGATTTGGGTTTCCCTGATGCTGAGCAATGTTGATCACTTTTTCATGTGTCTGTTGGCCATTTGGATGTCTTCTTTGGAAAAATGTCTGTTCATGTTTTCTGCCCATTTCTTGATTGGATCATTTGTTCTTTGGGTGCTGAGTTTAAGGAGTTCTTTATAGATTTTGGATATTAGCCCTTTATCTGATATGTCATTTGCAAATATCTTCTCCCATTCTGTCGGTTGTCTTTTGGTTTTGTTGACTGTTTCTTTTGCTGTGCCAAAGCTTTTTATCTTGATGAAGTGCCAATAGTTCATTTTTGCCCTTGCTTCCCTTGCCTTTGGCGATGTTTCTAGGAAGAAGTTGCTTCAGCTGAGGTCAAAGAGGTTGCTGCCTGTGTTCTCCTTTAGGATTTGGATGGACTCCTGTCTCACATCGAGGTCTTTCAACCATTTGGAGTCTATTTTTGTGTGTGGTGTAAGGAAATGGTCCAGTTTCATTCTTCTGCATGTGGCTGTCCAATTTTCCCAACACCATTTGTTGAAGAGACTGTCTTTTTTCCATTGGACATTCTTTCCTGCTTTGTTGAAGATGAGTTGACCATAGAGTTGAGGGTCCATTTCTGGGCTCTCTATTCTGTTCCACTGATTGATGTGTCTGTTTTTATGCCAGTACCATACTGTCTTGATGATGACAGCTTTATAATAGAGCTGGAAATCCGGAATTGTGATGCTGCCAGCTTTGCTTTTCTTTTTCAACATTCTTCTGGCTATTTGGGGTCTTTTCTGGTTCCATACAAATTTTAGGATTATTTGTTCCATTTCTTTGAAAAAAGTTGATGATATTTTGATGGGGATTGCATTGAATGTGTAGATTGCTCTAGGTAGCATTGACATCTTCACAATATTTGTTCTTCCAATCCATGGGCATGGAATGTTTTTCCATTTCTTTGTGTCTTCCTCAATTTCTTTCATGAGTATTTTATAGTTTTCTGAGTACAGATCCTTTGCCTCTTTGGTTAGATTTATTCCTAGGTATCTTATGGTTTTGGGTGCAATTGTAAATGGGATCGACTCCTTAATTTCTCTTTCTTCTGTCTTGTTGTTGGTGTATAGGAATGCCACTGATTTCTTTGCATTGATTTTATATCATACCACTTTACTGAATTCCTGTATGAGTTCTAGCAGTTTTGGGGTGGAGTCTTTTGGGTTTTCCACATAAAGTATCATATCATCTGCAAAGAGCGAGAGTTTGACTTCTTTGCCGATTTGGATGCCCTTGATTTCTTTTTGTTGTCTGATTGCTGTGGCTAGGACTTCCAATACTATGTTGAATAGCAGTGGTGATAGTGGACATCCTGCCGCGTTCCTGACCTTAGGGGGAAAGCTCTCAGTTTTTTCCCATTGAGAATGATATTCACTGTGGGTTTTTTTTTTTTTTTAAAGATTTTATTTATTTATTTGAGACAGAGAGAATGAGAGAGACAGAGAGCACATGAGAGGGGGGAGGGTCAGAGGGAGAAGCAGGCTCCCTCCGAGCAGGGAACCCGATGCGGGACTCGATCCCAGGACTCCAGGATCATGACCTGAGCCGAAGGCAGTTGCTTAACCAACTGAGCCACCCAGGCGCCCCTCACTGTGGGTTTTTCATAGATGGCTTTTATGATTTTGAGGTATGTACCCTCTATCCCTATACTCTGAAGAGTTTTGATCAAGAAAGGATGCTGTACTTTGTCAAATGCTTTTTCTGCATCTATTGAGAGGATCATATGATTCTTGTTCTTTCTTTTGTTAATGTATTGTATCACATTGATTGATTTGCGGATGTTGAACCAACCTTGCGGCCCAGGGATACATCCCACTTGGTTGTGGTGAATAATCCTTTTAATGTACTGTTGTATCCTATTGGCTAGTATTTTGGTGAGAATTTTTGCATCCATGTTCATCAAGGATATTGGTCTGTAATTCTTTTTGATGGGGGTCTTTGTCTGGTTTGGGGATCAAGGTAATGGTGGCCTCATAAAACGAGTTTGGAAGTTTTCCTTCCATTTCTATTTTTTGGAACAGTTTCAGAAGAATAGGTATTAATTCTTGAAATGTTTGGTAGAATTCCTCTGGGAAGCCATCTGGCCCTGGGCTTTTGTTTGTTGGGAGATTTTTGATGACTGCTTCAATTTCCTTAGTGGTTATAGGTCTGTTCAGGTTTTCTGTTTCTTCCTCGTTCAGTTTTGGTAGTTGATACATCTCTAGGAATGCATCCATTTCTTCCAGGTTATCTAATTTGCTGGCATAGAGTTGCTCATAATATGTTCTTATAATTGTTTGTATTTCCTTGGTGTTGGTTGTGATCTCTCCTCTTTCATTCATGATTTTGTTGATTTGGGTCATTTTTCTTTTTGATAAGTCTGGCCAGGGGTTTATCAATCTTGTTAATTCTTTCAAAGAACCAGCTCCTAGTTTCGTTGATCTGTTCTACTGTTCTTTTAGTTTCTATTTCATTGATTTCTGCTCTGATCTTTATTATTTCTCTTCTCCTGTTGGGTTTAGGCTGTATTTGCTGTTCTTTCTCCAGCTCCTTTAGGTGTAGAGTTAGGTTGTGTACTTGAGACCTTTCTTGTTTCTTGAGAAAGGCTTGTATTGCTATATACTTTCCTCTTAGGACTGCCTTTGCTGCATCCCAAAGATTTTGAACAGTTGTGTTTTCATTTTCATTGGTTTCCATGAATATTTTTAATTCTTCTTTAATTTCCTGGTTGTTGCATTCATTTTTTAGTTTTACTTTTGAACTTCTTAAAAGAAAATATTTATTCTTTTAGGAAATAGTTTTTGAGTGTTTGTTATTTGACTCTTGAGATTCACAAAGAAACTTCTAAGCTTATATTATCACAGGGAAGGATAGGCAGTAAATAATAACCTTAACAGATAAGTTCCCTGAACATTTAAGGAGTAATAAATTCTATGAAAAAATAAAAGAACCCTATAAGGATGACTGTGAATGCTAGCATGAGGTGCGGGGAGGGGGTTGCAATTTTTTTTTAAATTTTTTATTGTTATGTTAATCCCCAACATCATTAGTTTTAAATGTAGTGTTCCATGATTCAGGGGGTTGCAATTTAAAGAGAAAGGTGGGCAGGGTAGACCTCATTGAGAATATGTCTATAGAAAATAATCAAAGGAAGTAAGGAAGTAGCCATGTTAGGGAACTGAGGAAAGACTATCCTGGGCAGAGGGAGCAGCCAGTGGAAAAGTCAGTGTCTGAAGCTTTTGAAGAGGAGGAAGGAGATGAGAGAGGTAGTAGAAAGATCATGCAGGGTGTGGGGGCCAATCCAAGGACTTTGACTTTTACTGCAGTGGAACAGGGAGCAATTTTTGGCAGAGGTGTGACATGGCCTAATTATGTTTAAAAGGATCACTCTGGCTATTCTGTGGAGAGGAGTCCACTGAACAACTGGAATGGCCATTAACTGCATCAGAGAACTGTGGGTAGAGCAGCTTGTCATGGAGGGAAGGTCAGTGCTGAGTTTTGGCCAAGTTAAATTCAAAGTGTCTGTAGACTTTCAAGTGAAATAGACAGTTGGAAGTATGAGTCTGGAGCTCAAGAAAGAGCTCTGGGTTGGAGATAAAAACAAGAGTCTTCAGAGTGTATATGGTTTATATCCATAAGACCGGATGGTACCTGGGGAGTGAGTGTAGAGAGTGAAGAAAAGAACCCAGGACTAAGTCATTGGCTACTCCAGAATTAAGAGCTCTGGGAAGAAGAGGAAGAACCAGGAAAGTCAACAGAAAAGTTGCCACTAATGCAAAAGAAAAAACGAGACTGAGCGTGGTGTCCTGGAAGACAGGTGAAGAAAGACTAGTCAGGAGACCATGTTAAGTGTTGCTGATCCACAAGGCCTGAGAACTGACCCCTGGATTGGATTTGATAACATGGGGTCATTGTGACCTGGACACTAGTAGTACTGCTGGTATATTAAACACTGTTAGAATATATAACCAGTATTAACAGAATATATCAAGATTGTAGTGTTAAAATAGTTTGTTTTTACTTTGCAGGTGAGCCCATGGTAGCAGCAGATGCAGGAGTTTGGGATAATTATTGTGTGAAAAAACAACTTCTTCACTCTTGGTAAATTCATATTAATAAAAAGAGAAAGACTGTTAGGGACATAATCAGTAACTTTAAAACTTGTCTATTGTTTTTGCCACTCTAGTGAAAAATGGTTAAGTGTATGAAAAGGCATGGTATCCAGTTACTAACGCTAGCTTCTGTCATTTTATAGTCCTTTTTCCATTTTGATTCTAGCAGCGTCAGATACAGGAAATGTTTATCTTACTGTTTATTTGAGGGGGAAGGGAAAGAAGGAAGTTTACTGAAATTGTACCACGTGCATAGCAGGGAAAAGCAAATGATGTGCTAAAAATGAGCTCAGATTTGCTGGTATATAAAATCAAATTTTTATCAGCAGAGGAGTTGAAATTATAATACAAGGGGTGATATTTGCATTTACAATAGTTTCGTCTCATAATATCTCATATAACATCATTAAAGAACAAAGTACTTTTAGTAGCTGGAGATTGCTGGGGGGAAAAGATGAGAGTGGGTTGGTAGGCTTTACTTACCCTGTTATCTTTTTCTTCAGCACGGTGATTGCCACCAACATTCTCCTGGTTGATGAAATTATGCGAGCTGGTATGTCTTCTCTTAAAGGATGATTGAGTTCAAAATCAACTCTTACAGAAGCTGAGATTTAGTGCAACTACCATTATATAGCCTGAGCCATTCTTAATTTTTGCACAATAAAAGCAGTTTATATTTGTTGGCCTTAGCAGTCTCAATAATACTTCATCAAGGTATAAAGAACACAAGAAGTACTTTCACAGTAAAGGAATAATAATCAAAATATTTTTCCTTAAGAGTTCTAACTTTGGAGCTCCTGGTTGGCTCAGTTGGAAGAGCATGTGACTCTTGATCTTGGAGTCATGAGTTTGAGCCCTGCATTGGGGGTAGAGATTACTTAAATGATAAGTATAAGAGAAAAAGAGTTCTAACTTCCTATCCTTTATTGTATGTGTAATATGAAATAATAAATATTTATTTGGTTTTCATCCCCAGTTCCTGGCATGAGCTTTTCAAACTTTTGTAGTTTCCTGAGTAACAGGGGTGATAGGAGCATTTTTTTGGTTATAATATTTGGTCTTAGTTTCTGCTTCCAGCCATAAGAGCTTCTAGGACTATTGGAATCTCCGGAACTAATGAGTGTCTTTTTGTATGCTAATTAGTGACTGTTGATGGGCCCTTAGGAGGGCACCTGGGTGCCAGAGGAACCAACCTTGTGGTTAGAGGTTTAGAACTTTCAGCCTCTCCCTGCATCTCCCACTCTACCCCTCTACCTCTAGGGTAGGTAGAGGGGCTGGAGGTTGAGTTACTAATAAGTCATGGCTATGTGATGAAACCTCCATAAAAATTTCTAAACTATGGGATTCATTGACCTTCCAGGTTGGTGAACACATCCATGTGCCAGGAGAGTTGGCTCAAGCAAACCCCCCTGGGACAGAAACTCCTATACCTGGGAACCTTCTGGACTCGCACTATGTACATCTTCATTAGGTTGTTCATTTTTATCCTTTATAATGCCCTTTATAATAAGCTGCTAAATGTGTTTCCATGAGTTCTGTGAGCTGCTGTAGCAAATGATTGAACGTGAGGAGGGGGCCATGGGAACCCCTGATTTGTAGCCCAGTTGGATAGAAGTGTGAGTAACATGGATACCCACTACTTGCAATTGGTGGGGCAGTCTTGTGGGATTCAGCCCTTCATCTGTGGGGTCTGCTCGGCCTCCAGGTAGTCAGATTGTAGAACACCCACTTGCTGTCTGGAGAGTTGGAGAATTAGTTGGCGTACGGAACCCCCACACACATTTGGTGTCAGAAGTGTTGTGAGTAGGGGAAGCAGTGTTCCCTTAGTAGGCTACTGCTGTTTTCATAAAATAGAATCTATTGGGATTCTTAGACCTTTGGACAACTTTCAGTGAATAAAATATAGAGCACAGGTTTTGAGTATGCAAGTCGGTCTCCGGTTTAACTTCTTACCACCACTCATTCCTCTTATAAATATGACATTACTTTGTGATTATAACTTTGGGTTTCATTGAGACCTGACAGTTTATTTCCATATAATGTATTATATTTTATCTGGCTCTTTGGTATATATGATTAGAAATGTACACTTCTGTGCTAGCTCTCTGACCAGGTGGTTAAATGGAGCAGGTCTCATTTGGAATGTGGGGGTGGGGGGGTGGGGGGGAGGCAGTGTTGGCACCAGCCCTGGGAAATAATTGTTTTTGGCTTTGAATGCAGCTCTTCTGTATCAGTATTATACCAATAGCTTTCTTGTTTGCAACACTGGAATTAATCTGTTGTACTCTTTATTATCATTAGGCTGCTTATAGTTAATTTCTTTCCATGGATGCAAGTTGGTAAGAGATTAAAATAAGGCAGGTGCATTTAATGGAACTTTGGCCTGTTAGTGCATATAGGAGGTTTATTTAACCATTTCCGGCCTTAGTTGAAAACCTATACTTTTATACCCATTTTCCCCCTGACTTGATATGTTGTCAACATCTTTCCAAGTTAATAACCATGCTTTTGAGCTATAATTTTTTTGGGGTGGTTACATGACATTTGATTGTATGGCTGTTCTGTGATTTATTTAATTCTGTTTTCAAATTTTTTTCCCATTGAAAACAAACATCTCCCTTTTTAGCTTCTGTCCTTGTTTTATAGGATAGGCCTTTTAAGACGTGCATATCATGCATACTGTCAGACTTTTTTCTACATAAAATGTTTAAATTATGAAATATTTTAAATATACCAGAGGACAAAAAAAAAAAAATACAAACCACCTAGGCTTTAACAAATAGTAACATTTTGTCATGTTTGCTTCAGAGTTTCTTTGTTGTTAAATTGCCACCCTTCCCCACCCACACCCCATTGTATGCTTTTCCTACCCTTTCTCCCTAGAAAAAGACTGCCTAGGGGTAGTCTTTGATCTTTGATATATATCATCCCCATACACTTAAAAAAAACCTTTTCATATGTATGCATATGCCTGTAGCAATGTAAAATTATTCTTTTTGGGTTTTTAAAATGTAGAGAAAGTATGTCCTTTTTCTTTTATTTCCTACTTGACATATGGTTTTGAGATTTATCCATTCATTCATTTTAGCTGTTTTTGAGTATGCCAGTGTATTTCTATACTATAATATATTGATCCATCAGTGGACCTTTGGTTATTTCTAATTTTACATCATTTTAAACACCACAGCATTGAATTTCTGTGCACATGTCTCTTTGGGCACATTTATGAGAGTGTTTCTAGAGATTATACCTAGAAATGGAATGGCTTGGGTTTAGCATTCCTTATCTTTATATTTACGAAGCGATTATACCAGTTGACATTCTCCCCTGCAATGTATAAAACTATTGTTCCATGCCCCTACAACTTTACTAAGTCTTAGTATTTTTATTTTTATTTTTTTTAAGATTTTTATTTATTTATTTGAGAGAGAGAATGAGAGAGAGAGAGCACATGAGAGGGGGGAGGGTCAGAGGGAGAAGCAGACTCCCTGCTGAGCAGGGAGCCTGAGCGGAACTTGATCCCGGGACTCCAGGATCATGACCTGAGCCGAAGGCAGTCGCTTAACCAACTGAGCCACCCAGGCGCCCTGTCTTAGTATTTTTAAAGTTTTAATTTTTGCCCATCTGAAGGGTATAAAATTATAGCTCATCTTAAGCAATTGCCTTGATTACCAGTGTAATTGAACATATTTTCATAAATCTGTTGGGTCATTTTCCATTCTACGAAATTGTCTACTCACATTGTTTTTTTTTTTTTTAAAGATTTTATTTATTTATTTGAGAGAGAGAGAGAGAGAAAGCACATGAGAGGGGGGAGGGTCAGAGGGAGAAGCAGACTCCCTGCCAAGCAGGGAGCCTGATGCGGGACTTGATCCCGGGACTCCAGGATCATGACCTGAGCCGAAGGCAGTCGCTTAACCAACTGAGCCACCCAGGCGCCCACCTACTCACATTGTTGACCATGTTTTTTATTGGATTTGTCTTTCAGATTGGTATATGTGGGGCTCTATCTCTGTTTGTCTCTCTCTCTCTGTGTTTTACAATATTTTCTCCCAGCCTGAGGCCTTCTCACCTTTGCAAAGTACACAGAAGAATTTGATACACATATTTTTATCTTATAGACTGAAATTTGTCACTTTTTTCTTTTCATTTTTTTTGTGTCTCTACAAAAATTCTTCTCTACTTCAATAATAAAGATTTTAAAAATATTTTATGAGTTTTCAGATTTTATCCCATTTAGGCCTTTAATTCATCTGGAATTTATTTTTGTGTATAGTGTGTGTTGTGGATCGAATTTTTTCCCCCCACAATGCCAACCAAGTGTTCTCAGACTGGCTAATTTATGTTATCACCTCTATAATATATTGCATTCCCTTAGATTGATCAAATTTCAAAACTTGCATTTGTTTCTGGTTTAAATATTTTGTTCCCTTGGTCTGGTAGATTGTTATTATAATAATATTGCTTTAATTCTTAAAACTTTATAAAAAAGTTTTGATATGTGGTAGGATGGTCCCCCAACCCCTTCTTTATTTTCTTCAAAATTGTTTTGGCTATTCCTGGATCTCATCTTTTCCTTCTTCCATGTGAATTTTAGGATCAGCTTGTTGAGTTGTGTTTTGATTAAAATTGCAATAATTTTATAGGTGATTTCAGGATGAAATGAATATATAACTATAAATGCACACCTCTTACTCATAAATATTTACTATCCCTTCATTTATATCTTACTAAGTGCTTCAGTTGTTTTATTTTTATTTATTTATTTAAAAGATTTTATGTATTTATTTCGAGGGAGAGAGTGTGAGCAGGGGGAGTGGCAGAGGGAGAGGAAGAAAGAGAATCTCAAGCCGACTCCATGCTGAACGTGGAGCCCGATAGGGGCTTGATTCCATGATGGTGAGATCATGACCTGAGCCAAAATGAAGAGTTGGACATTTAACTGACTGAGTCACCCACCTGCCCCAGTGCTTCAGTTGTTTTAGATTAGTAAATGTTTTGTTTTCAATAAAGCTTTAGATGTTTCCTATAAAAATGCATTGCATCTTTGGCTATATTTATTCCTATGTGTTTTGGAAGCGATTATGAATAGGATATTTTATAAAAATTATACTTTTTAATTGTTTGTCACTGTACTGTAGGCCCTTTATGGAGTCTTCATATTGGCTTTTGTATTCCACACCTTGCCAAACTCTCTTATTAGTGCAGTAGTTTTTCTGTAGCTATACAGGGATAAGTCTGTTCCTACTTTTTTTTTTTTTTTTTAAGATTTATTTATTTGAGAAAGAGAGCATGAGTGGGGAGGGACCTCAGGAGAGGGAGGAGAGAGAGAATCCTCAAGCAGACTGTTCGCTGAGCTGGGAGCCTGATGTGGGGCTCAGTTCCAGGACCCTGAGATCATGACCTGTGCCAAAATCAAGAGCTGGCCACTTAACTGACTGAGCCACCCAGGTGCCCCATCAGGTAGCATAAATTCTTCATCTGTACCTGAGCATGGTGCAGACTTTGGGCTTCAATTTCTTGAAGGAGCCCTGAGCAGAGCAAGTTTCCTTATTGCTTTATTGTTTCACTTGGTAAGTGGGTAGAGTTTGTCTAGCATCATGGAGAGGTGGCGTTTCCAAGGCTCTTCTTTCATTTAGGGGTCTTCAATGGTGGCCTTGTTTCTGTGTGGGCATTAAAAACTTGACACCTAAACTAGATCTTATTTTCCTGGGCTTCTACCATTCACCTTTAGAGTTTATCACTCTGTTTGGGTTTCCTCGTGAGGAAAATCTCCCTCTCTTTTAAGTTCAGTGTAGTTTTTTTAAAAGATTTTATTTCTTTATTTGATAGAGACAGAGATAGAGCCAGAGAGCACCAGAGGGGGGAGTGGCAGAGGGAGAGGGAGAAGCAGGTTCCCCGCTGAGCAAGGAGCCTGACAGGACTCGATCTCAGGACCCTGGGACCATGACCTGAGCCGAAGGCAGACACTTAACTAACTGAGCCACCCAGGCGCCCCTGTAGAGTAGTCAACTTTTAAGTATGTAAAAAAATTCATGGCAATTCCCTTAAAAATAAAAAAAAGACTTTATTCCAAGTTTGTTTCATAAACCTCTCAGTTTCAATTAAAGTTTCATGAGCCAAGAATCATTATCCCCCTGTCTGCCATTCTATCAGTTTGTTTCTTACCTATCTTTTTTTTTTTACAGTCCCTTCCATAACAATAACTCTGTCTTTGAGATCACTTTATTGGTACCATCACTATTGCTTTATGTTTTGATCCTTTCTGATAGTCATACATTACTATCCTCCCGGCCTCCCACAAAACCACTGCCATCCCATGGTTTTGGCTCTTGAACATAATTCAGTTTAATATCTCTAAGTATTAAGGTCTTGTAACAATCCATTCACTCTTCCTTTACAGCTGCCTATACAATTGTCAGAGAGATCTAGGGGAACAGGAATACAATCATTAAGGATATCCCCAGTGGCTCTGTAAATAGACTTACTTTCCTTATCCTATTCTAGATTGAGGTCTTTAAGCTTATCAGTGAGGAAATCAAGTGCCTCATGAATTAATCTTCAGTCATACTTTTCCTGGCCAGATCTTTAGGCTATACAGAAAGGGACAGAAATGGGAAACTGGAAGATCAGTGTTTTAGAGTTTAGAAGATCAGTGATTCAGTGCTTTAGTGAAAAACAAACATGCTGCTAAGCTATTTCTAAAGATTGCCTTGCACCATAGACTTGATTATGGATTATTTTTTTTAAGATTTTATTTATTTATTTGACAGAGAGAGCACGAGAGAACAAGCATGGGGTGCAGGAGAGGGAGAAGCAGGCTCCCCGCTGAGCAGGGAGCCCGACGTGGGGCTTGATCCCAGGACCCTGGGATCATGACCTGAACTGAAACCAAGAGTCGGACGCTTAACCAACTGCACCACCCAGGAGCCCTAATATTATTAGCCTTTCTTTAAAAAGGAGACTTGAGCATCTGAGTTGGAACCTTTACTGAGGGGGCATTATATTTGAGGACCGAGAGAGAAGTGCCGGAGTGCGGATATTCCCCCAGAGCCTACAGGCAGTAAGGATGGTTTTCCCATGACTAGATTTGCTGTCTTCTCCATGCTCAGTAGAGTTCTTGATGGACAGAACTTAGCTGATGACAGTCACAATGAGCATGAGCAATGACTGCCGTTTCCTTCCTTCTGAGACTTTCTCAACATTTCTCAGTTGCTTAGTCCCAGAATCAGCTGGCATAGCCCTGTGTCTGCTCATTGCCTGGGCTAGGATGGAGCCAAGTGTCTTGTTGGACAAATAGCCTGTGGGCCTATATCTGGCTCCTGCCCATGCCTTGGAGATAAATCTAGATGCAGAGGTTAAAGAACAGGTTTGGGCCATATGCTTGCCTGGCAGGTACTTCACAAAAAACTCAAGATGCATAGGGTAAGGCTGCAAAAGCAGTGAGCTTGAAATAGCTTTCTACCTCCTGTGGCTAAAATTCCAATATTAGCACTTAATTGTTTTTATTAAGCATTATCTGCTTTCTGGGTTTTTGTTTGAAATGCAAGTGTGCAGAAAAGAGTTAGCATAGCAGGCCTGATTCCTGTCCTTTGAAAGGCCTGCTTCTAGGGTTGGTTTCTCGTTGGCATCTGGTCACTTGGATTTTGGGAGTGTTCCCACTACCCTGGCTGATAAGAGTGGCTCACTGTGCCTCAGCTAACCTGTCAACAATATGGTTTGTGCTGAACATTTGCTTTCTTTCTGGAAGTCCGGAACTTGGGTTTATCTCAGGCATGGGGTCCCGATGTGACCAGCCTCCAAGAAAAACCCTGGGTGCTGAGTCTCTAATGTCCTTTCTTGGTTGGGAGCATTTCATATGTTACAGGTCCTCGGTGCAGGAATTCAGAGCATCCTGTGTGAACCCACTGGGAGAGGGCCTTTAAAAACTCGCAATTGGCTTCTTTTGCTGATTTTGCTTTGTATTCTTTTTCTGTAATAAGTTATAGCCACAAGTATGACTGTATACTGAGTCCTTTGAATCTTCCTAGTGAATCATTGAACTTGGGGGTGGTCTTGGGGTCCCCCAACACAACAATATTCCTGATATCACAAGAAAACTACAGAACAATATCTGAGCAAAAATCCTCAATGAAATAATAGCGAGCTGAATCCAGTATCTTAAGATTATATACTATGTCCAAGTGGGATTTATCCCAGGAATGAAAAGTTGTTCTTTCATTAAAAAAGCAATTAATGTAATATACCATATTATAGAATAAAGGACAATACCCATACAATTATCTCAATATACACACACAAGAAAAATCACTTATAAGTTTCATGATATAACTCAATAAACTTAGAGTAGAAGGAAACTCCCCTGATAAAGGCCATCTATGAAAAGATGTGGTGAAAGCCTGAATGCTTTCCACCTAAGATCAGGAATAAAACAAAGATGTCCACTCGTACTTCTTTGATTTAACAGTGTTAGAGGAAGAACTGTGTTCACAGACAGCATTATCTGGTCTCTAGAAACTAAGGAATTAGTAAACACAAGTTGTCCTTAGAGAAGAGCACATTGTCAAGTTTGCATGAGAATGAGTGTAGGGGACTCTCTACCCGGAGTCCTGAAAGAGCCTGGCAACTTGGGACTTGGAGACTTGGAGACGGAGGAGGTGTTGAATGGGACATTCACAATCTGCCCGCTGCCTGGTATGTGGTTAATTGATCTACTAGAGTGCATAGTTAACTAGGAAGACAGTCTGCTCTGATGTGTATCCCTAAGACAAGAGCAGGGAATGTAGGGGTTGTCGGCTTATTTAAAATTCTGCTGTAATGCCTGTCTGTGCCTTCTCATGAATTACTGAGCGTGAACAGGGCTCTTACCAAAGGGACGGGAGGGCATGACTTTTGGAACCAGACAGATTCAACTTTGAATCCTACTTTCCCTTACTTAGCTGTGGGATTTGGGACCATGCCTCAGCCTCAGTTTCCAAATGGGGATGATGGTAATAACTACTGTATCTGTTAAGACATGCATTTGTCTGCCAGCAACTGAGATGAGGAATAATAATAATTTAAGCGATAAAGAAGTTTATTACTCACTCGTGTTCAGAGGCAGGGAGATCAGGCTTGTATAGTGGTTCCTCAGTATCATCGGGGACCCAGGACCCTAATTTTTTTGTTCCACAATTCTGAACATAAGATTTCCATCCTCAGAGTTGCCTTTATGATCCATGATGTCTGTTGGAACTTCAGCCATCATAACTGAGTTTCAGGCGGGCAGCAGGAGAAAGGGCCCACCTCAGGAGTCTCTTCAATTTAAGGATCTTTTCCAGAAGTCCCACACAATGGCTTCTTCGACATTTCGTTGGCTACAGTTTAGTCTTATGGCTATACCTAATTGCAATAGAGACTTTAAAATGTGGTCTTTAGTTAGGCTCATTGACACTCTTGATAAAATCAGAGTTCTCATGCTGTAGAAGTAGGGAAGTGTGGCATGGGATAGGCAAAGCAGTCCCAGCCCCATCTACCTTGCTGAGCTGGCTGATGGAAGGGCTCTGTAATGTCATGCACAAAAAAGCCAAGCACAGAGCAGGAGCTCATGAGTGTTCTTCCCCACCCCACCCCCTGGCTCTCACTAGCTGTAGCTAGGAATAAGATGAATTTCCTTAGGGGGCTGAGTAGAGGATGTAGGTGACAAGGGCACTAACCAAGGGCTCCTTCTAAGGGCAGTGCCTTTCCCCATGTTTGAATACTTGGTTCGGTGCCTGCCACTTCATAGATGCCCATAAGTGCTTTTGGATGAATGGAAGAGCATGGGATTTGGAGTCAGTCAAACCTGGTACTTGAATCTTGTCTTTGTCACTCCCTGGTAATGTTACTTAAGCTCTTGACTCTCAGTGTCCTCATCTATCAATTGAGGATGAAGTGGTTACTTCACAGCCCATGAAAGGATCAAACAGGAAAGCACTTTGTGAAATTCCCAAGCACTGAATGGATAGCATCATCATTGAATTTTATGGGGAGAAAAACAGTATGGGAGGCAAAAGTCTTCCCCTGAGCCCCCCGCCCCCTTGCTCAGCCTGCTTCTCTTCAAACTATCTTTGCCCAGGTTCCTGTCCCTACGTAGCCATGAGCGTGGACCGTAAAGCCAGCCAGCATGGGTTGGCTCTCTGCTCTGTCCCTTAACTGGTTAGTACTTAACTGCCCTGTGCCTTAGTTTCCTCATCTATAAAATACACAGACCTCAAAGGGTTGTTGGGAAGATGAGGAGACTTGGGGCACCTGGGTGGCTCAGTCGTTAAGCGTCTGCCTTCCGCTCAGGTCATGATCCCAGAGTCCTGGGATCGAGCCCCGCATTGGGCTCCCTGCTCGGCAGGAGGCCTGTTTCTCCCTCTCCCACTCCCCCTGCTTGTGTTCGTGCTCTCGCTATCTCTCTCTCTCAAATAAAGAAATAAAATCTTAAAAAAAAAAAAAAAAAAGATGAGGAGACTTGATACAAAGCTTTAAGAATAGTTCCCTGAACATGGTGTTAGCTGCTATTTTTATTTGGCATTCTCCTTCCTCCGCCTGGCACCTTGTCTCCACCCGATGCTCTTTTCCCTTCTTCACTGCAGTTCACATCCTCTTGTCTCTCGTGAATAATGAAGTACCTCTTCTCTGGTGCCTGTGGCCACCTAGGCCGCCCTCCCTCACCACCCCGCTTCTCTTTGGCGATGCCTTAGTGGATGACAGAGAGTTTGCCTCCTTCTCCTCCTCCTCCTAGAACCTTAAGCAGCAGCAGAGCGTGAGCTTGGGAGCGGGGGTATTGCTGTGGTGGGAATGAGAGGAAGGCTCCTGTCAGGAAGGCTCTCCTGTATCTCCAGCCCCCACCCATGACTGCGGTCTAACAGGCCTTACCTTGCACCACCCCACCAACCTCTGCAGCCTCAGCTCTTCCTTCCCCACTCCCATCACTTCTCTGGGCTCCCTGCTGTACCTCCAGCTTGTTTCTGTCTGGGGGACTTTGCTTTTCTCTCAGCCTAGAGCACTCTTCCCCCAGGCCCCTGCATGCCCTACTCCCTCACTTAATTTAGTCACACTGTTTTTTTGTTTTTTTTTTAATTATACTGCCTCCTGCCGTGTTCTGTATTGTCTGCTTTATTTTTCCTCAGACCAGGCATTACTACCTGATATTTCAATAAAGTGCTAATTGCTAATTGTTTATCTCCCCTGCACCAGAATGGAAGATGCTTTTTGTCTCCATCTGAATCCTCAGTGCCTAGAACAGTCCCTGCACATAGTAGGGCTCCAGGAGCTTTTGTTGATGGAGTGGAATGCTGGTTAATGCTGACCTTTCTCTGACCATTTTTTCCTTTTTGAGCCTAAGGTTGGGGGTGAACTCTGAGGTGAGATTGGGTGGGGAAGGCTGATTGTCACCTGGTGGGCTTTTCAACATCAAGGCTTGGGGTCCTGTTCTGAGACCCCCCCCCTCCATTTTCTCTCCTGGCTCCAGATCCTCTGCTCCTATAATTAATTAATTATTTTTAGAGAGAGAGAGTGGGAGTGAGCTCGAGCAGGGGAGGGGCAGAGGGAAAGAATCTTTTTTTTTTTTTTTTTTTAAGATTTTTATTTATTTGACAGACAGAGAGGGAACACAAGCCCGGGGAGTGGGCAGAGGGAGAAGCAGGGTTCCCGCGGAGCAGGGAGCCCGGTGTGGGGCTCCATCCCTGGACGCTGGGATCATGACCTGAGCTGAAGGCAGACGCTTAACGACTGAGCCACCCAGGCACCCCAGAGGGAAAGAATCTTAAGCAGGTTCCATGCTCAGCATGGAGCCCGATGTGGGGCTCTATCTCATGACCCTGAGATCATGACCTGAGCCGAAATCAAGAGTGGGTCGTTTAACTGACTGAGCCACCCAGGTGCCCCCTCTGCTCCTGTAATTAAAGTTAGTTACAATCAGTTTACAAAGTAACTTCATATACATTGTCTCCATCTTAATATTCACAAAGATCAAACAGTTGACCTCGGGTATAACTGGTCACTGTGTGAACCACTTGCTCTCCCACCCTCCTTTCTTTATGGCATGCTGCTACAGCGCAGAAAATCCAGGGTGCAAGATTTTCTCATCCTCAGGGCAGGCCCAGGGCTGCAGGCCAGGCTGGCCATGGAGAGGCAGGGCTGAAGGGCAGGGCTCCTTCTCCAACTTGGGCATCATCCTCTGGCCCAGGGCCTGCTCAGAGCCAGCCTGCTCCACCCCTCCTCAGCCTCGACATTTTGGTGCAGGCTATTAAGGGCCCCCATCTGCATACCTCTCATTAATTAAAAATGCTACAAGCCATCTGTTTGAGAGGAAGCCTCAGAGAGGGGCTTCCTGCCTGAGGCTGCATTTTCTCATACCTCTCAACTTTAATTGAGAACTTGATTTTAGGATAAAACCCAGGCCCATAAACCCTTCTTGCTGCCGGTGGCAATGATGATGGAAGGGATAGGCCAGGTGAGCCCCTAGGTAACAGAGGCTCTGGGCTCCCGGGGTGGTGGTGCTGGGCAAAATTTAGGAGCTTGTGTTAGCTAGCTTACCAGAGAGGGTGGAGAGAGGGACAAGGCCAGAGATGCAGGGGTGGCCCAACTTAGAGGAATACACCTTGGACATGAGGGGAGCCAGGAGGCCCAAAGCATCTCCTAACTGCCCTGTGTGTGGCCAGGCCACTTCCCCAAGTCAGCTACTTCCCCTCCCTAGGATGTTGGAGTCAGGATGGGTCCTTGGCTTTGTGCAATGGGATGGTTTAGGGATGAGGGCCTTCTCAGGGAGTGGGGGCAGACCATGGCTTTTATCCTGCCTCCGACTGCTTCCTTCCACCCTCAGTCTCTCTTCCCATTGCCCCTGTCCTGCCTGTTTCCCTGGGAACATTTTAAAGGTTTTGAGGTCACAGTCACTTATGAGGTGAGGGCAGGGGGTGATGGAGATTTCATCAAAGGCTTGGTTCCCTGGGTATTCTGCCCCTTGGCTGGATTTCTTGGAGATGGGGAGGGCAGCTCCCTGGCAATTGAATAGATGGCAGTCCTTCTCCCCCATCACATACAAAAAGCCCTATGGTTCACTAATAACATTCTTTTCAACTGCCTCCCTGGTGCACCCCCTCCCCCCAGCAAGACAGAACAGGAATTATCATCCCCGTTTCCCCATGTTCCAGAAAATGAGACTGGTGGCTAGGCATAGAAAGAACCCAGAACCCAGGCCTGGCACAAGCCCAGTTCTCTTTCTGCCCCATCCCACTGTCTCTTCTGGTCCTTCCCCTGTGGGTCTTGGAGCAGAGGGAATGATGGAGGCAGGCAGTGTACTCTGAACCTGATGCAGAGCTCAGTCCCTTGTGAGGGTGACTATATGACAGCCAGAAGCATCTGCTTTATACCTGTGTCCCCAGGGCCCACTGTGGAGCTTCCTACAGGTCCTCAGTCATGTGTACTGAGTGCAGAGGTGAGTGAATGGATGGATGAGGGAAAGAAGGAAGGAAGCTCATTTCCTCTCAGGCAAGTCATTCTGGCAGCCTCTGAGACTTAGACACTGGAGTGATGCAAGCCAGGAGAAATCACTGGTGAATCTGGACTAGCCCAACCTGCTCATCTTAAAGAAGAGGCCCAGGCAGGAAGTGACAGGCCCGGGGTCACAAGCGCACTTTTGGAGGGCCAGGCCTGGAACCCACATCTCCTGACTTTTTCTCTTTCCCCTCTTGCCCTGGTTGGGGATCAAGGGCAGGAGGATCTGAGCTGCTTAGAATGGGCTTCACATCAAGTCACGCCAGCCTCTCTCCATCTATCTCCTCAAATCAATTTGCAAAACTTTTATTAATACTGTCAGGAAATCTGCAAGCTGTTTAAAGCCAGGGCAGCACAGTAACTGCTGGCAGAACAGCTACCTGGGGGGAGACCAACATTAATGGCATAATTAAAGATTAGTGTGGCCTTGGGCAATTCAACAAAATTTACCTTTCTCAGCAACGGCGGATAGAAGAACTTTGAGTGGTGGGAGAGCCCCACACTCACCAAGGGCTGGACCAGGTGGCTTTGCACCTCTCTTATTAATACTGTGCTTATCCCGGGGTGCCTGGGTGGCTCAGTTGTTAAGCGTCTGCCTTCGGCTCAGGTCATGATCCTAGGGTCCTGGGATCAAGCCCCGTATTGGGCTCCCTTCTCTGCGGGAGCCTGCTTCTCCCGCTCCCACTCCCCCTGCTTGTATTCCCTCTCTCGCTGTGTCTCTCACTGTCAAATAAATAAAATCTTAAAAAAAAAAAAAGTTTCCTTAAAAAAAAAATACTGTGCTTATCCCCAGGAGGCTGGCATCTTCTGGGGACAAGGACAAAGAGCAGCAACTTGTTTTGCCAGGTAGAGTGAGGTTGATCCAAAGAAATACTGTAGAGCAGGGCTTCTCAGATTCTGGTGGGAAGCCACACCACCTGGGCATCCTGTGAATGCGGGTTCTCATCCACAAAGGTTGGGGTGGGGCCTAAGACTCTGCATTTCCAACAAGCTTCCGGGTGATGCTTGTGCTGCTAGTTCTTGGAACACATAGTGAATAGCAATGCTATAGAGGTAAAATCCAGAGATGAGGACAGGAGGTATAGCTCAAACACTCCTGAGCACTAGAAGAGGCCAGCCACCAAGTTGTTTTATTGGTGTTTCCAAGCCAGCCCCGAAAGAGGGTTCTTTTTTTTTTTTAATTTTATTTTATTATGTTATGTTAGTCACCATACAGTACCTCATTAGTTTTTGATGTAGTGTTCCATGATTCATTGTTTGCATATAACACCCAGTGCTCCATTCAATATGTGCCCTCCTTAATACACATCACCGGGCTAACCCATCCTCCCAACCCCCCCCTCTAGAACCCTCAGTTTGTTTCTCAGAGTCCATAGTCTCTCATAGTTCGTCTCCCCCTCCGATATCTCCCCCCCTTCATTTTTCCCTTCCTACTATCTTTTTTTTTTTTTTAACATATGATATATTTGTTTCAGAGGTACAGGTCTGTGATTCATCAGTCTTAAACAATTCACAGCACTCACAATAGCACATACCCTCCCCAATGCCCATCACACAGCCACCCCATGCCTCCCACCCCCCACCACTCCAGCAACTCTCAGTTTGTTTCCTGAGATTAAGAGTCTCTTATGGTTTGTGTCCCTCTCTGGTTTCATCTTGTTTCATTTTTTCCTCCCCTCCCCTATGATCCTCTGTCTTGTTCCTTAAATTCCTCATATCATTGAGATCATATGATACTTGTGCTCTCTGATTGACCTATTTCGCTTAGCATAATACCCTCTAGTTCCATCCATGTGGTTGCAAATGGCAAGATTTCATTCTTTTTGATGGCTGCATAATATTCCATTGTATATATATACCACATCTTCTTTATCCATTCATCTGTTGATGGACATCTTGGCTCTTTCCACAGTTTGGCTATTGTGGACATTGCTGCTATAAACATCGGGGTACACGTACCCCTTCAGATCACTACATTTGTATCTTTGGGGTAAATACCCAGTGGTGCAATTGCTGGGTCGTAGGGTAGCTCTATTTTCAACTTTTTGAGGAACCTCCATACTGTTTTCCAGAGTGGCTGCACCAGCTTGCATTCCCACCAACAGTGTAGGAGGGTTCAGGGGGTGCTTTCTTACGTGGGAACCATGGCACAGGGCTTAAGACAGATAGCTCTGAAACCCCAGCTGCCCCAGTTCGGGATCCTGGCTTCAGCATTCAGTGCCCAGAAGATGGAGATAGTAATTGTAGCTACTTTATGGAGTTGTTAAAAGGGCTAAATGAGATCATTCATTTGAAGTATTGGTTCTGAGCATGTAGGAAATGCTCTGTGTCACTGTGAGATTTCTTTTGAGCCTCAAGACAGTTTGCACAGAAAGGATATTCAGAGGATACTCGTGTTTTTAAAATGAATATCTAATTCAGTAAAGTTATACATTTTATAAAAATCTAGTTCTTAAATTTTAAGATTTAGCTTATATTTTTTCTTTTTATAAGTCTACCAAAATTTAAGTAGTTCGTTTATTTATTTATTTAGTTATTTAAGATTTTATTTATTTATTTGACAGAGAGATACACAGCGAGAGAGGGAACACAAGCAGGGGGAGTGGGAGAGGGAGAAGCAGGCTCCCCGCTGAGCAGGAAGCCTGATGGGGGGGGCTCAATCCCAGGACCCTGGGATCAGGACCTGAGCTGAAGGCATACGCTAAACGACTGAGCCACCCAGGTGCCCCTTAACAGTCATTTAAAGGGACCTTTGTATGATATTTGTTCCATTTACAAAGTTAGCCAAACATCCTCAAATACTTGAAAATATCATTTGATAAATTTAATATATTTCATTTTATTTTTAAGTATTATGATTTATTACCTAACTGACAAATCTTTCCAAGTAATTAAGTAATTCTTGTAAATGCAAAGGAATCTTAAGTTGTCTTAAGTATTCTAACACTTAACATATATGAATTTTAAGGTGATTTTTTCACCTTAAAATCACAAATCTAACTCAATTATTAAATTATATTTTATTTAATTAAAAAAATTTTTTTTATTTATTCATGAGAGACAGGGAGAGAGAGAGAGAGGCAGAGGGAGAAGCAGGCTCCCAAGGAGCAGGGAGCCGGATGCGGGACTCAATCCCAGGACCCCGGGATCATGACCTGAGCCGAAGGCAGACGCTTAACCATCTGAGCCACCCAGGCGCCCTAAATTATATTTTAGATTGGAACTAAAGGCCAACTTGCTATTCAAATAGGCCAAATTCTCAAAACATTGCGAAATACTTAAGGTGCCAATATGCATGGACCCTTTAACATCTAAAAATATTCATCCCGTGGGTTTGAATTTCTATCCTTGAGGATACTTCTAAACATTTCTATATTTGAGGATGGAAGATTTTTACCCACTAAGGAGATAATTATACCTTCCTAAGTGGTTTTGGGGGTCACCTTCTCAGACAGTTGAGGTTGCATAATAATCAGAGTTATCAGCCATGACGCTGGCTGGATTCTTATCAGTGGCCTTGGTGGAACCCGCTCAGCTCCATACTGAGATGCTCTGTCAGGGACTCCATAAAGTAAAGGAGGTGGGTATGCAGTCTGCACCCCAGGATTGGGGGCATTCATTAGGCAGTTCTTCAGTCCACTACGGAAATGTGAGACCCCTCCTAAGCCACCACAACATGTGGTCAGGCTTTGCATCTGTCGGCCTCTTGAGATATTGAAATATCCTCTTGTCCCCAGGCTTCGATAACCTTTGGCCTTGAGGAGATGCTGTTCTGTTTATATTCTTTCTATTTCTTAGGTTCACACTTCCTTAGATATGAAAATGGCATCCTTTGGGAATTCTGGTTCTCTCTTGTGATTTGATTTAATTTTGTGGTTGCAACTCCCAGGGTCGTGCTCTGATAAATCAATTTTAACACTAAATTAGGATTATTGACACTGATCATCTTTTTTTTTTTTTTAAAGATTTTATTTATTTATTTGACAGAGAGAGACACAGCGAGAGAGGCAATACAAGCAGGGGGAGCGGGAGAGGGAGAAGCAGGCTCCCCGCAGAGCAGGGAGCCCGATGTGGGACTCGATCCCAGGACCCTGGGATCATGACCCGAGCCGAAGGCAGTCGCTCAACCGACTGAGCCACCCAGGCGCCCGACACTGATCATCTTAAAAGGAAGGTGAGACGGTCTCTGTGCAGATCCTAGGATATCCAGGAGGATGCCACACGGTGGCCCCCAGCTCCTCGGGTCCTGAGCACTTGTGGTTGCTCCTCTTCTGGATGTTTAAGGTGCAAAGGAAGGATCATGAGCTCAGGGTCTGGGCAGAGACCTCGGGCAGTAGCTTCACCTCTCTGAGCTTCAGTTTCCTCTTATGTGAGATGGGGACTGTGGTATTTCCTTTGGTAGGGTGATCAAGAGGAGCAAGTGAGAATGAATAATACAGCGTAGTACCTGGTACATTGTAAGTGCTACAGAAAGTTAACGTCCTTGTTCCTTTTCCTTCAGTACGTTTTCAAAATAGCAGCTGATTTCCATATATCTCCATAATTACAGGCAAGAGCAAATCCAAGCTGACAGACCAGACAGCGTTGTCTTCAAAACACTAACCATGGCCACTGTCCACTAGGGCTGTCTGGCTGAGTCAGAATGTCACCCCAAGGGCAAGGGCTCCCTCAGCTCAGAGCTCGCAATGTAGGTGGATTGGCCTGGGTCTGGGGGTGGCAGCTGACCTCTTTTAGGGAGCCATGGCCATTTCTTCACAGCCCTCCCTAACCCCACTTGGGCCCACTCCACTCCCACAGCCTCCCCTGCAGCACCCTCCTCCTGGGGACAAATTGGCATCCCTAGGGTCATAGAAAGAGCACAGGTTTATGGAGTCAGACAAACCTGAGCTTGAATTCCAGTTCTGCCACTGATTGGCTGGAGACCTAGGCAAGCCACTTCACCCCCCAGGCCTCTGTTTCCTCATCCACAGTAAGGGTTGTAGAAAAAGCCCTGCTTCACAGGGATGGCATGAGATGAACTAAGATGATGGGAGCTTTGCAAACTGGAAAGCCCTGTACACATGTTTACTGTAAGGACCATTGCAGTATTAGAATGCCATCATGAAATGGACGTTTTTTCCTCCCCATGTCACCTGTCTTTCTTTTTTTTTTTTTTTTTAAGATTTTTATTTATTTGTTTGACAGAGACACAGTGAGAGAGGGAACACAAGCAGGGGGAGTGGGAGAGAGAGAAGCAGGCTTCCCGCGGAGCAGGGAGCCTGATGTGGGGCTCGATCCCAGGACCCCGGGATCATGACCTGAGCCGAAGGCAGACGCTTAACGAGTGAGCCACCCAGGCGCCCCTCACCTGCCTTTCTGAGGAGCACCACAAATGCCTCGTTCACCGCAAAATCTATAGCCAGAGTGAAGCCTTCCCTTGTCCTTGCTCCCTGAAAGCCCAAACTTTCCCCTATTCGGATTTGTGGAATGCTGTAATCTCCATAGCTAGTGGCTTATAGGTTAGTGTCTCCCATTACACCATGAATCCTGGACTGTGTTTCTCTTTTCTGTCTGTCCAGCATAAAACGGGGCCTGACTCAGTGGATACTAGTTGAGTGAAAGCATGATTCGCGCACTAAGTGCATAGTAGAGCAAGCTATGCCCTGTCTCCCCAAGAATTTCATTTCCAGCCATCTTCCCTCTGAGTCTCTTCCTGGACTCCGCTGGCCCTCCCACAGCCCCTCCCTGGGCTTCTCCATCCCTCTTCATTTCAAGCCTGGAACCAGATGCGCAGCTCCCATTCCCTGCCTGAAGGATTAAATGCAGTGATGAGAAATGTGTTTTCTTATTGTTTTAGGAAGCCGCATAGGGCAGGGGCGAGGGAGGGAGAAATGGAATCAGAGGCAACAATTTATCTTGTGCTAAAGGGACTGCAAGGGTTCCAGGAAGCTGTGCTCTTACTGCACACCTCTCCCCCAGGGCTGACCCTTCCTTTACTGGGAAGGTCATTGGCTGCGACCGCGGGCAGCCCAGGTGTGCCCACCCTTGCGCCTGAGGGGATGGGGCTCACTGGCCCTGGATGGAATTCTGATCCTACTCAGGGACCTCTAGTTGTGGGAGCCGGCAGGGGACGTCACTTCACCCTGCCTGCCCCCTGCCTGCCCTCAAGGCCTTTGCCTCAGTCTCTTAGGCATTGAGGTGTCACAGAGAGATGCAGTAGGAAGGAGGCAGGAGACAATTGCCATTGCTAGGTATGTCACCTCGAGCCTGTTTGCCTCTCTGAAGTAGGGATAAGGACAGAAATGTGTGCCTCACATGGGCGGATGAATCCTATGAGTTGGCCCGTGTCTCCTAAGCTCCAAACCCCAGTTTTGTCCCTGTGCTCAGAAAGGTTGTCTTTGGGGCTGATTCACAATGACAGATACATAGAAGAAGCCGATGCACACAAGCCAGGATGCTACCCTGTGGTTCATACAGAGAAATACAACTGCCAGGTGGACAGAATACCTACCTGGGCAGGGCTGATGCCACAGAGACCCAGGCCCAACGTGGGCTCTGCCACTTACCTGCTGTGTGAATCTCTCCCAAGCTGGAGCCTCAGTTTCCTTTTCTCGAAACTGGGAAGAATAACAATACCTCCCTGATAAAGTTGTGTGAGGTATGTTAAATGCTTACCTCTGTTTGGCATTTAGAAAACACATCACAGCATGTTAGCTGTTACTGTTATTATTAGCTGACCTTTCACCCATTGCTTGGGTAGATTTTCTAAGAAAGAAGGAATAGCTCGGTCCGCTTAGCCAGAACGTTCCCAGGGCAAGAGCTGGGGTGGGCTCTTCAAAGTTTGCTTCTGGGAAAGCCATTCTTTCTGTTCCCATTTCTGACCGAGCCGCTGTGCATGCTGGACAGAACACAACTGGGGAAACCTGGGTGGCTCAGTCAGTTGAGCAACTAACTCTTGGTTTCGGCTCAGGTCATGATCTCAAAATGGTGGGATCAAGCCCCACACTGGGCTCAGTGCTCAGCGTGGAGTCTGCTTCAGATTCTTTTTCTCTCTCCATTCCCTTCTGCTCCTCCTCGCTCCCCCTCTCTCCCTAAAAATCAGTCAAGTCTTAAATTTTTTTTTTTTTTTGCCAAATTGCCTTCCATATACATTTTGTCAATTCACCAGCAAAATGTGACACTTCCTGTTTCTCCAAGAGTGTTCTCAAACTTTAAAGTAAAAAAAATTTTTTTCCAGCTTTACTGAAGTATAATTGACAACTTTTCTTTTTTCAATGATGGATAAAAAGCCATAGGTATTGTGCTTCAGGTTTTGTGTGTTCCTTGTTAATGAGGCTGAGGATCTCATGTCATATGTCTGAGAACTATTTTTGTTTCCTTTTCTGTGGATTGTCTGTTCTTTACCCATTTTTTCAAACTGGGTCTTTGTTATTTTCTCATTCATTTCTAGTTCTCTAAGAAATGAGGCCTTTTTTCTGAAATATGTACTGAAATATGTTCCCTTGACTTTATCATTTGTCTTTTAATTTTGTTTACAGTTTTTTTCATGTAAAATAAATAATTTTAGGTAGTTGAATTGATCCGTCTTTTCTTTTATGGTTTCTGGGTTTTGTGTCCTACTTAGAAAGGTGTTTTTCCCACTTTCAGATTCATTTTTTGGAAGTACATTTGTGGTTTCATTGTTTACATTTAAATCTGGGATCCGGGCGCCTGGGTGGCTCAGTCGGTTAAGCGACTGCCTTCGGCTCAGGTCATGATCCTGGAGTCCCGGGATCGAGTCCCCGGATCGAGTCCTGCATCGGGCTCCCTGCTCAGCGGGGAGTCTGCTTCTCCCTCTGACCCTCCTCCCTCTCGTGGTCTCTGTCTCTCATTCTCTCTCACAAATAAATAAATAAAATCTTTAAAAAAAAAATAAATCTGGGATCCATCTGGAATTTATTTTGGTGCGTGGAGTGAGGTAAATATCTAACTTAAAATATTTCCCAGATGGCTAGTTCCTCAAATAAGAAGAAATGGAAGTCCTTCATATTTGAAATCAAACCCAAACAAATCAGAGGCTGTGATTTGTTTGAATTTGTTTGAATTGAGCCCAAACAAATCAGAGGCTGTGATTTGTTTCAATTTGTTTGAATTGAACCCAGACAAATCAGAAGCTGTGATTTGTTTGGGTTTTCACAGATGATAGGACCCACGGTAATCCTGGGTCCATACTGAGCATTGCGAGGCTACAATGATGGAATGTGTCCACAAAGTGATCTCCCGGGGCCCAGCCAAGGGACAGGCATTTGCTATAGGGATTTTCCTGGGGGCTGGCAAAAGATGACTTAGTTAACAGCGTTTACCACGGGCCAGGCAATGTTCTACGTGTGTTCTAGGTATTTGCTCATTCAATGCTCACAGCATCACTAGGAACTACTGTTATTCCCATGTTACCGACTGAGGTTTGGAGGGGAGAAGTGACTTGCCCAGGCTCTCACTGCAGAGGGGTGCCCCAAACATAGGCTCTGCTGCCTTTCATAGGGTATGAGCAGTGATAGCACCCCAGAGTCTGAGCCCGGAGCTTCCCAACTGGGGGTGGTGGGGTGAGCAATGGAGGCCCTATCCTTCTGCAGAAGCACATCAGAATCTCTGGGAGCAGGGAGGAGTGAGCATATGAAAAAGCAACTTTAGTGTTAGGATCTTTGTAAATGGAGATTCTCTTTGAAAACAAAATTTTGTTTTGGAAAACAAAAAATCCTCTACATTTTTCATAGTGTAGGTCACTGAAAGGGCATGAGATCTTGATGTTGCTTAAACAGAGGTGTATATTTAAAATACACATATTGTGGCGCCTGGGTGGTGCAGTCGGTTGAACATCTGACTCTTGATTTCAGCTCGGGTCCTGATCTTGGGGACGTAAGATTGATCCCTGTGTTGTATTCTATGCTCAGCATGGAGTCTGCTTGAGATTCTCTTCCTCTGCCCTTCCCCTCCATTCGAGCTCTTTCTCTCTCTCAAATAAATAAATAAATAAAATCTTTGAACATATATATTAAGAAACATTGGTCCAAACCAATTGCAGACAAGAAAACGAAGGTCTAATGAGGTGTCCAGGGTGGTAGTTGGGAAGCACGCCAGCTTTAGAGTCAGGGACATGAGAGGTTCAGCATCGAGTCCTACTAACTGCGTGACTTTGGGCCTCCCCCAGGGCCCTCTCAGACATATCCTCTCCTATAAAATGGGAAAAAGACCACCCGACTGTCAGGGTAGGGGAGCCAGGAGTAAATAAAGTGGCCCAGCTAGCGCTGCACGGCGGGCTCCGTCCCCATTACTGTGTGTTAGAGGCAGGCCTGTACAGCAGCTGGGGGCACGACTCTGTGCCTCGTGCCCTGGCTGACATCTGCTGAGCAGGTGTGGCTGAGTGAACCCCGAGGGACCTGCTTGCTGCCTGGTTCTCTTTTCTGTTTCCTGCTGCTCCGCTGACCCCTTCCTGTGGTAGCACTGCTGAGCCTGGAATGAAGCTGGGGATGTTCCCCTTCTTCTGCAGGGGTGGAGTTGGAGGCTCTGTGCCAGCGAGGAGATGGTCAGTGGGGGCTGAGAACCTGCCAGGGAGCTGCTCAGGAACTGCGGCTCCTGTTTGGAAATACAAATTGCTGCAGATTTGTCATCTCTGGAGAGAAACTATATTTGGTAATTTCGATGTTTTTCGCGCTTTGGTGCTCTGGTCTGTTTAAAGGGAGGGGAGGGTGTGCAGGGCCTTGGTGGGGGGGGAAATGCAGGCTGAAAAGTGAGCAGGAAAAGCAACCTGGGGCCCTGATGTGTAGGAAAAGGCTCCTCTCCCCATCCTGACAGGTGCGCCTGAATTCTGGGGCTGAGCTCTGGGGTGTACATCATCCTCCAGCCCTGGTCCTGGCTGGGGGCTGGCCTCGGTATACCATGGCTGTCTTTACAGAAACATCAACAGACTCAGACCAGGGGCCAGAAGTCTGGTACTGTCACTCACTGTGCCTTGCTGGTGGCTCTGCCTCTGGGTGGAGGCTTGGGCCAGAGGAATCAAGCCTAGTGATTGATGGATAAGAGTAGCTAACAAACACTTCGATAATAGCACTTACCCTCTGCCTAGTGTTACTCTAAGGCCATAGGTCTATTAACTCGTGAATCCTCATAGCAACTCTATGAGGAGGGTACTATTATTTCCCCTATTTTATAGATGAGAAACCCGAGATACAAAGAGGTTCAGTCACTGGCCCGGGGTCACACAGCAAGTTGGCGGCCGGAACTCAAGTCTCTTGACTCATAGTCCTGAATTTATTGCCAACTGTCATCTGTGAGGTCAGTCCAAGTGCTGACCCTCCAAGACCAGGTGTTGGGGGAAAGTGGTGGGAAAGTAACCAGGGTGTTTTAAATAAAGGAGGATTGTTGGGGTCCACCTGGTTAATCGTGGGTGCCTCCTGAAGCAGGCAAGGCTTGGGGAATGGTTAGGATGATCTGAGAGGTTGATGCCTGTGTGCTGTGCACCCCTGGCATATGACCCTGCGTAGGCAAAGGCTGGGCAGCTGGAGCAGGAAGATTAGGCAGAGGGGACTTTGGGCTGCTTAGCCATCTGGGAGGCTTGTGTAAGGAAGAAGGGGAAGAGATATCAGTAGGCAGAGCACTCGCACCTGGGCTTGTTCATTTGTTCATCTGTTCACCAAGCATTTCTGCAGTCTCTTCTTCATAGCAGTCCTTGGGTGCTGGGGCTATAGAAACGGGTAAGACCCAGTCCTGGCGCTGGACCCGACTGTCATCTTTGCAAGACAGGTTGGTAATAAGCTCAGTCATAGTATCGTATGCTCAGGGCTTCAGTAGTTGGAGGTATCACAGGACCCGGGAACTCAGAGGGGAGGCACCCAGCCCAGGCAGGGGTTGGAGGGATGGTTAGGGAAGCCTTCTGAGAAGAGGTGACTTCAGGGCTCAAGTATGTGGAAAAGGGGCTGTTCCCCTAGAGGTCCTCATATTGGCATGGTGGGATGTGCCTGAGAGCTTTTAAAAGATGCTGGTGCCCAGGCCCCGCCCAGACCCATTGAATCAGAATGTCCCCTCATGATTCTAATGTGCAGCCAACAGTGAGAGTGGCTGAACTGCAGGGAGAAAGGAGGAACTGATGATGGGGAAGAGGAGAACGGTGTGAGGCACGGGATGGCGTGGAGGTGGGAGAGAGGGTGGCGTGTTCCAGGGGCTGCAGACCTGATAGCAGGTGCTGCAAAGCTGAGGACAGGAGGGTGAATGCAGGGAGAGCTATGAGGGCTGCAGGCTGGGCCAGGGTGGGCACACACCCAACAACACAGCTTCTGGTGTCCTGGGTACGGCTCTCCATGCTGCCAGCCCGCCGCATACCCTGCAGCCATCCTGCGGGTGCTGGCCACCTCGGTGAGGGGCAGGCATTCAACTAATACCTCTGTTCCCCTCGCTGCCCCTCCATGGAGCTGCCAGCCTTGCTGCCAGCTGTGTGCAGAGCTTACTTCGCAGAATGGCGCTGGGTCAGTAATAGAGAACCCTTGGCTCCCAGAGGCAGCTCAGGGCTCACCGGTGACTCACTCTTTGATTCTTGTCTCCTCTGGGCCTCTCCTGTGAGTGGCGCTTTCCCCAGCCACGGCCTGACTCCTGTAGATATGGGGGCTCTGAAGGACTGCCAAGGGCAGGCCAGCTCTGGGGAATCCCCATGCCAGAGCCCTGAATGGAGCCCGAGAAGCCCACTCTCTGTGTCTTCCTGGAGGTTCCTGGGCTCAAGCAGACAGATGGAGAGTGAGCTGATACCAGCGGTCTCAGAGCTGGAGCTTGGGGCGAGCCCAGCACTGTGTGAGGGCTCCGAGATGCAGACAAGGAGCTGACTTGTCCACATGTCACTAGGGGAACCAGTGGTGATCATCACTAATCCACAGGCACATCTTTTTGCTTCTTCCCCAATAAGGGGTGAGGGACTCTGACCCTGAAATCCTGGGCCCTAAAACACTATGGGTGTGACTGTTGGCATGGAGGAAACTCAGCATTAGAGGGGTCGTCAGAAAACCCCTCAGCTGGCTTCAGAATTCCCTTCGACACGTCAGAGTTACTTGCTCTGTCCCACAGTTGGCTGATGGCATCTGGTTACCAATGATTCTGATTCAGCACAGACCTACTATATGTCAGGGGCTTTTTACACATGCTGCCTTATTTAAGTGTAATGGCAACCCTGTGGTGGGTATTGTTCTCCCCGCTCTACAGATGAGGGGACTGAGGCACAGAGAGGGTAAGTTACCCAAGATGGCTGGATAAGCAGCCGAGATGATCCGGAACCCAGTCAAGGCCATCCCTAGAAGGACTTGCTTTTGAATGCATATGGAGCACTGAGTATGTACCTGGCTTTGTGTTAAGACCTTCCAAAGCAATACCCCACTTCAATTCTTTCCAACACCAAATGAGGCAAGAATTATTCTTTCTCCTAACAGATGAAGAAACTGTGGCTCAGGAGGGAAGTGGTAGAGCTGGTATCCAAACCCAGGGAGAAGCTGCTGTGTCAGGGCTCTGGCCTGGCCACGGGGGTGGGGGGTGGGCACATGCTAGCCCCTGCTCATGCTGGCTAGGGGTGTTCCAGTTGGTGTCGGCACGTGCTCCTTCCTACGGACACGTTCCAATTAGGCGAAAGAGCAGTGAGGATGTCTTTATGGAAGTGGGACTTTGGGCTGTAGGAAGCAGAGACATCTGCCTTAAGGAAATGCTCTGTTCTGGGCTTTGCTGCCCTTGTCCTGAAGATTTCCCCTGGGGCTCCCCCACCCCACTGGTTCCCTTCCAATACTTGCTCTCCCCACTTCTCTACTCCAGGCAGCCCTGAGGGTGCAGTGCTGTGCCCACTTACCCATCTTCCCCAACACTGGACTGATCAGGACCTCAGTTGCAGCAGGAGGGATTCCAGTTGGATCCTAGGAGGCACTTCGGGACACCTAGGAGTTGTGGGAGGGTGCATGTGGGATGGGAGTTTTTAAGGCCCAGAGCCAGCAGTTGGAACAGGGAAAGGGGTGGGGTGGTGGTGGTGGTGGGGAAATGTCCTCTGACCCTGCTCTTGGGGAGAGTTCTGATTCAGAGGTTATGTCCCCACCTCCTTCCCTAGTCCCGCATCCAGGTGCTGGACTTGGAACCCCTTCACCCACACTGTCCACTCTGAGCCTGCTCCTAATATCCTTTTAAATGGATTTCCCCCAGCTTCAGGGTTTGGAGGTGTGAGGCTCAGGGTCCCAGCCATAATCCAGCATAGAGACTCTGATGCCCCACCCCACCCCCAGTTTACAGAGATTTCAGGTTTTCTGAGCAAAGCAACCTCCTCCCCTGACTGCCTTTGGGGGGCAGCCTTACCCCACGCACCCTCTGTAGAGCCCTGTGGAGCCCAGTTGCTCTAAGGGTTAGGTTGGGGCTCCTGGAGGAAGAGGCAGAAGAGCTGGACTCCCTCCTCCCTTCCCCTGGGCCTGTGAGGGGGGAGAGGAAGGGAGATCGCGCCCTGAGGGTAACCAGGGGCACAGCTGGGCATGTGGGTGGGAGCGTCTGGGGATTCTGAGGGGCACCTCAGCCTGGTGCAGGGGAGTAGCTCTCACCCATAGTCCAAAGCTCTCTAGTGCCAAGGAGAGGCCCTGCCAGGCACCCCCTCTGCAGGGCTCTTTTGGGTGCCCTGGATAGGACGGGTGGTACAGATGTGGCAACGGGGAGAGGAGATAGGGAGCCCAGTAGCCGGTTACCTGCACAGGGAGAGATGGACCCTGTGGCAGGAGGTGTGAGGCAGGGTGTGGCCAATGTCCAGCCTCTAGTCGCCTCACTGCCCATCCCCCAGGGCACCCAGGCCCTGGAACCCAGAAATGCAGGGGATGGGAGGGGACTTGGGCTCAGGAAGGCAAGGCTGGGGAAGAGTGGGAGTCAAAGGGAAAGGGCAATGAGAAGACCCGGCTCAAATCCCTCTCAGCCAGGAGACCTCGGGCTTTCTGGCCCTCAGTCAGGGGTGCAGTGTGGAGGATGGGGTGTAGAAGGGGGGTACGAGTGGGCTGGAGGGTGAGGATGCCTTTCCTCCAGGGCCGCTGGATTAAGTGAGAAGTGAGGAAAGTGCTTGGCAATTGGTATAGGTGCTCACCCAGGGGAAGCTCCCTCTGGCCATCTTGTCCAGAGAGGCTGACTCCCTGATCTTTCTCCCCCGAAAACCGCAGCTCTGGAGAGGCAGCATGGTCTAGTGATTGGAGCAGAGTCTGGAGCCACACTGTCCTGCTTCACAAGCCGGCTGCAGCCACACACTAGCCAGGCGTCCTCGGGCAACTTATTTAACCTCCCTGTGCCTCAATTTTCTTTTTTTTTTTTTTATAAAAGATTTTATTTATTTATTTGAGAGAGAGAGAATGAGAGAGAGCACATGAGAGGGGTTAGGGTCAGAGGGAGAAGCAGACTCCCTGCTGAGCAGGGAGCCCAATGCGGGACTCGATCCAGGGACTCCAGGATCATGACCTGAGCCGAAGGCAGTTGCTTAACCAACTGAGCCACCCAGGCGCCCCTGTGCCTCAATTTTCTCATCTGTAAAATGGGGTAATAATAATTTCTACAACAGAGGGTTGTGCTGAGACTGAAATGAGTTTTTTTTTTTTTTTTTTTTTTAAGATTTTATTTATTTGACAGAGAGAGACACAGCAAGAGAGGGAACACAAGCAGGGGGAGTGGGAGAGGGAGAAGCAGGCTTCCCACTGAGCAGGGAGCCCGATGCGGGGCTCGATCCCAGGACCTTGGGACCATGACCTGAGCCTAAGGCAGATGCTTAACAGACTGAGCCACCCAGGCCCCTAAAATGAGTTTTAAAAAAAGATTTATTTATTTGAGAGAGAGATTGTGCACAAGCCAGCTGGAGGGAGGGGCAGAGGGAGAGGGAGAGAGAATCTCAAGCAGACTCTGCGCCTAGCGTGGAACCCAACTCGGGGCTCGATCTCACGACTTGATCATCACTTAAACTGAGACCAAGAATCTGTGCCACCCAGGCGTCCCTAAAAAGAGTCTGAATGTATGTATAGCACTTAGGACAGTGCCTGCTCCATGTGAGCACTCTGTAAGGGTGTGTACCATTGTCACTATTAATTGTCACAGTCCCATATATATATGTGCATGACCCTGGGCTCCCCGTAAAGCTTTCCCCTAAGTAAGCTGTTTGAATTCCCCACAGCAGCCTCTGAGACAGATCCGTTAGGTGAGCACATGGAGGCTCTGAGTACCCTGCAGCTGCCCTCCAACCTGGGGCCTCTGGCGAGCCAGGCCCCGAGCTATGGGCCAGCGAGGATGTCTCTTCTCCCTCCAGGTTGCCCCTCCACGCGGGCCAGTTTGCTTAGTAGCCAATTAACTGCAAGTAAAGTTATTTGTTAGCTTTGATTTAATATTATATGTTAGTATCTTTTCCCACTCATCAAAACAAAATAAAAAATAATAATAATTAAAAAAAAATACAAAGGAGGCAGGTTCAAGGCTCCTGGTTTGGGAAAGGGACTTAGAAGCCTGGGTGGCTGGAGCGAGGGGAGGGGAGGGCAGGGTGAGGTGCGCCTATGGGGCTGAGCTGGGAGTTTCAGCTGCCTCTGAGGCCCTGGGCTTCCCTTTAATTATGATTTGCAGGTGGCCGGGCGCCTCCCCGGGGTAAAGGCTTTCATCTGACAGGTGAGGCTTATCTGCTGGAGCCGGAGAATTGCCTCTGTAATTGACCAGGATGTTTTACCTTTGATGGTGTCCCCTGGTAGTCTGAGTCCTTGCACAAGGGACGGGGGGGGGGGGGGGGCAGGGGAGGGGGGGGTGAGTGAGGTACAGGGGTGGCATTGTCGGTTTCAGCTGAGCCTCTGGTTCTCACATGGAGCCTAAAACCCAAACAAGGGGAGGGGGTCACTGTGTGGTGAGGCGGGGTGTGAATGTCCAGGGGGCTGGTGTGGATAAGAGCCTGCACTCCAGAGTCAGACAGGTCCAATTTGAGGACTGGCTTTGCCACTAAGTAGCAGTGTCACTCTGGTCACCTTAATTAACCTTCTGATCTTCCATTGCCCCATCTGAAAATGGGGCTAATGGTGTCCATGTGACATAGTTATTGTGAGGAGTAAATAGGATAATGGGTGTAAAGTGCTTCATGCAGCACCCAGCACCCTTGTAAGTGCCCAATTAAATGTTAGCTGTACTCATGGTCTACGCATGTGGTGTGCTCTGCATACCCAAGCAGCGCCCAGCTTCAGGTGGGTTCTGCCCCGGGCCCTCTTGTAGTGCTAGATCTGCAAAGGCTTGAGATCCACCCTTCCGAGGGCTGTGTGCTGTGCACCCCTGGCATATGACCCTGTGTAGGCAAAGGCTGGGCAGCTGGAGCGGGAAGCTCCCCTCCCAGGCAATGGGGAAACCGCATCACCACCCAACCTTTCTTGAGCGCCTGCTATGTGCTGGCACTGGGTGCCCTGCTGTCAAGGAGCGCAGTCTCTTGGGTCTACAGTTATATCACAGGGTGATGGGATGGTAAAAGGGGGGCATCATAGTGGGCACTGAGCAGGGAATGATGAACCCTGGGTGTGGTTGGTGGGTGGCTTCCCAGAGTGGTAAAGCCCTCCACATTTGCTCTGTGCATTGAAGGAAGATTTGGGGGCAGGGTGGGTGGAGGGTTTTCCTGAAGAGGAACTAGCATTTACAAAGGCTTGGAGATAGAGTCCGGGCAGCTCCCCCACTTTGTCAAGAGCGCTCAGAAAGGCTCCAACGGGCGCCTGGGTGGCTCAGTTGGTTAAGCGACTGCCTTCGGCTCAGGTCATGATCCTGGAGACCCGGGATCGAGTCCCGCATCAGGCTCCCTGCTCAGCAGGGAGTCTGCTTCTCCCTCTGACCCTAACCCCTCTCATGCTCTCTCTCTATCTCATTCTCTCTCTCAAATAAATAAATAAAATCTTTAAAAAAAAAAAAAAAGGCTCCAACTACAGTGAAAGGACACATCCCAGACTGGGGGCTGTGGAGTTGGGGGGGGTGTTCAGGGAAGTCCCCTTTTCTTTGAAGAGGCAGTGGGAGCCCAGGTTTGACAAGACTGGTGACATGACCTGGGAGCTTGGGAGGTCGCTCTTCTGTCTGGCAGAAGGGGATTTATTTAAACAAAAGAGAAAAAGGAGGGTGAGAGTAGAGGAGGAAAGCGAGACCAGTGTCTGTTCTCTTTCCTCCTATGCTGGGGCAGAGGGTGAGGGTTGAGGGGGTTTACCCAGCCCCTCACCTCTGGTTGGGGCTGTGGCCCTGGGGGTGAGGGTGGGTAAGATGCTGAAGAGACACTCCCCGCACATGGCAGAGGGACACCTGCCAACCTGAGCCCAGGAGCCTGTTTTCAGGGGAGCGAAGGACCCGCTTGTCAAGCTTGGAGGGCCTTTTAATTAGTTTTACAAGAGGCCTCCATCTCTGTGTGTCTCTCTTCACCAAGATTCCCCAGGGAAGGAACGAGGTAGAGGGGAGACAGGTGCAGCCGTTCAGAGAATTTCTCCAAACCCTCATGCCCACAGCGTTTGCCTCTGATTTTTCCTCTTGCGTCTTGTTTCCCCTAGAAGAGAGATCCCCCCTCGCCCCAGGACCAGAGGTGGAGGAAGGGAGAAGAGGTAAGGGTGGGGCATCTGCCTACCAAAATTGAATGCTGAATGTTTGTGTAGAGGGGATGCTGGGTGGTAGGAAGCATGAGGACAGGTTGCCATATACTTCCTAGCTTTGCCCACTGACCAGCTCGGTGGACCTGGCCATGTCCTATACGCTCCTGAGCCTCACTATTGGAATTTACAGATGGGGCAATAATGCTCATTGTCTGGCTCACTGTCTGGAGTCATGTTGGGGATGAAATAAGATGTAGATGAGGCATCTAGCGCAGACCTGGCAGGGTCCAGTCTTCAGCTTTGCCACAAGCTGGCCAAATGATGTCCAGGGGAAGTGTGAGGTGAGGGGTCAGCCTTGCAGAGGTCTGTTAGCAGGTGGATGAGTTCCTAGGTAAGGCCATCAGCCTTTGGGGTATATTCCTCAGCTTTCAAATCTGCTAGATGGGGTTAATAATATATTTACTTCATAGGTGTGTGAAGATTAAATGAATTATATGTAATAGTGTTTGGCTATAGGGCTTAATAAGTATTAGCCATTATTACTGATTTTATTATTACTGTCAGTTAGCTGCTGAGGCAAGCTCTCTACCCCAAGGATTGGGTCACAGGGGTCAGAACGGAATAGAACTTGGCCTTAAGAAGGAGGTGGGAGGCCAGAGAAACCATTCATTAGAACCCCGGTCCAGGTCAAAGTTGGAAGCGCTAGGTCATGCGAAGACCCGATGGGTTGTCTGGTGTGGGGTGTGTGTGCCCAGGGCTGGTGTGTGGCTCCCTACACCCCCCTCCCACCCCTTCAGAGTTCTCTCAGTGTATTTCCTGCTCACCTTGGGTGCTAGCTGGGGAGGCTGGGTTAAAGCTCCCAGGCCAGGAACTCCTGCATCCCGGGCGCCTCCACACTGGCCTCCCATGGTCACTCAGAGAGGAGCAGGCCTGGCTCTGCAGGAGAGGTGATGTCAGAGGAATGGGCCTTTCAGCCCAGCTAGAGCTTCAGGGGCTTTTTCTCACAGAGGGGCTGTGCTGGGAGAGGGGCTGAGAGTCAGGGTGGAAGTGGGAGACAGCAGATTCTGAGGGGGGGCCCAGCTTCTGATCTCACTGGCAAGTACGATCATGACCCTTCTAACCCTCAGTATCCCTGCATTCGCTGATTCATGGGAGAGGAAGACTTTGTTGGTGGGGAGGGGGGCACCCAAACCCTTAATTCTGTCCACAATTGGGGTTACGTATTTAGAGTTGTATCTGCTGGACCAGTGGAAGGGGCAGTGAAAGCCAGGATGCTGGGGAACAGTGAGGTCCCTGAGGGAGAATTCATCACAGGGGGCTGAGGAGGTCCAGTCTTGACGTCTGGCTGCTGTACATGCCTGAGGCCTGGAGGGACAGTGGTTCTGGGAACAGGCATGTGGCTGGTCATCAAACCCCTTTGAACCCAGTGACAGTGGTAGCCTGAGTGTCCCCAGAGAGAAAAAACTGTGTGTATGCCAACTGACAGAGTCATTTCATTTACTTTCTAACCCGTTGGGGCCCAAACAACACTGTGGTGGGCCCCTTCCCTGCCAGCACCTGAACATAACAGAGATTGAGGGAATGTTCTTCCCACCCTGCACGAGAATGCTGAGTTCTTAGCACAGTGCCTGCTACAAAGTAGGTGCTCAAACATAGTTGGTTAAAGTAATGATAAGATGAAAAAACAACCCACCTCATTTAGTGAAGGGTTTTGTTGCAGCTAATTAGCAGAGCAATCAAGAACGTGGAAACCCAGGCCTATTCATGAGTGAGATGCCCCTGGGGGCTCCCAGGTATGGGAGGGAGTTGGCAAAGGATTGAAATCCCCAAGTTGGCAGGTAGGTGCTTGGAGCTAGCAATATTTGGGTGGTGTTCGTGCCATTCACGCCTGCAGGCCGGTGAAGAAGGGGCCATCTCAATGTTCTCTGGATGAGGGAGAAAATTAGTTTGTCCACAGGAAAGGTGGGATCTAAGTGAGGGAAATGGAAGTCATTTGGCAATGCTGGCACAAACTTTACACCTTTATGACTCACATTTATTATTTTTCCTTTCTCTTCCCCGCTCATCTTATTGATGCACTCATGCGTTCCGAACGTGTTCATGTAGCTCTTGACATCTGGGGGCGTGGGCCCCCCATGAGGAAGGACCAGTGGGTCTGCCAGCGTCCTGACTGTGGGAGCTTGTCTCCGAGGGAGGCTTGACAGGCCAGAGAGCCTGGAAAAGGGTTATGATATTTCCCTTCTCATCTTCCGGTGCCCAGCGCTCTCATGGTCTTCTCCCTCTCCTCCTCAGCAATGTAAGATTAAAGACTGTAAATTATTCATTCCCAGTTGAGTGGAGCACATTTCAAATCAGGACTTCCAGCCATCTCGTCTCAGAGTTGCTAAGGGCAAAGGCTCACATTTCTGGGCCCATCATCTCTGTCAAGTCAAAGCCCGGAGATCCAGAGCCAGCCCTGCCTGCACCCTGGCCTTAGCACCTGTCTGATTTCTTCCCTGGTTTTTCTCTGTTCAGATTTCCCGGGCCCCCTTGGCCCCCGAGGAAGCTCAGTTGTCAGTGTGACCACCTCCTGGGCACGTAGCTGTGGCCTGTGGGCTCCAGGGTTACTGTTGCCCAGGGCCCTCAGGCTGTCTCTTCCGGCGGGAGCAGGGAGCCTGCGCGTTTGAGAGGAGGGCTTCAGGTGTGCTAGGCACGGGACAAGCAACAGTACTGACAAGCACTTCAGGAAACAAGAGTGTGGAAGAGCACGATTCCAAGTACTTGCTGCCTGCGCTCTGAGTGTTAGCCATTCTCCTGAGCACTGTTTCTGTCGAGCCCCACAACAACCCTAGGAGATAGGGACTGTTTCTATTCTGATTTTGCAGACGAGGAAACTGAAGCTCAGAGAGGTCAAGTGACTTGCCCAAGGCCACACAGCCAAAGGGGAGCCAAGCTGGGATTTCATAGCCAAGCAGGCTGATGGTAGAGTCTGCACAAGGTGCTGCTCTGTTAGTTTGTTTATCCTTACAATGACCCCAGGGAGAGATGGGGAAACTAAAATCTGGAGAAGATAGGTGACCCATTCTGGGTCATGCAGCTTGTGAGGGGCAGAGCCAAGATTTGAATCCAAGGCATTCGAATTTAGAATCCGTGCTCCTTCTATCACTCTTCCTGAGACCAATGGACAAGCTGACATTCTAGACATGTTATGAAGGGAGGAAAGGAAGGGGCACTTGCAGACCCCGGGAGCCTTGGCCTGTATGCTTGGGTGGGGGCGAGGGCCACAGGGATGGATCCAGGCTCTTTGGAATTTCCTGAGAATGAATTTCAGTAGATGTGTTTGTGATACGGATTCAATCTCACACCACCACCATATAAAGATTCAGAACTGACAAAGGAGAAAAACATAGATGCCTCCTATCTGAGACATTGCTTATCATTGAGAGTTTATCTCGAAGAAGCAGAATAATCATAATACACAGCCCCCACATGTGCTGATTCGCTTGGTTGTATGTTTTATTTGATTACAACATGGAAGTCTGTTCATGACTTAGGGCACACTGCTATGCCTGGCTTGCTCACAACTGAGAAATAGAAATAGAGGCACCAGGAGGGCCCAGGAGCATCAGATACTGAGGTTGGTGCTTTAAGAACGTGTTAGTCGACAGAGACCATTGTGCAGCCCTTCCGGTGTGCAAAGCCATTCCACATGTCCTCTTCATGGGCCATCACAGCAACCTGGGGCTTTCGTCCCAGGGAGGCACTGGTCAGAGGTTTGGGCCATTCACAGAGGGTAGGGAGGAAGGGGAGTAGGGTGAAGGCAGTGTTTGGTTTGTGTGAAAACTGTGAATGTGGGGCGTGGAGAGTGTGTTTTATTTTAAAGACAAATTTAAAAAAACCCCAATTTTGTCTTATGCCTGAATCCAAATAATACTAATCTTATTTATGGTTTTGTTGTTGTTGTTTTTTTTTTTTTTGAGCACTTACTATCTGCCGGGCACTGTGCCAGGTGTTTACAGGGCAACCTTATCAAGTAGGGAAAAAATCATTAACCTCATTTTACAGATGAGGGAGGTGCCACTGGAAGGGGCCAAGGTTGCCATACAGTTAGTAAAGGAAGGAGCCAGGCAGGCTGATGCTGGAGCCTGTACCTTTCTTGCTTGGCTGTTCTGCTGGACACCGTCTGTCAGCGACCCAGGCCTCCCTCCAAGAGCCTGGTGGGCAGTGGGAATGAAGGGTCCTCTGGAAGGAGGGACCCATCTGTGATGGCCTCAGCCATCCCACTTAGCCTCTCTGGGAGCCTCCAGGAGTGAGCAAATGATATGTTCTCTCGAAGGAGGGGGTCTGGCTTGCCCCACACCTATGTGCCACTCTATGTCTCTAAGGCACATTTCCCTCATCTCTAAAGTAATGTTTTCCCCATCTGTCTCAGAGGCGCCCTGAGACTTGTGGCCCAGGCCTGGAGTCTTTGCACATGCCATTCTCTTGTTGGAAATGCCCTCTTCTCTCCTCTTCCCCTGATTGGGTCTTTTTAAACTTTCAGCTGTCAGCTTCAATATCATCTTCTCCGAGAGGCACTCTCCCCTTCTTCCCCCGATGGACTGGCCTCAGCCCCCACCTCTGTCAGTCCTGGGGGCTTTCCCTGGCTTCCTCTACTTCATCCCAAGCCTTCCTACGAGACCTAGCCCTACCTGTGTATGAATTATTCAGGTAGAGGCTGAGGGCTCATTATGGGGACAAATATTCCAGCAAAAGCCATCTGGAGCAGAGAGAGAGTGGGGTAGCATTTAGTGTCAGGAAGTGATTTCCCATGGTAATTAAATGCTCACACCAGTGTGTGTGTGTGTTGGGGGATATATTTTATCACTGTTCCCTCCCAGGGTCTAATCTAGCCTGTGTCACACCAGACTCCTGGGTCTAAACAGAGCAACATCCCCCCCCCGCCCCCGCCCTGGCTTGAGGGGGATTGATGTTTCCAATTAAAAAAAAAGAGGAAGAATCAGGGCCTCTGTGAGGTTCCCAAGAAATGATGGGAGCAGTGGGTTCAAGGGGAGCTGATTATGTAGATGTATTTAAGCTCTCAGCAGGGAATGGATGGTTTCCATAAACCTGCTGGGGGCCAAGACCCCCACTGTGTTTGCTGGCTCAGATGTGGCTGGGGTTTTTTTTCCTCAAGTTACAGAGGAAGGGGATGAGCAAGTGCTCGGGATGAGCAAGTGCTCGGGATAAGGGGCTGCCTGTCAGGTGGGGGACCTGGTGGGGTGTGGAGAATGGTGGGAAGGGCCCTTTCTCTTCTGGAGCACACACTTAGCCCCCGTCCCCACAGGGGTGTGCCTCTAGGTGACATTTCACTGGACAAATTCTAACTTGGTCTCTGCTACAGACATGCTGTGTGGCCCTGCTCCGGTCCTCTTGTCTTTCTGCACTAGGTTTCCAGTGCATAAAATCAGGTGAAGTTCTAGAAGTGGATGGTGGTGATGGTTGTACAACAATATGAGTATACTTACCTATACACTTAAACATGGTTAAAAGGTAAATTTTGTTATGTATCTTTGCCACACACACACATAACTCTAAAAGAAAAATTAGGTGTATCTGAAGTTTCTTTCCTGCCTTAATGCTCTGTGGGTTGATGATCCTGGATTCAAAGAAATGCCAAGAGCTTTATCATTATTTGAGGAACAAGCTATGTGACCTCTACTAAGTTCGTTTCCCCCTCTGATTCTACCTCCTTTGGTGGTGGCACAGTAGTTTCTCCAGACCTGGCCACTTGCTTCCCCTCACTGTTTTCTCCAAGTCTCCTGCCATGCCCCTGAAGTTTCTCCCCTCCCCAGAGGCTGGACCACACCACACTGCTTTGGTATTTCCACCATCATTTTTCTTGGCCTCTGTGGCTTCTTCTAGGGACCAAGAGGGACCTCTGCTTGGCTGTTCATTGAGCCATTGAAAATTTCATGGATAATTCAGGAACACAAATCAAACAGGAGGCTGGAAGCTCTGGATTTATGAAGAAAAATGAGTCAAACTTGGCAATTTATGAGCAGTTCAGAAGAGCAGCATGGTTGGTGGGGGTAGGGGAAGACTGGAGGACTGGCCTAAAGGGCTGGAGGGCATAGTTAGGGGAGGCAGAGGTGGGAGTAGGGCTGGAAAGAGTGTAGCAGGCCTGGGCCTAAGCACCCAGACCACTAGCTTTGTGGAAAGTTGTCTGTGTCCTGGCCAAATGGGGCAAGTGGAGTCCAGTGAGGGGGCAGGGACGCCTCAGGCTTCAGAGGGAGTGGCCAACCCCCAAATCTGAATTTGGTACCAAGGAGAAGGGAGGTGAGGGGAGGGGGCATATTCTCCAGCCTTGGGGGAGTACTAGGCCAGAATTGAGAGGCTTGGCTGGCCTGAGAGAGGGAGAGAGGGAGAGAGACCCTGAGTTGTCAAGTGGCTTCTTTGAGGCTTTTCCAGTTTCCCGGGGCGGGCGGGGGGAGAGGGGAACCCTCAGTCTGAGGGTGGTGGTAGACTCCATGTAAATCCAACCCCAGGAACCCAGACAGACATTACAAAGACTATCCCCAAGGTCAAGGCCCCAGAAATTTATGGGTCCCAGTAGAAGTGGGTCAGGAATCTGACTGGCTTTGCTCCCATGGCTAACCAGTAGCAGCTGGTTCCTGCCATCTCCCCAGCGTGGTTCTTGCTGGATAGTCCCACCGTCTGTCCAGTTCCCCTTGCTTGGGATGAACTCCAAGAAGTGCATTTGCAGATAAGTGGTCTAATAGAAATGCCTATATCTGAGGATCAGGGAGGGAGAGACAGGGATGAGCCCCCAGTAGACAATGCTTGACAGGATGACACGTAAGAAGTCACATCACCTATTAGGGCTCAATTTCCTCATCTGAAAAATGGAAATTCCCTTCCATCAGCCCCTTTCATAACTCATAAAGCTGTAGTATGGATGAAATAAAATTATAAATAAACAAAATAAATTAAAATCATGAATGAATGTGTGCTTGGTATCCTCTAAGGTGTTGTGTCAAGGTGGTGGATTCTCTTAATTTTCCATGGGAAATTTTCCATGGGTATCTACCACAATCACTTTTTCTTCCCTTCCTTTTCTTCTTCAGATTTCCAATGTCTGAAATGAAGAGATTAGACAAAGTCAACTCTTAGTCCCCTTCTGACCTGAACAACATCTGACCCTTTGACTGTCTTGGTATCTCAGTTCCTGATCAATATGTTCCTAGTTGAGGGTGGGGCTTCCAGGGTCCAAGGCTTCTAGTAGGCAGGACTTAGTCCAAACAGCCATTTAACAAGATGAGGTCTAGGTAGGGAGCAAAGCTACTGAAGCGCCCTACTGAGTAGGGCTCACTGAATGTGTGGCTAGATGTGTGCATTTGAATGACTTAGATGGGTGGGGCTGTCCCTTAGAATATATCAGAGAGATTTCCCCAGAACTCCAGTCCTTTTATGTAAAACATTCCCACTTTAAGAACTGAAGGAGGAATGAAGAAGGTGGCATGTGAAGGGTTTAGACTCAAGAGGTAGGGGTGGAGATGTACTATTGATCTGGGAATCATTATTTAGAGTCAGTGCATAGTTATTGAGTTCATACTACATTCCAAAGGCTGTTCCAGGCACTTTCATGTTCTTCTTTAATTTGCTTCCATGATAACCATGGGATGAAAGTGGTGTTATTCTCTTTTGGCAAATGAGGAAAATGAGGCTGAGAGAAGTAAAGGAACTGTTCAAGGTCACACAGGAGTGGTAGAGCTGGGACACCAACCAGGCCTATCTGACCTCAGAGTTGGAGCTTCTCCTACAAAGTGATATCTTATTCCAGGCCCACTTTTGTGTCTGGTAAAGCCCTAGAGTCATCTCACCATTGGTCTTCACTGATTTCTCTTTGAAGATGGTCACATTTTCCTGTTTCTTCATATGTCTAGTAATTTTGAATTGTATCCTGGACATTGTTAATGAACTACTAGACTCTAGATTCTATTATATTCCTCTAAAAGACTATCAATTTTTTGTTTTTAATTTGACTGAACTCAAACTTCAAACTCTGTCTCTCATATGGTTGGCAGCAGCTGAAATCTCAGTTCAGTTCATTTAATTTTAGCTGGAATTTTTGTCTCTCCTGTGCATGTATGTTGAAGGATCAGCCAGAAATTTGGGCAGAGATTATACAAAGAAGTTGGGGCTTAATCTCTGTGGCTCTTTCCTTTCTGGGGTTTCTGCCATCACTTTCCAGCTGCTGTGTTCACCCACATTTTCTCTGTTTCTTTGAGCTACTATGATTTCAGATTTCCTATAAATCTAGCTATCCTGTTTGACACCAAATATGGTTTGTTCTTAGGAAAAATGCTTTAAAAACATAAACTACACCCTTGTCATTCTTCCAAGTATCAATTCCTCTGCAATTTCTGCCTGTTTGTTGTTTTACGAGTGCCTCTGGGTAGTTTTGAAATATTTTATACAGAGTTTGTAGTTGTTATCTGTGGGAGGACAAGGCTGATAGGAGCTACTTGACTGTCATTGGAAGCCTTGTTCTTCTTTTGAGCATGTAGTTCCTTCTATGGCTCTTACCAGGTGGGTTTCGTTTCGTTTCATTTCGTTTCGTTTCTTTTCTTTTCTTTTCTTTTCTTTTCTTTCTTTCTTTCTTTCTTTCTTTCTTTCTTCTTCCTTCCTTCCTTTCTGTTTTTAAGATTTTATCTATTTGTTTTAGAGAGAGAGAGGGAAAGTGAGGGGAGGGGTAGAGGGAGAGAATGTTCAAGCAGACTCCCCACTAAGTGTGGTGTCCCACATGGGGCTGGATCCCACAACCCATGAGATCATGACCTGAGCTGAAATCAAGAGTTGGACGCTCAACCAACTGAGCCCCCAGGTGCTCTGCAGGTGGGTCTGTTCTTAAAGGTATATCAGGACTATCAGAGTTTCTAGGAATCTAGTCTTCAAGTCCTAATAGCAGGTACTTATACCAAGAGAATGATGTGTTGTAATTGGCTCTTAGAAATGTCGTGCAGCTCTACTGGGTATTTACCCCAAAGATACAAAAGTAGGGATCCGAAGGGGTACGTGCACCCCGATGTTTATAGCAGCAATGTCCACAATAGCCAAACTGTGGAAAGAGCCAAGATGTCCATCGACAGATGAATGGATAAAGAAGATGTGGTATATATATACAATGGAATATTATGCAGCCATCAAAAGGAATGAGATCTTGCCATTTGCAACGACGTGGATGGAACTGGAGGGTATTATGTTGAGTGAAATAAGTCAAACAGAGAAAGACATGTATCATATGATCTCACTGATATGAGGAATTCTTAATCGCAGGAAACAAACTGAGTGTTGTTGGAGTGGGGGGTGGGGTGGGAGGGATGGGGGGACTGGGTGATAGACACTGGGGAGGGTATGTGCTCTGGTAAGCGCTGTGAATTGTGCAAGACTGTTGAATCTCAGATCTGTACCTCTGAAACAAATAATGCAATATATGTTAAGGAAAAAAAAAAAAGAAGAAGAAGAAGAAGAAGGTAGCAGGAGGGGAAGAATGAAGCGGGGGAAATCGGAGGGGTAGACGAACCATGAGAGACGATGGACTCTGAAAAACAAACAGGGTTCTAGAGGGGAGGGGGGTGGGAGGATGGGTTAGCCTGGTGGTGGGTATTGAGGAGGGCACATTCTGCATGGAGCACTGGGTGTTGTGCACAAACAATGAAGCATGGAACACTTCATCTAAAACTAATGTTGTAATGTATGGGGATTAACATAAGAATAAAAAAATTAAAAAAAAAAAAAAAAAGAAATGTCGTGCAGCTGTGTCCAGGACAACCTTCTGAGAGGCTTTGCGTCATGTGCATGTTACCTTCAATATCACCTTCCTTGGGAAACAGTGCTTCTAGGCTGCAAGGGGCATCCATCCTCAGATCACTGTTCCAGGTACCATGATGCCGGGAGTTGGAGGGGCAAGCTTTGTCCCTCTCTCAAGCACATTTTTGGCAAAGTCTCCACTGGGAGGGTAAGAAGGGTCAGGAGGGAGAAGGATGCAGATTCCCCAACTCGCCAATGTCATCCAAATGTATGTCTGCTTAAACTTTGCCTTAGGGAGTTTGTCAGATGGCCGCCACCTGTTTAAGTTCCCCCAGACACCTTCTGGAGCTGCAGGTGTGTGCTGAGGGCTGGAGGAAATTGGCTCTTCCCCAAAGTTCCTTTTCTCTTTTGTTGGCGATAACAGAAAAGCCAGAGCATAATGGAAAAATCCATGTGCTTTAAAAAATATTCCTGCTTTGTAGAGGGTTGTTTTTCTCCCTTTTTTCTTAAAAAAAAAAAAAAAATTCTCTTGTGTGTCAGAAAGATGAAGCCAGAAGAGAAATGTCCCTTTGATGGCTGAGAATTATTGTTTTAAAGGCTTTATTTAAGCTGCTCTTAACAAAACTCAAGCATCTGGCTTATGGTGCCTGTGTGCCAACTTTCAGCTTGAATGGAATGCACGAAGATGGCAGGCTCCCAGGCTGGAAGGGAGGAAGGCAAAGCCTGCTGTGGTCTGCTTGGCTGATGTGACTGCTGTGGTCACGGACTTCGCTGTGCGTCCTCCATGGGGCAGGGGTGGAGGAAGAAAATCACTTTCTTGAGCATGTTTTTATGCTGGAGACATTTTGCTAAGGTGACTGTATCTGTGCCTATCTCTCAGGACTTGAGCTTAAGAGAAGCTGGGCTGGGGGGAGAGGAAAGGAGGGTTGTGTTTATCCAACACATCTTCTGGGCCAACCATTGTTGGGTTCCATTCTTACAATGACTCCATGAGGTAGGTATTTCTGTCCTTTCAGTCCCAGTAAGAAAGCTGGTTAGAACTTGCCCAGGTTTACCCGGTTAGCAAATGGCAGAGTCAGGAGTCAGTCTCAAGGCTGGTGCAACTCGAGCCTGGGTTTCTTTCATGATCTCTAGCTGCTTCTCACATGAGCCCGGCAGGCTGGCTTCTCCAAGCCACCTGCTATCTTCCTCCCTCTAAAATGGAAGGGGCTATTCTCTGACTTGGGGTATAGGGAAGGAGGAGAGACGGGATGGGCTGTCACTGCAAGTGACTTCCCTGATGATTCTGTAGAGTCAGAAATAGATTCTGTAACCTAAATTTGTGTGGGGGAGGTTTATGAAGCTGTGCCCTCAGGAAGCATACAGTGTTCCAGGCTGGACTTCTGGCCTTGCCCACCAAGAGTTGTGTAATGTTGAGCAAGTTACTTGACTTCTTTGAGCCTCAAACTTCTCAGGTGGGGATAAGACTACCCACTGGAAAGATCCTAACTAGAAATGTACATAAGAGCCCTTGGCTCTGGGCCTGCCACAGGAGAGGTGCTCAGCAAGTGCTGGTCTCTCTTCTTCTCTCAAGCTGCAAGAGGTCCAGGTTCTGGCCTCAGAGCCAGAAGTTGAGATGCAGAGAGCTCTAGGAAAGCAAGGGAGACTAGATTGGGAGGCAGACCCTTTGAGGGGCTTCGGCTTCATCAATTGATTGGTCAGAGAGAGCCAGTGTCCAAACTGGTGAGGAGGGCTGGGTGAGAGAGCAGGAGGCTCTATGTAGGGCTGCTCACATGTCTCCTACCTGGTGGACCTGAGAGCCTGGAGGTCTTCCTGCTGGAAAGCTCCCTTGGAAGCCATCATGTCCAGCTTTCACGTTTTATAGGCAGGGAAAATGAGGCCAGAAAAGGAAGAGGCCTTGGCCAAGGCTCTGTAGCAGGTAGGAGGCAGAGCTGGGGCTTTGCCTCGGCTCTTCAGCTCTGAAGGCAGGGCTGGGAGGGGGAAGGCAAGTGTAGAGTGGCACAGCCTGAGGGCACTGGGGCTGTCGCTCCCTAGCTACTGCATGGCTCCTAGGGCCCAGCGGCCTTTACCGAAGCCGGCGGGAGTGGGGGGGCAGTGGGGGTGACAAAGAAGCTGGAGTGGCCCCCGCTCCTGCTGATGTGCTTCTGATCTGCCTGTGAGCATTTGTTTGCCTGCTCTCTGATCACTGTGTGGGTGGGATCTGCCCATTAGTATTTCACACCCAGGGTCTCAGCACAGCCAAGCAATTAGGATGCCCAAGATCTGAATCTCTTGCTGCTGCCTCTCAATATACTCAGGAAAGCTTTCTCTTGTTTTCTTGAGCCTCAGTGTTTCCAGTTGTAAGATGGAGGCAAGTGACCTGCCTTGCAAGATAGGAGCGCTGGAGAAATCCCTAAATTGTGCGTTGGACACCCTAGAAGTTAAAACAGATAAATATAGGGCATCACTGTCATGAATTGGTGATTTGGTCTTTTTTCCTTCCCTTCCCTTCCCTTCCCTTCCCTCCTTTCCTGACATACGTTGAGCATCCTAGATTGAGAAGTTCCTTTTATCCATCCACCTGCCACAGTGTAGTGATAAAAGCCAGGACTGGGAGGTAGGACTGTGTAATGGAATTTTGCAGGAAAGGGTGAGTATGTTTGGAGAATTTCTTGAGACCTCCAGGAACCTGGGGAGGCATAGGAAAGAGTGGAAGGAAAGTATATAAAAGATAAAGTGGCCATCAGATCCCCAGGAGAGGCTGGAGGAGGGGAGTTCAGGGGAACATTGGGTCTTCACTGTGGTGAGGGGACAGGGAATTCTGTATCCTTTTCCATCAAAACAAGATACCTAGGGGTCCTTTTGTCCAGGCTTACCCCAAGGAGCTCAGGTAGCAATGGCTGCTGTAGGTCCTGCTGTCTGGGGTCTTCTCTGGAAGTTCCAGGATCTGTGCTGTGGAACCTGGGCGAAGGGACATGGCAGGAGGCATTTTCATGGTCTAGATCCCAAGGCAGCTCTCCTGGTGGGCCTGCCCATGGGTTCCTCCAGCACCCAGTCCATTCTGCCCTTGGCGTTCCGTTCTCACTGGTGGTTGGTTGGCGAACTGTCTCTCCTTGAGCACTGGGATTACTCAAAGATAAGGACTTTGTCATGTTCACCACACGTAGCCTACCTATGGCTGATCAATGTCAAGGCTGAGGCCATGTAAAAGAGCCAAAAGAATAAGGATGTTGCAGTTGATTAGATCTGAGTTAGAATTCAAGTTCTGCAAGTTTCAAGCTATGTGACTATCATAGGTCAGGTTCCCCTAGAAATAGATTCTATAACCTAAATTTGTGTGTGGGAGGTTTGTGGGGGTTGAGTGCTCAGGAAGCATACCTATAATGGAGTGAGAGAAGCAGGGTGGGGCAGAACAAGAAGTTGAATCATGGTATAGTTGCAACAGAAGCCTCAGCCAATCCCTGGGGGAGTTTTAGGGCCAGAATGGCCCTTGGGTATTGTCCCAGACTGAGGCAAGGGAGCCAGAGCTTTGTACCCCCACTGACCAGTCATTGGATGTAGGCTTCCTAGGGAAGGGCATACACTTTGGCAAGGCAGCTTTTAGCTGAAGGAAATGCCTGAAGCAGGACTCAGTAGTCAACAGCTCTGCTGCTAGGGAGGTGAGCACCTCAGCCCTGAGGGGGCAGCTGGGAAGCACACCACATCATCCATCACAGTGGCCTTGGATAAGCCCTTTAGCCTAACTGAGCCTCAGTTTCCACAATTGTGAGGTGGAGATAATTGGTTTATTCATTCAGAAGTTCTTTCAGGTGTTGGGAAATACGCATCAAACAAGACAGACAAAGCTCCCACCCTCAGGAAGCTTACATTCTAGCTGGGAAGAGAAATGACTAGAGTCAGAGAGGGCTAAGTTCCAACCAGAAACCTAAGACAGTAAGGAGATAGGGACTGCTGACTTGGCCAGTTCTCTGTTTTATATAAGAAGGGCAGAGCAGAAACCTGAAGGAAGTGAAAGAATGCACCATGAGACCATCTAGGTCAAGATTTCTCAACCTTGACTCTATTGAGATTTCAGGTGGGATAATTGTTTGGAGACTCTCCTGTGCATTGTTGGATATTTAGAAGCATCCCTGGCCTCTACCCACTGGATACCAGTAGCATCCTCTCTCCAGTTGTAACAACCCCAAATGTCTCCATTTAGTGTCAAATGTCCCTTGGGGGGCGAAATCGTCCCCTGGTTGAGAACTACGTGTTCACAGGAAGAAAATTCCAGGCTGAGGGAATAGCAAGAGCAAGGGCATTCTTGTTACATCCATGGAACAGTGAGGAGGCCAGCGTGGCTGGAGTGATGTGAGCAGAGGGGAGAGAGGAAGCAGAGGGGAATGGAGAGATGGCAGATCATCTAAGATCTTATAGATTATTAGGATTTTGGCTTTGACTCCCAAGTGAGAAGGAAGCCCTTGGAGGGTTTTGTGCAAAGAAATTATATGATCTGGCTTACATTTAAAAGGAATTCCTCTGGCTGCCCCTTCAAAATAGTGATGGAAGATTAAAGACGAGGTTTCTGACACACAACAGGTACTCAATAAATGGTCCTGTCATCCTCAAGAACAGGTGGAATGTGCCCTTTGTTTGCATTTAAGGTCATTGTGCAACTTGGCTACCATCCCATCCCAGGTATATTATCATTGCTTTTTTGTGACTCAGGCCTTGATGAAGACCCAAGAATGTTAAGAGCTAGAAGGGGTTTTCAGGAGAGTGGAACCCAAACCACTTATCTGAGAGAAAAAACCCCTGAGCCTAGGGATATGAAGCAACCTGGACAAATCCACCCCCTGCATCATTGGCAGTGCTAGGGTTAATAGCTATAGAGTTGCTCTTTGGGAAAGAAAGTCTTTGATGGTGACCTAATTTGTGCTGCCTTATGTGAGTGGTTTTTTTTTTTTTTTAATTAAAAAGATAAAATTCAAAGACAAGAAGAATGTGCTCAAGGCTGGATGGGCTTTTGCACAAATAAAGGATTTGACTGGAAAATTAGTTGTAAAATAATAATAATAAAAAGATGGGTTTGGACCCCATCTTCCTAGCAGGAAGCCAGATTGCCAAATCAGCACCTGACAGTAACTCCTTTCTAAAGCTCTAGAGCCACGATTTTGTTTTAGCAGAAGATGGGCAGAAGGAATGGTTGCTGTGACACCTACTTGTGGTCGCCTTTGTGTTCTTGGGCTTGGATAATATTTCTCTAATGGACAAGTCACATTCTTAGATGGGATATGGAAGCAGAGGTAATCTTGAGTTTGACCCCATTGACTGATGTTCATTGTGGTGTAGACAGAGCCTGAACATAGGGCCCAGGGCTCTGGACTTCATTAGGTCACCACTGTCTGGTTTTATCACTTTGGTGAAGTCATGAAATGTTCTGGTGCAGCCATTTGCTCATCTGTAGACCAGAGACTATAGTTTTTCCCCCTTTTCAGGGTGATCTAAAGAGAAAAACACTTTATCTCCTAGTTTTTCTGCTTAGTGCTTTGCATTGAATGGGTACTGGATCCACATTTATTGAAAGAATGAATATTTACAGGGAAAAATGAAGTGATGTATGGGAAATATTAAAGTGAAGCATGAAGGACTTTGTAAGACTCTCTTAATACTACTGGGTGAGTTCCGGGCCCCTGGTAAGTTGATGGGTCCTAGATTGAGAAGTTCCTTTTATCCATCCACTTGCCACAGGCCACACTGTAGAGTGTACACACTTTCCAGGAGGAAGAATTTCTCTTCTGCGTTTTGTGGCCCCTTGGAGCAGACTTGCTGAGTGGTATCAGCACTTGGGATAGGGTAGCCCCATTTTATTGCCAGAGCCTGATGCCTGGCCATTACTGACTCCCATGGGCAGGGGTAGGAGTTAGCATTCTCTTAGGGCTTGGAGACCTGCCCAAGTTCAGGCAGGACTGTGGGCAACACAGTCCCTGCTCATGGTGATTTCTTCAGGTCCTTAAAGGAAGCTTTGGAGTTACTTCAGAGTGACTTGGCTCTGCCAGTTACTATTATGTATTCATGGGTAAGTTCCTAGCAATCTGCCTCATTTTTTTCATATGTAAAATGGGGTTATTATGGGCAACAACAACAACAAAATAGATACATTGGACTTGGACTTCATCAAAATGAAAAACCTTTGTGCTTCAGAGGATCCTCTCAAGAGAATGAAGACAGCCCACAGGATGGAAGAAAATATTTTCAAATCATATATCTGATAAAGGATTTGTATTGCAAATACATAAGGAACTCTCACAACTCAATAATAAAAAGACAACCCAATTAAAAATGGGCAAAGGATCTGAATAGACACTTCTCCAAAGAAGATGTACAGATGGCCAGTAATCACATGAAAAGATGCTCCACATCATTAGCTATAAGGGAAATGCAAACCAAACCCACAATGAGAAAGCACTTCACAACAGTAGGATGGCTATAAAAAGAGAAAAAGACAGATACTAACAAGTGTTGAGGACGTGGAGAAATTGGAGCCCTCATACACTGGAGAATGTAAACTGTTGCAGTCACTTGGGAAAACAGTCTGGCAGTTCCTTAAAAAGTTCAACATGACTTACCATATGATTCTGCAGTTCCACTCCTGTGTGTATACACAAGAGAAATGAAAACATATGTCTACATAAAAACTCGTACACCAATGTTTATAGCAGCATTATTCATAATAGCCAAAAGGTAGAAACATACTGATACATGGTACAACATGGGTGAATCTTGAAAACATGATGCTAAATGAAAGAAACCAGTCACTGAGGACCACATACCATGTGATTCCACTTATATGGAATGTCCAGAAGTGGCAGATGTATAGAGACAGACAGCAGATAAGTGGTTGTCTAGGGCTGGGGGCATGGAGGGGTTGGAAGAGTGAGAACTAAAAGGTATGGGTTTTTTGGCAAAGGGGTGATGAAAGCATTCTATGATTGTGTAGCCGTCCTCTGAGAATATACTAGAAACTATTGATTCGTGTACTCTAATGGGTGAATCATATAGTATATGAATTATATCTCAACAAAGCTGTTACCAGAGAAAAATGGGGTATTAGGTCTACCTCTCAGTTTTGTTGGGGGGTTCGGTGAGATAAAGCACAGCATCTGGTATATAATTAGCTCCCAGAATATGCTAACTGTTTTATTATTAACATTATCACTGGGCTGTTGGAGATGATAGGAGAAAAGGGACAAACTAGTTGGCATAGTTTCTAACACATAATTGGTGACTGCAATGTTAGTGCCCCATTCTGTGCTTCTTTGTATAGGCAAATTTGGGAGAGGTAGGGAGACTCCCACTGAATCCAGGACTCTGGTCAGCTCACCCCTTGGAGGGGATCCTTATGGTTTCAGCTGGGAAATCTACCCTGGGAAGCAGCCAGGGGAAAGTGTGGTTTGGGCCCCATAATAGGGTTTGTTAAAACCATAGACCTTTACGTTTCTCTGGAGAAATTCAAAGTGACAAAGCGATTTGTGGTTCTAGCCCAGTCTGTCAGCCTCTCTCTCTCTCACCTCCTCTTGTCCCCCTTCCTCAGCAGCAGTTTCTCCTCTTTGTTTTGGGATTGCTCAGTAAGGAACTGAATTATTGTTTTTATTAATGGGGCCCCCTGAGCATTTTCAATTTGAATCCTTCCCTGTAGCCTAAGTCTCTCTCCCCAATTTCTCTTTGTAGTGCAGATTAGCTACATGGAAGGATATTTTACATTATTTTGCTTCCAGGAGGGATGAGGAAGACAGGGCTGAGCTGGGGTTTGCGGTGGGAAGCTTTGGTGCAAAGGTATTAGTTTTAGTGGTTTTAATTCTCTCCCCCACCTCTGGTCCAGGACAGAGCCCTGTCATTCAACCTCTTTCACCTCTAGTCTTTCTCTCCTCTATCTCATTCATCAGTTCCAAATGGTAGGTGTGGGTGTGGTGGGAGGGAGTTACGGGGTTGAGGGGAATGGCACACATGGTTTCCTATATTTCCCTGTAGTAAGACCTAGTACAGAGAGGGGTTTCAGGGTCCCAGTTTCACATAGGGCATGTGCACGCACGTGTGTGTGTGTATGTGTGTGTGTGAGAGAGAGAGAGAGAGAAAGAATGAGATTGAGTGTAGTGGATGCTGTGTGTGCTGTGCTGCCCAGATGCCCCCTTCAGGGCTGAATCATTCATTCCCCCAGCAGATGGCTCTCAGTTGAGTTCTCTGGGATTGCTTCAGCCAAAAAAATGGTTGACTCACCCAAGGCCTTATCCCCTCCCAGGGATGGTCTGCATCCAATGACTGCTCACTGTGGGGAGGGGGAGATATAAGGGATTAGCCCCTTCCTTAGAGCGGGACAACTTTGAAGGACCATGTCAGCCATAACTCTCTGTGGGATCTGCTGAGGCCTTAGCTATTACTACATCACAATTCAGTTCCTCCTTCCACCCAGTCCTGCCTCCTTCACTTCTGACAAAGAGAAAAGCAGCCTCTGACATCCAGGAGCTGACCCTGTACTCACACCTAGGCCATTAGACAAAAACCTCACAGGACACAGGACAAGACAGAACACAAAACAAGACCACACTGTAATCTCATCTAAGCAAGGACAAAAGCATGATCCAAACCACAAAATACGAAACATCCCCCTACCCTGACTAATGTGAGTGATGTTGCTTCTTTACCAACTATAACTTAAGTTTCACTTCGTTCTTCCTTCCTTCTAGATAAGATTTATTAAGACACCCGATCATAGAATTACCATTGCTTGCTAATAGCAGCCAATTCAGAGCAAAGTCTTACTTCCTTGAACCATCCCCCAAATCACCTACCATGAGCCCCAGTCCTACAATAAGTCCTTTTTAACACTTTCTTACTGAGATACCCTACAGGTCCTCATGACATCTGGTCTTCCTCGTTGTAGCAAGCAATAAACCCAACTTGTGCACCTGCAGAGGTGTTTCTTGAAGTCCTTGGCTGGAGGGCATTGACACTCCCCCATGGACATTGATCCCAAAGAAACTCTCAATAAACTTTCTGAACATGAATCTCTTTCTTCAAGTCTACCTAAGTCAATTTAAGAAAGTTAGTGCCAGGAGTGGTCCAAGGAGGAAACCTTTGAAATGATCTTGGAACTGAAGGGCAGAAAAAGCTGAATATTAAGCCTAGTCTGCTATTCCAAGGTCATAACTATGACTGGGAAGGAGTGGGTCTGCCAGGTTTGTGATTGGAGCATCTGGGTCAAAGCACTTGAATATCATGAATCTTCAGATCCTTTTGGTCCCTTTGGGCTTGCTCTTCCCTGTTAAAGCACAAGAATCTCCCCTGCTCTGCTCTTACAGAATTTGATGCAGAGGCCTTTCTTGGATAATATGCACTGCTTTCTGGATCTACCTTCACTTCTCCTCTGGCTACCACACCAATAAATAGAGTTAACATATAGCCTGGCTAGGGGAAGTGCTGAGCCTGCTATAAAAGGAAAGGGACTATCTATCCTAGTTGTTGCAGACCCAGATGACACTTTGAGCAGGGGTGAGTATGTATAGGACTGGATCCCTTATAGTGCAAGGGGGATAGGAGGCACTCATTCCCCCAGCTGCTGATAGCTCTCAGCTGAGTCATACTCCAAAAGCTTCCCTCAGTTGAAGAGAGCTGCTTAGCCTTTCCCAGCATAGGCTATTTTCAACAACTGGACAATGGGATGCAGAGGTTAAAATTCCTGCCCTCTCTCCCCCTCACAAGCTGGCATGATTCTGAAGAACCATTTCAACTCCAGAGCTATTTTTGGGATCAGCTGACACCTTTATGGCAACTGTATTACAGATCCCTCTGCCCATTTCTACTTCCTTCATCCTCTCCTCAGGGTGGATCCGTGGGCACTCTCATAAATTCTCTGCATGTGAATTGCTGTTTCAGAGTTCACTTCCTCAGGGAATCTGACCTTAGACAATGAGAAAGAGAATTAGAAGAAAGAAGACATAGAAAGCAGGAATGGCAAAAGGAAAGAGATAGAACCTCTGAAGCTATGGGTCCCTCCCTGGAACTTCAACCAAGGTCAGATGTTCCAGCTCTTTGCTTCTGTGCAGAAAGCCGTGCAAGGAGTAACAGTGACTCCACAAGTGACATAAAAGGGCAGCTCTCCATTAACAAATAGAAGGAGGGCAGAGCTGTGGAATAACGACAATGGGAAAGCATGATAGAACTCTTGGAAATAAAAAAATATTGTTGAAATAAAATAAATACAAGGATTGGAAGGTAAAAGTTGAGATTTCTTAGAAAGTAAACAAAAAAGGAAAAAGGCAAGAAAAGTGAGAGAGAGAGAAAAAAAAGAGACCCAGAGGAAGAATCCTGAAGGTCTAACATCTGAGTAATAGGAGTTCCAGAACAGAGAAAAGGGAGGGGTGAAGATTTTCAAGAAACAATGCAAGAAAACCTTCTAAAGCTGACAGACTTGAATATACATATTGAAAAGGCCTATTAATATTAGGCCCATTGGCTATCCATATGAAAAAGAAATTAACCTTCATCCTGACCATATACAAAAATTAATTCAGGATGGATCAGAGACCTAAATGTGAAAAGTAAGACAATAACATCTAGGAGAAAAAAAAAAAAGCCAGAAGAACAGCTATATGTCTCTGGGATGGGCAAAGATTTCTTAAATAAAACACAAAAACCACTAACTATAGAAGAAAATATGGCTAAATTTAGGCCCTATTAAAATTAAGAACTCCTTATTTGGAACCACAAAAGACCCTGGCCATAGAAACCCTGAATAAGAAAAGCAAAACTGGAGGCATCAAAATTCCAGACTTCAAGCTATATTACAAAGCTGTAGTCATCAAGACAGTATGGTATAGGCACAAAAACAGACACATAGATCAGTGGAACAGAATAGAAAACCCAGAAATGGACCCACAACTATATGGTCAACTAATCTTTGACAAAGTAGGAAAGAATAGCCAATGGAAGAAAGACAGTCTTTCAACAAATGATGTTGGGAAAACTGGACTGCAACATGCAGAAGAATGAAACTGGACCATTTTCTTACACCATACACACAAAAAAATTCAAAATGGATGAAAGACCTAAATGTGAGATAGGAAACCATCAAAATCCTAGAGGAGAACACAGGCAGCAACCTCTTTGACCTCAGCCATAGCAACTTTTTACTAGACACATCTCCAGAGGTAAGGGAAACAAAAGCAAAAATGAACTATTGGGACTTCATCAAGATAAAAAGCTTCTACAGGGAAGGGATTAATCAACAAAACTAAAAGACAGCCTGTGGAATGGGAGAAGATATTTGCAAATGACATATCTGATAAAGGGTTAGTATCCAAAATTTATAAAGACCTTATCAAACTCAACACCCAAAAAACAAATAATCCACTTAAGAAATGGGCAGAAGACATGAATAGACATTTCTCCAAAGAAGACATCCAGATGGCCAATAGACACATGAAGAGATGCTCAACATTACTCATCATCAGAGAAATACAAATCAAAACCACAATGAGATACTACCTCACACCTGTCAGAATGGCTAAAATTAACAACACAAGAAACAACAGATGTTGGTGAGGATGAGGAGAAAGGGGAACCCTCTTGCACTGTTGGTGTGAATGCAAACTGGTGCAGTCACTCTGGAAAACAGTATGGAAGTTCCTCAAAAAGTTAAAAATAGAGCTACCATATGATTCAGCAATTGCACTACGGGGTATTTAGCCAAAGGATACAAAAATACAGACTCGAAGGGGTACATGCACTCCAATGTTTATAGCAGCATTATCAACAATATCCAAACTATGAAAGAGCCCAAATGTGGATAAAGATGACTGATGAATGGATAAGGATATATATATGTCTGATAAAGTGTTACACACACACACACACACACACACAGAAGAATATTACTCAGCCATCAAAAAGAATGAAATCTTGCCATTTGCAGCGACGTGGATGGAGCTAGAGTGTATTATGCTAAGTGAAATAAGTCAGTCAGAGAAAGACAAATACCATATGATTTCACTTATATGTGGAATTTAAGAAACAAAACAGATGACCATATGGGAGGAGAAGAAAAAAGAGAGAGAGGGAAGTAAAACATAAGAGACTCTTTTTTTTTTTTTAAAGATTTTATTTATTTATTTGAGAGAGAGAGAATGAGAAAGAGAGAACGCATGAGAGGGGATAGGGTCAGAGGGTGAAGCAGACTCCCTGCCGAGCAGGGAGCCCGATGCAGGACTCCATCCAGGGACTCCAGGATCATCTGAGCTGAAGGCAGTCGCTTAACCAACTGAGCCACCCAGGCACCCCCATAAGAGACTCTTAATGATAGAGAACAAACTGAAGGTTCATGGAGGGGGTGGGTAGGGGATGGGCTAAATGGGTGATGGGTATTAAGGAGGGCACTTGTGATGAGCACTAGGTGTATGTAAGTGATGAACCACTGAATTCTACTCCTAAAACCAATATTGCACTGTATGTTAACTAACTAGAATTTAAATAAAAATTTGGAAGAAAAAAAATAGAATTAAGAACTCCTCTTCTGTAGAGACAATATTGAGAGTGGAAAGCCAAAGACCTGAAGTATTTGTAATACATACACCCAAAAAAGAAGGTTGAGTATAGAGTATATATAGAAATCCTACAAATTCACAAAGTAAGAAACTTTTGCTTTTAAGAATGAGCAAAAGATTTACAAAATAAGTCACTAACAGAAGTACAAAAATGGCCAATAAACATATGCAAAAGTGCTCAATATTGTTAGTCATCAGGAAAATGCTAACTAAAACCACAATAAAATATCTCTACATTCCTACAATGGTGAAAATAAAATGTCTGAGAGTAGGGTGAGAACGGAGAGCAAGTGGCACTCTCAGGCATTGCCACTGGTAGTGTAAATTTGCACACCATGTTGGAAGGCTGTTTGGCAGCATCTACAAAAGCTTGATGTGTGCCTACCCTGTGATCCAACAATTCTACTGCTAATCGTAGCCTGAAGGGACATGAATACTTATTTCCCCTGAAAGACATATGCAAGAATATTACAGAAGTGGCTCAAAACTAGGGACAGTTCCAAATGCCCATCATCATTTGTGTAAATAATTGTGGGTATATGCTCACAATGGAATATTATGCAGCAATGAAAAAGAACCAGCATTCTCTACATGGAACAGCATGGGTGAATGTTAGAGACATAATGTTAAGAAAAAGAAGCCAGACACAGAAGGGTATACATTGTAAAAGTCCATTTATATAAAACTCAAAAAAGACAAAGGTAGTCTATGATGGTAGGAGAGAATAGTGGCTACTCTTGCAAAGCTACTAACCAGGAGGAGGCACAGAGGAACTTGTTGGGTACTGGAAATGTTTGTATCTTGATATATATTTGTGTGGCTTGCAATATGTAAGTTAGAAAATTACATGTAAGTTCCAACTTAAAATAAGAAAGGGCCCATCGAGTGTGCAACACAATAAATGGAAAGAGTCCATATCAATTTTTACATTATTGTGAGTCAGAACAGCAAGAGAAAAGAATATTCTGAAGATTTCCAAGAGGGAAATCAGGTCACTTACAAAGGAGCAAGAATCGGATGGACATTAGACTTTCATCAGCAACATCAGATATCTTCAAAATTCTGAAAGAAATTATTGTCAGCCTCTGATTTCTATATTCAGACAACCCACCATTCAATTTGCAAGAACCCAGGAAATTTGTGTCCTGTAAATCCTTTTTAAAGAAGCATTGTGAGGATGTGTTACAATATTAGAGGAGTAAACCACAAAAGGGGGAAAACTGGGAAGGCAAGAAGCTGCAGATAGAACCAGAAGAGCAGGGATGAATTCCAGGGTAAGGGCTAGAGAGCACCCAGTCCAGACTGAAGCAAGAGATCCAGTGGCCAGGAGTGGTTGTCTCTAATGAAAAAGGGAACTGGGTAGAATATGCTATATAAAGACTCTTAAAAAGAATTGGGAATATGATAAAGACAACCAGGAGAAAAGAATAAAGAAAGACAACTGGAAACTTATAAGTGTGCGTGTGTGTGTGTGTATCTGTATCTGAAAGAAACTGTATCTGAAAGAAACCCTAATCCTAGTAACTCGGCTCTGCAAGGAGTAGTCTTTTTTTTTTTTTTTTTTTAAAGATTTTATTTATTTATTTGACAGAGACAGACACAGCAAGAGAGGGAACACAAGCAGGGGGAGTGGGAGAGGGAGAAGCAGGCTTCCCGTGGATCAGGGAGCCCCATGTGGGGCTCAATCCCAGGACCCTGGGATCACGACCGGAGCCGAAGGCAGACGCTGAACGACTGAGCCACCCAGGTGCCCCAGCAAGGAGTAGTCTTTACTGAGGCACAAATATGTAAATGCTTTTCAGTGATTTTTAACTCTTAGAATCAATCTGAAAGACCTGTATGTTACAGGATAAATGTAAATATTAGCAACTTTACCAACATAAAAGTAAAAGTATGGAGATAGCAGAAGTTAGGAGGTGGAATGGGAGAAGTGAGGTGAAAGCAAGGATGGGAATATTAATATCCCGTTTACGAAATGCAGATTTTCTTTTTGCGAAGTGCCACTCTAGAGGATGGAAGATGCTAGGGGTAACTAATGATGAACGAAAAAGAGAGATATGGCAGGAAGGGGGATGGCAGGGGTGTGAGAGAGATGAATCCTCATCTATTACAGTAGTAAGTCAATAGATTGTGTCTAAAATTGATGAATCAAGAAATATCAGCAGAAGCATATTATGTGGAAAAATGGAGGTAAATATAGGAAGAGATGTTTTAAAAAGACACGGCTGCCTAGGGGGAACACAGCTGGGGGTAGGAAATAGTTTAGCAGGATCCTGTATATAAACTTGTGCATATATTATTTCACATAAAAACTTTTTTTTTTAAAGAAGACAGACACAGGTCAAATCGAGGACAGTTTTTTCCCCTAAGGACAATCAAGGCATCAAGGAGCCCCCAGGCAGCCCCCACCTGGAACAGGACTTGAAGTCATGGCTTCGACATCTGGGGGCTGAACTCAGTTAATTTTTATAGGAGCAGGGATTTGGGGACTTTGAAATGTCACTAATTTTCATGCCAATGCTTCTCTGTGATAAACTTCATCCCTCCCCCACTTCTCCTCAAAAATACAATTTTCAATAAATAGCAAGCTCATAAATAACATGGGGCACTGCTGATCCTAATGAAACAGTAACAAATGTTATATCTTCATGGGATCAGGAGAAATAACAAAGGAGAGTGTGGGGAGGGGCTTGGAGTTGCCAGAGCTCCTGAGATTTTATTCAAAATCCTTTAAGTTTCATGTGGCCCATTAAAGCGATTCTCCTGCAAAATAATTAAACATCATTCAGAGTTGTTGCTGCTTTATTAGGAGGATGCAGTGCCTAAGCTTCTACGGGTGAAATGTGTATTTCAAGTCTGTCCAAGACATGGGGGAAGTGGGCTGGCCTGGGTCCTCACCCTGGCTCCCCTGCTGGATAGCTGTATGGCTTGGGGGGGCTCTTACCACTTGGGCCTCAGACTCTTCATTTATAAAATGGGAGAGTTGGATTAGATCTGTGTTCCTAATCTGCTTTTTTTTGGGGGGGTGGGCGGGCAGATTTCTCTCCCTCCACAAAATTCACAGCCACATGCACAATTTTATAAATAATTTCATGGCTCCCTCATGCCCATCTATAATCTTCTAAAGTCATTTTACCTTGGGTACTCCAGGATTCTGTTCTTTTCCTTCTCTATGGCTTATGGCTTACAGCAACTGGCTCCTGTTTTAATCATCGCTATTTTAGTTATTTTAACAGGGTGAAGCAGAGCTCTTCATGAAAGTCCTTGCCCCTCCCCAGACACAGTTTTTCACCAAGCACTGGCTGGTGGTACACCGAGGCTCCCCGGACTTGCAAACTTAGAAACATCCTGTGTGATCAGCCAGATGGCCACTGCTGGACCCACTTGTTCTCTTTAGATCTCCCTGGGGGAGACCACTTCCCTGGGACTCCAAGTCCCTGCTTCTGAGAGAGGAGGTCCTAGCCTTCCTCCCTAAGCTGTGGTGTCTCATTGTCAGGGCTCCTGGGCCAACATCTGCAGGCCCCCTGTGATTCTGTGCCCCAAATTCTCCCCGTTATACTGCCTCTGGACTACTAAGCAACTAATTTCCTTTTCTCTCTCCAGACTGGGAAGGCCCATGTTCCTGGTCCTCCATCCTGCACTGTGTCCCTGGGTGTGCCTGGCTGCTCGTTAGCCCAAAAAGCCTCTCTTGGAATCCAAGCCTACTTACAGTATTTAGAAGACTTGCTTTGGGAAGCAAGCTGCCATGGGGCGGGGGGGTGGGGTGGGGGTGGGGGCGGCGGCGGGGGCGGGAATGTAGCAAGTTCCTGAGGCCTTCATTGCAATAGCCTGTGAGAAACGGTGTCCTGCCAGTAGCCTGGTAGGTGAGCTCGGAAACAGATTCTTTTCTAAGCCAACCATCAGCTGAGACTGCAGGCCCCGGTCTGACACCTAAGTTGCAGCCTTGTGAGATACCGTGGCTTGCAGAGGGCCCAGCTGACCTGTAGCCAAATTCTTGCCATACAGAAATAGTGCGATAGTAAATATGTGTTGTTTTAAACTGCTAAGTTTTGGGGTCATTGTTGTATTGGTTATGGATAACATAATGGCCAAGCTGGGATTCGAAGCCAGGTCTGTTTGGTGCTAATGTTCTGGGTTGATCCTGTTGCGGCTGCTTCTCTTCATCCTTGCTCCTTAGCCCCAGCGTGGAGGAGCTCTTGGTAGTTGGCAGGCCCTGTAGCACCTTGGTTTCCAGCTCCAGGGCTCACCTATGCAGTGGCAGATTCAGGGGACAATTACATAGTTCAGCCTGAAGGCTGACGGGATGGCTAGTGGGGGAGTGCTGGACCAGGAGCCAGGAGACCACTTCTCATCCGAGCTTTATCCTAACGAGCCCTGTGACCTGGGACAGGCCTTCCACCCTTCAGGCCTCTGTTTCTCTGTGTGTCAAGGAGGTAGTTGGTTGAGAACATTGTTAATGTTCTTTTTACTTGGCTCTTCTGAGTTAGAGATGGATCGTCGGGCAGTGCCGGGTCCAGGGTGAGTATGACCTCACCTGTAGGAGCTTGAGGTTTGGACAGAGGCTGTGCAGCTGCCCTTTTTGAGTCTGGGGAGGGGGCAGTTATGACTCGAACCCCTGGTAGGGGTCCTGCCTTGGCCCCTGAAATTCCTATTTAACCACCATTTCCCCGGGGGACATTCAGTGACCTTTGGGTGGGGAAAGCCCTCTGAAGTGGAGGCTTTGTTCCCAGAGCAAAGGGCAGGGGCGGTAGGACTGCATGTGTGTGCATGTGTGTGTTGAAAGGGGTGCTAGATCACTGGGTTTCAACAGGGGGCATTTATTATGTACAGGGGAATGTGCTAAATGGGGGCCCATCCTCCTTCTGTCTTCTTTCAGTTCCCTGCCCCTGGGGTGATTTATGCAGCTCCATTTATACTCTTGGGAGACTAACACAGAAAAGTTATTCAATTTCTTTCTTTCTCTTTCTCTTGCCCTCTGCTGTGTCTAGGTGGGGAAGGGGTGAGAGGAGTTCTTTAGCATCTCTAATAAATTATAGCTGTGGATGCTCATACAGGCTTCTTTTTTTTAAATTTTTTATTGTTATGTTAATCACCATACATTACATCATTAGTTTTTGACGTAGTGTTCCATGATTCATTGTTTGTGTATAACACCCAGTGCTCCATGCAGAACGTGCCCTCTTTAATACCCATCACCAGGCTAACCCATCCCCCCACCCCCCTCCCCTCTAGAACCCTTAGTTTGTTTTTCAGAGTCCATCGTCTCTCATGGTTCATCTCCCCCTCCGATTTCCCCCCTTCATTCTTCCCCTCCGGCTATCTTCTTCTTCTTCTTCTTCTTCTTTTTTTTTTTTTTTTTTTTAACATATATTGTATCTGTTCCTCATACAGGCTTCTTTGCTGTCTTTGAGCTGCATGGAGTCTCGGGTTCAGAGGGATTTGCTTTAATGCTCCAAGGAGGCAGAAAAACAGAAGGCTTAAGAATGCAGGCTTGGAGGCAGACCACTGTGTTTGAATCCTTGTTCCAGGACTTCCTAGCTGTGTGACCTCCGGCAAGTTATTTAACCTCTCTGGACCTGGGTTTCCTCATTCTGTAAGATGAGGTCAAAAGTACCTGGTTGTCTCATAGAGTTGTTGTAAGTACTAAATGCGATACGGTAAGAGGCTCAGCATAGTGCTGGCATATAGTAAGCAGTCAATAAATGCTCATGATGATGAGCATCCACAGTCCTGAGATGTGACTGGCCTGAAGTCTGCTGACCTTCAACATTGCTTCTAGTAAGCTGTATTACCTGCTGCCTCTCTGTCGAGTGCTGTTGTTCTTCTGAAGGTGGCACTTTGGCTCGAACTGGATGTATCTTGAATGTGTCCTTCAGTCTTTTCCTGGAGGCAGCAGAAGCGGGAGGAGGCGGTGGGGGAGAGAGAAGAGAGCATGGTGCTGGGAGCCAGAGTGGGAGGCCTGGCTCCTTAAGCCCACCTCTGCGTGTCTATTTATAATTCCCCAGGGGTTTTTGCTTTCCTCACCTCCTTCTTTCCCCATCTGTACATTGGCATTTATCAACATGTGTTAGGCTTTGTTCTTATGTGACAGAAAAGAAAAACGAAGGCTCAGAGACAAAGTGGCTTGCCCAGGGTCACATGGCTAGAAAGAAGTAGAGCTGAGTTCAAATTCTGATATTTGGGCCTCGATCTAGGACCTTGACCATTTTCTCAGGGCTTCAGGCTCCGAGTGACTCTGGTGCATCTCCCTCTCTAGTCCTCAGTTCTCTTGCCTGGAAACGAGGTGTGAGGCCCACAGCATCCCTGACAGCCCTTCTGGCCTGGGTTTCCCTGCCCCAGGTGGAGCCCAGGTCTGTCTGGTTCTCACATGGCGAGAAGCAAACTTCTCCAACTTTCTCTGACTTGGTTGCTGATGGAAAGTTTCTGCCTCAGCTTCACTGTGCCTTTTGGAGGCTTGGGCCCTGGAAGCTGAGCATCGTACTTAATTTTTCAGAAACCCGTATATCTTCTGTAAGCAAGAAATCCTCTCTGACAGGTGAGAAATGCCAAAAATTGTTTATTGCTCTTTGCTTTAAATCTGGAGTAGACAGCAGGGTTTGGGAGGTGTCTCCAGCTGCTGAAGGCAAATCTCTGTTCACTTTCGGGTACAAATGCTTATATCTTATCTAGCTTCTTTAGGGGCCAGGTGGCCCCTGGGTCAAGGATGGGGAGGCAGGGGTTGCATGACCCAGTTCCTCATTCTTCCACAAACTTGCTGAATGGCTTTTGGAGAACTATCATCTCCTTGGAGCATCAGCTTTCTCATCTGAAAAACGAGTTCACGTACACCCTGCCCCATAAAAACAGTGAGGTTGTGAAGATTGCTCAGCACCTGAGAGAATGTTTGAATTCATGGAATTAAATACTGCTGGTGTTGGGGATCACCTGGGGGCTGGGCAGGAGGAGGAGGAGAAAAGCAGCCAGAGAATAGGCAGAGAAGTTTCAGAAGTTTTCACAGAAGCAGGATGCTCAGCCGCCTCTCCCAGGATTTCCAAGATTTCTTCTTGTGTGGGCTCTTGGAAAGATTCCATACCATCTCTGTACAGGGTCTTTGGGGCAGGCTGGTAGGAAGTTCCTGTTGACGCTCCAGGTTAGACAGAAAGTGAGGAGGGAGACAAGCGCTTGCTGTGTGTTGGTCACCAGGCTGTGGACTTGGTCTGAGTCTCTCCATTCTCCTTCAGCAACTTTGTCCATTTTGCAGATGAAAAAACTGAGTCTTACCAAAACTGGCATTTGCACGGGACCACAGAGTGGCAAGTAGCAGAACAAGGATTGAGGCATCTGGGTCCCCTAGTGTCCTTCCCCGTCAAATCATAGAGCATCATCGGGAAAGTTAACTTTGTGGGTGAGAAAGAACTTGAATGGCATCCCCAGAGCCCCGGCTCTCTACATGGCTGCAGTTCAGTGAGAGCCAGCTGACAGTCCTTGTCTTGGTTCCTTGTCTCTGTGGCTGGACATGGGTCAGGTCATTAGTCTTGGAGTCAGAGCTGTCAGAGGAGGAAAGAATGGCTGGTGGGAGTGGAGTGTGTGCCCTGTGCAGCCTCTCACCATCGTGGATGCCTCTACCATAGCTCTGCCTCTCCTTCCACCAGACCAGTGGACTCCTGGCACATGTGGCCTCTGGGCCAAAGAATTTCTCAAGGTGGGGTCACAGCACTACTCATTACTCAATTCATTAATTCATTTACTTAGATATGCATTTGAGAAGCATATGTTAAGCCTGACTCTGGGTCAGACTCTCGGCTCAGCTCTGGACAGTGTGTGTGTGTGTGTTTGTGTGTGTGTGTGTGTGCACATGCCCACAAGACACTGCTAGGACTCAGTCTCCCAGGGAGGCAGCCTTGCATGAGGGGCTGGAGTAGCAGCCTGTACTGGACAGAGCAAGACTACCAAGGAGGGCAAGGTCATCTCTTCAGTAGAAGTGGTGGGGAGGGGCTCGCAGGGAAGCTGGCCCTCCCCTCACTGCCAAAGGTACCCAAGGAAGTTTACTTCAAATGCAACACAATTCACTGAGCACCTACTAGGTATCAGAGCCCACCTGAGGTGCCGAGGAAGGATTCAAAGATAATCCAGACCCCGTGGTCTCTGCCTCTGTGTGGTCAGGGATGTCCCCCAGCCATCAGCAAGGTGTTGTTTCTGGTGGAGGGGATACTTTTCCAACCATCCTTTGCTGTGTGGACTAAGGAGGAATCGTTTATTGTCTGGAGCTGGGGGATATGTCAGATGGGGCAAGACCAAGACAGGGGGACCAGTTAGGTGACTGTTGTGTTTGTATGGCGAGCGATGACAGGGGTCCAGATGGGGGCCTGGGCAGGGAGGCAGATGCTGTTGGTGCTCTGCCCAAGCCCCTCTGCACTCACCATTTCCATGCACCCAGACCTGGGGCCGCCACCTCTAACTTGCAACCTGGGGCTCTTTGCCCAAGGCTTTCTCTGCAACTGGAACCCACTTAGTCATCTCAGTAGGGTGAGATAGCGTCCATTGGTTATTGGCAGGAGTTGGTGGAGACAAACCCCCGCTCCCTCACTCATCGGGCAAGATTACCCTGAGGTATGTTCTAACTGTCCCTGGAGCCCCTCAGTCGTCTTCTGTGAAGCCTGCTTGTAACACATTCTGTGTTGGCTTCACTCTTCCCCTGTTTCATAGCCCTGCTCTCCTCCTGATACTTCCTGGGGCTGCCTCCTAAATAACCGTCTCACGCTCAAATCCTGGCCTCAGGATCTGCTTCCGACGGAGCCCAACCTAAGACACATAACGACGAGGACAATGTGGTTGGCCAGATCCAGGTAGCCAGGTCTGATGCCACCACATAATCACCGTATGGTCTTGGGCAAGTCGCTTGGCCCTCTGAATTTGAGTGCCCTCTCCAATAATGCCATGGGGTGAGAGGTGCTGTGGGAATTAAATGAGCAGTGCTCCCGACCCCTGGTAGATGTGAAATAAATGGGAGCTATTACGATTATTATCTCACTGTGAGAAATTGGAAGGCAACCTAGATGTCCAATTATTGAACTGAGATACGTGTGTCCCCTAGCGTCATGGAGCATTGTCAGTGGGGTGGGATGGGGGTGGTGGAAGGTGAAAGAGGATGCTCTTTAAGACAAGTCAGAGAGAGCCAGATGTGAGCATGGAGGAAGGGGACATCTGCCCGGACGTTGGATTCAGGCCCCCCTGGTCTTTGGGGGCATCGGGCTCCAGGAGAGAGATTCTTGATTTCCCAGGAATGGCGGTAAGTCTAGTGGGAGAGCTGTGGTGGCACAATGGCTGATAATCCCAAGGAGTTTCCCATGACATCGTGAGCATCCCTGGTTCCAGGGTTCTGGTCCACCTGAGACTCGGGTTCACTCAGCCCTGGAGTCCACCTGCCACGGACCTGAACCCCCCAACACTCAGTCATGAGCCTCATCTCATGGTTGCTCACCCCACCCCCTTTTGTGCCCAGGCTTCACTGGGAAGTATTTATTACATGTCAGTGTGATAAATGAAAAGTCATATTTTACTGTGAATTATCCCTAGCCCATGTGAAGCACAGATCTATAGCCTAGAGAGTTATTAAGTGCTTACCACGGAATGCTATAAAAATCTCATAATTTTCCCCAAGGGCCTCTCCCACCAGGGAATGGGGAGGGAAGGGGCCTGGGGAGAGAGGGGCCTGCTGCCTCAGTTGTGGGAGGGGGACAGGGAAGGGTGGCCAGGCCTGGTCCGATTGCTCCGCTCAGGGAAGATACCCTGGGTGGGATCCTGGGGTTCCTGGCTTCTTGTGTTTGGCTGTGACCTTGGGTGCAGTGTTGGAGGCCTCAGTTACTGTATTTGTAGCCAGCAGTTATGGGCAGCAATGGTATTGAAAGTTGTGAGCCACAGGCCACATCTGATAGCAGCTGACAACATAAAGTTTAGTACGGTAATGAAATAAAGCCGACGACAAAGTGAACTTGACTCACACTTCATGGAACTGCTGAATTAATTGTACGATGTAGAGAGGCCATATAGTTTAATTTTTTGTCTGATTAGGAACCCCCATGTATCAGCCAGGCTCCCAGCAGGAAACAGACGGCACACTCACATTAGCATAATTCCAGGAGGGTTTTAATAAAGGAACAATTTACAAAGGTGTGGGCAGGGTGTAGGGAAACTACAAGGGTTGGCGCCGTGCCCCCAGGGTTAGTAACCGTGATTCCCTGGCTATGTCCCCCCTTGGGCTGTAAGGGATGAGAGAAAAGAGCAGAAACCAGAAGCCAGAGGTAGCTGGGGCTGTGTGGTGCAGGCGACTCCAAGGGGAGCTGGGACCCTCTGTCCTGAGGCCCAAGGTGGCCCTGCAGGGAGCAAGCATGGAAGATACATACCCTTCCTCTCTCCTGTGCCCTGCCAGGGCTCCCACTGGCCAGGCCCAACAGAAGGTGGAGGGAGTTGGAGCCTGGGATCAGGGGTCCATGCTGGTCAGCCTCTGGGGGTGGGGGCAAGGGTGAGGATGGAGAGGGGATCCGAGAGGTGAACAGAAGGGACCCAGCCAGCCCCCCATCGAGGCTGGCTTCTGCTTGAATATTTCAGGATGGAGTGGGTGGGGAGAGGCATGCGGCCTCCCTGAGCAACAGGTCCCACTGTTAGGCTGCCCTAATTACCCGGGAATTCTTCCTTAGAGTGAGCCCAAGTCGACTTCCCTATAAATCCTCCCCATTTAACAACAAATACAATAGTTACTAGGCTGCATCTGAGAGGTAAATGGTCAACAGTCAGTGTGACTAGAGTTAGTATCAATTGTTTGCTTTGCATGACCTACCCTTGTTTTTATAGCTTTTCTCTTTATCTATGGTGACTCTCCTGTATTTACAAACAATGATGCTGACGTTTCCACCAATTCCGTGCACCACTGACAGCACACGGAAGGTCTGT